>NC_064566.1:91296388-91901111 GCF_937001465.1 Orcinus orca
GCTGAGTCACTAAACTTCCACTGGGTTTTTTGGTCTTTTATTCCCTTTACCAGGGATAGTAAGTATTGAAATCAGAGAGTTTGAGTCCTCCAACTTTGTTCTTTGCAAGATATTTTGGCAAATTTAGTGCCATTACTTTTAGAATAAACTTGTAAATTTCTTCAAAAAAAGTTTACTGAGGGCTTCCCTGGTGGCGCAGTGGTTGAGAGTCCGCCTGCCGATGCAGGGGACACAGGTTTGTGCCCCGTCTGGGAAGATCCCATATGCCGCAAAGCGGCTGGGCCCGTGAGCCATGGCCGCTGAGTCTGCGCGTCTGGAGGCTGTGCTCCGCAACGGGAGAGGCCACAACAGTGAGAGGCCCGCATACCGCAAAAAAAAAAAAAGTTTACTGAGATTTTTATTGTAATTTCTTTGAATTTACAAATCAATTTAGGAGAATGGATATATTGCATCTCCAGTCCATGAACATGGTTTATTTCTACAGTTAGTTAGGACTTCAGTTTCTCTCAGTTCTCATATTTTGCATATATTTTGTTAAAATGTCCCTGTGTTTCATGTTTTTTAATGCTACTGTTGATTGTATCTTTTAAATTTCAATTTCATTTTATTAGTTTCATCTGCTAGTATATAGTTGTACAATTGATTTTTTATATATTAGATCTTGCTGACTTCATTAATTTCATATTTTATTTTATTTTTTATATTGAAATATAGTTGATTTACAATACTTGTGTTGGTTTCAGGTGTACAGCAAAGTGATTCATTTAACATATATATGTATATATCTATATTCTTTTTTCTATTCTTTTCCATTATAGTTTATTACAAAATATTGTGCTAATTAATTTTAATCATTTTTGGTAGATTCCATAGTATTTTCTATGTACATTCTTATATGAGATACAAATAAAAATATTTTTACTTCTTCTATTTCAACTTTATGCCTTTATTTTTTATGCCCTATTACATTGACTAGGACCACCAAAACAATGTTGAACAAAAATGATAAGAACAGACATTTTGTGTTTTTTTCCATATCTAAGGAAAAAATGTTCAATGATTCATCATTAAGAATGACATTATTTATAGGTTTTTCATAGAAATTCTTTATCAGACTAAGTTCCCTTGTATTTCTAGTTTCTTGGGGGGTTTTAATCAAATGTTAAAATTTGTCAAAAAATTTTTTTGCATTTACTGAGATGGTCATGTGATGTTTCTCCATATTCTGAGAACATGAATTATGTTGGATGATTTTTGGTATTTAAACCAAACTGGCATAAAACCCTTGGTCATGAAGTAGTAATCTTTTTATGTATTACTGGATGTGATTTGCCAATATTTTTTTAAGGATTTTTGCATCTATATTTCATAATATTGAGCTATAAATCTATTTTCTTGTTATATGCTTGGCAGATTTTGATATCCGCATGATGCTAACTCATATAATAATTTGGAAGTGCTTCTTCCTCCCCTAATTTTTGAAGGAGTTTGTATTATTTCTTCCTTAAATGATTGATAGAATTCACCAATGAAGCTATCTGAACATGAAGGTTTCTTCCTGTGTGAGGAAGTTTTTTATTAAGAAGAGTATTCCTTTAATGACTATTTGGATTGTCTATTTCTTCTTTTGTCTGTTTTGATAAGTACTATTTTTCAAGGAATTTGTCCTTTACATCTCGGTTGTCAACTTTATTGTCATAAAGTTTTTTTTACAATATCCCTTTATTACTCTTTTAATGTCTGTAGGATCTTTGGTGATTGTCCCTCTTTCATTCTAAAATTGGCAATTTGTCTTTTTTTTAATCTTGATTGATCTTGTTAGAGATGATACATTTTATTAATCTTTTCAAAGAACCAGCTCTTGGCTTTGTTGATTTTCTCAGTTGTCCATTGTGTATTCCATTGATTTCTACTCCTATTTTTCTATTTTCTGTCTTTCACTTACTTTAGTTTTAATATTCTCTTCTTTTTGTAGCTTCTTGAGATAGAAGCTTAGGTCATTTATTCTCACACTTTCCTTCAGCACTCTTTTAGCTGCATCCCATGATTTTTGATGTGTCATATTTTTGTTATTATCCAATTCAGCATATATTCTAATTTTCTTTGTGATTTCTTCTTTGACCATAAATTATTTGTAATTGTGTTGCTTAATTTCCAAAATTGTTGGGATTTTTTTCTAGATATTGTTACTGGTTTGCAATTAAATTGCATTGTAGTCAGAGTTTTATTTTGTGACCCAGCATATGATCTATTTGGTGAACCTTCTATGTGCTCTACATTGAAAAGAATGTATATTGTCCAGTTGTTGGTGTCGTTTCTATAAATATTAATTCAGTCAGGTAGATTGATAATATTGTTCAAATTCTCTACATGATTTTTTGTTTACTTATTCTATCAATTACTGGGAGAGAAGGATGTTAAAAATCTCAAATTATGATTGTGGATTCATCTCTTGCTCCTCATAATTCTGTCAACATTTGCTTCATGCATTTTGAAGCTTGGTTATCAGCAGCATACACTTTTAGGGTTGTTATGTCTTCTTGATGAATTGACTATTTTATCATTATATCTCCCTTTACCTCCAGTAATACACTTTGTTTTGAAGTCAACTTTGAAATTAATATGGCCACACCAGCCTTCTTATTCCTGTTGATGGCATAAGGTGGTAGGGGCCTCTAAGATGGTCCCCACTAATCTTCACTTCATGTATTCATGATCTTGCTTAATTCTCTCCCCATGAATATCCATTGGATTTAATGACTGGATTCTAACAAATATGGTGCTGTAGAGTGATGGGACATCAATTCTGAGATTAGGATACAAAGAGACTACAGCTTCCCTATTGGGTGCTCTCTCTTACACTCACTCACTTGTCCTAAGGAGTGAGTTTGGAAGCAAATTTACCCCCAGGTGGGCCTTCAGATGACACTGGACAACTCTGAGAGTGGCCAACACTGCAGTCTCATGAGGGACCTTGCACCAGAGACACTCAGCTAATCTGTACCCAAGTATCTGACCTGCAGAAACTGTGAGATGAATGTTTGTCATTTTAAATTGTTAAGTTTGGGCGTAATTTATTATGTAACAATAGATAAATAATATACATGGTATAGCTTTTTCTACCCTTTTGTTTTCAACCTGTCCGTGTTTTTATATTTAAAATGACTTGTTTTCAAATAACATGTAGTAGGTCTTGCTTTGCAATCCAACCTGACAATTTCTACCTTTTAACTGGATTGTTTACTCAATTTACATTTAATGTAATTAGTGATATTGTATGGCTGAGTCTAAATCTACCATCTTGGTATATATTTTCTATTTATCCCATCTGTTTGGTGTTCATTTGTACCTTTGTCCTGCTTCTTGTTGGTGAATGAAATATTTTTTGTTTTTCCATTTATATAGTATAATTCTACACATTTTTAGTATGCCTTTATCTCCTCTATTGACTTTTATCTCCTCTGTTGACCTCTTTTGTGTTTTGTGTGTGTGTATGTGCATGCATGCGCATGATTTTTCTAGAAATTACATAATATATTTGCAACATCTCATGAACAATGTAAGATATTACAACAGTGTAATTCCTATAACCCACTCTCCTGCCCCTTATACACTTGTTGTCATATATTTATTCTGTATAAACTATAACACTATAATACACTGTTATAATTTTTGCTTTAAGCAGTCAGTAGTGCTTTTATTTGCTTTATTGTTTTATTTTTAATTTTGGTTAAGAAAACACACATCATAAAATTTATCACCTTAATTCTTTAAGTGTACAGTTTTGTAGTTTTAAGTATATTCACATCAGTCAGTAGTATTTTCAATAAATATATATAAAGTCTTCTGTGTTTATCCACAAATCTGTCCTGTCTAATATTCTTCACTCCTTTCTACAGATCTAGGCTTCTATCTGACATCATTTCCCTTCACCTGGAGAACTTCTTTTAGTGTTTTTGTATAATGTATTTCTGCTGGAGACAAATTCTCTCAGCTTATCAATATCAGGTAAGAATCAATAATTCTTTTCTTCCTCGTAATATGAGGAATTTAACAATTTTTGACACCCAAAGTCCTTCTGGCATCTTCCTTCTCAAAGTTTATTGTTAAACTTTGAGATTTTAAATCCAAATATTGTAATTTAAAGTATTTTTATATTTTCTTTGAACATCATATGCTCTCAGTTTGTAATCATATTTGCAATTATGTGGATGTATTTTATGCTCATTTTATAGGATTTTTTTAGTTGTTGAGTTTTTAATTCCGATTCATGTCATAGTCAACCGAGTAAGTCTTTGGACCTTTTTCAAGAAGAACACAAAAGTGACATATTTCCTACACCCATGAATATTGGGAAGGTATTTTTGGTGCCCTTACTCATGAGCAACATTGTAAAATTGTTTAATATTGCTTAAACATTGCTCCACGTTTTTCTACCGCATTAAGTAAGAAATCAAGAGAGGCTATTTTCACATGCCATTTTAACCTGTAAACCCCTTACTTAGAATTTTATGCTGGCTAGAGCCTTCAAACATCAGATATGTTCTTCAAGATAACAGTAATTTCAAACTTTTTAAATGGACTATGTGATTTCACAGAATGAAATTGACATTAACTAGAAGAAAACTGTAGTGATGAGGATTTAGACAATATTCAAAATTATTAAATAAGGAATTTCCCAGGACTTATAGAATATCAGGGAAAGTTTATCAAAATGTTCTTAGTCGTTGTCAGACAGCACATCTTTCCAAGGACCAAATCATGCGTCAAGAGGCTTTTAGAACTTTGCTCTCAATTTCCCTAGCTATCACAAGCCTTTCCATCTTATTCAGAAATGAACCCTTAACATCTAGCAGGATACTGAAAGCATTACTTATCTCAAGCGAGAATCGTCAGCTCGTAACAATTGTTCCTGAGACACTGTCCCTTCCCAATCACTCTGTCAGACTAAGGAACTGTATTTTTGGTGGTAAAATTCTGCATTCTCACCCTTATCCTTCTGCTAGATCCTGTGGCTTCAACTGTTTTGAGAATGATAGTGATCCCATTCAACTAATGTCTTTCTTGCATCTTCAAGTTCCTCTATCAACCCATAACCTATTTCCCCTGAGATTATTTCTTCTTTATCTTAAGCTATTTCTTATGCTGACTGCTTCCAGAGACAATTTGAGCTGTCTACTCTTCCTCCTGTTCCTCTGGAGTGTGACTCAGACATTTACATACCACTCATTTTTACAATTATCCGAAAAGTTGTAAGACACTGGTACCAAATTCTTGTCTCACACTATACATATTCATCAAGTCAGCAAGTCAAATACTAAGATATAACTAACTACTCAAGAACGAAGCAAGGAAAATGAGCGTCACCTTAAGAAGTCCTAGAAACAGCATTAATTTACCTCTGGCACCTGGAACCTGGAACACGTTGCCTTGTGGTCCACAGACGAGCAGCTTCCATATCATCTGGGAACTTATTAGGAATGCAGACTCTCAGGCCTACCTACAGAATCAGAATCTGCATTTTAACAAGATCTGCAGGGGACTGTATGCGTTTCACAGTTTGAGAAGCACTGGTGTTTGGAAGGGAGCTCCCCAACAGGTATGTCAGGACACGCTGGTGGGGATGTGTTAGAGGTGTGCTCCGCAGGTTCTCCTCAGCCCTCAGCCCTTGGGGCAGCCGGCAGGGGTCTGGGGAAGTTGGAGCCCCTCCTGGTTGCCTCTACAGACAGCAGCTCCTCCACTTACCTCCGTGTACCTGACAGGAGAAAGCTTGAGCACCTGTAGAGGTGGCGGTTCTCTGAAATAAATACTTTCCATACAAAGATTTTCATATCTATTGAAAAAGATGTTGTCTAGGGCCCCCAATAGACATACCTGTGCCAAATTTGTTCTGTGAACTAGTGAAATGCCTCTATCCCAAAGCATCCCTGTATTCCCAAGTCTTGTAAAAGATTGATATTCTTTCTCAAACTCGCCATCTTGGTGGTCATGATGATTGTCTCAGGGATGACTGGGAAAAGCTTTTGCCTTTTACAAGGATGCCTTTCTCTTGAGCACGGGCTCTCACTGCATTATCTCTTGGAGGAAATTAACAGGACGAAAAACCTTCAACTGTCCATTTCTTCAAACGGTAAACATTTCTATTCCTGTGTGTCAAAGCATCTCAAACTTAATGTGCCCAAAATAGAGCTATGATCTTCCCCAAATCTGCTTTATTTCTGGTATTCTTATCTCCTTGAATGGCATCATCATATAATTAATTGGAGAAGCCAGAAACCTGGAAGTCAGTCCTGTCATCTCCCTGTCAGTCATGTTTCATGACCAGCAGCAAGTTCTGTCCACTTCACTTCCTGAGTTCCTCTTAAACCAGTATATTTCTTCCAGTATTTTCCATGCAAGCTGTTTTCTTGGTCCAAGCTACCAACCTCTCCTTCCTAAATGGCCTCCCACCTCCATTCTTGTCCCAAATTGATTGCCTCAAAGTATAAACCTGATCATATCACTCCTTTCCTTAGCACCCCCTTAGTATCTCCCCATGGCTTTTAGGATAAAAAGCAAAATTCTTAACATGGTCCACGAAGCCCTGTCTAGTTTGGCACCTGTCTTGTGGTCCCCAGACTAGCAGCTTCCATGTCAACGGGTGGGAGCTTACCTTTTTGCCTCCCGTTCTGCCATGCCCTGTTTTGTTTTCTGAGGTTCAGCCACACTGGCATTCTCCTCTCCATGTTTCTTCCCACCAAAGGGCCTTTGCTCTTGCTATTTCCTCTTACTGGAGTATCCTCCTCCCTCCCTACTCTCTTTGGTCCAGTTCACTCCTACTTATTTATCCTCTGTTTCTCTGCTCACCTGACTCCTTTCTGGAGGAGCTATCCCTGATGATTCTACACTGAGTCAAGCTCCTAGTATTCTTCTCTTAGTGCCATGTGCCCCTCCTGCCTGGCATTCATCACAGCTTTAATGTTTCAGTTTTGTGGGTGATCATTGGATTATGTCTTCCTCCCACACCAGACTGTAATCTCCATGAGGATAGGATTTGTTTCTCATTGACCCATCTTAGGTCTCTACTGCCCGGTGCTCTTCCTGGCGCACAATAGAAGGTCAAAAAATATTTATAAAAGAAGGGACTGCATGCATTTTGCTTTCCAGATGTTGCCTCCTAGCGTCACTCAGCTGTGGCCTGTATCGAAGGTTCACCAGTGATGAGTCCTTTTGCTCTTACAATTCTCACATTGACATCCAAGCTTATTCAGCTTTTCATTTCCTTTACACGTCTTGATGGTTTTCCCTCAGGAGGGCCTGCTGGAACCTCTGGGGATGGGGCTTGGGGAGGTAAGTGGAATGGAAAAAACATGTCCAGGGGATTCTGATTCACCACCCGCCTTGCAGCGTCAGGGCAGGAAGATCCTGCTTTAAATCTCAGGATAACTACCTAGGGTCCAGACAGACAATCTTACGAAGTGTTCTTCCCAGGAGTCCCATGCTATCCTTTCCTTCCCCTCTCCCTCCCCAGTTCCTTCAGGCTTTTATAGACAGCATATTTACAGAGGATGCGGCTCCTTTTTTTTGGCATATTGATTCCTTTGAAAGGCTAGATCTTTAGAGCTAGAGAAATGGCCACACGGTGGTTAGCTTTCTGTAAAACTGCATAACATTTTTCTGGTGTGTATTTATTCCCTACCCCTTGAGCTAAACATGAAGCTGAGTGGTAATTGCCTGTGTCTCCAGGTGAGTCCATTTCGTTGCAGGTGTATCACAGGCCCTGAGGAGCCCTGAGGTGTAATCTTTACATGGCTGCCTCAGCAGCTGAGTTCACCAGTGTTTGTAGTGCGTCCAAAGACAAGCAGGTATCCACGACAGTGGGTGTTTCTAACAAATTTCCCTCTCAAATTGGCACCTTCTCTGCCAGCTTTCCAGATTTCACAGTGTGTCTCACAGTTTGGGAACAATTTCCATCATCATCTAACTGGCAAGTACTAGTTCTGTGGCAACTTGTGTTTTTAAAATAGCTTCATACACAGTAGGGCCCAGAGGTCCAACCGGCCTCTGACGTAATCACTTAAATACAGATTACCATCATGTTCCCAAGAGACAGCATCATCTCTGGACACGTTCAAAAGAACACTACATTGTCACTTGTTTAGCTTTTTGTATACACTTAAGTTATCCATAGGTGAGGATAGGTTATTTGAATTTTTTCTATTCTAGATTAATTTACCTCTTCAAAGCCATGTTTCACACAGACTTTCATAATGTTGAATTATTATTTTTTATTCTTAAAATGATCTGTCAAATTATGCATGCTCTGTCAGGTGGGGTGGAAGCTTTGTAAGTGATTTCCCTATTTTTAGAACGACTAACCCTCCTGGTTTGTCCAGGACTGAGACCGGTTCCCAGGACATGGGATTTTCAGTGCAAAACCCAGAAAAGTGCAGACCACTAGGACAAATTTGTCACCCTACTACCATTTCTACCCAAAGAAGGGGAACAGGTAGACCCAGTCAAAGGAAATTATCATTTCCTGTATCTCCCAGTTTATTGGTCAGTAGGAATTCCCTGAAAGTAATATCTTGCAAAGCTTTTCTCTCTCTCTCTCTCTCTCTCTCTCTTTATATTTTTTTTGCAGTACACGGGCCTCTCACTGCTGTGGCCTCTGCTGTTGCGAAGCACAGGCTCCGGACACGCAGGCCCAGTGGCCATGGCTCATGGGCCCAGCCGCTCTGCGGCATGTGGGATCTTCCTGGACTGGGGCAAGAACCCGCGTCCCCTGCATCGGCAGGCGGACTCTCAACCACTGTGCCACCAGGGAAGCCCTCTTTTTTTAATATTTTGGTTGGCATTTTTTAAAAAAATTATTTATTTATTTATTGGCTGCACTGGGTCTTCATTGCTGCGAGCAGGTTTTCTCTAATTGTGGTGAGCAGGGGCTACTCTTTGTTGCAGTGCGCGGGCTTCTCATTGCAGTGGCTTCACTTGTTGCGGAGCACCGGCTCTAGGTGCGCAGGCTTCAGTAGTTGTGGCTCACGGACTCTAGAGCACAGGCTCAGTAGTTGTGGTGCACAGGCTCAGTAGTTGTGGCACGTGAACTCTAGAGCACAGGCTCAGTAGTTGTGGTGCACGGGCTTAGTTTCTTCGCAGCATGTGGGCTCTTCCCAGACCAGGGATCAAACCCGTGTCCCCTGCATTGGCAGGCGGATTCTTAACCACTGCGCCAGTGGGCAAGTCCTCTCTCTCTCTCTTTTAATAGAACAGCTTTATTGAGATAAAATTCACATAACATACGATTCACCCATGTGAAGGGTGCCATTCAGTAGTTCTTAGTATGTTCACAGAATTGTGTGATCCTCAGCACAATTTTAGAACATCTCATAACTCCCCAAAGAAACCCTATACCCACAAGCAATCATTCTCCTTTCCCCAATCCTCTCAGCCCCTAGCAACTACTCGTCTGCTTTCAGTCTCTACAGATTTGTCTTTTCTAGATATTTCATATAAATGGAATCATACAATATGTGGTCTTTTGTGTCGGCTTCTGTCACTGAGCATCATGTTTTCAAGGTTCTTCCATGTTGTAGCCTGTGTCAGTTGTTCGTTCCTTTTTATTACTGAATAATATTCCATTGTATGGATAGACCACATTTTATTTATCTATTCATAATTTGTTGGACATTTGGGTTGTTTCCATCTTTTGGCTATTATGAATAATGCTGCTATAAATGCTCATAGACAAGATTTTGTGTGGACACATGTTTTCATTTCTCTTGGGTATAATCCTATGATTAGAATTCCTGGGTCATAGAGTCTGCCATACAGAGTGAAATACGTCAGAAAGAGAAAAACAAATACCGTGTGCTAACACATATGTATGGAATCTAAGTAAAAAAATAGTTATGAAGAACCTAGGAGTAAGACAGGAATAAAGACACAGACATAGAGAATGGACTTGAGGACACGGGGAGGGGGAAGGGTAAGCTGGGACGAAGTGAGAGAGTGACATGGACATATATACACTACCAAATGTAAAATAGATAGCTAGTGGGAAGCAGCCGCATAGCACAGGGAGATCAGCTCGGTGTTTTGTGACCACCTAGAGGGATGGGATAGGGAGGGTGGGAGGGAGACGCAAGAGGGAGGAGATTTGGGGATATATGTGTATGTATAGCTGATTCACTTTGTTATAAAGCAGAAAGTAACACACCATTGTAAAGCAATTATACTCCAATAAAGATGTTAAAAAAAAAAACCAACAGAATTCCTGGGTCATGTTAAATCTCTATGTTAAACCTTTTTTTTTTTTTTTTTTTGGAACTTCCAGACTGTTTTCCAAAGTAGCTGGACCATTGTACCATCTCACCAACAGTGTATGTAGGTTCCAGTTTCTCCATGTCCTTGCCAACACTTAGTTATTATCTGTCTTTTTTATTATAATCATCCTAGTTGGTGCAAAGTGGTATCTCATGGTTTGATTTTCATTTCTCTGATGTCAGCGATATTGAGCATCTTTTCTTATGCTTATTAAGCTTCTTAAATGGAAAATTATAACACAATTAAAGGATGTTTGTAAATAACTGATTATACACACTAGGCTTTAGATTTTAACTAAGTATTTAAATAGGATGCCCACAGCTAATTGCTATTATCTCAAATCATTCTACCTGGAGGTAAATCTCCAAGTTTTCTTTAAACCATCAACTTTTCCTCAAGACCAGAAATGGTCCCAGTATAAATCTCTCTCATTTGCTCTGATGTTGGGCCATCCTCCGTTCTCTCTATCAAGCATCGTTGCCTGAGTGGCTGTCTTCTCTGGAGCCAGCGCCTGTGTGTTTCTTGCACATAAGCCTGGATTTGCAACCCTGGTGCTTTGTTGATTAACTTCCTCAAAGTGTTGGATACTCAATCATCACTCATACTATTTGGACTCAGTGGCCTTCTGGGCACTTTATACACTCAGCGATTCCTCTCTTTGTCTTACCTCTCTGATTTTCTGCTACTTCTTTTCCTTTGTCTGTTCCCTTTCTCCAGTTTCTCTTGCTTACTCTACTTGTTTATTTAATTTTGTTCATTGGTTAGTTTGTTCCTTTATTCCTCCACTAATAAATTCCAAAAGGATCTGAGGCACTGGATTCCATCTCCTGCCCTTGCCTTTTCTCCTGTCATTAACGAATTTTCTCTCAAGAAACCCCATTGATTTGGCAGAAAAGGATAGGATTCCTAGCAAGGCTACCAAGAAAACGATCTCCATCAGGAAACATACTCCCTATCTGCACTATCTTTTGGAGCCTGAGAATGGAAACAAGGAGTTTTCATCTTTCTAGAAAGGCCCTGGCCACAGCTGTGTGACATGATCAACAGTTTCTACGAATGTCTGTGGATGACCTCCTATTGGTCAGCAGCTACTACAAAGATACCATTTCTGCATTTAAACCATTATTGCTTGATAGATGTGGCCAAACAGTCACTACCTTACAGTTTGGTGGAGGGAACAAGGGTAATAATAATAATAATAACAACAATAATAAATGATGTAGGCACTATTCTAAGCAGTAGAAGAAGAATTTCATGGGGGCAGTCCACTGTAGAAGCAGGCAACTAGGTATTTTTATTATCATTTCCATATTATTATTTACTTTGTAAAAAGATTTAACCCA
This sequence comes from Orcinus orca, assembly GCF_937001465.1. Taxonomy (NCBI): domain Eukaryota; kingdom Metazoa; phylum Chordata; class Mammalia; order Artiodactyla; family Delphinidae; genus Orcinus; species Orcinus orca. The sequence continues at coordinate 91,308,034 of NC_064566.1, forward strand.
GCACAAGGTAATATGGTCACCTTCAGATACCAAAATGGTCCCTCATTTCTTCTTTATCTGTTTTTACAACAGGGATGGCCCTAAGGTTATACCCTTTGGGACAACACTGCCATTTTCATTCCTGACCTAAGAGATCTGGGGTTCCCATGAGTGGGGTAGCCAGTGATCTTTGTCGGTTTGTGTGTTTCAGAGTCAAGGGGCCAGAGAAGGAGGAGAAGTTGAGGCGGGCGATCAAGCAGGTCCTGAAGTGTGACGTGACTCAGAGCTGGCCTCTGGGGGCTGTCCCTCTGCCCCCGGCCGACTGCCTGCTCAGCACGCTGTGCCTGGACGCCGCCTGCCCGGACCTCCCTGCCTACCGCGCGGCCCTCAGGAACCTCGGCAGCCTGCTGAAGCCGGGGGGCTTCCTGGTGCTCGTCGATGCTCTGAAGAGCAGCTACTACATGATCGGCGAGCAGAGGTTCTCCAGCCTCTGCCTGGGCCGGGAGGCAGTGGAGGCTGCCGTGAGGGAGGCCGGCTACACCATTGAACAGTTTGAAGTGATTTCCCAAAGTTATTCTTCCAACATGGCCAGCAATGAAGGGCTTTTCTTCCTGGTGGGGCGGAAGCTGAGCACATCTGTATGATACCTTGGGATCACCATTAAAGCAATTCCTCTGGCTTACCCAGTTGATTTCAATCCTTGGTTCTAACTGCCATGGTCATTGTTCTGAGTAGAGGCTAATGGCTGGGGCCCAATGGTTCATCTAGGGCAGGGTTGGAGTGGTCAGTCTGCCTAGGAACCATTGGTTGACCACCTACTCTGTGCTCCCCATGTGTGCTGGTGTTATGAGGACTCCAACATGACCAATGGGCATGTCTAGTCTTCACTGCCTATGATTACAAAAGAATACCTCATTTTCCTTGAATATCCCAGTTATGATGGCTTAAGCCCACACATGCCTACAGAGAAGTGTCTGCAGTTATTCACTCCTCATTTCCTGGAGGCCCTGATGCCTTCTTCTCTCCCAGGAACAGGCTTCCCCTGTTCTTCACTTCTTGCCTTCTCTGGGAACCGTGTCCTCCTCTGGGGTCTACTGGTGCTACCACCACCCAGGGTCAGAGAACAGCTGTCACTTTTGCCTCTTGGTCTCAAGAATGGGGTAGGCCTTTCTTTTACTTCCCTCAACACACCTGAGCCAAGGCTGTGACTTTTATACCTGAAGAGAAGTTTACGAGTTAGCAAGAGAGAAAAGAGACCCTGTCTTACAGGTGCTATTAGAAATGAGTATCTTTGGGAATTCCCTGGTGGTCCAGTGGTGAGGACGCCATGCTTTCACTGCTGAGGGCCTGGATTCAATCCCTGGTCAGGGAACTAAGATCCCGCAAGGCACGCTGTGTGGCCAAAAAAGAAAAAAAGAAAGAAAGAAACAAGTATCTCAGAGCCCGCATCTGTAGAGGGCCCTGGAAGGTAGCCTGTTGGCATAACTGTTGGCCAAGCATCTACTCATCTACTTGGAGTTTGCATACCTCCATATGGCACGACCACCCTTTCTGGGTCCTATGCCCGTCACCTCGAGGCTCTAAAACAGAAGTTGACAAACTACGACCCAGGAGCCAAATCCAGCCTGCTGCCCATTTTGTAAAGTTTTATTGGAACACAGCCATGGTCATTCATTTGTGTACTGTCTGTGGTTGTTTTCCTGCTGTGATGGTAGAACTGAGTAATTATGAGAGCAACTGCATGTATAGCCTGAAAAGCCTAAAATATCTATTATTTAGATGTTTATAAAAAAACAGTTTGCCTTCCCCTACCCGAGAGAGAGAGAAGGAGTTTCCTCTTCACCCTGGTCTGAGGCCCCTTTCTCTAGTCTTCATTTCTCATCCCAAGATTTCTCTCTTCCTAGGATTACTGACAGTGGACATTTCTGCTTCTCACAAGGGAGCGTCCTTCCTCCCCACTCCCCCCGACATGCAATGACAATCACATCAGGGCAGGAGAGTCCAACACCAGTACATTTTTGTTTACTTGGTTGTAAATGACACAGTATTGGTCCATTTCCGAGACATTTCCAACTGTTCAATTATCATAGGATATTCACATCACAACATTCTAACCTGTTTAAGGGTTCTAGAGATTCTGTCCTGAAGGTCACTAACAGGCCAGTCCAGGCTGCATCAAGAAGGCCAAGTCCAGCTCTGTTCCTGTAAGCAGGTGGGGAGGGTCAGACCTGCGCATTCTTTCTCCAAGTAACTGTTCCCAGAAGGCAGCACACTTAGCTCCCCAGCAGCCAGCCCCAGTCACCCAGGCTCCAAGGAAGCAACAAAGTCTGTGGAGACTGGGCTCTCCCAAAACTGTGCCATCTACCTCCACCCAGAATGAAGGTCACAGCGTCTGAAAACGTCTGCATTTTGTTACCCCCCAGCCCGCCCAAGGCAATGGCCCTTGCTTACATTTGCATAACAGCAAAGGAAAACATAAGCCTACTTTTAAAACAGGATTTCCTGGTTTCAACCTCTTTTAAAAACAGCAATTCCTTTTTAAAACAAGCTTTCAAACGATAGGTTTTCTACTTTGACCTATGCAATTTTGGCTGGTGGGGGGGAAGAGGGGGGGTTGGATGCCAGGGGAAGAAGCTGAGACCAGATGGCCCACAACAGCTTTGTAAGGCACAGTCCCTGAGCAGATTAGTCTTCTGTGATTTTTACCTCTAAGATGACATTTATGGTAACACTTTTTGTTTCCCCACTCAACTGTGAGCCTCTTGGGATTATATTTGGATTCCCCAACCCTTTGACCAGACATGGTCTAGGCTCTGGGCACAGAGCAGTGAATAGCGGAGGTTAGAACCCTGTTCTGGGAGTTTATGTTCTAGAAGAGGAAGTGGGGGGACAGGAAGATAAGGAAACTAATCAATGAATGAGATACTTTCTGATAGCGATCAGAGCTATGAAGGCACTATAACAGGATAATGGGCTGGAGACTGATTGACAGAACGTCTGGCTAAAAAATGGTTTAAAAAATAGGGGTTTATTAATCTCACAAAGAAGAAACGCAGAGGTAGGCACTTGCAGGAGAAAGTGGTGGCTGTACAGCATGATCAGGCATCCCGGTCATATCTATCTTTCTACTCTGCCTGTGCCTGTGAGTGGAGTTTTCATGGGGGAAAATCTGTTTCAGAAGCCCCAGCTGGCTTCCTACCTCTTACTGACCAGACTAACATGCCCACCTCTAGACCAATTGCAGGCAAAACAGAAAAGACACAGGGCACACTACTAAAGATTTGTTAAATGAGTCAATACATTCTTAGGTGACAGCAAAAAGAAAAAAGAAAACTCACTGGATTCAGCAAACAAGCCAGCAGCTCTGATAATCTCAGCATCCAATTTTTTTTTCTACAAAGATCATCCCATTTTCAAAATCTGGCTCTGCTACTTACTAGCTGTTTCTCCTTGGGCAAGTTACATAACCTCTCTGTGTCTGCCTCCTTATTTGTAAAATGAGATTAAAATAGTATTTCCTATCAAAAGAATACAAATGAATTGCTACATATAAAGGACCTAGAATAAATGCTTGGCACTTGATAAGCACACAATATTTATTTATTGTTAGCTCTAATATTATTATCTTTGATATTAGTTGCCAAAGCAGCTGAGAAGAGATATCTTGAGCTCTAGTAAGAGAGAGGATTGCAGTTCTGGGCTGTAGGGATCCACGCTCTTTACTACTGGCATTGTCTTCCAGCGGGGTTGTGATAAAACTCAGTTTCTACACTGCATGCCACCAATTCCTTTCTCATTTAAGAAATATTCAGCAAACATTTGTTTAGCACCCTCCAAATACCTTTCCTACTCCAGGCACTGAGAATGCAGATGAAGCCCTGTGTCAGCTGGCTTTCAGGTCCTCATCTCTGCAGTCACAGTGATATATCTAGTGCTTCCCAGTACTTCCAAAGGCAGTACTGCAGCCTGCAGCAGTGGTCCCCACTCGGAATCCACCCTGTTCAGCTTTTCCTGCTCAGGCTGTGCTGCTGGTGGTCCATGTCCACAGCCGGCAAATGCTGGGGGAAGAATGATGTGGCCTGTCTTGGGAAGGATACTCCCCATGCCCAGGGTTCTGCCTTGGATGTCTCAGAGCCATGCCAGTTTCCTCCAGGAGAAGGAGAAAACACTTTCCATCCACACCAGGGGTCAGCAAACGTTTCCTACAAAAGGACCAGATGGTAAATATTTTTGACTTTGTAGGTCATAGGATCTTTTTTAAAAATATATTTATTTATTTTTAAAATTTATTGTCTTTATTTTTTTGGCTGCGTTGGATGTGGCATGCAGGACCTTTTGTGGTGGCACACGGGCGTCTCTCTAGTTGTGGCGTGTGGGTTGTCTCTTTTCTAGTTGTGGCGCATGGGCTCCAGAGCGTGTGGGCTCTGTAGTTTGTGACACGTGGGCTCTCTCATTGAGGCATGGAGCTCAATAGCTGTGGTGCATGGGCTTAGTTGCCATGTGGCATGTGGGATCTTATTTCCCTGACCAGGGATCGAACCCAAGTCCTCTGCATTAGAAGGCAGATTCTTTACCACTGGACCACCAGGGAAGTCCCGATCATAGAATCTTGATCTATTCAAGCCTGCAGTTACAGGGAAAGCAGCCCTAGACAATATGCAAATTAATGTGTGTGTTTCTATTCCAATAAAACTTATTTACAAAAACAGGTGAACAGGTTGATTTGGCCCAAAGGTTGTAGTGTACAGATTCCTGATCTAGACCCTGAAGCAGCCTTACTTGTGCCTGAAGTTTTGTAAGGTTTCTCTAGTTAATTTCAAATACTCCATTCTACTTATAGGAGCTCAAACCCAAATCCAAGGGGCTGAAAGGGGAATACAGAGAACACTGTTTCCTCCATGATCCATCTGTACTCCATCTCTCTCTACCCTGCTGCATCCCCCAAATAGAACTCCTTACTCCTCTCCAAGGGTGAAGCATTCAATAAATAATGACAGAAGATGGAGGTGGGGGCGGGGATGGGGGGGGAGATGAAATCAACTACACTAATAGTTCGCAAACTGCAAGTTGACATTCATTCATTAAAATCAAATTAGTGTATCACAATAAACATTTAGAAAAATAATAGAGAATGAACTAGAAAAAAAAATCCCAGATATTAGCACTCCATATAGTCTTATTTTGTGAAGTTTTGTTTTAGTTTTATTAAAAACTACATGTAGGGGCTTCCCCGGTGGCACAGTGGTTACAAATACACCTGCCATTGCTGGGGACATGGGTTCGAGTCCTGGTCCGGGAAGATCCCACATGTCACGGAGCAACTAAACCCGTGCACCACTACTACTGAGTCTGCACTCTAGAGCCCACGAGCCACAATTACTGAGCCTGCATGCCACAACTACTGAAGCCCGCACACCTAGAGCCCGTGCTATGCAACAAGAGAAGCCATGGCAATGAGAAGCCTGTGCACCGCAACGAAGAGTAGCCCCTGCTTGCCGCAACTAAAGGAAGCCCGCGCACAGCAATGAAGACCCAACGCAGCCGAAAACAAACAAACAAGCAAACAAAAATACTACATGTATATGCATAGGTATATAAATACACGTTTATATATATAAACATGTATATTTCCTCCTGGATCATGATATAAAATGTATTTATTACTGTAGCTTGTGTCAAAAACTTTAAAAGCCACTGGACTGTACTCTGGGCTTCTGGGACTCAATGAATAGCCAACGTTTTTCTTTCATACAGAGATGAAGGACATGGTCCCTGTTCTTAAAGAACTGAGTCACTGGGGGGAACTGACATGTAAACAGTTAAAATTCAGGGTGATAAGGGCTCTGAGATGAGTAAGCCCGGGGTGCTTTGGAAGGGGGATGTCAGGAAAGCTGGCATTGACTCTGGGTCTTGCTGGCTGCATAGAGGTGTTGTTTGGCAGGTGAGGAATAAAAGGACAACATGAGGAACGTCCTGTACGAAGACACGAAGCAACGCCTCCCACCGTCACGCTCCTCACAGGTTTGTTCTCCCAGTGAAGCCAGGACCTAAGCAAACATCTGGCTGCTGGGCTTTTGTTTGCTTTCCCAGAAATCAAACAGACCAACCAAGTCACCAGCAAACCCTGACTAGGGGTCACTCCGGTCCTAACGTATAAATCTCGTTGACCGCTGACCCATTGTAGGTGCTTTTCAGTCTGCTTTCTGGGGAAGTGTTCCACAGTCTCGCCCTGAGCAAACTTGCATGACGACGCAAGTCGGTGTGTAATGTCCTGGACAACGACCAGGGAAGAGAAAGCCATTTACGGGTTGTTCACCCAGTTGGTGCCGGCAGCCTGGCCAGCCCAGCCTTTGTAATTCCCGTCACCTGGCTGTCACCAGTACTAAGAGAAGATGTCCGTGATATGACTTACTAGGCTGATCTTTAAAAGCTGTGACCGCCCCCTCTAATTTTAGCCTCAACCAACTCAGAGAGTGGGAGGGGACCATTCAATCTTACGGAGATTAGGAGGAGGTGGGGAAAGCTCTGGATTGGGGGACAGGAACCACGTGCATTTCTGTCTTATGACTTGATTGCCATGAAAGCAGCAGTCCACCTTTGCCAGGCTCAGGGCTACCTCTGTAAAACAGGAGGAATGATCATTTCGAAGGACTATTGAGATCAACTGAGATACCCGTGAAGGCATAGTGTCACCTGTGAAGCAATTCATAGCTCTTACATGAGTTGGGTATTATTAACCCCTTCTAGGGCAGCCACTGAGCCACATGGTGTTACATTCATGAAGGTTCCCTTCACAAACTGAGTAAGGATGGCCTTCATAAGCTCTTTAAAGAGCTCTTCAAAAGCTCTCAGCCTTGTCATGGAGAGGGTCCAGCCATGACTCGGGAAACCTGTCTTGCCTGTGCTCAATATCTAAGTCAGCAGCACAGGCACCTTGAAGCCAGAGTCCTCTTCACAGCTAGTCATTCATTTGGTAGATATTTATTACACCCCTGTTACAGGCCAGGCATTGGGTTCAGGGGCTGAGGAGGCTGTGCTGAAGGTGATACAGCCTCTGGCCTCGTGGGACTTATTTCCCTGAGACGGAGACCAGAAAGTAATGCATTTGTACAGAGCCTTAGAATAAATACTAGATTTTTTCCTCAGGTCAAGCCTGTCAGGAACCTTTGCCCTTTCTGACAGAGCTCACCAAAATAAGACAAACCAAGCCTTTCTTAAAGCCGTACCTGTCCATTCATAGATCAGCTTTGCTCAAAAAAATTGTTTTGAGCTACAGATAAGGTGTTTAAGGAAGATCATCACAAAGAAAAACCCCACTGTGCTGTGTTCCTATTTTCCAGCGGAAGCAGTGATTTAACCTTTTGGAGTCTCCCTTTCTCTCGTCCTTGCTGGCAGCACTTCTGCCCAGAATCACTGAATTGGAAATGCTTGCCTTAGCCCTCTGATCGCCAGCAGAGGGCGCACACAGCTCTTGTTGGAGACCTTCATTCCTGAAATTACCCATTTACACAGCAAGGGATTTAAACTGAGTTAAATCTTCTGAAACAAGAAGCTTCTCCCCAGCATTGCCTTTTGTACACTCCACTTCTGAGGTTGCTAGAGAAAAAGGAAGGGGAATTCAGCCTATTTTTCTTTAACAAAAAGTACGTATAATTATTTTTATAGATACATACATTAAAAGTTTTCCCTTTTAGGTCTATACACAAAATGCAAATTTTAATAAACCACACAGAGGTTCTTTGCCAGATTAGCATAAGAAATATTAAATATTAGATTATGCGGTTAACTCACCATTACCTTCTATTTCCTGTTTATTCAAAGTAGGAAAAAGAAGTTTTTGTGCTTTTTCAAAACCCAGTTTTTTAATATTTAAAAAATGGAGAAGTCTTCTTACGGTTGCTGGCCGAATCATGATACTTAATACTTTGATGTTTATTTAATAGTGTCTGATGAATTCAGAGGAAGAGTTGGGGTTGAGTTTCAAACTCTCCACAAATAGTTATGAGTTAATATTGTCTTTGTTCCAACTTCAATGTTGAGGACCAGGAAGTATTTTCTTCCCTGGTAGGTTATTGTCTCTCTCATCTCAGAGAAGAGCTCTTGAACATTTAAACAGAAGAGGAGTTAAAGAATCGTAAACACTAGTTAGGTTGCTCTTCAGAGACATCAGTAATAGCAGGAACAACTCACTTATCCTCAGCTTACCACCCTATTGACTGGTAGTCTCCTTAAGAGTGGAGAGTTAAGCACTCCATGTGCAACAAGAGGAGGAAGATGTTTCTAGAAGGAGGAGGGTAAGCTGTTAGTTTATCTCTCCCTTTCTTCTCAAAGGTCAATTTCTGTCACCTTTCCACCACCTTCCACTATTCATTAAATGTTACGGAAATCCTAGTTATTTGATGTGACCCTTGCCCTAGTGGAATTTATGATCTTACTTGTGAGTTAAGATTTACAAAATTTGAAGTCCAAACCTCCTATTTGATAGGTGAAGAAACTGAGATGGTGATCCGGGATAAGGAACTTCACCTTTCCATGCCTCGGTCTCTGCTGTGACGTGAGGGGTTGAATCAGGTGGCTACGAGGGCCAACAGTTTATGATTTCTGAATTAGAGAACAATAGTTGTTAAAACAGAATTTTAATATAGGTGCCATCTGAGGTAATGAAGTGATTACCTCTAATGTGGTAATCATTTTAAGATTCAAGTGAACCCGTGCTTCCTCTAATGTGTCGGGGAATTTGGAGGGGCAGTGACTTATATTCCCCCTGGATCTGAGCTCCTGCTGGCACTGAGTTTCAGTTTGTGAGTCACCTCACTTCAAGCATATGCTGATTCTTTTCTGTATCACGTGACCCCTGACCAGACACTTCCTGATCCCTTCATTCTCTGAAATTCCACTGGCCCTAAAATATATGAGTAGCTGAAGGTTCAAGATGATGGAAGTGGTTCATGCCCTAGGACTACAGCAACCTAAGATATTCGAAACCCTTGCTTTTAACCTTATGGGGGATTTCTCAGCAACTCACTTTCTCTAATTGTCCCTCACCACGCTGTTCTGCTGTCTCCCCTCCCTTCTCTGGTCTCTGGCCCCCTCCTCATTGGCTTCTTGCCTCCCTTCCCAAACACCTGTACCCATCTCTTCACTTCACTTGCTTCAAGTCCAGATCCCACCCTGGGATTTTCACTTCCCTCAAGCCTTCAAAGTTCCTTAAAAGGAACTTTGCTGCTTGTATTTAGAATTAGAAAATTCACTCTTTTTCCTTAATTGGGGGCTTGGGCTCTGAGCTTCCTAGAACCCAAAGCAAAGAGGGGGAATATCCATTACAAGGTTCACTGTGCTTATGAATTCAAAATAGACCAGCAGTTGTTCAACATAAGCACAACTTTTTCTGGCTCTGAAAACTCTCCTGCAGTTCATGATAATTGGGGGAGGGGGGATAGTGTAGCTATCACTACCCCCTACCTGCCTCTACTGTGGTATACCTAGCTCAGTTAGTGACTTTTTTCAAGGTTAAATCCTGTAGAAGAACATTATTAATTCCCTACACTAAAAGCCTTTATTGAGTGCCAGGAATAATGGTTCAAAATGCTGGATAGAGAAGAACACAAGGCAGAGATGGTCCCTGGCCTCCTAAGCTTACAGTAGAGGTGGGCACGGGCAAGCAGGAGGTCAGCTTTGATGCATAACGTGGTGTAAATGGGAAAACACAGGAGAGCCTTGACTAGTCTTGAAGGGTTGGCAAAGGCTTCCTGGAGGAAGTGATACTAAGATGAGGCTTAAAGGGGAAGTAAGATTTATCTGAGCAAAAAGAGGGGAAATGAGTTCCAGGCAGAGAGAAGAGCCTGACAAGATGCCTGGAGGTGAGAGGGACGGCACATAGGATTAGGGACTGTAGCAGATGCCATCGTGAGGCACGCAGATCCCCTTCTCCAGGACAGCACATCCAGCCCCTGCTGCTGCTGCTGTGGTGTTGGCTGCTAAGGGCCCAGCTGCCCCCTTCCCAGGGGAGTTGTTCTTAGCTGACAGGAGGTACCTCATCTGGGAAGTTACAGGCCACTGCCCCCTCCTGCACCCCTGGTCAGCCCATAGCCAATGAATGACTAATACAGGGATTCCAAAGGCTGGTCCTCCTGCCTGGGGGTCGGGGGTGGGGAGAGGTGGGGATTGTGGCTGTGTGCTTGAGCTAAGACAGAGGCAAAGGGAAATGGTTGAGACTGAAATCTCCAGACGTATTTGGTCCAAATTTGAGCCCCATCCCATTAGCGAGTTAGGGTTCTCCTGACTTAAGCTACTGCTGTTTTCAATAAAAATTCTCATGAGTTATATCCATTTAGATTTCTGATGACTAGGATCACAGTTCATAAAACTCGACCCTGGTTTCATCCAACTTTCTGAACTTGTAATTAAGGACTCCGAAGACTCAGCAAAAAATGACATTTGGGTAAAATCCCTCTGAGCCTCAGTCTCTTTAAAAAAGTGGGAATAATAATCCCTGCTCTCTCTGCTTGATCGGGGTATAGCTAGAATAAAACATACCTCAAGAATATCTCATGTCCTTTGACCTTCTGGGATATGAGGACAGGAATGCCTGGATCACAACCACCAATATCCCAAATCCTGACAATGCACCTTCCTCCCACCAAGTGAGAAGAGTCTGCTTTCTGGTTATGACTCAGTCTCTTATGAGTCTGATCAGTGTGAATCAGTGAAGAGACCAGCCATGGATGCAGCGACAAATGCAGTTTCTGAACCTACAAAACCAGACACTAAATCAAGACACTGACACTCTCAGAGACTAACCTGGAATAGTCTCCTGTTTTCCTCTCTCCCTTCATCCCCTAGAGATCAGGGCAAATGACCTACCATAGTAGAACAGGACGGGAGCTGGATCTTAAAGGGTGAGTGGAAAGAACTCCAACAAGACCCACTTCAAAGCAAAGAAGCAGAATATCTCCCCACCAATACAATATACTTTTTAGTTTCTTACTCCCAGGCAATAAGTATAAACCATGAATTAAAGTTAATTAGTGTCCTTCTAGAAAATGCAACTGTAATTATAGACATTTAAGTGCATTTAATGCATTGGAGGGGAATCAATTGTTCCACAGTTCACAGAGGGTCCTGCTGGCTGGAGGGTAAACTCAGCACCTCCAGTAACTTAATAATCATTAGAAGTGCATGGGGCTTCAGGAAATCTGGATCTCAGGAGACCATGCATTCCCCATAGTGGAGAATGGAACATTCAACCTTCAACGTATTGGAAAACCCCAGTAATTCATAGTGAGCTGGATGCCAAAGTCCCCTGGGGTAAACCTGTTCTTTCCTTGCCTTTGGTCTCACAGGCACCTTCTAAGCGCCAAGCACTAGGTAGGCGGGCTACAGACAGTAAATCAGACATACACGGTTCCTGCCTTCTCAGAGCTTATGGTCTATTTGTCAAGGATGGACAATAAATCATGCAAAACAAGTCACTGTGGAAAGTGTCATATAGGGAACGTGCATGGGCATGATTTCCTGAAGAAAGTGACTTTAGTCTGAGACCTAGAGGATGAAGAGAGTACACAAAGCATGTTACAGGCAGAGGGCTGAGGGGAGGGGAAACCACAATCCAGGCAAAACACAGCAAAACCTGGAGACAAGAGAGAGCACGGCTCCTGGAAGGATAAGAGGAGTTCTGTGTGGCTGGTGTGGAAGGTGTGAGAAGGAAGTGGCCAGAGGTGGACTCAGGAGGGAAACAGAGGCTGGGTCAGAGAGGCTGATGGCGTTTGTACTTAAATCTCAGCACAATGACAGACCCTGGATGGTGTTACCCAAGCGAATAACAAAACCCGGCTTTGAGAAATGCAGAGACTTCCACTGTCCTCTAGTATTTCCAGGGAAGGAAATGTAGCTTCCCTGGGTTGTTTAGTCTACTGTGTAACTAAAAGGAAGTGTTTAGCTGTACCCACGACTTTTGCTCTTGGCCACCTTGGGTCCCTACACACTCCTGCCTTAAAGGCCTGGGGTTAATTCCAGCCCTTAGTGTGGTGTCCAGGGCTTTTCTCTACCTCTGCCCCCCACACTTCTACCCACTCCCACCCCGCAAGTCTCAGCCCTCAGCCCTGCATGACTGACACTCAATAAATATTTTCAAATGAAAGGAGGACAGATTGCCTCTGGGCTTCTAGCTCAGCCGCTCACAAACGTGCCTCCAGGCCTCTGAGCTTTGCGTGTGTTGACCCCCTCTCTCTTCACACCAGCCCTCGGACCCACAGAAGCTCTCACTGTTCTTCTGCCAGGTGGGCTCAGAAATCTCTCCTCTAAGAAGCCTTTTCCTCTGGCAGCGCTGATAGATGCTCCTCTGGGTTCTCTGGGCTCTTTCTACACACAGTTGATTCTTGTTGTTCACAGTAGGTAGATTGTATAAAGTCTTCGCGATCACTGGATTAGCGATCACCCAACCATGGCTCCCAGGGGAAATACGGGGTTAGTTTTCTGTGAGCTTCTGGTCACAGCATCTTCATCAACCGATCAACGCATAACTTTGTTTTACGTGTTGCTATTTAAAGATAACTTATTTAATCCATATTGTCAATTCATTAACACTGAACTCACAGCCAACAGCGCTACAACTCATACTTGAATGAAGCTTGTGTAACATATGTATTTTCCACTTAAGGCATATCATAGCCTTCTTGCGCTTAAAGAACAGTAGCACTTCAACGCCACGTTTGGGGACCAATTTAAACAGCGAAATTGATCTCAGAGAGGCAGCAGTGAGTGGTGGTGTGAAGCGAGATCTTAATTCCCCGCCCAGGAACTGAACCTGGGTAGCCTGTATGAAAACCAGGAATCCTAGTCACGACACCCCCTGGCTCTTTCCCTCAGTGAAAAATGCCTTTCTCACGCAGGCAAAACTGTAAAAACAGGTACAAAGTTTATTATTAGAGCCATAGCACACAACATGGGAGAGCACACAGAGAAACAGTTTGTTTACTGAAGATAGAAGCAAGGCAGAGATGCACCCACAGAGAGGAAGGGAGTGGGCGTGCCCCCAATAAGGAGGAGCGCAGTAAAGAGGTAGTTATTTATAACACAAGCTTCATTCAAGCATGAGTTGTAGCGCTGTTGGCTGTGAGTTCAGTGTTAATGAATTGACAATATGGATTAAATAAGTTATCTTTAAATAGCAACACGTAAAACAAAGTTAGGCGTTGATCGGTTGATGAAGATGTTGTGACCAGAGGCTCACAGAAAACTAACCCCGTATTTCCCCTGGGAGCCATGGTTGGGTGGTCATTTATACAGGGCAGTTCTTCCGGGTCTTTGTTTACCTTTGGCCAATTATCTGGTTTCTTTTTCCACACCTGACCTGTCCTAGGGCCCTCCCCAACATGCGTGTGCAACTCTTCTCCAAGATGGATTACAGCCCAGAGGCCTTAGCATCACCTATGATGGGGTGGTGCCCCCTCCTTTTTGATCCCCAGGGTGCAACGTTTCCCTTGCCCCAAGGGTGGGAAATGTATGACCTCTTGATCTCTTAACAGGGTTTATTCCCACTCTGGCCCTGCCATAAAAATGTCCGATGTCTGGTTATTTACCCTATTTCTGTCGCTGGTATTTATATCGAGGTGCAGATCTTGAAATACAGAGAGGAGTCCGGTCATAAATGTGTAGTCCTGAAGCTCGTTTGTCTCTTGCTTCAGGAAATGTAAACAGGAGGCTGGTAATGAATGTCCGGCCTGGAGCCCACCTTCTTCTCACCCCAGGAAGTGTGAACAGGAGGTCAGTTGTAAATGTCTAGCCTGGAGCCCATCTATCTCCTGCCTCAAAATCACCAACAAAAAGCACAAAAATGTGAAAAATGTGACACTTAATAGATCATAAAAAGCACACTGCATACAGTAGGATTGCTGGAGCAAGAAGGTAGAGAGAGTTTGCCTTGTTCAACCCCAGCTAAGAATGTGCGTGTTGACAGTTCACATTTTTCACTACTCTGTGCCTATCTAGGAGTGATCACAAAAGCACTGCAAGTCCTGATTTTAGGTTAACAAATACATTTTAGGGAATAGGCGAATCCACAAATGTGGAATCTGTGAATATTGAGAATTGACTGTATCTTTATTATTCTGAATTGAAGTTAGTAACTGATATTCACTTCTTTTCTTCCAACAGTGTGTACTGACTACACTGCGAGCTTTTTGAGGAGTTAGCATACAATAGGAAATAATGACAACAACTAACATGGAGAATTTAATATGAGGTGTGCATTTTCTCATTCAGTTCTCAAAGAATTCTCTGAATTATGTACTATTATTATTCTCACTTTACACATGGGGAAACTAAGGCTTAGTGGTGATAGTAACATTTGCCTATGGTAACATAGTAAGTAGTAAAGGCTGGATTTGCGCATAGGCTATCTGACTTGGGAGCCCACATGCTTAATTGCTGGGCTATCCTGCCTGTGAATCTAAGTCTTTGTGGAGAACTGCTTGAAAAGGAAACACGAGACCTTCAGCATAATCTTCTGGTCAGCCCCTGAGAGTGGCAGTCAACCCATCTGGAGAGGAAGGAGTGGCTTTTAGGAGGAAGCAGAGACGATGGCAGGAGCGCTCATGGGTGGTCCCCCAGATGACTGAATTCACTCATTGGTTTTGATGTGGAATCTGGCCTCTGTACCCCAACACCGAATTAAATCTCAGAGACAGAGTTTTGGGTGAAGTAGAAAAGAATAGCTTTATTGTTTTGCCAGGCAAAGGAGGCCACAGGGGGCTTATGCCCTCAAAACTGTGTGTCCCGACCTGGAGGGGGTAGTGAGGAGTTTTACAGTAATGGTTCAAAGAGGAGGGCGTGGTCAGCTTCGTGGACATTCTTCTGATTGGTTGGTGGTGACGTAAGTGGGAGTTGGCATCGTCAGCCTTCTGGTTCCAACTGGTCTGGAGTCTACCTGCTTGTGGGCAGCATACTGTTAATTTCTCCCACCTGGTGGGGGAATATCTGCAAAATAGCTCAAAGATATTGTTATGTATATTCCTTGAGGGGGAACCAGGACCCTGCCCCAAGCCTGCACTATTGTTTCTTGACTGTTCTTCCCATGTCTCCGTGTCCCCTCCCTTCCCTAATTAACAACTGTTTGAACCTGCCTGTTGGAACTCAGGGAAGGTCATGGAGGCTGAATGAAGTCTATTTCCTGTAATCAAGAAATGGGGGACACAGAAAGGCTTCTGTGCCCAGGAGCCCTACAGGGTCCTGCTCGGTTTCAGTTTGAGGAGACAAGTGGCCAAGGCTGTTGTCTGGAAAGAACGGTTTCTGCTTATGGGTGAAATGTCTGTACTTACCTGTGACAGTGAATTGTCCAGATTGGACCTGTTTGCCTGAAGGCAGTGGCATAGGCAGTGCACGGGCCTTGCTGGGGACAAGGCAGCACTAGCATGATAAAGCTGGTACCCAGACAGCAAAGTTTGGGGCCCAGAGGGAGCATGATTTTGGAGTATGAGGGCCTTTTAGGTAGCAGTCTGGTACCTGGTTATGTCAGAAGTGGTAAGATGGTGCTTCCGCTACCCGAGGTCTAGAAGGCCATGTTTAGCTTGAGAGGAGCCTCTGTAGGGCAGACACCTCAGCGATCATCTCCCATGCTCTCTAGGATCAGAGTGGGGTACTCGGACCAGGCCAGAGCCCTAGCTTTTGGGTCATTGGCCATTATCTGTCTGACAGTGTGACCAGGCTGCTGGGTCTTGAGGAAATGGCTCAGGGAATAAATGAGTATAAAAAGAAATATCATGTTGGGTACAGGGCCATCCATAACTCCTTCCCTCTTGGAGGGAACTAACACCCAAAGCCCTGTTTGTGGCCTGGATGTTCTGATTCTGGTACAACTGCGCTCTGCTCTCAACACATATTTGTACCACTCACACGCTGGGCTGCTCACGGGCCTCCTGTGAGTCCTTCCAATGGTCACGGGAGCCAGGGAGCCAGCTTAGACTTTCTGTGGCTGGAAGAAGACTCTGGAATGTCTCCAGTGAGAGCAATTTACATACCTCAGAGCAAGTTGTCAGATGTTTCCAGGAACAGAAAGGCCAAGATCTCTAGAGAAGGGACGAAGGGACGGCCACTGCCTGTGCAGATTCTCCTTCTGCCCAAGGGAGTCCTGGCCTTTGTCTCAATCCCCCCACAAGGTACATAACGCACTAGCTCTGCCCAGCCTTTCCCTCATGGCCCGCTGCCACCTGCCGTCGTTCTGATGACTTCATCTTGGCGAAAAACCGACCTCCTCCCCACCCCCAGCATTTCTCAAGGAACTGACCCTCTCAGGGACCATCACTCCTCTCTGTCCCTCCTTCAAGGGGGGCATGTGAGGATAGGGTCAGGGTGGGTACTGACCCCAGCAGGGGACATTTCCACCTTTAATGAACTTTCCCTTGATCGTAATTTATATTATCTAGGTCTAATCTAATTTCTCCAGGGTCTTAGGCTATGGACTTGTGACCATTTGTACAACAAGAGTGGATCTGGTCAAAATGAAGAAGTGGGTGAAATCTATCTCCATTAACCTACACCATACAGTTCTCTTCCTTCTCCAGACACTTCCTGCTCCAGATCTGCTGCTCTCTGTGCCTTCATTTTTCTCCCATCCAGGTTCCTTTTACTGTTTTGGGTGCTGGACCCTTGGGGCTTTCACGATTAGGAAACAGTATATGAATACATAACCCAAATACATAAACCAAATAAAATGAGTGACCAACCTCCACCAATATTACCTTAACATGAAAAAAAAAAACAACCTGACTCCAAAAACATTGAAAAGTAACACAGGCGTGTTCAGAGGTGTCCTGAAGCAGCTGTGTGTTATATTGCACCACATAAAGAAAGACTGCCAAAAAATTCTCCTTTTGAATCTCTTTCTTTAGTTCCATTCCTCACAATAGCAGATTTTCTCTCCTCTCCCCAAAACTTTTCTGCCCCAAGCACCTGGCTGTCGCTTATGCCTCATGGTCCAGCCACCCCACTGTGGGGATACCTTTTCCCGCCTCCTGGATATTCTTCCCTCTGTAGCCCCGTAATCTGCTGCATCTTCTGGGCTTCTTCAGTTTTGCATTTTCATCCTTTTTCCCACTTGTCACAATAAAAGCCTGGGAATAGAGCAACAGAAAGAGATGTTTTGAGGGTAGTAAGGAAGCCGATAAGAGGAATGGGTCACAGCCATGGTGTTTTCTGGCTAAGATGCTTCTTCTCTAATGCATGTGTTGGGGGGAGGTATGCAAAGTGTTTTGTCCCACTCAAAATCCTTGGCTCCTTTGAGCTGTGCTAGTATTTCAGATTGGTGAACAGAGCAGGGACTTCATTTTGGGAAAATCTTCTACCATTCTTAAAATCATCCAGCGAGCATGCAGCTTCTAAGTTTTCAAGCTATCTTGCAAATGGATCAGTTCAGAATCTGGCTCCTGACTGCTGTTCTAGTATTACCTCTATCTACTTGCCCACATGTTTCCTTCACTCTAACCTTGCTTGATTACTAGCAACTGTCTTAATGCATCATGCCATTTTATGTCAGAACGCCCTCAATCCCTCCCTTCTCTATCCTATGCTCTCTACAGTAAATGTCAGGCACTTCTCTGATTTCCCACTAGATTGTTTACTCCCAGTTCCTAAGGAAACTGACAGATAATGGGTTCTTAAAGATATTTCTTGTATGGATGAATGAAAGAATGAATGAATGAATGAAGAGTTATAAAAAGATTACAGTGTATTTCTTTTTTTAATATTTTAATTTTATTGGAGTACATTTGATTTATAGTGTGTTAGTTTCAGGTGTACAGCAAAGTGATTCAGTTATACATATATTCATTCTTTTTTCGATTCTTTTCTCATATAAGTTATCAAAGAATACTGAGTAGAGTTCCCTGTGCTATACATAACAGTGTATTTCTAAGCTTTGGTCAAAATTTTTTTAAAAAATCATTATAGTGAAAATTGTGACTGAGAGTAAACCAGTACAATGAATGACTTTTTCAAGTCTAAGGATTAATGTCATTCTTTAATTTTGGAAAATTGTCAGTTTATAATCTTATAGTATTTTATTTCCCCCATTTTAACTATTCTTACCAGTTGGGGCACCAGTTATACATATGTTGGACCTTCTCAGTCTATCTTCTATAACTTCATTTTCATTTTTCTATGTATTTATCTTGTTTTATTGCATTCAGGGTGATTTATTGTCTTTTCAGGATAGGCTATGCTATGCTGCACACCAAACACACTCAGAAGGCAGAACAAAAGTTTATTTCTTGCATATGTCACAATCTGAAGCAGGTTGGTGGTCTCTTTTGACAGGTATCCTCCAAGATATGACTTTCTTCCTGTGATGCTGTCATCAACATGTGGTCTTCATGATCTCCAAGGGAGCAGATGGTCATCCAGGTTGTTTTGTGGCCAGGCCAAAAAGTGACAAACTTTACTTTCATTCACATTCCAACCACATGGCCCTGATATCACTGCAAGGGCATCCAGGAAATATGGTTTTCCTATATTCTCAGGAAGAGGAAATGGAATGGGTGAGCATGTAGCCAGTCTCTGCCACATTCATTTAGTTCTCTTTCCAATATACTGATTCTCTTTTACCTTATCTAGTCTATTATTATCACATTACTACTTTTTTGACTCAATTTTTAAATTTTCAATAGTTTTTGTTTCATTTTTATATATAACTTTTCCAATTTAATAACCTGTTGTCATTTTAAGTATGCTATTTCTTCACTTATTTCTTTGAGGATTCTAAAAAAACTTGTTTTAAATACCTGGGCTAGTCACTCCATTTTTTTTTTTTTAATTTCCTTAGGTGTGATTTGTCCTATTTGTTGGATCTGCCAACCAGCTCTTATTATGATTGATGTCATTATATGCTTTGTAATTTTTGTATGAAAGCTGATCATGCATGGGAATTTTTTCCCATGCTTGCTCTTCCCTATTGAATGATTTCATTGTAGCCTCAGCCTGATCCTCTGAGATGCACAGCTCTGACCTGAGTTTCCGTATAAAGATTTAAGCATTTTGACCCATTATGTATAGTATATTGGCTTGATCCAATATTTGATCCATTATATATAGCACCATTTTTGGATGCCATACATAGGCCCCATTCCTGTCACTCCAAACAGAAATGTTCTAAAAATTTAGTTGTACTATCTTAGTCCCATTTCACTGGTGGATACCTTTGGCTTGGCCCCAGGATTCAGGCAGGAGCTGGATTCTGACTCCCACTCCCAGGATGCTCTTGGTACCTTTCTCACTGAACAACTGAAGCCCTGGCCTCCACACCTTCTAGCTGGCCCAGTTTTGCTTGTACTGCATGGCTTCAGCTCTTGTCTCCTTTTTTTTTTTTTTTTTTTTTTTTTGTGGTATGCGGGCCTCTCACTGTCGTGGCCTCTCCCTTTGTGGAGCACAGGATACGGATGTGTAGGCTCAGCGACCATGGCTCACGGGCCCAGCCACTCCATGGCATGTGGGATCTTCCCAGACTGGGGCATGAACCCGTGTCCCCCGCATCGGCAGGCGGACTCTCAACCACTGTGCCACCAGGGAAGCCCTCCTGCCTACTTTTTTAATAAAGCCTTTCTCTATCTTCTCAAACAGAATTAAATGTGCTCTCTTCTGTGTTACCCAGCACACAGTATATTATGATTATCTATATATAGCCCTGTCATCTTAACTAGACTGTAGGCACATTGAAGGTAGAGATTTTGCCCTATTTGTCTTGCTGCCCCAGTGCCTAGCACAACAGCTGTAGATTAGTGAAACTGAATTTGAGGGGTTTTAGGGCCTCTTAAGGAACCCAATTTTTTACTGTAACACAGAACTGAGTCTCCATTGATATAACACGATGTTTGTGGAAGACAATTTATAGACATAACCAAAAGGCATGCGTTTGGACTCTGAAAATGATGTTCTGATCTGCCTGTTGGTGTGCTAACTTGGGCAAGGCTTTTTATTTGCTCTCATTTTGCTCCTTTGAAGATATAATTGCTTCTTGGTTCCATATTTCTATAGCTCATTACACTGTTCCATACCATTTCATTCTGAAAATAAAACAAAATAGGATATTTAAAATTAATGATGTGGAGCACAGCTTTTTTTTCTCTCTCTCTCTACCTCTAGGCAGAATTAGTAAATGGCTTCAACACCAGCCATTCTCTTTATTGGAAGCATCTGGGTTTCATTAGAGTAAGAAAAATTACTGATTACAAGGGGAGAGGCCCCAGACCTATGTTTCAAAGGATCACTGGGATGTTTATCTATTCCTACCACCTCCTTCCCTTGTCCAGCAGGCTTGGGATGGCTACTTCTGTTTCATAGTAACAGAATATGGTTTTGGAATTTGGAGATTCCTAGTATAAGGCTTTCCACATTGGCTTCATTTTCAAAGATTCAGAAAATGCACAGTTTCTTGGATGACACAAGATCCTATGTGGCAAAGCTCTGTATCTTTTGTGATTGTCCCTGTCCATGAAGAAACTAAAGTATCAGTGGGGGTCTATTGATCATGTTTTCTAACTTATGAAGGTAGTTGAAGGTTTGTCCTTTCCCCCCAAGCACCATAACTAGTTTAAAATGGAATTTGCAAAGACACACAATGGAGCCACCATATTAGGGGGTGGAACATTCAGTGAGAGGTGTTACAAGTGTACTACTACTAACAATAATAATAGTATTTAGCTTTGATCATGAGTTTATATACCAGGCCCTTTACTTATCCTATTTCATTTGGACATGTGTGTGCTGGAGAAATGTTATTAAAGATCTTTCTGTTTTCTTAAGCTTGGTTCTCTCTTCCATCCCATCTGACCGATGTAGGAAAATCTGACTTTCTACTCTGGCGATCACCTTGCCCTTGGAAAACTTTAGCAGGATTAGGGGAAACAGTGGAATAGGATCCCTTTATATACTTGTGTGTTGCGGTTCATATTAATTATAAATCTGCAATTGCTGAAAATGCAACTCATATTGGCTTAAACATGAAAGGGAATGTACTTGTTCACATGCTGAAAGGACTGGAAACACCAGGCTTCAGTCAAGGCTTTACCCAGCAACTCAGGTTAACACTGACGACCCAGTTGCTTTTTTTCCTCCTCTTTGCCTTCCTCAACTTGTATTTCCCTAAATGGCCACAAGATGGCTGTAAGTAGCTGTGAGCACTAAGGACTTGTTCAAATCCAAAAGAAAAAGAAGGATCTTCGGGACGTTTCAAAGGAAGAGCGAAGCCATTTTCCCCAGAATCCTTCAGAAAATGTGTCTTTGTTTTCATTGACCCTAATTAGGTGAGATGTTCATCCCTGTCACGGTGGCTGCGGAGGGGTGCGACCTACGGATTACTTTAAGTCAGTCAGGGTCCATCTCTTGAATCAGTGTGTGGTCAGCTTCCCCTCAAGCACATGAGCTGCGTGAGGGAGGGATGTACATCCAAATGGAAATCAAGGCACTGAGTCAGAGGGACCGAATGGCAGGTGCTCCCAAACAGCATATTTCTTCAGGAGAGAAGTGTCTTCACTTTCCCTTCTCTGGGCTTGGAGGGTAAAGTACTGGGGACTCAGTCAGGACAGGAATGAGGCCCCAGGAAAGGAAGCCCAGAGTAGGCCAGCCTCTAATCTAGCCCCGGGTTGGAGAGACAAAAAGGCTCACTTGTGTCCTCCTGGCTCACCTGGTTAAGACCTTCCCTAGTAACAGTGTGCATCGGCCAGGATTCCTAGTCCACGGGGCGTCACGTGGACTAGCCTAGTGGGCAGCTGGTAGGCAGGGGGTGTGGAGATTCAGGATGTCGGCCACCTTCTCGCATTTATCACCACTAACCGTGAAAGAAGCATCAGCAGATCAATACGAATATTCACCAGTTTTATGATAATAACTCAATCAGTGAACTATCCTGTTCCTTCATTTCTTCATCTGTAAAATGAGGATAATGGGATCCTGGTAACCGCCTTGTTTATTTTATGTTGAGGATTTCAAGAGGGAACGTTTCTGCTCTTTGTCCGATGTTTTAGTCTTGGCCCATAACGGTGGGAACTTCCACCCCACACCCGCCCCCGCTGGCTTCTCTTTCTTCCTCCGCGCTAGCCCTTCGCAAAGGAAGGCGGAGTCACACATTTGATTGGTCAGCCCTCTATCACTCATAAGTTACGCTGGAGGGCGGGGTTATGTATGAAGGTGGTGTAGGTCCGCTCCCGTACTTGGTGCAGCCCCTTGCTGTGGGTGAGTGGACCAGTCAGGACCTGTTCTGGCACACCTAGACATCCTTCCCCATCACTTCTCGTAGTGAAATTGGTAAGCAGAGCCCTTGGGGGAATCCAGTCAGCTCTCTAGCCTCAGGTGCCCTGAGGGTGCAGCTCTTGCGTTTGGATATGAGTTTGGAGAGAGGAGACCCCACTTTGAAGTGAGCTCATGGTCCCGCATTCAGCATTTACCAGACCTTTGCATTAGAATATTAGCTTCTTGTCCTGCCAACTGTGAAAACTAGTGCTCTTTCCCAGTTGGCTGTTGACCTTTGTGCATGGCTTCCTTTGGCAGGAACCCAGGTGAAGACTTGAGGATAATGGGCAAGGGAGGAGAGAAGATAGAAGGAGGTATCAAGGCCTAGCCTAGTCCTCTAATGCCCTATTAGGGGAGTGGTGCCAATGACATGTAATTCTATATTTGAAAGTATCTGAGAAGTTAAACCAAGCACAAATGTAAGGTAGCACTGGGCCCCAGTTGATAATGTAAGGACTGATGTTCTCTCCTGGGAATTGGCCTTGTACAGATGTCAGTTCTGTAAGAAACATTTCTACTCCAAGCACCAGAACCTTGATTGTTAGCTGGGAGATTTTTCTCTTCCAGATGTGCTTGAATAAAAATGTACTATAGTACTCCCCTCTTATCTGCAGGGGATATGTTCCAAGACCCCCAGTGGCTGCCTGAAACTGTAGATAGTACCAAATCCTAGATATACTATGTTTTTCCTCTACATACATACTTATGATAAAGTTTATTTATAAATTAGGCACAGAGAGAATATTGGAATTACCAGCATCACTACTATTATACTTCGGGGCCATTATTCAGTGAAATGAGGGTACCTAAACACAAGCACTGCAATACCATGACAGTGGATCTGACAACTAGACAGCTACTCAGTGACTAATGGGTGGAATACGCTGGACAAAGGGAGGATTCACCTCCTGGATAGGACAGAGCTGGATAGTGAGAGACATTATCATGCAACTCAGAACAGCGCTCAATTTAAAACTTAGGAATTGTTTATTTTTGGAACTGTCCATGTAATATTTTCGGGCCACGGTTGACCACGGGTAATTGAAACCACGGAAATAGAAAGGGGGCATATACCATTGTGGCATAAGATATAGGCACTGCTCGGAAGTTGACTGATGTCCCCAACTTGGATGAACAATGCGTAGTAGATCTTTTCTTCTTCCTCCTCTATGAGAAAACACATCTTCTTGCTAAGTCTGTTTCCTTACAATGTGCTTTGAATTTTAGAGTCTCCTGGGACTTTGGTTTCTCTACAAAGAACTCTTCCATCTTGGAAGATATCTTGTCTTCACTCTGCCTTTCTCTTGAGTTACTGCTCACCCTTTTTCTTTTCACTTCCCTTTACTGCCCACCCACATATTCCTTCATCCCAGGATGATTTTCATGCCTATGGCTATGCTGAGTTGCTCTGTCTAAAGTCACCAATGATGTCACAATCACCACATTCGAATTCAAAATCTATGCTGTATAGCACAGGGAACACTGCTCAAGATTCTGTAATAACGTACATGGGAAAAGAATTTGAAAAAGAATAGATACATGTATATGTATAACCGAATCACTTTGCTGTACACCTGAAACCAACATGACATTGTTAATCAACTATGCTCCAATAGAAAATAAAATTTTTTTTAAATTCATAAGCTTTTTCTTCGTTCTCACGCTCCTTGACATCCCTTCATTGTTGTTCACCATTTCTTTCAAAATTATTTAATATTCCAATAGCTTATTTTTAAAAGCATCTCCCCAATTTTACCATAATGCAACTACTTATATATTTTTAATCTCTTCTAGTCTTTAACCATATTTATAGTTCGCTAAACAAAGTTGGAAACAATATACAAAGAATTATTTGTTCTTTCATTTAATATTATTTATAGACATATCATACACGAGTAAAGCTGGAAAAAGCCTACAGATAGGGCATATTCCCTATGTTTTACAGATGAGAAAACTAAGGTTAGTTGGGCATGCCTGATGGAAAGCTGTGGCCAGGAGCACCCATACCCAGATCCCAGTCAGCCCTCCACCTTGGCAATAGGGCCCACAGAAGGGCGTCTCCAAATATGGAGAAAGCACTTGGGGGTGTTTGTTAAAAATGGAATTTCCAGGGCTTCCCTGGTGGCGCAGTGGTTAAGAATCCGCCTGCCAATGCAGGGAACACGGGTTCGAGCCCTGGTCTGGGAAGATCCCACGTGCCGCGGAGCAACCAAGCCTGTGCGCCACAACTACTGAGCCTGCGCTCTAGAGCCCGCGAGCCACGACTACTGAGCCCACATGCCACAACTACTGAAGCCTGCGTGCCTAGAGCCTGTGCTCCACAACAAGAGAAGCCACCACAGTGAGAAGCCCACGCACCACAGAGTAGCCCCTGCTCGCCACAACTAGAGAAAGCTCGTGCACAGCAAGGAAGACCCAACACAGCCAAAAATAAATAAAATAAATTAATTTATTAAAAAAATGTAATTTCCAGGACCTACCACATTTATTTTTTTTTTTGGCTGAGCGGCCTGCAGGATTTTAGTTCCCCGGGCAGCGATCGAACTTGTGCCCCCTGCAGTGGAAGCACGGAGTCTTAACCACTGGACCACCGGGGAAGTCCCCCTACCACATCTCTGAATCAGACTCTCCTTCAATGGGACACAGCATTTGCAACTGTAGCAAACACCTAGGTGATTCTTAAGTGTATTAAAATTTGAGAACCTCTGTTTTGGAAAGCTTAAGTCATAGAAGACCCATAGAAAAATTTCAGCACCACCAACTGGAGCTTCTGAGCTGGGCTAGACAAGCACAGATTTTGCCCCCACTAGAGGCTGAATGAACAGCCAGTGCCTTGTCTGATCAGTATCCGTCAGGCCTGTCCAACTGCCACCAACCCAGTAGAAACAGATACATTTGTTCCATGTGACTTTTTATAAGTATGTCATATGGTTCCTGGGTTTTGAGCTATAGAAGGGAGAAGAGGGAAGGAAGAAATGGCCTAAGAGTGATTCAAGATAGCTGTTAACACCGTCTGAGAAGCATGTTACCCAGTAAAGTTGCATTAAAAATCACTCTACTTCCTGACATGTATGTCCAATACCTAATGGGGTATAAGAATTGCATGCCTACTACGATTACTGCCATGCATGGTTGCATTCCGGCCATGACCTTTACTGGAGCTTCCTTTGGGTATATTGTGTGTGTGTGTGTGCTTGCGGGAGAGTGGGGATGTTGGAGTGAAGGGTGGGAGAAAGGGAGGTGGTAACCTTTGAGCACACCTATAAATCAGCCTGGTGTTTTATGAACTGCTGGTTGTGATAGATTAGTAGGTTTCCAAACAATTCAGTGACCAGCATTTTAATATGGGGTGGAAAGGAATGAAATGTAGAATAGCATGGAATAGAATAGATCACCATGTTTTAATCACAGTGGGTGGGGGGTGGTGTGGGGAGGGGGGTATAGTAGATCAGAATGTGAAATTTCTTAATTTTGATAGTGGTCAAAATGTTTGAAAACTGCTAGGTTGGAGAAAAACTGCACTGATAAAAGACGAACAAAGTTTAGAAAGTCTGAATCCTTAGCAGAAGGTCACTTAGTTTCAGGCCTCCTGACTCCAAATCCAGTACTTTTTCCCCCTTACATGTCAATGCAGCATACAGCTCCCTTGGTCTACAGAATCTTCATGCATTTTCATTTCTAATGACTGAATATTAGGTTAATATAACTTTGTTTTATTATTTCCCTACTATTGAATATTTTGGTAATTTCATTTGTTAGCTAACATAAATAATTCTGCTATAAATATTTTTATAATTATAGGTTTGTTCTTCTTATGAATTACTTATATGGGATACATTTTCTGGTATGATCATTTTTATGGCTCTTACTGAAAAAAAAAAAAAAAAAAACCAATTTATACTTCTGCCAACAACCATCTCCCACTAGTCTCCCAGGTACTAAATGTTATCATTCTTCCTTATACTGTTATCTAATATGTGTTAAACTGTCCCTTATAATTGTTTTCATTTGGATTTCCTTAATTACTTTTGAGGTTTAGTGTTTCAATGCTGGTTTATGTTGGTGTTCCTGATGTACCTACTGCCTGTGTGTGTCCCAGACTTTGTCTCCACTGGGAACCTCATTTGAATGACTCGATACATTTTAAACTTTACATATGCTGCCATATTTATGGGAAGCATTTACAGCAAACATTTTTCTTATTCTGTTTCACCTCTTTTTGCTTTAATTTTGAAAAATTCCCTTGCTTCGGAGTTCTACATTTTTATATACATAATTCTATCCATCATTATTTTTTACTTTGAATTTCTTCCATGTTTTATATCATAAAAAGAAATCATCTAATAGTTAGAAAAAGCATTCTATTTTCATTTTCTTGTAATATGATTTTTAATTCGGATGTACATGTGCAAAACGAAAAATCCCTCACTTTTGTGGAATGTGAGGGTGTAAGTCAAGAACAGAGTTGTTATAATAAGTCTTTTTGCTGTTCTTCTAAATCAGTCATTCTCAACGAGTGGTCCCAGACCAGCAGCATCACATCACCTAGGAACTTGTTAGAAATGTAAATTCTCAGGCCCCAACCCGACCTACTGAATAGAAACTCTGGGGGTAATCTGTGGTTTTTTTCTTACGGTACACGGGCCTCTCACTCTTGTGGCCTCTCCCGTTGCCGAGCACAGGCTCCGGACGCGCAGGCTCAGCGGCCATGGCTCACGGGCCCAGCCGCTCCGCGGCATGTGGGATCTTCCCGGACCGGCGCACGAACCCGTGTCCCCTGCATCGGCAGGCGGACTCTCAAGCACTGCGCCACCAGGGATGCCCATAACTTTTCATTTTACATTTAGGTCTATGATCCATTTTGAGTTAATTTTTGTGTAGGGTGTGAGGTCTGTGTTAGGATTCTTTTTTTTTTTTTTTTTTGCATGCGGACACCCATTTTGTCCCAGGGCCGTTTGTTGAAAAGATATCCATTCTCCATGGCATTTACTTTGTTCCTTTGTCAAAGATCAGTTGCCTTTATTTGTGCGGGTCTATTTCTGGGCTGTCTATTCTGTTTCATTGACCTACTTGTCTATTCTTTCTCCAGTACATGCTGTGTTAATTACTAACGTTTACAGTGAGTTGTGAAATTACATAGTGTCAGTCCTCTGGCTGTGCTCTTCTTCAGTGCTGTGTTGGCTATTCTGGGTTTTTTGCTTTTCCATATAAAATTTAGAATCTGTTTTTCAATATCACACATAGACTTCTTGAAATTCACAACAATTCTGCCACTGAGATATGGAAAAGATCATTTAATTTACCCACTCATACATGAGCTGAGTGAGGCCCTGGGCAGTTAGGAATTTGCCCATTGTCATGCAGATGCTCAAATCCAGGTCTTCCACTGCCAAGCCCCCAGTGTTTTTCTCACCCCTGTATAGATACTGTTTATAGATACTGTCTAGATAGCAGGATCAAACGTGTATACACATGTTTGTGTACACCTGGCCTGTGTGCAAAACAGTATCCAGTATTAGTGTTCAGAGGCCTGGGAGTGGGGAAGCTGGCAGCCCTACATGCCAGCAATGAGAGTGGTCAAGCCGTTAGGATGTGGCTACTTGAACCTTCCTTCAAAAACCAAACTCAGTTCATGGGAACTATCACCGAAATACTAAGAGACCAAGTAAGTTGCCTGTACTGAAACACAGCCATCCCTTGATCTTACATCCCTGGCTCTTTCACAAGTATATCTCGAAAGCAGAGTGGAAAATTATTCTCTTGTAGTATATGTGACATGTGACACATGGCTCAAACCAAGTCTAAAAAAATCTATTTTAAAATATTTTCTCTTATTAGAAAAATAATATAGGTTTTAAAAAGGAATTTAAAAGTACAGAAAATTCTAAGAAGAAAACCAAATCACATATATTCTTGTTACTACACAGAGATAACCTCCATTACCAGTTTAGTAATTCCCTTCCAGCATTTATTCTATGCATATATCTGGTATCTGAGGGTTGTTCATTCGACTACTTTTAATTAATTATTTTTCACTGAGCTACCATATTTGAATGTATGTGTATCTGGATTATTTGGTTACATTTTGTTATGGGTGCTTCCTATAACATTGCACATACTTCATGAATATGACTTTAAGTGGTTGCATTATATCCTATCATATGGCTCTACAATTATTTATTTAACAATTCTGCTACTGTTAGAAAATTTGCTATCATAACTGTATTTTCAGAGCGAAGCCTTGTACATATGTCTCTGTCCATATTTCTGATTTCAAAATTATTCCTCTTAAATAAGGACGAGGTTGCTTTTTGTCTTAGGAGGCAGACCTCTTCAAAGATCTTGTGTCAGTTTTGTCAAAATATATGTGTTTGTAACACATTAGTGCCATATTCTGCCCACTGTCTTCACATCTGAAAACAATGTGAGACACTTATCTTGTCTCTTTTCCATCAATTTGTTTTTATCCTTCTGATAGTTCTTAGCCAGATGTAAGTATCTTTTATCCTCCCATTAAGACAGTGATGTGGGATAGTGGCCTTTAAAAGGAGGTCCTCAAATGAAAACTAAACCAAGAACTGTCAAAAAAAACCGTCGAGAATTGTCACTAATAAGGACCTGCCAGCCAGAATTTGCCAATGGTTTAGAAACTTCTCTGCATAAGGATTACTGAGATGACCCAAAAACTTTCTCTTCCCATCCCAATAAGTTGAATTTCCTCATTTTGACATTTAGAAATCTAAATGCAAGAAAATGATAATAAAATGGGGGGGGTCATTTATCTATCTATCCATCTATCTATTTATCTGTCTATCTATCCATCCATCTATCCATCTGGCTGAATCTTTTGTTCTGCCAATTTAGTGACATTTTTATGCCTGATTTATCAAACTGCTGTGCAGTCAGTTGGGTTGAGTCATTGAAATCACCTAAGACACTTCACCAGCTATACTTTTATAGCAATGTTTAAGCAAATAAAATGTGTCTCAGAGTAGAGGGGCTGATTAATTGTCTACCGGTATAATTTGAGAATCACCAAAAAGTACACCAACCTCAATATACCTCCCCACAGGCCCAAGCACTTCTGTATTACTTATTCACAAAAATGTAGCCCTTATTACAAGAAAAGAAAACTAAAGACTACAATTCCTCATACAAAAATCCTCAAAAATATTAACAAATCAGATCTGGCAATAAACATAAAAGATAATACATAATGACAAAGTGGGGTTCAGTCTAGGAATACTGATGTTAGTTTAACATTTGAAATCAATCAGTGTGATCCAATGTAATCTGTTAATATGATAACAGAGTAAAGGAGACACACACTACAACATCTCAGTAGATGGAGAAAAAGCAATTAGCAAAATTCAACATTCATTTATGACAAAAAAATTCCTAGAAAACTGGGAATGAAACAAAATTCATCAATCTGATGAAAGGCATCTATGAAAAACTTACAGCTAACATCAAATTAGCTGAATTCTGAATTTTCCCACTAAGACTGGGAACAAGGCAAGGATGGCTGCTCTCACCACTTCCATTCGACGTTATACCAGAGGTTCTAACCAGCGCAAAAAATCAAGAAGAAGAAAGAAATGACACAAATATTGGAAAAGAAGAAGTGAAACATTCTCTATCTGCAGACAACGTGATTGTTTATGTAGGAAGTCCTAAGGATTCAAAATTTAAAAATTGCTAGACCTAAAACATTAAGTTGAACAAGGTCTCAAGATAACAAGGTCAACACATAAAATCAATTATATGTCTATGTACTAGCAGCAAATAATTGAGAAAAATTTTAAGTCATTTACAATAGTGTCAAAAAGAAATAAAATATTCAGGGATAAATGTAGTAAAAGGCATGCAAAATATCTCTGTTGAAAACTGTAAAACATGACTGAGAAATTAAAGAAGACCCAAACAAATGGAGAGATATAGCATGTTCATGGAGCAGAAACTCAATAAAGTCTTAATCCAGGTGCTCTAAGGCCTAACCATCTGTCTCAAAGTCCTCTTGATAATTTCTCCCAGTATAATGTAGATTTATAAGCTCCTGCATTAGGTCCTTATGCAAACAGGCTTCTAAATTGTCCATCCTAGAGTGTCAGAATTTCTTAACTGAGTATGTAGATGAGGCCTCACAGATGACAGGATTATAGATCTGTAAGGAACCAAGTGGACTTCTCCTCAGCCAATAGACTTTGGCAGAGAGGTTGGGTGACTTGTAATGATCTACAACTGGAAGGAGAACTGGACTTAGAGTGTCTTAACTCGCAGCCCAGAACTAAGAGGCTTATCTATAAAGATGTGTTGTTACTCAGGATTTTTTTATTTGAAAGAAAGAAAAGAAACCCAATGAAAAGTAGCTTAAGCCCAAAATGGAATATATTGGAAGGATAATGAGGTAGTTCACAGAATCAAGGAACAATCTCTGGATTCAAGGATGCGCTAGACACCACGGGAACTAGAAATACTGTTGATAGGCTATGTCTTTCCGATCATTTTTGTCCTTTTCTTTCAGTGAGAGTTCCCCAGAAATTTGACACTAATGATAAAGTCTTTGAGATTGCAGATGTGTTTTAAAACTAAATTAGAGAGGATTACAGCCAGGGTGCTCTGAGGGGAGGGGAGGGCAAGACTTGGCTCCGAAAGAGGGTGGCGATCAGGGGGCTCCCAGACAAGGTGGCCCCTCCCCACTCAGCCCCGCTTCCTGCACATAGTTTCTCCTCTGGATCAAACACGTAATAAAGAGAATGTCTGGGGGCTTCCCTGGTGGCGCAGTGGTTGGGAGTCCGCCTGCCGATGCAGGGGACACGGGTTCTTCCCCTGGTCCGTGAAGGTCCCGCATGCCGCGGAGCGGCTGGGCCCATGAGCCATGGCCGCTGAGCCTGCACATCCGGAGCCTGTGCTCCTCAGCGGGAGGGGCCCCAGCAGTAAGAGGCCCGTGTACCGCAAAAAAAAAAAAAAAAAAAAAAAAAAAAAAAAGAGAAAGTCTGGAATCTGAAAAAATAAATAAATACAAAAAATAAGAGAGGATTCATGGTTACTCTTTTTTTTATTTTTATTTTTTAACATCTTTATTGGGGTATAATTGCTTTACAATGGTGTGTTAGTTTCTGCTTTATAACAAAGTGAATCAGTCATACATAAACATATGTTCCCATATGTCTTCCCTGTTGCGTCTCCCTCCCTCCCACCCTCCCTATCCCACCCCTCCAGGCTGTCACAAAGCACCGAGCCAATATCCCTGTGCCATGTGGCTGCTTCCCACTAGCTATCTACCTTACTGCGTTTGTTAGTGTGTATATGCCCATGACTCTCTCTCGCCCTGTCACAGCTCACCCTTCCCCCTCCCCATAACCTCAAGTCCGTTCTCTAAGAGGTCTGCGTCTTTATTCCTGCTTTACCCCTAGGTTCTTCATGACATTTTTTTCTTAAATTCCATATATATGTGTTAGCATACGGTATTTGTCTTTTTCTTTCTGACTTACTTCACTCTGTATGACAGACTCTAGGTCTATCCACCTCATCACAAATAGCTCAATTTCGTTTCTTTTTATGGCTGAGTAATATTCCATTGTATATATGTGCCACATCTTCTTTATCCATTCATCCGATGACGGGCACTTAGGTTGTTTCCATCTCCGGGCTATTGTAAATAGAGCTGCAATGAACATTTTGGTACATGACTCTTTTTGAATTTTGGTTTTCTCAGGGTATATGCCCAGTAGTGGGATTGCTGGGTCATATGGTAGTTCTATTTGTAGTTTTTTAAGGAACCTCCATACTGTTCTCCATAGTGGCTGAACCAATTCACATTCCCACCAGCAGTGCAAGAGTGTTCCCTTTTCTCCACACCCTCTCCAGCATTTATTGTTTCTAGATTTTTTGATGATGGCCATTCTGACTGGTGTGAGATGATATCTCATTGTAGTTTTGATTTGCATTTCTCTAATGATTAATGATGTTGAGCATTCTTTCATGTCATGGTTACTCTTTTAAACTCATCAGAATTACGTATATTTATATTATAGTGCACAGGTTTTTCTCTCTTTTCTTTTCCATGGTGGGTATTATTGTTGGAAAATTTACTATTAAAAATCATTGTAAAAGGCATTCTTGATACTTAATTGTATATTTTTCCTGAGG
The DNA here is from genome assembly GCF_937001465.1 of Orcinus orca. Taxonomy (NCBI): domain Eukaryota; kingdom Metazoa; phylum Chordata; class Mammalia; order Artiodactyla; family Delphinidae; genus Orcinus; species Orcinus orca. Next base: position 91,340,440 of record NC_064566.1, read on the forward strand.
CAAAATTTTCCTGCCCTGATTTCAGTCTGTCTTCCATTGGTTTATTTATTAGATTCCTCCACTAGATAGTATCTCTTCCAGCTTTGGATAAAACACTCCCCGTGAGTATCACTGCCTCTGTCCTCACCAGCTAGGAAGCCTACATTGAACTTCACTTTCTGTTGTTTATATTACAAAAAAAATTAATATCTTTTTTACATATATCCTGCCCACCAACTTACCACTCATTGGTGTGGGGGAATGATGGGAAAGGCAGTCAGGTGTAATTTGCTACACCCTCGCATGGCTGCCTAAGAGTGTGCCTTGGGCCTGGAACATTTCCTTATGTGGAGCTAAGAAGCCCTCATGGCCTCGCTTGGGAGAATCTTTCCCTGTTCTGGGCTTGCTGTGTACTCCTTTGTTCTGCCTACGCATGTGTGTTATACGGCACTGGGCTAATCCCACTGCTATATCTTTTGCTAGTGGGAGGCAACGGGGTCCTTTGCCTGCAGACAAGAGGGGTGCATGCAGACCATCTCCCTGCTCTGGGATGAGACCTGCCAGCCATGGGAGACTGGCCCACACTATTGAACCTGATTTTGCTCTGTCTGTTCTCTAGGTGAATAAAGCATCATTCCATCCAGTGCCTGTGTGAGTCGTGTCTTTCTTGGCAACACTGACACCTGCAAACCATGCAGTGGGTTGACATCCGGGACTTAATGCTCCTAGTGGCAGGGATCATTATGTTCTTCACTATCCTCCACTCAGTGGGACACCTCCCCTGGAGGCAGTAACAGGTGTCACTTGCTTAACAGGGGAGCATATTGAGTGACACTTGAGAAACACTATCTTAAAAACATGTTTATTGTTCTAATCTCTCCCCATCCCTAGCCCATAACAGACGCTCAGTACGTGTGTTGAACTGAGTTGGCAGGTAACAAACATCACCCCAAAGATCCCGCTGTGCAACCCTGGAGAGCAGCAGCTGCACCCCTAGATCAGTTCCTGTGGCACCTTCTCTAGGGACCCTCACCAGGGCCCTGTGTCCCCAGGGACAAAGGGACCTCGCCCGAGGCAGCCAGCCCATACTGACCACCGCTGCTGTTCCTGGAAATGGAGCCATTGACCTAAAGAGGACAAGAGTGAGGTGTTTAAACCCCTCACCACCACTGCATTTTCTGTGACAAACAGGACTGGATTTTTGTTTGATTCTAGCCAAGTTCTGATCTAGTAGCACATGCAGCAACTTGGTCCAGGCGAGGCACCTGTACTGAGGATGATATTGAAATCAACCAGTGATCCGCTTTTCAGCACAATCCTTACTTTCTTGTCCAGTAGATTAGAATGAAGAGGGCTGAAACACCAACACTTGACAATTCTCGATCATCTTGTATGTGGAGTGCAAACAGAGAGAGGAGGTGCATGCCTCCCCCTTCTTACCTCTTTAGATTTTGTTACGTGGATACGGCTCTGTTTATGCCTGTATAGCCCTCATTTTCTAACTCAAAACTATCTTTCTTCTTCCTACCACAGATGCATGACTTACTTGCTGGAACAAATCATGGAGCCCATATACAAATGCCTTGCTAGAAGTTTGCACAGGAAGACAAAAAAAGCTCTTTCCCTGCTCAACGCAGATGTCAGCCAGCACAACACCGGAGCATTCAGAGAATGTGATGGAAATTGCATATACAGGAAAGTACACTTAGTGTATTAGCTAGGGTGACCTGTTCTTTTAGGCTATTCAGAGAAATAACGGTCATTTGCAGTGGTTTTTGTCAACTGCTCTATCATTTTGTGTAATTAGGGACAGCGTTTTGTTTTTTGAGTGGCAAAACACGCAGAGATTCAGGTTTTCCTTTTTTTCTCCCGAACCCCCAGCCCCGGCCCCATAGAACAGCTCTGTTTCTGGAGCCCTCAGAACTGTAATGGTCTTTGGGCAGAATAAGTCACTGAGGCGGCAGCATCAACACGGAACATGCGGTTAGCTAAGCAGAGAGACAGGCACAGATAACGTATGCAGTCAGCTCCACGGAAGGAGGAAAGATGAACGACAGAGCTGTTTCCTGAATGTCCTACCTGTCCATCACTTGGTACCAAAACGCCCGCTTGGCTATCCAGCTTCTTATTTTTCTCCACCGGAGAACAGAGGCCCTAAGGACGCAAAAGCTTACGTATTTTGACATGTCAGAGGAGAAAGCGATAAAATAAAATTTTCCTGCCACACAGGGTGAAGGGAATTTAAATATGTGATTGTTTTCAGCTGCTTTGCTCTAGCCCTGCCCTTTTATCTACTGCTCTTAGAAATGACTTCATTTAGCCAAACTCTCCCTCTCCCCCCTCCACCACAGGCATTTTCAAAGCACGAGTCACATGACTCCATTTCATTAGCGCCTTTTTGTCCCAGCATCCTTGATGATATCAGTTATAGCTCTGGGAGTTTGGTTTGTTCATACATTAACCATCATTAGGAACAAACAGCAAACAGTTTCTCTCAGGAGCAAAGCCCATTCCCTGTGCTGACAGAGCCTAAGAAACAGTGCCCTTCTAGAATACCGTTTATGCCTGATATGTAAGTTTTCTCTTACACTAGCTCTGGTGTATTCTCCTGAGTTTACACAGCATGCCCCCTAGACCAGTGCAAAAAGAGTTGTTGATTTTTTGTAAGATTCACAAACAGTATCCTTGTCATGCCCGGTACCCAGGAAATCCCAGAGTTTTTACTTTTCATGCTTTTTAGCTGAATTGGGTTGTCATTATGTCACGGACAATCTTTTCTGTGGCATCCTGAGACTAAGTGAAGTCTTGATTCTCAATATTTCCATTTGTACAGCTAAATTTAAAATAAAGAACATATACATTAAAAAACCGGTCTCTTGTAGATCTGTGATCTAATAAATGATGGATTTTGACAAAAAAATGAAACCACTCTATTACTAACATTTGAGAGATGTGATTAAGAACAATTCCAATGGTGGTTACTTTTCAAGTGAATTTCCTGCGGTTTTATTTACCTGAGTGCTGGAGGACCAACTTCTCAGGAGTCCCAGACTGTGGATACGGTACCACTGAATTAAGTCCTTCAGCTGGTTCACTTCCCCAATCACCCAAAGGTCACGCCGCCTGGCAATCCATCAGTTACTGAATCATCAATCCTTTTGTTGGCAATGAACTCATATTTGCTTTCTGTTTGATTGATTTCTTAGGCCAAGGCCACTGAGAAAACAAAACACTCTAAAACAGTAGATTCCCTGAAACACGCACAGGTGTGGCCAAAAGCCTCACTTCCTCTCTTGCCAGTTTATCTTTGATCGTCTGTAAACAGTGGTGGAACACTTTATCTGTGATCTGAACTGTCCTATTAATAAATGACCCAAAGAAAGGCTGAGGCATGTTTTTTCTAGTCTGACACCTCAGGTACCATAATAATGACAGGAGCAAACCTTCCTTCTGCCAACAGTCCATTTCTGTTCCAACTCTTCCTTACATGTGGTCCAAGCAGAAGATCACTGTCCTGTGACTGATAGCCTGCAGGCTGAATATGAAAGACGTCCTTAGGGAGAACCTTCCCAGACTCAGGGAAAAACCTGGGTTGGTGCAGAGCTCTCTCTGCAATTTACCAGTTGCTGGAGTAGCTCTCCTCCCAAGGAGAAGCCAGTGGCTGGGGACAACCGATGTTTGTGTTCCCTGCCACAGTGTCACAGCCTTAACCTTTGGTGGTGTGCTGTCTGCCTCAAGTTCGCAGGTTTGTCCTCGCAAGGCTTGATTTTCTGAGGTTACCTGATTCATCCTAGATTTGAAGTCTACAATTCAGCCAAGTTATTGGCAGGCAAGGAGTGGTCTAGACCAGGAGTTAGCAAACTTTTTCTGTAAAGGACCTAATAGTAAATATTTTCAGCTTTGTGGAAATACAGCTTCTGTCACAACTATTCAGTTCTGCAGTTGTAGTGTGTAAGTAGATACACACATCGAATGAGTGTAGCTTTGTTGCAATTAATTTTATTTGCAAAAATAGGCAGTGGGCTGGATTGGGCCCATGGGAGATGGTTTGCTAAGCCCTGCTCTATAGAAGTTGTCTCTAATGCTCTTGATTATGTATGCTATCAGTTCAAACAAAGCAAAACACACATTAAAACCCAAAACACTTTAAAATATATATCCACAGTAAATGTTTATTTATGTATAAATTATATACAAGGACAAATGTGCTAATATATTTTGTATATTATAAAACATATACAGGAGGTTTCCCTGGTGGCGCAGTGGTTAAGAATCCGCCTGCCAATGCAGGGGACACGGGTTTGAGTCCTGGTCTGGGAAGATCCCACATGCCGCGGAACAGCTAAGCCCGTGCGCCACAACTACTGAGCCTGTACTCTAGAGTTCACGAGCCACAACTACTGAAACCCGTGTGCCTAGAGCCTGGGCTCCACAACAAGAGAAGCCACCACAATGAGAAGCCCTCGCACCGCAAGAAAGAGTAGACCCCTCTCGCCACAACTAGAGAAAGCCTGCACGCAGCAACGAAGACCCAACACAGCCAAAAACAAATAAATAAAATAAATAAATTTATAAAACAAAACAAACAAACAAAAACATACACAGGGACTTCCCTGGTGGTCTAGTGGGTAAGACTCTGTGCTCCCAATGTAGGGGGCCCGGGTTCAATCCCTGGTTGGGGAACTAGATCCCGCATGCATGCTGCACCTGAGAGTCCACATGCTGCAGCTAAAGAGACTGCATGCTGGACCAATGATCCCATGTACCGCAACTAAGACCTGGCACAGCCAGAATAAATAAATAAATAAATAATAAGTAAATAAATAAATATTTTTTAAAAATAAAACATATACAAAAATAGAACTTTAAAAAATGAGATATAGATACAATAGTGCTTTCAAGTATAATTTTAATTGTGATGACTTCATACTATCATTAGCTAAGATCTAAAAGTACACTATATACTGAGGGCTAGGTTCACAGTTAATGACAGTGGATTTAAATCCATAATTTAATTGGTCTTCCTGGTAATTTCAAGATTGTTTGGCTAACTTTTTATTAGACCCAAATAGATCTTTATTTATGTCTTGTAATGTTACTGGCAAAGAATTCAAACTATTTTTCATTTTAACAAGCTCATATTGTTTGCACTCTGCTAAGCACTCTCCTAAGTGTTCCAAAAATGTTATTTAATTCTCATAAAAGCCCTATGGGGTGAGTACTATCATTACCCATTTTTACACAGAGAGTTTAGGTAAATTGCCTAAAGCCACACTTTTGCTAGGTGGCTGGCTCCAGAATCCTTGCTCTTATCCACTGAACTAGGCTGCCTCTCCCACTTTTTTGCATTTCCCTTAAACTTTCACTATTATAATTAAACTTCAGTCCACACTTTCTTTTTAGGAATATTTGAAAGATACTTGTCTATTTAGGGTATGGTGACCTTAGGTAAAACTAAGTAATATGGTCCAAAACTCCACTTAACTAGATGCATGCAATATACTAGAGTATACTGCCATCTAATGAATGCGACAGAGTGAATGAGGGCTACCCTGTTAAACCCCTCACCTTATGGAATTCCCACTTTCCTTCTAGGAAACCAGAGAAATGTGTCCATTGACAGATGGACTAACCAAAGATGCCAGGGTCCATTTGCATATTAAGGATTAATTCTTTTTTTTTTTAAGATATGTAAGTCCTAACATATTCTTTCTGCCCCCGAATGGAAGATGTTGCACACCTCCAGGAATATGCCACCTCTGCTTTCTAAAAGAATGGCTCTATGTCCTAATTACATTATACTATGTCCCTAATAAAATATTGACCTTGTTTATACTAATAAACATGATAAAGGCTAATCTATAATAACTATGATTGCCATTATATTACAATAATTTGATATACAAAGATACAGTTAGATGCCATTGCACTAATTTTCAGCTGTTATTAATCATTCTGTTAACTTAAAACTCTTCTTCTTTGTTCTGACTTAAAGAGAAAATAATCTTCAAAGCTCTGAACTTCACTTCTGGTCAAAAGCTTGTTGTGAAATGCCCCACTCAGCAATATTCCTCTTACCTTTAATTTCTCAGTTTGTGAACTGATGTTTAATGCTCTCTACATCAGTGGTTCCCAAACTTTCATGCACATCAGGATCACCTGGAGGGCTTATTATAGCACAGATTGCTGGGCTTTGGCCTCAAATTTCTCATTCAGTTGGTCTGGGGTGGGGCCTGGGAATTTGCATTTCTAATACCTGGGACCAGCTGCTGCTGGTCCAGGAAATGACTGCTCTGGATAACTATTGGTCTTGCTCTTTCCAGGAAGCAGAAATTGGCTTTCTGTTGTGCATGTGGTTACCTATGCCATGTGACTTTGCTATTACCCAGGAATCTTTTGTTTGTTTGTTTGTTTGTTTTTGCGTTACGCGGGCCTCTCACTGTGTGGCCTCTCCCGTTGTGGAGCACAGGCTCCGGAGGCGCAGGCTCAGCGGCCATGGCTCACAGGCCCAGCTGCTCCCTGGCATGTGGGATCTTCCCGGACTGGGGCACGAACCCATGTCCCCTGCATCAGCAGGCGGACTCTCAACCACTGCGCCACCAGGGAAGCCCTACCCAGAAATCTTGATGTTGCAATCCAACCCCATATACCTAGCTAGACCACTTAGGGCTTATCCTTGGTGTCAGCTTTTATCCCACGCCAGTTCTGCTTCAGTCCTTACTCAACAACTATGTACCACCAAACCCACCCTCAATAATTCTTGGCCTGTCCTGGAACAGAGGCTGGCATTAATTATGAGAAGAATTATACAAGGTTGTATCCTTTTCCTTCTTTTTACTCTATGTTCTTTCTCTGACCAATTTCATATGGTCACTCCCATGTTTCAACTGTCACCTTAAGATGATGATTTTTCAACCACACGTCTATAGCGCTGACCTCTCTCCTGAGCTGCAGACCAGCACCCCTCAGCTGCCCATTGGACATCTCTACCTTGATGGGACATAGGTATCTGAAACTCACTGTTGTAGGTTGAACTGAGTTCCCTAAAAGGATATGTTGAAGTCCTAACCTCCAGTATGTGTAAATGTGACCTTATTGGGAAATAGGGTCATTATAGATATCATTAGTTCAGATGAGACCATACTGGAGTAGGTTGGGCCCTCAATCCAATTGTCTGGTGTCCTTATAAGAAGAGAAGAGACATAGACACACAGGAAGAAGACAACTTGTGATAATGGAAGTGAATATTGGAGTGATGAGGTTACAAGACCAGGTATGCCAAGGATTGCCAGCAAATGCCAGAAGCTAGAAGGATCAAGGAAGAGTCATCCCCAACAGGTGTCAGAGGGAGCACAGATTTGCTGACATTTGATTTCAGACTTCTAGTCTCCAGAACTATGAGATAATAAATTTCTGGTTTTTTTTGTTTTTTTTTTTTTCCTGCGGTACGCGGGCCTCTCACCGTTGTGGCCTCTCCCGTTACGGAGCACAGGCTCTGGACGCGCAGGCCCAGCGGCCATGGCTCACGGGCCCAGCCGCTCCGCGGCATGTGGGATCCTCCCGGACCGGGGCACGAACCCGCGTCCCCTGCATCGGCAGGCGGACTCTCAACCACTGCGCCACCAGGGAAGCCCCATTTCTGTTGTTTTTAAGCCTAATTTGTGGTACTTTGTTTCAGCAGCCCTAGGAAATGGATACATTCATCATGTCCAAAACTGAACAGAATGCCCCCTTTCCTCCCCAGTAACCCAAACTTGCTTCTTCCCCTAACTGCCTTTTTCAAATAATAGCATTACAGTCTACAGTCTTGCTCATCCAAACTAGAAAGTTGGATTCATTTTATACTCTTCTTTACCCTTAACGTCCTATAAGCCACCATGTTTTGTTAACTCTATCCCTTATCTGACCTTTTCTTTAACATCTTGGCCATTGCAACAGCTTCCAAAAAAATTCTTTTTGTTTCCTTTATCTTTCCTGTATTTCCAATTAATATCTGCTATAATGATCTATCATATTAAAGTATTTATAATAATAGCTACCCTTTATTGAGAGCTTATATTACATCTAGAAATGTACTAAGTTCTTTCCCATGCATTGATCTTCACAACTTTAGCTGGTAACTACTGTTATTATCTTCATTTTATGGATCAAAAAACTGTTGCTCACGTGCACGAAGCTATCAAGTATCAGAGCTGGGGTTTGAAGTCTTACCCACTCTGCTAGTCTCCTTGTAGCCCATCACAGCACCTCCTTAAAATAGAAAGTATGGAATGGCACTCAGGCCCCAAAGCCATGTCTCCAGCCTTGTTTCCCTACGTATTTCTCTACAACCCTCTGCTCCAGGCTACTCATCATTCCCTGGCTTTACTTTCCTGCCCTTATGGCTTTGGTCATGCAGTTCCCTCAATCTAAAAATCCAACAAATTTTCACCACCAAAAACCTTTCACATCGGACTTCTCTGGTGTTGCAGTGGTTAAGAATCTGCCTTCCAATGAAGGGAACATGGGTTCGAGCCCCAGTCTGGGAAGATCCCACATGACACAGAGCAACTAAGCCCATGAGCCACAACTACTGAGCCTGCACTCTAGAGCTTGGGAGCCACAACTACTGAGCCCGTGCGTCACAATTACTGAAGCCCGTGCGCCTAGAGCCTGTGCTCCGCAGCAAGAGAAGCCACCACAATGAGAAGCCCGCGCACTGCAGCGAAGAGTAGCCCCTGCTTACCCCAACTAGAGAAAGCCTGCGTGTAGCAACGAAGACCCAACACAGCCAAAAATAAAAATAAATAAAATATAAATTTTTAAAAAAACCTTTCACATACCTCAGTACCAAGCTTAAGTATGGCCTCCTTCACCAGTACCCCAAGTCGGAATGACCTGTTCCTTCCTCTATGTAGCCTACTTAGAACTTAGGCCATTCTACCCTGCTTTCTTTCTAGCCATTTATATGTTTATTTCCGCATGGTCATGCTGGCCTCCTAATTCAAAGGCCGGCCATGCCATTTAATTTTTCCTTTATTTTCCTGCCATCTTTTCTAACAGTGCTTCAATGATTTGAATTGTTAATAGTAGCAATAGTAATCATGGTAGGAATCTTAGCAAACCTTTGCTATCATTAACACTCAACAGTTTCAGTACTATTTGAAAACTAAAGTCATATTTAAAAACATCGTATCAATTTTTTTTTCCACAACTGAAATTTCTTAATCTATTGACCTATTTTGATATAATATGAGAACTTCCTTTGAAGTTTCTATTCAAATTTCTATTCAATTTGATGTTTCATGTGATAGACTCGTTTATTGTGTGGTAACATCAAAATCTGTCCATTATCCTTTAGAAATAAAACGCTTCCAAAGGAGGCCAGGGGTGGGGTCAGAGGGCAACCACTTTGTTTTCTACTCTCCAGAAGATATTCTCTTTGCTCCTTGATCTTGAAGCAGGTCTGCTTTGTTAGTGATTTTAGGTTATGTCCCGGCCAGTTCAGAGCTAACCTAGGACTCAATTAGATTTCATGATAGGGAATCAGCTAACCTAGGACTCAATTAGATTTCATGATAGGGAATCAGTATGTGCGTCTCACTGCCCTCACCATTTATGAAGCTTAAACCCAGCCCTCATTTATTTTGGAGTCTCAGAGAACTGGCATAAGATCAAATTCCACACTTCTGGGCAAGCAGAAGGAACCCCAAAGAAGAAAACAGAGAAGAAACTCACTGAGCTCCGTGGGAAATCAAGCCAGGGTGGACATTCAGTCCAAGTGGCAGAATAACTTTCTGCTTAAATGAAAAACTATTTAGAAGTCAGTCACGTGCGAATGATGAACCAAAGTGGTTATAAATGGAGGTGCTTTGATAAGGACTTAAGAACACTTAATGAGGATGGAAGAAAATGATTAGGAAATAATTAAAAGGAAAACAATATATTCTACAAAGCAGAGAAATGTGATGAAAAATAAAGTGATCACTCTTCCCCCTTGGGCTTTTTAGCTTTTTTCCAAGCTGGAAAAATATTCCTGTTTCTGCCCTTTTTTTTGTGTGATACGCGGGCCTCTCACTCTTGTGGCCTCTCCCGTTGCCGAGCACAGGCTCCGGATGCGCAGGCTCAGCGGCCATGGCTCACGGGCCCAGCCACTCCGCGGCATGTGGGATCTTCCCGGACCGGGGCACGAACCCGTGTCCCCTGCATTGGCAGGCGGACTCTCAACCACTGCACCACCAGGGAAGCCCTTCTGCCCATATTTTGAAATATCTAGAACATTGAATTTATTGATGGAAAGTGTACTTACCATCTAATCAGAGAAACCCTAAAGGGAAAAGAGTGCTCTACACATCAGAGGTACCCTAGAGACTAGACTGTTCATAGCTCTGCATGAACAGGGGGGAAAGTGCTATATTCCCATTAAAGAGCAACACAGTTGGTTAAAGAATGAACAAAAAGCAACATTTCTTCATTAGTGTCATTGCAGGAAGCTGATGCTCTGAAAGCTGGAGGCCATCAAATGGGATATTGCAACAATAAAACAGAATGAAAAAATGAAATGCTCCATTCTCTTGTCAATCTCTTATGTTTGTCTCTTTCTTTTTAATATTCTTGGCACTACCCTGGTAAACGAATGCATGTTTGCAGTTTCGTTTTGTGCTTGGTAATTGTGCTATGGCCACCTATTCATTTGACAGACTTTGCTTTAAATGAAGGAAACTGGCAGGTTGGAGGAAAAAAACCAATGTTGCCAAATCACCAATTAAGGAAACTGCTGGAGGGAAAACTGGTCCTGAGACTGGTATCCATAAAAATGATATAGTGATGCTGCACTTCAAAAGACATTTTGAAAAGACACTTAATGAAGGACATAACAGAGGGGATTATAGGCTGGCTAACGTATATGACTGTCAAATTTAGACCATGAAGATAGATACGATGGGGTACAATCATTTTTACAAATATCTGGACATCGAAACAACAAATATACCAAATTGTGATGCAGTTGACAGGTAGGCTGATTCTCCCTCCGTAACTGGAGGAAGTCAGTCTCATGGTCAATTCTGTTCAAACCCCTGTGAAGAGATGTCACCTTGGGAGGCAGTAGACATGAGAATGAAGAGGCCATAGTCCTGGCCCTCCTTCTTGGATCTCATAATCTAGCAAAGGAATAGGCAGACACACAGGTTAGCTGAGTGTAGCTCCAAAGGCTGAAGCAGAACATTCCTCTGCTTTTCCCACTGAGTCACCTGCCAGGATCAGGCGGACCGTTCTTCCTCCCGTCTCCCTCACTGTTCTTCCCTACAGCATCCTCGATTTTGTTCGATTTCTCCAATTTCCCCCAATACCCAGCTCCACCTGGAGAGGCAGAATCAAATCCCTCATGTCTTGAAATTGCTGAAGAGGCTTTTATTCATTCCTTCCTTCACATTCTTAAATAAATACACCTTTCCTCTCTTGCTAATACGATTGCTTCTTATGGATTAATTTCAATGAACTATTATGACCCACATCCTTGTCTCTTCACTCTATTTTACCAAAGACCCTCTCCCAAGAAAGTGTGAAGGAGAAAAAGATGTGGGAAGAAAGGCCCATCTTGCCCCAGATAACAGGCACCAAAATCATGGTATGAACACAGTCCTGTGAAGTGACTGAGAACCTGGAGGTGGCATCATGGGAGATTTCATGGAAGAGGTGATGCTTGTTGAGTGGGATACTTGTGCTCAACACTGTGCTATATACAGTCAAGTTACCTAATGTAAGCTATGGCTGCTGTCCTGAAAGTGTTCTGAATCTAGCCAAGGAGATAAGATAGACACGCATGAAATAAAAAAGACAAGACAACCTATAGTTACATGTGTGATACAAAGGCACTGACATTTTTGGAACTGAAATTTATTTTCCTGTTTCTGTGCTACGTAGGCCTGGGACTAGACAAAAGAAACTTAGCTACTTGTTCCAGGAGAGACTGGTTTCTGGAAGTTAGTACTGAACAACTAAAATAGCTCACTTGGTGGATGGACTTAGAGACTGTCATCCAGAGTGAAGTAAGTCAGAAAGAGAAAGACAAATACCGTATGCTAACACATATATATGGAATCTAAGAAAAAAAATGGCTCTGAAGAACCTAGGGGCAGGACAGGAATAAAGACACAGACATAGAGAATGGACTTGAGGACATGGGGAGGGGGAAGTGTAACCTGGGACGAAGTGAGAGAGTGGCATGGGCATATATATACACTACCAAATGTAAAATAGTTGGCTGGTGGGAAGCAGCCCCATAGCACAGGGAGATCAGCTCGGTGTTTTGTGTCCATGCAGCGGGATGGGAAAGGGAGGGTGGGAGGGAGACGCAAGAGGGAGGGAATATGGTGATATATGTATAGGTATAGCTGATTCACTTTGTTATACAGCAGAACTAACACACCACTGTAAAGCAATTATACTCCAATAAAGATGTTTAAAAATAAATTAACTAACTAACTAACTAAATAAAATAGCTCACTTGTCAAGATTAACAGCTTGCCTGTTGATACTCTAAGACCCTTGACTTGTGGGGTCATCAGTCCAAAGCTCTCATGTCATTAACTCTGCTCAATCCAAACTAGTTTTCTGCCTTGCAAGACCTGCCTTAAATCATCCAGCCCTGGCCCTGAAACACTAAAAATATCCTTCCCCAATTTCCCCCCTCTGAGTTACGACCAAGACACTCAAGGTGGTCCTCTCCTTTATTGCAGTGAGTTCAATAAACTTAGCTTTGCTTGATCGGAAGTTTTTTCCATTTTTTTGGGGGATTGACAGAACAATTTAATAATTTTCCATAAAGACAGGTGTCTGGGCTACCTGGTCATTTCTGTAGCCACACAAATTTGTGTATAAATACTTCCTTTATCTCAGTGTGTCTGAGGATGAGGCCTAGAAATAAAGCAATAGCTGTGACTAAAATGCCATCCATCTAAAACACTAATAAAGCATTGGATCGCAGGAAAGCATTCATCTCAGCCGTGGCCAGAGACGGGTGGGGGTGGTACTTTTGCTTCCTGGTGGCACTGAAGATGTGATGACCTGAGCTGAGATTTGGATTACAGTTTTGGGTGAGGTTTAATTTGCTTATTTATTTATATTTTTTAATTTATGTTTGAGGTTTTCTTGCCTTATTCCCTAGGCTCTAATAGTCAAGGTTTCTCCTGGAAAAAAAAGGCTTAAGTCATGTCAATGCCTGGGAATCAGATACACACTGAATTGTCTGACAAACTAGGGATGGAAGGACTCTCTAAGGGATCCAACTTCCAGATAAAGGTAGGGCACAGAATTCATTGTGAAGGCATGCACACATACATAACCCTTGGTTCTTGGACTTAGCCAGGGCCTGTCATCCTAGGAGTGCTTGTACACTCTTGGAAGTGCTTGTAACTACAAGCCATCTTACTGGACTCAGCAACACCTTGGGGCCCAAGCAACTCTGCTGTGGTGAAACAGATGGAGGGGATGTTTCTCCATCCCAGCTCTTGGCAGATCAGGGGGCTTGAGGCTCAGACAGCTGGGAGCAATGGGGGCTGAGCATCTTTACCTCAGCAGGGCAGAGGCCCACAGAGAGGGCACATGTCAGAGCAAGAGAGGCTAGAGAGGCTGGCCCTAAAACATGAACACATGTAATACACCCCCCTGCCAACTCCAAGTCTTTCAGAAGGGCTTTGGGGCTGCAATCTGACAAAGAACCAGAATTGCAGGGTTTCCCTGGTGGCGTAGTGGTTAAGAATCTGCCTGCCAATGCAGGAGACACGGGATCGAGCCCTGGTCCGGGAAGATCCCACATGCCGCAGAGCAACTAAGCCCGTGTGCCACAACTACTGAGCCTGTGCTCTAGAGCCCATGAGCTACAACTACTGAGCCCCTATGCCACTACTGAAACCCGCGCGCCTAGAGCCCATGCTCCACAACAAGAGAAGCCACTGCAATGAGAAGCCCGCGCACCACAAGGAAGAGTAGCCCCTGCTCACCGCAACTAGAGAAAGCCTGCACACAGCAACAAAGACCCAATGCAGCCAAAAATAAATAAATAAATAAATTTATTTAAAAAACCCACCAGAATTACTTTTATGAGTCATCAAAGCCAAGAATTACAAGATTTATGTATGAAACCTAAGGAAAGCCAAGCTTGAGCCCACAGGCTGGTGATGCTTAGAGAGATCTGAGTCACACTACACAACATCGCTGATTTCCTGTAGGCATCCCGGCAGGAGGCAGGTGGCTGGGTGGGTGATGGCTGTGTGCACCAATGCAGGAGATGGCCGAGCGGAATTGCTTCAATCTGGGTCTCTATTGCCCATTGAATTCACACTCTCCACAGACTGATCATATTGGGGAAGCCAGCAATCAAGAGCATGAGGTGCTCTGGACTAACAGAAGCCAGTGGAACAGGAATGGCCACAGAAAAACCTTTGTGGCAAAGGTAGCTAACCTGAGAAGGCGGGTAAAGACACTGTCTGATTCTCTATGTCCGCTCACCTCCACTCTCGGGGGGGCTGAGACCCCAGCAGGCAGAGCACTTATGACCTCAGAGTCTTTGTGCTTGAGAGTCAGGAAGGAAGGCAGAGGAGTTGGATACAGTTCTGTCACTAGCTAGCATTTACCCCGATGGCTGCATATATTGATGTTAATTACACACCCTAGCTTTTTGGGGCAGCGCTAATTTCAAATGATCTGTCTCACTGTCCTGGGAGAGCAGTAGGGATAAAGAAAAGAACTGAGGAGCCCCAAACTACCAATATTATTGCTCCAGTGCTGCCTTTAACCAGTTGCATGCCTTTGAGGAAGTTTCTCTCTCTCAATCTGTTTCCTTGTCTGTAGAAAAAGGAACTAATACCAATCTTATGGAAGGATGACACAGCCTTCTGTCTTTCATTTCTCCCTTTTTCCAGAGTAATGGAAGTGTAGCAAGGTACAAGGTTGAGCTGCTAGTTGGCCTTTCACCACCTTCTGTGCAGATGTGACTACGTTCTCTCCAGTAATGTGCGACAGGAGTGATGTGTCCCATTCCCAGCCACCATGGTGCCTTGAGACCAGACCAGGCGAGGTCGTATGCTTTCCCCTTTCCATTGGCTGCACCCCAGATAAGGTGCCCACTCAAAACTAGACAAAGAAACAAGATGGAGAGGACCCAGGGCCCAGAATAATTGCAGGGAGGCAAGCAGCCTGCTGAGCTAGTCTGTTTATGTGAGGAAGAAATAGGTGTCTGGCTTGAGCTATTGCATTTTGGGGATCCCTAAAGTTTAACCTTATCCAAGTTGTGTAGATCTCACAGAACTGTCAAAAGCCAAAGAAAATAGAGGATGTGACATCCCCTTGTGAACTCAAGTGATTTACAAACAGATTACGGTGGCCACATAATTGAATGAGCCATCAACAGAAGAATTCTGAAAAACTGAAAGTACCCCAAACTCAGAAAAACTGCCAAACTGGATTATCCAGTCTAATCTTCCTACACAGAGCAAAGTAAACAAGGGTAACAGACACAGTGTTGCTGTCTGGGTGTCGCATATCGGATCCTATCTTCCTGTTAACACCAAATCTCTCTTGGAGTCTTGGAGGTAGTGGCCACAAAGCCTGAGGGGCCACATCCCCTCTTTCTGCTTCTGCGCACACTCAGCCTCATATGAGGATGGCCGGAGTTCACGTCCATCACTCAGCAAAGTGGCCTCAGCAAACCAGACCTCACCTGGGCCTGCCCTTTACTGCCAAGAACCTGGGCTGATGCCCTGGGCAGTGGTCAGCTCTCCACACCTGAGCTTACTCACAGACACAAGTTAAGCAATTAAACAATATCTATCTTGAGAATCTACCAGTTCCCTTCGTTACAGCCCTTCACGAACCCTCCCAACATCCCTGAGAAAGTGGAAAGCAGGTGCAGATTTCCTAACATGACAGCAAGCAGATGTTTGAGGACGGAATGAGCCAGCCCACAGGGGGACCTACGGGAACAAAACAGAACTTGCACAGCTGCCCTGGGCAACTGCATCTGACCGAGGCTGCTGGGCCCACTGTCTACCTAAAAAGAGTGTCTTTTCTGCCCAGTCTTGGGCCAAGGTACTTGGCATTTCAACTGTCAGATATTAAAGACTCATTTCTTTGTACTTCCTAGGAATTCTCTTTTTGGAATATGCAACAAGCCCTGGGCAGCTACAAATGACGGAAATGGGAGTGGAACCCACTTCTCTCCCACCCTAAAGCCCAGGCAGGCTCTTGCCATCTTATCACTCTTGGTCCCCAGAGCTGAGGAGGACACAAGTCAAGAACGTTAATTGGGTCCAATTTCTGAAACCCCCTTTGTTAACTGCAACTTAACCTCCCGAGAAACAGAGTTTTGCTTCAGAGTATTCTGTCTTATTTTCCCTGTTTCATTGTCTCTTCGTCAGGTCTTCCTGTTTGTCACCGAGCTGTACAAATGACAGACTATTTTCCAGTAGCCCCAGCAATGTGAAAGAGCTAAAGAGAAAAAAGAATGCAGACCTCTGAATGCAGTAAAAGACCAGCATGTTTCTGATCCGGGCACGTCACCATTGTTGCTCCCTCTAAAAAACTTCACCTTTGATTCACATGCCATCTACCTACTGACGAATTTATACCAAACAAGGCACAGTCTGAATGCTTTAGACTGGTTTTGGAAGCAGAAATCTTTTTCTTTCCCTCCAACTTTCAATTTGACACACTCATGTTGGCTTCTGATCTTTCTTTAAATTCTCCCCCTGCTGTAGGCCTTGATTCTCCTAAAGACCAGTTTCTCCTCCTAGCCTATGATCACTTGACCTTTCTTTGAGGCAGATGTTATTTACCTCTTTAGAGGGGAAAGGAAGATCTAAAAGCCTATTTCTAACTCATACTTTCACCTTATTCTATATCAAGATAGAAACTTCCTTATCAAAAGACCACACTAATCAGACAGGCTCCTGCTTTGACTTTAGGTAGGTGCCTTGAAGGAGAAATTCTGGGAAAGCAGAACCTGAAACAAGATCCACAGTGGATAGACCTGGGTCCGGAGCCAGGGCTTGGCCACTCACTAGCTGTGACAGCGTGGGCTAATTACTTCATGGTTCAGTTTCCTGCTATGTAAAATGGAGCTAAAAAGCTTGGTGTCATAATTAAAAGATATAACACATGTTAAGTGTCCAGCACTCAATAATTATTAATTTCCCTCATTTTCCAACATCCTGTAGGTAAAGAATTTGGAGGGAGTAGTACCATTTAGACAAACAACACTGTGGTTTCTTGAATTATGGTCCAGGACTGCTTCCATTATAAAATATAAAGCGGCATTACAGGCAATTCCCTGGCGGTCCAGTGGTTAGGACTCCACGCTTTCACTGCTGAGGGCCTGCGTTCGATCCCTGTTGGGGAACTAAGATACCACAAGCCATGTGGCGTAGGAAAAAAAAAAAAGGTGGCATTACAGAAGAGATCAAACTCTCTCCCACTTTCCCCTTCAGCACTTGGCTTCATGCGGTGAGATGTTATAGTCTCAGTGGGATCTGATCACATGAAAACAACATAGTGATAACAGGAGAAGGGATTCAAAGCATAGATGAGGTAGACTTGGTATTGACTGAAGGTGGTAGAGAGAGAAGGTGTCAAAGATGACTCTCAGGTTTCTGATATGAGCAGTGGATTAGACAGTGGTGGTAACCTGCCTCGAAGATGGCCCTGTTGATCCTTGTCTCCTGGTATTCACACCCTTGTGTAGTACCCTTCCACACTGAATCGTGGCTAGCGTGGGTGACCAATAGAATACTGAGAACCTGATGGTGTTTGCCTTATGAGGCTAAGTCATGATGGATATAACAGCTTTCTCCTTGTTCTCTTTTGGATCACCTTGCTCTGGAGGAAGCCAGCCTCTCTATGGCGCCTGTGTGGGGAGGAACTGATGTCTCCCACCAAAAGACAGCATCAACTTGCCAGTCATATGAGTGAGCCATCTTGGAAGGGGATCTTCCATCCCCATTCAACCCTCAGATGACTGCTTCCCTGGCCAACTTCTTGACTGCAGATTCATGAGAGACTTTGAGCCAGGATCACCCAGCTAAGCTAACCCCAAATCCTTGACCCATTGCAACTGTGAGATCATCAGTGTTTATTGTTGTTTTAAGCCATTAGATTTTGCGGTAACCTTTTTCACAGCAGTAGATAACTAATTCAACATTAGTGCCCAGTTGGGGTTTTTTGAAGGAAGGGTGATAAGTTTGGTTTGGGCATATTTTGTTTAAGATGCCATCTAAGTGGAGATATTGAGTAAACAACTATACATAAATGTCTGAAACTCAGAAGAGAGCTGGGCTGGAGATTTAAATCTGGGGGTCCTTAGCATAGGGATGGTATTTGAAACCAAGAAAGAATGTGAAGAAGACAAGAGAACAAGAAAGGCTTCTGGGAGGAAGGGATAGCTGAACTAAATGTTGGTATGGGACTGGGAGTTAGTCTGGAAAAGGAGCTGGGGATATGAACTGACCTGGGCTGGGGGAGGAGGGAGGAATTCCAGGGACTTCAGGAATTTAGGGTGTAAGTAAACTACTTGTGGAAACTGGTATCTGTTTGAATTGAGGCCATGTGTATTTCTAAGTATCTCCTGAGTGAATGATAAAGTTCTCAGTCCATACAGGCACCCCCTCCAAAGGCCATTCCTGGTATTAAAGGATAAATGAAATTGAAACATAAATATAAATAAAATGTGTGCGGTTAATAAAAGACACACATGCAACAAAGGAGTCTGTTTTGCAGAGGGAAAAATTAGAATTATCAATAACAAAGGAATTGGTAATGTATTCTGTACCTCCTCAAGCCCTTTTTCACAAGCCAAGTGGTTTGAAAAATAGGTAGTCTAGCCAGCTAACTCGTTCATTTCTACGTGTCCTGGTTGCTACACTGAGTCTAGACTAAAATAAAGTTTTGACATTTATATATGGAATGATGTATAAAAAGTGGCATAGAAAATATCTAGAAAGATTTTAGATATGTGTTAGATAATAAGACTCAAATGTGAAGTACAGAAGTAATAATCAGAAAAAAATGTATAGCTATTTACAGGTACTCTATACTATTAGATTAGCCCAAATGACAAGGGTCTATGTACACAGTCCCTGTGTTCAGTAGAAAAGAGGAACATGTTTTCTTCTCTGGCCATAAACATGTGAGAAAGGATTAACTCAGCTACCTGACTTTTGAAATTTAATGGATGTATTTACGGAAGAATATTAGAGGTGACGGGTCTTGGTTCAAAAACGCTAAATTTCCTGAACCTGGACTATGTTTTCTAAAATTCGAGATGCATTTAGCAAAGCAAAGGAAAAATAAATTCAGGCTGCTAGCTCGGCAGCTGGTCTGGATGCAGTATTTTGCTCTGTTTACTCTGTCAGGAAGCCAGTTACATTTGATTAAATTCTGAAATTAGAATGCATGCATTCTGGAAGATACCAAGCAGTTTCATGCTTTTACCCGTATGGAAAATGTGATTAAGGAAATGAACTCAACGGCTGTAGCATCCGAAGAGATCAATGCAACAGCTGTATTCAACTAGGCTCAGTGGGCTAGACCTTTATTTATTAAAATGGATGGCGTTAGCATAGAAACTGTGTCCACATCACATAACTGCTGTATTGCTCTGAACTCAGGCCGAGAAAGGAGCCAAGTGGAACTGCCATCCAATATTATGGCAGCGGTACAAAATGCAGAGCCACTCTCACACCACGGAGCTAAAATTAAGCCAAAAGGAGAGATAATTAAAGAATTTATATGCACAGTCTTCCCACATCAACATATTGGATTATTTTCAAAATTGCTGGTATGCCCTAATTTGGCAAGATTTACAGAATTCCCCCACAACAATCTGAAAATTCTTTGTGCTATGGCAACATCTTTTGCTTTACCCGAAAGGAAGTAGGCTATGAATAATACTTTATATGTGAAATACTGTCAGAGGTCAGGTATAACCAGATAACCCAGGCAAAAAATACCTCGTTGTGTTCATTTACTCAGTTAATAAGAGGTAAACGGTAGGATTTTATTGGAATATACTTAAATTGGCACCTGTGATTGCCAAGTCTTTGCTTTGGACATACAGGCTTGTTAATAGTTTGAAAAATGGAGATAGAACTGAGTATTATCATCAGATTGAAGCTGTGAAGCACAGAAGGGAGTGTGAAGGGACTGTGATCTAAGAGATGCTGACCCAGAGGACTGTCTAGATAAGACTTCCTAGAAACAGCAGCACATTGATATGGACCTCACGTTCTAGGATCTAATCTTCAGCTTCATAATCAAGGAAATCTGTGTAAGGGTCTCCAAATGTAATTAGATTCTCTGGGCTGTTTCATGCTAACCAAACCCACAAAAAGTAAACGCGTAAAGCAGAGTGCCAATAATCACGGGACCTTGTAAAGCTCAGGTGGGCTGATGAATACATTCTCTTCCTAAAGACATGCTACACAGATGTTTGCTTGGTCAGCTTGGAGCCAGAGCAAGGAGAGCTAATGGATCTCACTTGTCAGTTTTATCTGGCTTCGTATTCTTCTCTATGGATCAGATATTCATGTTCTTACATTGGCGGACACTCTTCCTTTCATAGGAGAAAGCGAAGCAAATTCTTACCTATTGAACTGTTTTTTTAGAAATACCACGTAGGCTATCCTTTCTGTTAATGCAATCTTTGTTTGATATGGTTTAAGACAAATGATTCAGCAGAGCTAATACAGTTGTTCATTACCCTAGAGTATCCCTTGTACCTGGTTATCATCCATGATTATGTTGAAATGATCCACCAGGAGAACAATGCACGAATTGATTGACTGATGTCTTGTAGTTAAAAATATGAACATAACCTAACTGAAGTTAACATGATTAAACAATAAAGAGACTAATAATGTCTTTATTAAAATACTTTACAGATTATTTAAATTTAAACAATTTTTTGATAAAAATTAACAATTATTTTGTAAATTCAGAAAAACAGAATCAGCATATATTATACAAAATGTCATCACCCAAAAATCACATTTTGGCACAATTATTCCTAGTCTTTTCTCTATATATTTTGTTTATATAGGTTAGAGCATATCATATATACAATTTTACATCCAGCTTTTGTCATATATAACATAAATGTCATTACACAAATAAATTCCTATGTTATCTAAAACTTCATATTTGAACGGATAAATGGAATGCCATCTTAAATCAGAGGTTGCAAGCTCAAATGGTATAAGGGGCCAGGTAGGTAACTAAAATGTGAAATGTAAGGGTATAAGACATAGGGGGTAACTGAAAACATATATCCCACCAAAGGTATTCAAATTTAGTTTTATTTTTAAATATATGACAGCAAAATCAAGTGGAGAAAATAAGCAAGCCACAGAAGAATATGTACAGTATAATACCATTTATATTGGTTTAAAACAGGTAAAACAATTCTGTGTTACACTTAGAGATACACTAGACATGCACATGTAATGAAAGTAGTTCTAAAAAGTAAAGCAGGGAATGCAAAACGCCAAATTCAGGACAGTGATTATGTCAGGTGGGAGGAAGTGATGTGAGCACAAGGTTATCAAAGCGAGATAAACAGAAGAGATTTTTAAGAGCGGGGTAATATTTAAAGTTGGGTAGTAAGCACCCAGGTGTTGACCGAAAAAAATGCACATCCTAAAAGTTGAGAATTGTTTCATTTGGCAGACTTTCTGAGGACTTCAAGCCCCAGAGGCAGCCTCTCAGATAGATAGCTCTGAGGGACTGCTCTGAAGAGGTAAGGGAGGAGCGAGGATACATAGGAGTTTTGCAATAAAGACCAGGTAGTCAGAACATCAAAAGATTATTGTTAATTAAAGAAAACCAGATATCTCAAGTTAGTGAATTTAGCACTTTTCTATGTATGGGAAGATGTAAGAGTCTGGGCTCACTGAAAACATTCCTTTGATATGCACCTTGGCTATCTAGGGCCAGTATCCCGTGCTTTCCCATCCTGAGGCTCCTCTGGGTGCACCGTTAGGGGGCTGCAATGGCTAAAGACTTGGCAGTAGGCAGCTGGGTTGTCTCCACCCTGAGTTCCCTTAGGGCTCACTGTTCAGTGTGGCTGCAGTGACCTGATGGCCGTAACATCCTTTGTTTACTGATATGATAGGCAACGTTTTTCATTCACATGGGTATTGGTTGCATTTTACTTACACTGTCTTGTACATATTATTGCATATTTTAAAGGGGAAAAAACGCCCAAACTGCTAGCTAAAGAAAACTTCCCTCTGGATTTGGCCACCAGCTGCTAGCTGGCTACCTTAGCACAAGTAGTATAGCATAGTCACCAAGAGTATGGGCTCTGAGGCCAGGCTGCCTGGTCAAACTTGAATCTCCACTCTACCACTAAACAGTTTTGTGCCCTTGGGCAGTTACTAAAATTCTCTGCAAACTAAGGCTCAAAGATCAAACCCAGCCCTTTGCCAATTTTTATAGAACCTTCCAGCTAAGAATGGATTGTACATTTTTTTTTTTTTTTTTGTGGTACGTGGGCCTCTCACTGTTGTGGCCTCTCCCGTTGCGGAGCACAGGCTCCGGACGCGCAGGCTCAGCGGCCATGGCTCAACGGGCCCAGCCGCCTCGCGGCATGTGGGATCTTCCCAGATCGGGGCACGAACCCGCGTCCCCTGCATCGGCAGGCGGACTCTCAACCACTGCGCCACCAGGGAAGCCCTGGATTGTACATTTTTAAGTGGTTAGAAGAACTGCCCTAGACCACTGTTATCGAACTGTAAATGGCTTTGGAAATTAGCTTTTGCTACAGGCTTGATAATGTTTCTCAATGAATTAAACGTAAAGCTGTAAAGCCAAACAGCATTTCTACACCATACCTATACTGTGGTAGACTCATTTCAACAACTAACCTTGTTTGAATCACATGCAATCTCAAGCTGGTTTATATACTTTACTATGCTGTTAATAAGTTAAGAAGTAAGATCTCCATATCCAAACAAATTTGCAGTAGATATATTTTCTGAGTTCAGACTACTGTTCAACAGTCTTTCGGGACCTAGATCTAAGTGCAAAGAAAATGCCCGTATTTCAAAATCCATTTAACTGTGCAGTTGAGGAGCTTCCACCTAAACTTCAATTGAAAGCAATTAATCTACAATGTAATGACATGCTTAAAGGCAAAGATCAGAATTTAATAGAATTGTATAAATGCCTTCCAAGCAATGAATATGCTCAATTAAAACCATATGTTCATGGACCGATATCAGTATTTGGCAGTACCCATGAAAAGAAAATTTCAAAGATATTTTCAAAGATAAAATACATAAACTTCATTAAAAATCAGCATTTTCAGATGAACATTTGCTATTGATTTTGATGATAGGGAATACCAACTTTGAATTCCAGTTAAGCAAAAAGAATTCCATCTTCTCCTTAACAGTATTAGTGTTACTGAACCAAACTTGGGTCCACTCGCCTGTGCGCAGTAAAGCCAATCTACTGACGCTGGATTGTGGTGAAGGAAAGTGCAGCGTTTATCGTAAATGCGCTAATACAAGCAGGATGGTGGCTTGTGCTCTAAAACCCCAAACTCCCCAAAGGGTTTCAGCAAAGCATTTTTAAAGGCCAGGTGAGGGGGGCGGTGGTCACAGGGTATGTGGTCAGCTCATGCACAATGCTCTGATTGGTTTATGATGTGGTAACAGGGCTGTGTCACAGGGGTTAACGTTATCAATCCTTAGGTTCCAGTAGGTCTGGGGCTCAGGATCATCAAGTAGTTAATTTCTTCCATTTGTTGGTGGTTTTAGCATCTGTAAAACAACTCAGGAAGTGTGCATCAGTTACTATTATCTAGATACTTCAGAGAGGATCTAAAGCAGAGGATATGGGGGAGGAGTCTGTCCTGGGAAGGCCCCATAGGGTCCTCCCCGGTTACATTAGCATTACAAAAAATTGTATCAATTATTATATTTTGAAATTCATCAATACAAATTTTGCAGAAATTTTTCTTGTTACATAAATACCTACATAATAGCCTCAATTTTGCCTCTTGGATTACAAAGTCTAAAATATTTACTACCTGGCTTTTTATAGAAAGTTTGCCAATCCCTGTCATAGAATGACTGTGAGGATTAAATAAAATAATCCTTGTGGAAATAATCAGTAGCGACCTGGCATGTAGTAAGCACTCTGTTTTTTTTTCTTTTTTTTCCTTTACCTGTCATCTATTTTGGACACATAGTTTCCCTATTTTAAAAATTATAGGTAGGGGGGCTTCCCTGGTGGTGCAGTGGTTAAGAATCTGCCTGCCAGTGCAGGGGGACATGGGTTCGAGCCCTGGTCCAGGAAGATCCCACATGCCACGGAGCAACTAAGCCCGTGTGCCACAACTACTGAGCCTGTGCTCGAGAGCCCGCCAGCCACAACTACTGAGCCCATGCGCCTAGAACCTGTGCTCCACAACAGTAGAAGCCACTGCAATGAGAAGCCCGCATGGCAACGAAGAGTAGTCCCTTGCTCGTAGCAACTAGAGAAAGCCCACACGCAGCAACGAAGACCCAACGCAGCCAAAAATAAATAAATTTTAAAATTAATTAATTAAAAAAATTATAGGTAGGGAAAAAATTAATACATTAAATATTTATGTGCATAAATATTTGTCCACATCTTGTATTAGGTTATGTTCCTAGAGGCAGGTTGATTTCAAATCAAAGCACACTTTTAAACAAAACTTATTACTTTTTTACTTATAAACTGAGGTGTTTATTTAATATAGTGAAAAATTAGAACAATACTAAATACTCAGCTCTTGGAGAATGGTTAAATAAATGGTATAGTTATAGGTCAGAATAATATTCACATTTGGCCTCCAATTAAAATACAGAAAGTGAAAAGAGTGTAGTTCTCAGTCTAACAAGATAAAACCAGGTAAGCTACAAAGGCATGGCTTTTTTTTTTAATTGAAGAAAGCTTATTTTATCTTATCACAATTACTCTTATTCCTGCACTTGCCTTCCTGGAATGTTCCATTTTGCAATTTTGATTCCAAGGAGAAATAGCCTATCTGTGAAGTTCATTCATTCATTTAACAGGCATTTATGAAATATCTACTCTTTGGGCACTTAATAGGTACGAATAAATACAAAGATAAATTTAGGCAAGTTGTCTGCCCTCAGACAATGTAGTAGGGGAGGTAAGAAATAGATTATACCTCTATCCCTGGAGTTAGGTGTGAAGCCTCACCCCAAATACATGAACAGAGGATGAGGCAGCAGTTTCCAAGGAAAGGAAAAACCAAGGTGCTCCTATAGATGAAGGATAACTAGTTGTTAGGTAGACAGAATATCAGAAGTCACCACACTTTACCAGTTCTGTGAGTCAATACAGTCCATTTTTTGCAACAGTAAAAACTTTAACCAATCTGGATGGATAAAAATTTAACTGGCAGAAAATGAGAAGGACAAGCAACTTAGTTAAAAGGTCTAGGATAGGCATAGACACAGAGGCAGAAAAGAGCAGCAGCCACCCCGGGGAATTAAGAACATGAAAGAAGGCTGGCAATATAGCTTGGTCAGATTATGGAAAGTCTTAAAAGTCTGTTTATAGAGTGTGCAGTTTTTAAAGCTGCACTGCTTCAGTTACTTTCAGGTCTCTGGGAAGATGAAGACAATTATTTTTCCCCTCTGATTCAGAAGAAGTGTATTTTGAAGTAGGGTTGCCTTCAGATATTCCAGTGAAATAAAAGCCAAGTAAACAATGATTTTTTTAACATTACACCATTAGCATACTTAATAACTGCACCTACCCGTATTCATCAGGGGAAGTTCCTAACGCCGTTCCTTAGTAACAATGCCAGTCTTGATCCTCAGTGGCTGGGAATCTGCAGCTGCACGCTTGCCTCCATCCTCCCACCCAACCACCAAGGACATAGACAGGTACCAGAAACCATGTGGAATAAAGATGGGGTTGAACTTTGTCAAATCATGAGTGAGGAAACCAACCCACTTGCATAACTCATAACAATCTGGAAACTTATTAAATTCTGCCACACCATATAAAAATCCATTTCTAATACCTGACGTGGGGAGCCAATGGAGCTTCTTAGGTACGCAGCATTTCTAATTGTTTCTGTAGAACTGAGGCTCCTCAGGAAGATAGGTAGTATGCAAAACTTTTAAATTTATGGACAAATACATTTGTGAATCATTGGTTAAAATGAAGTTACACAGGTTTCCTTTTCTAAAGGAATTATCAGACCCTTTAACATGTTATTACACATTATGGCACCCTAAGAAGGTGATAAAACATGCATTTGTCAATTTTATCGACCTCGTCTTTTTTCCAAAGAGTATCTTGTATTTCTAGTAGAGGTTCTATGGAATATACTATGGGAAACACTGGAAGAGTTTATGGTACTGTAAAGTTATAGTTTAACTATGCGATCAGAGAGCTATGCTTTGGGCTTATTGATCTGGAGCTATATATATTTAGGATGCAGAGAGACAGAAGCAAACAAAACGGGATAGATGTCCAGGTAAATACAGTCCAGGTGATGAAATTATATATGGAAACATAACATAAATACATTGTGAAGATAAAATGAGCAGGACTTTGCAATCGAATTGACACAGGCGATAAAGATAGGAAATAGGTGGTATGAAGTCGTAGATACTCAAACTTACACATTTGGTTGGCTAGGAAAATGAGAGTACTTTTCATGGAAATTAGGAAGACAAAAGCTGCACCTAAGTGGGACCTAGACAGGTTCATCAAAGGAATAAACGACACAATTTTGTTCGAAATACAGTTGAGCCTCACCATTAAGTCTACCTACTCTTCCCTCCCATAGGACTTTCCTCCTTTTCTTTCTTTTCTTCCTGCTGAGTTACCCCTCTTACAATTAGGCTTAGCACCAAATCTGGCTATTAAGGGAAAATCTCCTTGGCCTCCTTTTTTTCTATACCCCAAATGGGCATTCTTTTTAAGAGTTTTAGAGCTGATGAATAGAGGAAGTAAATATACTAATAGGACTTCCCTTTGACACATACTAGTCAGTTGCTTAGTATGATATAAAAAACAATGGCCAATTAGAACAAAAAGGAAGTTACCATGGCTTTTTAAAAACTTATGGAAGTATTAATTTGGGGGGCTATTTTTTGTCTTAGAAAATTCATCTATTTTAGAATGACAACATGCTATACTTAAGCAGTGATATTAAATTAAAAGTAATTTTGTACACTAACATGGATTTTTAATAACATGGACTACTCTTGGGAAAACTTAGTTGTTTCATTTAAAGAGGTTTATGTTGGTCCTTGCTTCCACAATAGTCTTCGTGACTCTAGGCAGATGCTGTAACTTGGACACCAGTGCAGATGTTAAGAACAAGGAGAATTTAGACATCCATCGGCTCAGATTTAAAATTATGGAGCATCGGGACTTCCCTGGCGGCCCAGTGGTTAAGATCCCGTACTCTCACTGTAGGGGGCGAGGGCTCGATCCCAGTCCAGGGCACTAAGATCCCACATGCCGCGTGGTGCAGCCATAAAAAATAAAATGATGGAGCATTAATGTGAACAAGGTTCTCCTCTTATCAAATTTTTTTCATATCATTTTCTATCTGGCACATATACACTGTTTATTATTCAATCAAAGCCCTACTCCTGATGACCCTATGTGAGAACAAACAGAAATCAAGTCACTCCCACTGGATCCTCTTCCTCTTGTGTGCTTTTGTGCACGTTTATGCCAAACTTTTGCTCCTTTGTTTACAAATCTCAGCCTTCTTTCCCTGAAGCTAAGGAATATGGCTTCAAAGGTGTCTTTAATGTTGTACCATCTCCTAGGGTGATATGATCCAACGTGGCTGCCTAGGGCAGCCCCTATTTATGCCTATTGCCTAAGCATAATTAATTGATAGCCCGCCTTCTCCTCTCAAGTGCCCTGGTTTACACAGTAAATGTGGTCATCCTATGTATTGGATGTATACATCCTATACAAAAATGTATACCTCATTTTTCACTTCTCACCCCCCCCAATTCTCCATTTTCAATTTTAATCAAGTTCATGATTTAAAGTATAGAATTAAAGGTGAAATGGGAAAGAACTGAAGAAGTCATTTATAACTTTTCATATTATAAAATAAGAAGTCTTATTTCATACTTGACAGAATTTAGCCTCTACGTGAACTTTGGAGAGTTATTACCCTGTGAGGTGGTATTTTCCACCATCAGGCATCTCTAAGTTTTATGAAAATCCTTCTTACCTTCAGCCTTAATTTTATTATTCTTTCCCAATCTAAAATTCTTAGCATGTAGGTTTGGGATTCTTTCTCAACCACACCCAGCCTAAGGAATCCATATATTATGAATTAACTTCTTTTCAGATATCTATTGATAGAATAGCATTAGTTAGCTACTATCTTTGCGAGAATTGAGAAAAGTCACTCAAGTCATTTTTGGTGTTTCGTGATTCAAATGAGGAACCTGGGTTGAATGGCTACAAGGCTCTATCTAGCTGTATGACCTTGGAAAGTTTACTTCATCTCTTTGTGCCTTGGTTTCTTGGCAAAAAAATGAAAGCATAATACTTTTGTTATGGGCTGTTGTGAGAACTAGATGACATACATAAAGCTCCATAAGAGCAGAGACCTTATCTATCTTGTTCACCACTTTATTCTAAGTGCCTAACATAGTTACTAGCAGGCACAGTTACTAGCAGGCACAGAGTAAGTGCTCAATAAATATCTGAATAAACAATGAATAATCGCCTCTAGCACATTGCCTTGCACATATTACGCATAGCTACTATCCTTTCAAACGATTTTCTTAGGACCTGGTTTCCAGACCTCTCACTGTATTGATCACTCTTACAGAAGCTCTCTGGTTTGTCAATATTCTTAAAATGTAGTTCTCACAATTCAATTGTTTGGTGTGTGGTAGTTTTGCTTTATCTGAACGTAATTACAGACCAGAGTCCGCTGGGAAAAAGCTACACTGCCTGCTTACATAAAGAGTTGCCACTTACAAAACCCACTAGATTTCTCCCAATACCACCCTTTAAACCTTGGAGAATGTATGGTTAAGACAAAATTATGAGCAGATAAGGAGCGATCAGCCAAATTAGGGAAGAACCAGGATAGTGCAGTATTACGGAGAGCCATGGCAACCAAGGTTTATTTCCATCACTGCACCTAATGAACAGTCCAGTGTGGTGATTATTAGCCTCTCCATCTTGAGTACACTCCTTGATCTCCTTGATAGCAGGGCTATGTAAAGTTCATCCACAGTGCTTAGCACTGAGGAGATCTTCAAATACTATTTAATAGTGGAATGGCAAAAGACAAACGAGAAAGTTTAAGGAAGATGCTAGAGTGAACAGATGAGCAGCTTCCTAAGAGGAAACTGTAAGATGAAGGTTTCCAATTTTTGTATAGTTTGGGACAAGATTCAGATTAAGGAAGCTGGCATTGAATGTGAGCAATAAAGTGACAAATGTAAGTGCAAAAATTCATTTGGAACTTTTGGCAAATAAAGAAATGTAAATTGGTTTAATAATTTGAGAGCGGAGCAAGGTTTAGGTTTTGCTTTTGTTGTTTTAGTAGAGACTGAAGTTTGTAGATATTCCTTAAGAAAAAGTGGAGGAGGGGAATGGAAGAAGTCTTAAGGACAAGATGATAGAAGTGTTGGGCCATAGGTGGGAGGATACGCCACAGTAATAAACCAACATAAGTAAAGGCAGAGGGAATAATCTGAGGTAGAAGGGTAGGCAAAGGAAACTCGGAATTATAAGTCTCAAAGTAGGAGAATCTGCCAGGGAGGAGGTGTAAGACTTGTGGAAAGCAAGACAAATTTGGATCCATTGTTGGGAGGATAAAAGGATTACTGACCTCTGGGAAGGATGATCCCATCCTTTGTGACTACCTCAAAAAAAATCTGCTGCTCCTCCCTTCCGATCTGATCATCATAGCTGTTTAAAACCATCTGAATCAAGTAACTGTAAACATTTTACTTTGCGCTAGGCTAGAGTAACAGGACTACCACGCATTTTTATATTAAACTGAAAAGACGTCCTCTAAAAATAAGACTTCGGTTGCACCAAAAAAGTATTTTAGAGAAGCCTTGTTCACAAGCTGAGGGGCGGAGAAGAGGTATTCATTTTAAGCTGAAAGACGGGCTGCGCTAACACCTCCGAGTGCCACCAGACGCTGTTGCAGGACACTTCTTAGGAGGTCGAGTTTAACCCCACGGCCCGGGTAAGGTGAGAATCTGGCTTGGCGGCTTCGGCTCCGCGCCTCCTGCTCCCTTCCCTCTGTAAAGCGGGTCGGGCTCCCGCCGCCACCAGGCGCCCGACGGCTCTCGGTCCGGAAGTTCAGCCGCACAGTGGACCGAAGAATAGGTTCTGGAAGAATCTCCTCGGGACTGGTAACGAGGAAGCTGTCTCCAGAGACCATCGCCAACGCTAAGGCCGACGAGCTGAGGTCGCCGTGGGAAGAGCGGTAGGCCACCAGGCCTCTTCGATCGCCGGCAGACAGGGACACATAGTTCAGGGCCATCTTCAAACACTGCCCGCAGTATCTGTGTTACGTCCCACGGTCAAGGCAGACTCTTCGCGGCTCCACTGATCAGTCCAGCCGGTCTCCAACACTGAGACCGACTTCATCGGAAGCCATCACCTGAGCGTCTGCAGATCAAAGACCCACTTTAACCCAGCGCTCTCCTCCCGAGCATGCGCAGTCCGTCAGCGCACGTTGACGCCGCTGAGAGCCGACGTGATTGACGTTTACGTCTGTGACGCCTGGGAGCGCGAGGACGTGGGGTTTCTGAGAGTGCGCAGTGGGTGCGTCGGCGGCGACTCTTCGGCCTTTTTCGGGAGGGGGCGATGCTGAGATGGGGGCGGCGGCAGCGGAAGCGGATCGTACTCTCTTTGTGGGCAACCTTGAAACGAAAGTGACAGAGGAGCTCCTTTTCGAGCTTTTCCACCAGGTAAGCGGCTGGGATCAGCCTTTCCCTTTCGTTTTCCGGCCCAGGTAGGGCCCGGCCCAATGGCCATCCCCGCTTTCCTGGCTCAAGCGGCACGGTTCGTCCCGGCACCGGACAGGTGGGCGGGCTGGAGGTGGGGGTCGCGCTTAGAAAGGGAGGCGCTCGCTACGTGTCGCTTTATTAGAAGGATCCTGGTTAGTTCAGGCCGAAGTAACAACTAAAGGTGGTGGAGGGTCCTCTGTCGGGCATTCACGTGGTAAAGAGTCAGTGCTCTTAAGCGACCTCGTACGCGTGGGTCCTTCGTTGAGCTATGCTTTTCCTCTTCCTGCTTTTCTCATCTTCCGCTTGTAAATTTTATTTCAATTTCTTTCTTAGTATCCGTTTTCCACTTAAGTTTCTTACGAAGTTGCAGCAAAGACAGACTCATAAATACTCTGTAGGAGAGCGGCACTGTAGTGTTTATGTATTAAAATCTGTATCAAGATGCAGATACATTACTGTTCCCTCCAGTTCTGTCTTTCAACAACTGGTAATGTTTGATTAGTCGATACAAAAGTGAATTTTTAGTCCAAGAAAACTACTTTCTCTTACTCTTGATAAAGGTTAATTTCCACGCAGTGGGATAATGATGGATGTTGGTGGCCTTGTTAAAGTCATAAAGTGCTGTGAAATGTAAATTCAGTCGGTGATTGGGTTTCCGGTTCCTTATGGGCTCCCTCCCTCCAAGTAAGTTAATCTAATTTTCGGTCATATCTATAGGATCTTTAACCGAGATGGAAATCCGAGTGTATCCATTTTTAAAATTAGAGTCCCTGGTTACATTTTTGAATTTTTTAAACTTTGTAAAATTTGATTATTTTCCTGAAACTGCCTTACTGAAATTCCGAAAACTTTTTTTGTCTGTAGGCTGGGCCAGTAATAAAAGTGAAAATTCCAAAAGATAAGGATGGTAAACCAAAGCAGTTTGCGTTTGTGAATTTCAAACATGAAGTATCTGTTCCTTATGCCATGAATCTGCTTAACGGAATCAAACTTTTTGGAAGGCCCATCAAAATTCAGTTTAGATCAGGTAACTATTCACTGATGATGTTTAGGAGAGAGGTTGTTTGCCGCTTTGTTTTTAATTTTGTTATTTAAAGAACCTATTTTTGGATGAAAATGCTTTAAGCTTTATGAATAGTAAACTTTATATATCCCTGAAAATGGGTAACATTGACAGTATGGATTTTGAAAGCTGTAATTTTAAAATGAGAGTTAACATTTCAGTTTGGGTTTGTGAAAAGAACATAAACCTTATTATTAAAATGACTGAGTTTGGGTTCACACTCTAAAAGCACAAGGATTATTTCCTGAAAATACTTTTCCTGACTGCTTTGTAATTTACTTTTACAAATTTTGATGTGTGATCATGTAAGGATGAAACTTTCCTTGTAGTCATTCTTACAATTTAGTGTGGGGATCAGAATACTATGGCCAGATTGGGTATTTATACATTGGAAAGTACCTTATTTGGAACCCTTTGCTTTGGGTATATTTGGTATTAAACACTTAACAATTTTCACTCTGATGAACTATAAAGCAATTTACTGAAATTTGAGGTTTTCACTTTTAGCCTATGTCTACCTTTTTCGGAGTGATTGGGCTGAGGGATACAAAATTTCAAATTAAGTTTTTTATCAATAAGAATTTCTCAAATTGTTTCATTTTAGGAAGTAGCCATGCCTCACAGGAGGTCAGTTCGTCATATCCCCAGCATCATGTTGGAAGTTCAAGCCCTACTTCCACATCTCCTAGCAGGTAATATTTCTCACCTATGTTTAAAATCATTTATCAGGAATTTTTTTAGGCAGTGACTTCAAAATGCATAATGAGTGATTGGTTTCTTTCTTTATGCTCCTACCTCTTTATTCTTCTGCTATATTTGCTATGTTGGATTATAGTTATATATGTAGCTATTTTAAGGGGACTATAGGCCCATTATATATAGTTCCCTTAAAATAGATACGTACATAACTATATTTATGTTCATTTGTAAAGACATACCCACACCCACATACATGTATATAACTGAGACGAAATTTCTCAAAACATTACTTAGCCTTACTACTTGTAGTATCCTCTATTTTCTATTTTATTTTATTTTTCAAAAAATCACATTAGTTTTATGACCACTAAATGGTTGTTGCTTGCAGTTTAAAAATACCTGTTAGTAAACAGACTACTGGACTAAGAGTTCATAGAATCGGATTCTGGATCTGTCTCTACCAATTGTGTAATCTTGAGCTAGTCTATGTCCCTGTCTTTCCATTTGTAAGGAAAAGAAGTTGATTTGAATGATCTCTGAAATACCTCTTAGCTACTGAGGATTGGAAGAGGTACCATATTTATATTTACTAATAATTTTCTTTGGGGAGGCTGATATTTTGCCAGGGACGGTTTCTTCCCGGTATGTCCATAGAGCTATTTATCAATTTATGGCTTCATTCAAGAAAGAGTTAACAAATACCTGTCACCTGTCGGGTTCTTCACCAAGTCCTTTGCACCTATGATCTCATTTATTCCTCACGGTAGATTTATGAGGCAAGGATTATTATTATCTCTACCTTATGTATGAAGAAAATGAAGGTTGGGGGTTAACTTGCTCAAGCGTGAACTGCTCATAAGCAGTGGGCTTGTTTTCAAACCCAGGCAGTGTGATTGAGCACACCCACCATGATACGAGTAGAAAGTTTCTAGAAAGTTTTAACAAGGAGAGGTAAGTGAATGAGGACTTGAAAGAGGGCAGTGTACCTAGATCATAATGAATAGAAAATGGAGAGTAGTAGATGATACTGTTGAAGTAGATAGAGGCAGAAGATACAGGGTCTTTCTTATAGGCCATAATTAGGATTTTGGAATTTCACCCTAAGAACAGTAGGAAGACATTGAAACGTTTTCAGTAGGGTAGTAAGAGGAACAGGTTTGTATTTTAATGAGTTAGTTGGTTGTACTGGGAGAGAATGGATTGAAGGGGACAAGGGTGACTAGGAAGCTGTTGGTAGCAAGGTATTGGTGTTAGTAGCAAGGAAGCTATGGGAGTGAGGTTGCTGCTTTGGATTAGGGTGGTGCCAAGAGCTGGAGAGAAGTGGGCGGATATGAAAAGAGTTTGGAAGGTGAAAATTGTAAGAGAGCAGTAATGTGAAAAGGGTACCCTCTTAGAGTCTTTTCTTGCCAGCTGAAGTTAATTGTGTTTAAATGCTTTTCAGTGTAGTTGGAATTCGAAGCATCTCTAACCACTTTTATGGACTCTTGAAAGGTATCTTAGGTGGAGGGAAAAAAAAGAGTTTTTAACCCTTCTTAGAAATTCTTGGGGAAAGAAATATGCAAGTAAATACTGTAGTTTTAATCAAACACTAGAGTGTACCTGATTTTTATACTCTCTGTAAGTAAAATTATACTTTTTACCCCCTTAGCATACAGGTACGTAATCCGATTTGAGAAACCCAAATACGGCACTTCCCTGGCGGCCCAGTGGTTAAGACTCCGCACTTCTACTGCAGGGGGCACGGGTTTATTTTATATATATATTTTTATATACATATATATAAAGAATAAAAGTTCTTTTTAAAAAAAGTAGCTTTCTTTACAGCATACAAATAAAATCAGTTCTGCTTAAAAAAGAGAAGAAAACCCAAAATAAAAAGATCTAAACTGTAAGATAAATCTTGATGATTTGATTCTTGGTGATTTAATTCCAAATCTTGGTGATTTGATTCCAAAGGCATATTTTAAAATAAAATTAAAACCTTTCTGAGTTTTTCTGTAGAGCAAGTTACCTCTATAGGAAGTGAGGAATAAGGTTTAAGTCCTTAAGATTAATATTCTTTTTATGTTACAGAACTCCTTACTCCCCCAAACCTATTATTCTTTCTTCTTATCTCAGTAAAGTTCTACCTAATTGCTCAAGCCAAAAATCTAGATTTTTATCTTTTAGTTCTTCTGGTTCCCTCATCTGTTATGTCTAATTGATCAAATCCTTTTCATTTTAGTTCTCAGTCTAGGCCTTTGCATTACTGGCCCAGGTATTGACAATTTTTTTTCTATAAATTGACACAATTTTTTTTTTCTATAAAGGACTAGTTTCTTCTGCCATTGTAGCACCACACAGATAATACCAAAACAAAAGAGCCTGGCTAAGTTCTAGTAAAACTTTGTTTACACAAACTGAGTTTGGCACACAGGCTATAGTTTGCTTCCCCCTGCACTAGTCCTTCCCTCAGCTGGAGTGTGTTGCCTCCAGGTAATCTTGTTCAGCTGTAACTTCAAACGTCTCCTTTTTAGAAAGGCCAGTCCTGACCAGTCAAGCTAAAATAGAACCGCCTATCTCTCTCACCTCAACTTGCTCTTTAGTCATTTCTTACTATGTCTTTATAACCATGTGAAATTGTCTTGTCTGAATCCTTACCCCAGCTCCATGAGAACAGATACCTTGTTGGTCTTGTTCATTCCTGTCTTTGAAGACTGTGTCTTGCTCAGGATTGGTATGTAGTAAACATTTACTGAATGAATGATTATATGTTGGTTTTCTTACTTTTCACAGGTACGAAAGGACAGTGGATAACATGACTCCATCAACACCAATAATTCAAAGATCTTTTTCTTCTTCAGAAAATTTTCAGAGACAAGCAGTGGTAAGCTGATTGTTCAACTCGAGTTGCTAAAAAACTCGTACTTAGTTAAAACATTCATTCTTAATTCTTAAGTTCATTTCTTAAATTTTAGTTAGACTAGCATGATCTTTGTAGATCACTCATTTTAGTTTTCACTGGGCTGAAATATATATTTAAAAGATTGAAGATAAAAAGAACTGCTTGTCACATTTGTATTTTTCTTTAACCATTGTTGGTGTGATGTGTGTGTGTGTTGCAAATATTGGATACTCATTCTCTGATGTTCTTGCAACCTGTGCCGAGTAACTTCTCATCACGTACTGTCTTTAATACTTAATACGTTAATATACTACAGTCTTCTAGACCACCTCCCTTGTGAACATGCCATTTTTTTCTGTAATAATATCACCAATGATAAAATCTTAAGTATCTTTTGCTGTTGCATCTTTGTCTTTGATCAGTCTCAGATCCTTCATTCTTTTCTTTTTCTTACGTTTGTTTCTTCCTTTTTATTTTCTTTGCCCAAATCACAATCTTGAATTGTGGTCCCTAGGCTTTTGTATTGCACAGGTCTGCAGAATAAAAATATAAGTGAAATAAAATAAAATTGAGAAACCAATATAAAGAGATATCAACTTTTATAAACATATTATATATTTGTCTTATTTTGCTGTAGACCATTAAAAAAAAATCATCATTAGCTAATGTCTGTCCACAGGCAGAATTTGGGAACCACTCGTCTAGTCACTTAGTACTTGTATCTATTTTCTTCTCACTAGTCCATCTCACACACCATTTCAAAATTACTATTATAACTGTTTTGCTTATCTTCCTGGTGATTTTTTTAATATAAATTTCGTATTTTATTTATTTATTTTTGGCTGCATTGGGTCTTCGTTGCTGCGTGCAGGCTTTCTCTAGTTGCGGCTAGTGGGCTTCTCATTGCAGTGGCTTCTCTTGTTGCGGAGGACAGGCTCTAGAGTGAAGGCTCAGTAGTTATGGCGGCGCATGGGCTCAGTTGCTCCGCAGCATGTGGGATCTTCCCGGACCAGGGCTCGAACCCGTGTCCCCTGCGTTGGAAGGCGGATTCTTAACCACTGCGCCACCAGGGAAGCCCTAGCCTTGTGTTTTTGCTCCCATTATCTGATTCCAGTAAACCTTTCTAGCTTTACCGTCCATTAGTCATGGCTCATGAGATCTATAACCTGTCTTAGCCAGAATTACTTGCTATTCTATGAACTATTCTGTGTTTCCCTGTTATTTTTGTTTGTGCAGTCTTCTTTCCTTGACATACCTCCCCCTTAAAATATTTTCCTTAAAAAAACTCCATCCAGGGAATTCCCTGGTGGTCCAGTAGTTAGGACTACACGCTTTCACTGCCGAGGGTGTGAGTTCGATCCCTGGTTGGGGAACTAAGATCCTGCAAGCCGTGCGGCATGGCCAAAAAAAAAAAATTACATCCATACTTTTAATACTCAGATCATATGTCGCCTTCATTAAATCCTTCCTAAAGATACTGAGCTTTTGCTTTTAATGTGTTCATCATACAGTGATTTACATTATAGTCGTTTTGTATTACTTCTTCCCTTCTAAATTATATTCTGGAAGACAAAGAGTAGTAGTACAGATATCTTGTAGGTATACATTGGAATGAATGAAGCTATTGTACTACTTTAGTTGTGTTTACCTTAAGATTCAGCTAGGCAAGAATGATTTTGCTTTTCCATTATTGTGTTTGTTTGACCATGGCTTGATATCTGTTGCCTTTGCTATCTAGAAATATTTGTGGTTAACACATTTCCTTCTTTTTCTCTTCGCTCAGATGAACAGTGTCTTGAGACAGATGTCATATGGAGGGAAATTTGGTTCTCCACATCTGGATCAATCAGGATTTTCCCCATCAGTTCAGTCACATAATCACACTTTTAACCGGTCTTCAACCTCCCAGTGGCGCCAAGATACACCATTATCACAGCGAAAAGTCAGACAGAATTCTCATACCTACGCAGTGGATAGACATTATAGCCGTGAACAGCGTTACACTGATCATGGGTCCGACCATCATTACAGAGGAAGCAGAGATGATTTCTTCTATGAAGAGAGAAATCCCGATGGCTGGAGCCATGACTATGATAACAGAAGAGACAGTGGTAGAGATGGAAAATGGCGCTCATCTCGACACTAACAAGTGTTAAAAGGATGTTTTCATAGTGTCATTCTAGGCCCTTTTTGTTAAGTTGTTTCTGGGAATGTTTTCTTTAAAAAAGTCTATAGAGCAGCTTTACAAGTTGGCACATTTCTTTATAAAATTTTTAAAACCTAATTGCAGTCCAATACAGAAATGAGAATTGTGGTTCTAGTTTTATTACATTAATAACCTTTCACCTCAGGGTTTTAAGAAGAGGAAAGGGTTTTATGCTAAAGAAAGTGCACAATTCCTAATCATTTTAGACAATTGAGGAAGGGATGTATTATTTGGATTAGTTGTATTATGAAGCAAATATTTTAATTATCTGTTACCTTTTTGTATTACAAGAAATTTCTTGTTAGGGAATCAGATTTTTGGTGTATATAATGGAAAACATTCAAGTTGATAGTCTGAAATGACTCAGTATTTTGTTACTAAATGAGAAAATGTAAATTCAGTGATTCATTTTACTAATATTTGAGAAAACCTTTTGGTCAAGTTTGGGGATAAATCATATTATTTAACTTAGAGAACTTAAGTGTAAGTTCTGTGACATGATCTTGAGTTTTACTGTAAGTGAGCATACAAGTATACATCTACACATGCTATTTCATTGTAAAATTTTAGAATTTGCTCATTAAAACATGTTCAATGGGCTTCCCTGGTGGCACAGTGGTTGAGAGTCCGCCTGCCGATGCAGGGGACAGGGGTTCGTGCCCCGGTCCGGGAAGATCCCACATGCCGCGGAGCGGCTGGGCCCGTGAGCTATGGCTGCTGAGCCTGCGCGTCCAGAGCCTGTGCTCCGCAACAGGAGAGGCAGCAACAGTGAGAGGCCCGCATACCACAAAAAAAAAAAAAAAAAAAAACATGTTCGATGTATGACTGAAGTCACTCAGGAAGTTAAATATCTCTAAATGTATTTTTTTTACAGTAAAAATACAGTGTTAATGTAAATCTTTTTCTGGAAGAACAAAAATGTAAATGCATAGTCAGATAAAATAGTAAAATGTTTTACTGAAAGTATTCTTTTTTGGGAAAAAAGGTTCATGAAACCTTTAAGTGATGCCTCTTATCACTCAAATTTCTAAACTTTTAACATTTTCAAAGTGCAAGGACACATTTTATTATGGAGATTGTACAGGGTTCTTTTTTGTTTGAACATTTGAAAGAATTTAGTCTAAAACACTTTGATTTAAAATTTTTAAAATCTTGTTTAACAAAACTTTTATGTATCAATATGCCGTTTCCCTTTCATTGTAGAACTTGTTTATAAAAATTAATTCCTTGAAAAATTTGGATTCTTTTTAATATTAACTACAACATTTGTACTATGTTGCTTTTTAATATATTGAAAACAAAAAGGAGGGGTGTGTCTTTTTTTTTGACATCACTAACATTGTACACAAAAAGCTAGCAGCATACATTTATTCAGTGATTGCGTGGTGTTAGAGTATCCTGAAATATACCTTTTGGACATATCAAACTTATATTTTAGAATCAGATTTTCAGTAACACATGGTTTATGTTTCTGAGCACTGTAAACTAATTAAGTTATTCTCCCTAGTCTCTAGGAGTTTGTACATTTGGTTTTCTCTGTTTCTAAATGCATGCAGCTTTTCTGAGTCCAGGTAAATGGAGCTAGCTATCCAATTACTCAGCACAGAGCGTTCAAATCAAGTTTCTGTTTGCTTAAGCAGTTTCATAGTAGAAGGATTTGTTTCCAACGAGCCTGTTATTTTCAGGTGTCTGACCTATATGAAAATTTACTCAGTAGCGTTTGTAGATATTAACAAAGATTAATACTGCTTTATTGCAACTTATCTGTGGCTCAGATCTGTTCCTGTTGATTCACAGGTGACCCTGGTCCAGAATAATTTTTTTCTTTTTTAATGGTTTTTGGGGCACCCCTTCTGAGGTTCCAGTGAATCTTTCACTTCACCCTCATCCAGTTGAAAGTAACCAAACTAAATATATGTACTGTGTAAAGAGATAGAACAAGACAGCCACAAAGAATTGAATATAGCTGGTGAGACAATTCACCGAGGTATTGAGAGCTGCAGGAGTAGAAAGGAAGAGATTGTTTTTATGGAAAGCAGTTTCTCCCAGAGTGTGTTCCATGAAACAGTACTCTCACAAGGTGTTCTGCAAAAATAACAGGGTTCTGTAGTCAAATGTATGGTAAACATTATGTACTATCTAACACCGTCTCTCTCTTAATGAGAAAATGCCATAAAGCTGACAAGTGCTGCAGTAATGTTTATACCTAACAGTATTTTTTCAACTTACTTGACCCTTTCTTTACCCTTTTATACATAATACATTAAGATCCCCCCAAAGAATCTCTGACTCCACCCTTCTCCATCTAGTCAATCATCAGAAAATTTTATACCACTTTCTGATTACGTTGTGTAGGCCCATCTTATCTGTATCCACGGCCACCATCCTAGAATGGGCAATCATCATTGCAACAGGGTTATTCCAACAGCACCCTAATGTTTGCGTGCTAATTTATGTATTCCTATAGTATTCCCTGTATTTCTCTTACAGCCTTTTTATTGTATTAAAATTTTATTTTTATTTGTATCTCTCTAGATGTCTCCATGAAGTCCAGGACCTCATTTTTTCACCACTGAATTCCTAGTATTCAGTGCCTGGCATATATATAATACATGGTAAATTTTTGCTGAATAAATGAAGGAACGTTTGTCAAATAATTGAAAAAAGGAGGCTTCAACACTGAAAACTTCTTTGGTATAGATTTCCGAACCCTGAACCATCATTGCATCCTATTATAAAAATTGTATCACAACATACTGTGCCTTTAATACACTCTAGAATTCTATTTGTTTTTCAAGTTGTTAAGAAGTTATTGGATCTGTATTCATTAAGGTTTTCTTAAAATAATTGTTTACCTTAGTTGGGTTTTGGAATTGTGGTTCTGTTAGTTTTGTAGAATGAATTTATATCTTTTTTTTGTTTTTTTTGTTACAAAGGCATTTAGTTTATTCTCATCAGTATCACTGATACTCTCATGGTTCACATTTCCCAGGGCGGCTCCTCTTCTTACAGTAGTTAATGTTTAATCTCACTTATGGGCCGGAGGAGGGGCTGGGCCCAGGGCAGGGAGGGTGTTGGCACTCCCCGCGGACGAGGCGGGTGATCTGTGCTTCGTGAAAGAGACATGGGTGAATGGGCGGCTGGGGGACGTGGAGGGGGGCCCCCAGAGTCTTTTTTGCGTTGGTCAGTGATTCTCCATTCATGTTCCATCCTGGCTGCCCGGGGGTGGGGGTCCATGCAGCTCAGGGCAGGGCAGGGCCAGGGGAAGGGAAAGCAGGAAAAGCAGCAGGCCGCCCAAGAGCGAGGAGGGCAGGGCGGGAGGGCACAGGGGTGGCTCCTGGGGTAAGGCACAACCCTGTCTTTGGCTCTCCTGGTGAGGAGTTTCCTCCCCCGCCCCCTCCCCAGACCTATACACACAGTCCAGGGAACCAGGGGCACCTCCTGGAGTCCCTGAAACAAGAGCGCTCTGCCACCCAACCCCGTGCTGCAGGGGCTCGGAGGAAGGATGGGGCAAGCCCCACCCGAGGACAAGGCCAGGAGGGGCTGGACAGGGGCCTGCCCAGGACAAGGGGGTGGGGAGGGAGAAGACCCCAGTCCCACACAGCTGGCCCCCGCTGAGGCCTGGAAGGAGGGGAGCGCCCGGGGACTCCTGCTTCCTTTGGGGGTCTGGCTGGAGCCCCAGCCCACCCCTCGGCCTTGGTCGGCCCGGCAGCTTGCCAAGTGCCAGGATACTGTGCTTTGGGATCTACGCTGGGGTGGGGTGTCGAGGCCAGGATGAGGGGGCAGGCGAGGTGCGACCAAGGTGCTCGTGCTTTAGCTGGGGCTGTCGACCCCCACCCCCCCGCCCCACGCACTCGGGCCGGCTGAGGGCTAAGGTACTGGGGCTGGGCCAGGAAAGCAGAGCGCCAGGGCCCCGCTGGACTGACCCTGCCCCTCGCAGCAAGCAGATGTCAGGAAGGACCCGCTCCCCACAGGCTGGCAGGGGCTCCTGGGGGGGGTGGGCACAGGCCTCCAGGTCAGATCCTAGTGGTCCAGCTGGCCCCCACCCCACCTCCTGTAATCCCCTTGCCTTTGGAGAGAGAGAGGCTGCTGGGAGCAATGGGCTAGTCAGACTGCTCGGAGACAGAGGCCTTGAGAACCAGGGCTGGAGACAAAAATGTGAACTGCAAAGAAATGACATCCACCGTGCGTGGGGAGGGGTGCGGGGGGGGGTGGTTAAAAAACAAAAAGAACCCTCCAAGTTTACACGTAGAACTAAAAAAATCCACAAAACCACTCGCGGAACTAGGCAAGGATAGAAAGAGAGGAATGGTAAAAGAAGATTCGGCAAACGATCTGTAACCATGAAGCGGACACGGCCCTGCCAGGAGCTGGACTCAGCCAACCGGACCTTGCAATGTAGCCCTTGGGCGGAGGCCCTGGGGTTGAGTGTGAGCCGGCCAGACCCACGGGAGCTCAGGCAGAGCGGGGCCTGGGGGGCCCCCCTCGTCAACGCGCGCCCCCACTCCACACACACGCGCACATTCAGCCTGCCCCCGGCTCCCCACTCCGTCCTGCCTTCCACAGCCCCGAGGACCGAAGGGGATATCAGACACGGTCCCGTTGGTTTGAAAAATAATAGGAATCTTATACTTCAATATTTCATTAGCTAAAAACATGTTTTAAAAAGTATGTACAGGGGCTGGGGGCTGGGAGCCCTGCCTTGGGGGGTCGGGGGTGGGGTGGGGAAGGGAGGGAAAGGCAGCAGCTCCCCAGCCTGCTCCCCTGGGTTCCACCCCTGGTCCTACTGCCTCTCACGTCTTCATCTGTTTAAAAGCAAAACTTCTACACACGCACGCCCGCACACACACACACGCACACCCACACGCTTCTGCGAGCCCCGGAAACCTCTCCTTCTATCCTCAGAGACCCTCGGTCTGACCCCAAGGGCCCCCCTCTCAGGACCTGCCCCTCTCAGGCCCCAGGGGGCTGGTGGCGGCAAGAGAGGCTGAGCACAGGTGGGGGAAGAGAAGGGCGCTGGGCCTGCCACCGCCCGCCACCTTAGGTCGGTCATGGAGTTTCTCTGAGCCCCAGTTTCCTCAGCTGTAAAACGGGCAGTCCTCATGGCCGCGCCTACCCCAGCCCCCAGGCGCAGGGCCAGACAAGGGAGACAGGAAGGTGCTTTTGGAACGTGGAAGCACTGGGAGGTGGTGGCGGGAGGGGTCCTGAGAACCCGGTGCCCCTGTGAGTCCCAAGGGGTTGCAGGGGGGCAGAGGCTGAGGAATGCTCCGGCTAGGTGGCCCCGCGCCTGGGAAGGGGGTCTTCCCAAGCCCCCCAGGCCAACCCCTCCCTGTGCCTGGCCTGGTGAGTGGGGAGACAGTTGCTCGGGGTTAGAAGAGGGGGAGCAAGAGCCCCCCGACTGTGCACGAGTGTGTGTGCTAGAGAAGGCAACGCAGATCTCGCACCACCTGCCGTCCTCTCCCAGCCCGGATCCCTGATCGGACTGGGGTCAGGGGGTGGGACGGGGGGTGGGGGGTGGGCAGAGGGGCCGGAGCATGCAGTGCCCCCGCGGGTCCTGGGGAAGGACAGACAGTAGCTCGTGCCCAAGATGGCGGGCAGGTGTGACAGGAGGGGGAGTGTGACGGCCCCGAGGGAGAGTCCGGTGGGGGGGTACTGGACGGCTTCCTCGGCCAAGGGGCCGGCCTCGCCGTCATGGCTGGCCGTCTCGAAGCCGTGCTCCACACCCCTCTTGTCCGGCTCTATCTTGCCCGTGTAGCTGACGAAGGTGGTGTAGGCGTCACCCTCGGCCATAAGCCGCTTGACCTTGGGGGTCCAGCTCTTCCTCACACTCGGCGGGCGTTGGTGCACATGTCGGCTGCGATGGCGTTCATCTCGCTCTCGTTGAAGCTGGGAGCAAAGTTCTGGCAGTAGTACTTGACAGCGTGGGGGACGCGACCATCCAGCGGTTTGCTGCTGGAGCTGTTCCTGGAAGAGCGGACGCCGGTGCCACAGCTATTGGCCAGCGTGTTCCGGTCAAAGAAGGAGGCCAGGAGGCGCCACAGCAGCACCTTGTGCCGCGTGCCCGCGCTGACGTGGCAGTTCATGAGCTGCGCCCGGGTGACGTACACGCTGGTGCCTGTTACCAGCTCCAGCTTCTCAGAGGGGTCACCCTCATCATAGAGCCTGGAGTGTGGCAGCGGCTGCCGATCTGGTTGATGAGCTCAGCAGGGAGAGACGCCAGGTCTTGCCGCACTCGGATGTGATTCCGGGACTCGGGGGCTACCTGCTCAGGGAGGGCCTCCTCCACCTTCTCGGCGGTCTGGCCTACATTCATCATGCGGTACGTGGCGGACATATAGCACATCTGCCGGTACTGCTCGTCTGTGCCCTTCTCGCCCGCGTCCTCCTCCTGCTCCTCCTCGTGGTAAGAGCCGCGGCTGTCGCTGGTGTAAGCGCTTGAGATGCCCGGGCTGGTCCGCTCCGACGTGCTGGGACCACTCACCACTCCGCCTGCCGCTGCCGCCACGCCCCCCGCCGGCTTCCCCCCCGCCCCCAGCCACTCTGGCGCACTGTGCCGCCGCCACCGTCTG
This sequence comes from Orcinus orca, assembly GCF_937001465.1. Taxonomy (NCBI): domain Eukaryota; kingdom Metazoa; phylum Chordata; class Mammalia; order Artiodactyla; family Delphinidae; genus Orcinus; species Orcinus orca. The sequence goes on from NC_064566.1 coordinate 91,384,847, forward strand.
GGCCTGCTGGGGCTGCCGGTTGGCGACCAGGTCCGGCGCGAAGAACTTGGCCATCTTGCGGCTGCCGTTGCCACTGCAGCCACCGCCGGCCTCCTTCTGGCTGCTGTCCCACAGCCGCTTGGCCACGGGCGTGCACTGCACAGAGTCCGACTCCTGCTGCTCCGTCTTGACGCGAGACACGAAGGGCAGTGGGGTGCCGCAGGCCGGCCAGCTCGACGTCTGCGCCACAGGGCTCTGGGGCTCGGACGAGGGGCCCTCCTCAGCGTGCAGGCCCTGGGAGTCACAGCGGGGTGAGCTCACCTTGAGGAAGAACTCTGTGCCCTGCTCCATGATCTCCTGGATCTGCAGGAAGCCCGATGTGTACATGAGCAGGAACTGGTCGCCCATGTTCATGCTCAGCCGGCCCGTGTAGCGGAAGCTGAGGCTCTGCTGAAGGACTGGGGCTGTGCAGCCGCCGGCAGCTCCACCACCGCACTCCGGCTGCTGTAGGACAGGCCCCGGAAGTAGGAGCTGCTGGCGGCCAGCATGGCCCGGTGGGCCTTGAAGGCAGGGCCTTTGACCACCACCGAGACATCACAGTATGGGCCCTGCAGCCGCTGCTCCTTGAGGCACTCCAGAATGCTGTGGCCGAAGTTCGGGATCTGCATCTGCAGCGTCTGGGCCATGGCGGCGGCGGCGGCGGCGGCTAAGCCGTGGCCGCTCTCCGGGGGCACCCGGCCAGCTCTGCAGCGGCGGCTGGGGCCGGGCCTGGGCCCCGGGGCGCGCCCTTCTGCGCCGGAGCTACGGCCCCCGCGGCCTGCGCTTCAGCAGCAGCGGCAGCCGCGGCGGCCATTCATTGTGGGCCAGCTGGATTTATATCTTTATTAAAAAATCAACATTTCCTCTGTCTTTCCAAATTAATGGATATAGAGTTGTACCTAGTATTTCTCATAATTTTTGTAAACCTCTCTCTCGAGTTATAGTCCAGTTTTAGCGCCTGATATATTTTACCTTCCCTCCCACACCCTGTTCAAGCTTGCTAGACTGTACTGTTATACACTTTACATTTGTGTGTGTGTGTGTGTGTGTGTGTGTGTGTGTGTGTGTGTATGCACGTACCCCACACAGAATTGTTTTTGTTTGTTCTTTGGGGGTTTTTTTGTTGTTACTGTTGGTATTAAAACATAGATTTTCTTTTAAGAAGATTTAAATAAGAAAAAAATCTTAACGCATTTTCCCAAAGTTACCGTTTCTGGAGCTCTTCATCCTTTTGTGTAGCTCCATCTATCCATTTGGTATTCGCCTGCTTGAAGAACCTGTTTTGATAGTTCTTATAGTGCAGTCTTGCTGGTGATGAACTCTTTTAGCTTGTCTATGTCTGAAAACGCCTCTTTCACATTTGTTTTTGAAATATAATTTGTCTGGGTATAGAATTCTAAGTTGAAAGTTTTTTCTTTTCCCCTTTTAATACAGGCATACCTTGGAGATATTGTGGGTTCGGTTCCAGGCCACCACTAGAAACTGAATATCACAGTAAGTGAGTGACAAATTTTTTGGTTTCCCAATGCATACAAAAGTTATGTTTATATTATACTGTATTCTATTGTGTACAATAGCATTATGTCTAAAAAACCCCAGTGTACATACCTTAATTTAAAAATCCTTTATTGCTAAAAAATGCTAATCATCTGAGCCTTCAGCGATTTATAATCTTTTTGCAGGTGGAGGATCTTGCTTCGATGCTGATGGCTGCTGACTGATCAGGGTGGTGGTTGCTGAAGGTTGGAATGGCTGTGACAGTTTCTAAAAATAAGACAACAATGAAGTTTTGCTGCACTGATTGACTCTTCCTTTCACGAATGATTTTTCTGCAGCGTGCAATGCTGTTTGATAGCATTTTTACCCACAGTGGAATTTCTTTCAGAATTGGAGCCAATCCTTTGAAACCCTGCTCCTGCTTTATCAAATAATTTTATGTAATATTCTAAATCCTTTGTTGTCATTTCATTAATCTTCACAGCATCTTCACCTGGAGTAGATTCCATCTCAAGAAACCACTTTCTTTGCTCATCCATAAGAAGCAACTCCTGATCTGTGGAAGTTTTATCATGAGATCACAGCAATGTTCTCACATCTTCAGGCTCCACTTCTAATTCTAGTTCTCTTCCTATTTCCACCACATCTGCAGTTACTTCCTGCACTGAAGTCTTGAACCCCTCATTCATTCAGGTTGGAATCAGCTTCTTCCAAACTCCTGTTAATGTTGATATTTTGACCTCTTCCTCTGAATCATGAATGTTCTTAATGGCATCTAGAATGATGAAGCTTTTCCAGGTTTTCAATTTACTTTGCCCAGATCCATCTGAGGAATCACGGTGTCTATGGCAGCTATAACCTTATGAAATGTATTTCTTTTTTGTTTATTTGTTTTTGTTGTTTTTTTGGCCATGCCCCATGGCATGCGGGATCTTAGTTCCCCCACCAGGGATCGAAGTGGTGCCCCCTGCAGTGGAAGCGTGGAGTCTTAACTACTGGACCGCCAGGGAAGTCCCGAAATGTAGTTCTTAAATAATAAGACTTGGAAGTCATAATTACTCCTTGATCCATGGGCTGCAGAATGGATATTGTGTTAAATGGATGTTGTGTTAGCAGGCATGAAAACAACATTAATCTTGTCCATCTCCATCAGAGCTCTTGGGTGACCAGTTGCGTTGTCAATGAGCAGTAACATTTTGAAAGAAATCTTTTTTTCCTGAACAGTAGGTCTCAACAGTGGACTTAAAATATTCAGTAAGGCGTGTTGTAAATAGGTGAGCTGTCATCCAGGCTTTGTTGTTCCACTTATAGAGCACAGGCAGAGTAGATTTAGCATAATTCTTAAGGCCCTTAGGATTTTCGGAATGGTGAATGAGTATTGGCTTCAATTTCAGGTCACCAACTGCATTATTCCCTAACAAGAGAGTCAGCCTGTGTTTTGAAGTTTCAAAGCCAGGCATTGACATCTCTCTAGTTATGAAAGTCCTAGATGGCATCTTCTTCCAATATAAGGCTGTTTCATCTACATTGAAAATCTGTTGTTTCATGTAGACACCTTTATTAATTAACTTAGCTGGATCCTCTGGATAACTTGCTGTAGCTTCCACATCAGCACTTGCTGCTTCACCTTGTAATTTTATATTATGGAGACGGCTTCTTTCCTTAAACCTCATGAACCAACCTCTCCTGGCTTCAGACTTTTCTTCTGTAGCTTCCTCACCTCTCTCAGCCTTCATAGAATTGAAGAGAGTTAGGGCCTTGCTCTGGATTAGGCTTTGACTTAAGGGAATGTTGTGGCTGGTTTGAATCTTCTATCCAGACCACTAAAACTTTCTCCATATCAGCAATAAGGCTGTTTTGCTTTCTTGTCATTCATGTTTTCAGTGGAGGAGCACTTTTAATTTCCTTTAAGAACTTTGCCTTTGTATTCACAACTTGTTTAACTGTTTGGCGCAAGAGGCCTTGCTTTCAGCCTATCTCAGCTTTAGACATGCCTTCCTCACTAAGCTTAATCATTTGTAGCTTTTGATTTAAAGTGAGAGATGTGTCACTCTTCCTTTCACTTGAACACTTAGAGGCCATCGTAGGGTTATAAATTGACCTAATTTCAATATTGTTATGTCTTGGGGAATAGGGAAGCCTGACGGGGGAGAGAGAGAGAGGTTAGGGGACATTTGGAACCCACACACTTATCAGTTAAGTTTGCCATTTTATATAGGCACAATTTGTGGCACCCCAAAACAATGACAATAGTAACATCAAAGATCACTAATTACAGATCATGATAACAAATATAATAATCATTTAAAAGTTTGAAGTCTTGCGGGAATTACCAAAATTTGACACAGAGTCATATGAAGTGAGCAACTGTTGGAAAAATGGTGCCAATAGACTTGCTTGACACAGGGTTGCCAGAAACCTTCTGTTTGTAAAAAAAAAAAAAAAAAAAGCAATATCTGTAAAGGGCAATAAAGTGAAGTGCAGTAAAATGAAGTATGCCTATATTTTTAAAATGTCCTCTTGCATTTTTTCCTATAAGAAATCTGCTGTCATATATGAAAGAAGGACTCTTTCATAAGGGACTACTATGAACAACTGCATGCCAACAAATTAGGTAACTTAGATGATGGGACAAGTTTTTAGAAAGATGCAAACTACTGAAACTGACTCAAGAGGAAATAGAAAATCCGAATAGACATAACAAAGAAATTGAATTAGTACTCAAAAACTACCCCAAAAAGAAAACCCAGACCCAGCTGGCTTCACTGATAAATTCTACCAAATATTTAATAAAGAATACTAATTTTTCTCAAACCCTTCCAAAGAATAGAAGAGTAGGAAACACTTCACAACTCATTCTATGAGGCCAGTATTACTCTCATCACAAGAACCAGAAAAACATATAATAAGAAAATCAAACCACAGAGCAATATATCTTATAAATATAGACACAAAAATCCTTAATAAAATAGCAAACAAAACAACCAGAGGTATATAAATGGATTCTATAACATGGCCTAGAAGGATTTATCTTAGCAATGTAAGATTGGATTAGCATCCTAAAATCAATTAATATACCACACCCTATCAACAGAATAAAAGATAAATAAAAAACTCAGAATCATCTCAATAGACACAAAAAAAGCATTTAAAGAAATTCAGCACACTTCATGATAAAACAGTTAAAGTAATAATGAAAAGGAACTTTCTCAAACTGATAAATGTCATCTATAAAACACTCATAAAAGGATTTGCCTATTCTGGACATCTAAGCAGATTCATATTTGTCCTTTTGTGTCTGGCTTCTCACAGTTATCATGTTTTCAAGATTCATCCATGTTGTAGCATTTCAATCCTTTTTATGGCCAAATGATATTCCATTGTATTGCTATACACTAGATCTTCATTACTTGCGGCTTTATTTGTGAATTCCCCTACTCACTGAATTATATTTGTAACCCCAAAATCAAAAGACTGGTGGTGCTTTTGGAGTCATTTGTGAACATGCACACATTATATATACAAAATGTGTCAATCTTCTCTAGCTGGTTTTGAGCCATTTGATTATAATGTGCCTTAACGTAGTTTTTTTCATGTTTCTTTTGCTTTGGGGTTCATTGAGCTGCATAGATCTGTGGGTTTACAGTTTTCATTAAATTTGGAAAAATTTTGGCCATTATTTAAAAAAATTCTTTTGTGTCCCCATTTTTTTCTTCTTTGGAAACTCTAATTAGGCTGCTTGATATAGTCCCATAGCTCACTGATATGCTGCTTCTTTTTTAGATTATTTTTTCTCTGTGTGTTTCATGTTGGATAGTTTCTGTTGCTATGTCTTCAAGTCCACTAATCTTTTTTTCTTCAGTGTCTAATCAGCAATTAGTTCAAATATACTCTTCATCTTAGACATTGTAGTTTTTCTCTCTAGAAGTTTGATTTGGATCTCTATTTTTCTCATTTTTTTGGTAAGCTTTATTGAGGTACAATTGATAAAACTATAAGATATTTAAAATGTACAACATGGTTATACACACACACACACACACACACACACACACATTGTGAAAGGATTCCCCCCATGGAGTTAGTTAACACATGATTTGGATCTTTTAATATCTTCACTGCTTTTACTTAAAATTTTCAACATATGGAATAAAGTTATAGCAATTTTTAATATTCTTGTCTGCTAATTCTAATACCTTTTGATTTACTCTCTCCTTATTGGATGTATTTTCCTGCTTCTTTGCTTGCCTTGTAATTTTGATTGAATGCTAGGCATTGGTGAAATTTACCATATTGCATGCTTGGTATTTCGTATTTCTATAAATATTCTTGAGTTTTATTCTGGGACACAGTTACTTGTTAACAGTTGCATCACTTCAGAACTTGCTTTTAAGATTTGTTAGGCAGGATTTGAGAAATATTATGTCTAGGGTTAATTCACCCCATTACTGAGGCAAGACGCTTTTTAATGCTCTACTAGGTACTTCATGAATTAGGAAGTTTTTCAGTCTGGCCAGTGATAGCAGATACCGTTCCTGGTCTTATGTGAGTGTTGGGTAGTATTACTTATACTTCTGTGGGACAATTCTTTCCCCAGGCTTGGGTACTTTCTTCAAACCTGTATGCTGGTCAGTACTCTCATGAATACTGGAGGAAACTTTCTGCAGATCACTAGTTTTCTCTCAGTACAACTTAATGCTCTTCAGTACTGTGTAATGGACATTCTAGTGACCTTAGTTTCCCTGAACACTCAGCTTTACCTCCTCAACTTGGAGTTTGCCAAGCTCTGCCTGTCTGCCCCCCTACTACACTGCAGCCTGAAAATTTTCTCAAGGCAGGAAGCTGCAGCCATCATAGAGCTCACCCCACTCATCTCCTGTTTCTCAGGGATCTCAGTCCTTTGTACCTGACGTCCATTGTCTTTGCTTGTGTATTGATTGTTTCAGGCAGAAAGGCAATTCTAATCTTTGTTACTCCCTCTTGACTGGAAGTGTAAGTTAATCCATGGGATTTGATATATAGTGCAGTGACCATTCTTCATTTTAAATGGTCTGTATTTTTATGTTTGGTTTTTTTCCCCTCTAACTTGAATTACTTAGATTCTATTTAGTTATTTCTAAATGACTTTTTTCTCCATGCTTCTATTGTGACCTCTAATTTTATAGCCTTGTGAACAGAAAATGTGGCCTGTGTGATAAAAACTTGTAGAGAGACAAACCAGTTCACTAGCTGGATGATCACAGGATTTTTCTAGGTTGCCTGGCAGTGAGCTAGCAGGACTGAACCCACAGCCCAGGCCCAGCTCTCCAGGGGCTGCTGAGAGAATCTGAAACCACATCCATCGTTCCTGGCTGACTCTCCTGCCTGTCAGTTTCATCCTGCTCAAAGTGATGCCTGCTTGATGTTTCTTTTCCCAGCTCTCATGATGGTTCCATAGATGTCTGAAAAACACTTGTGAAGTATTCGAGTTTTCTAGAATTCACATCCTTTTTTTTTTTGTTTTTTTTATAGTTGTCTTGCACACACTTAATCTGACAGGAAGTTTTTATAATGATATATCCTTACTGGATCTTTTCAAAGTATTCAACTTAGTTTTCTAGAAACAACTACTATTTTTCACATTCATATTTTATTGGTTTATATAATATTTAAATTAAGAACATATATTAATAAGAACTAGCATAGGACTTCCCTGGTGGTGCAGTGGTTAAGAATCCACCTGCCAATGCAGGGGACATGGGTTTGGGCCCTGGTCCAGGAAGATCCCACATGCCGAGGAGCAACTAAGCCCATGAGCAACAACTACTGAGCCTGAGCTCTAGAGCCCATGAGCCACAACTACTGAGCCCACGAGCCACAACTACTGAAGCCCATGCGCCTAGAGCCCATGCTCCACAACAAGAGAAGCTACTGCAATGAGGAGCCTGCCACTGCAATGAAGAATAGCCTGCGCTCACCGCAACCAGAAGAAGCCCATGCACAGCAACGAAGACCCAACGCAGACAAAAAAAAAAAAAAAAGCTAGCATAAGCAGGATTGGAACAGCTCAACAGATTGGAACAGCTCAATGCTGGAGAGGGTGTGGAGAAAAGGGAACCCCCTCTTGCACTGTTGGTGGGAATGTAAATTGATACAGCCACTATGGAGAACAGTATGGAGGTTCCTTAAATAACTAAAAATAGAACTACTACATGATCCAGCAATCCCACTACTGGGCATATACCCAGAGAAAACCATAATTCAAAAAGACACATGCACCCTAATGTTCATTGCAGCACTATTTACAATAGCCAGGACATGGAAGTAACCTAAATGCCCATCGACAGACGAATGGATGAAGAAGATGTGGTACGTATATACAATGGAATATTACTCAGCCATAAAAAAGAACGAAATTGGTTCATTTGTTGAGACGTGGATGTATCTAGAGACTTTCGTACAGGGTGAAGTAAGTCAGAAAGAAAAAAATACCATATATTAACACATATATGTGGAATCTAGAAAAATGCTACAGATGAACCAGTTTGCAGGGCAGAAATTGAGACACAGATGTAGAGAACAAACGTATGGACACCAAGGGGGGAAAGCGGCAGGGGTGTGGGGATGGTGGTGTGATGAATTGGGCGATTGGGATTGACATGTATACACTGATGTGTATAAAATTGATGACTAATAAGAACCTGCTGTATAAAAAAATAAATAAAATTCAAAAATTCAAAAAAAAAAAAAAAACCAGACAGTGATGAAGTACCAGAGAGCAGGGAGGTAACACAATCTGATAAAAAAAAAGAACAAGCATGGGTGGACATACAGGAGTAGCTTACTAGCCTCCAGCCTTCAGCATGTCAGGGACTTTGATGTTTATTACAGGAAGAATAGAGAACATCAGTTGTGTAGGGTTAAAGTTAAACATGCTTCTAATATGGTAGGTAAGTCCTGTTAATTATGTTTTTCAAACCTTGTATGTTTTTTTCTTCTTGATCTTTAAATTCTAAAAGAGATGATTTTAATTTGTTATTTTCTCTGAGTAGGTCTCCCAGTTTTTGTTTTATGTATCCTGAAGCTATGCCAGATAGAAAGAGAAACACGACATCTCTTTACACGTACTATAACTTTTATCAATGTAAATATCCTTGATCCATTTTCATGCTATTAACTACGAATTCTATCTATTATATTACTATATGACATCTTTATTTTTATTAATATTTGCCTGCTATGTCAGTCTATTAGTTAATTTTTAATACTTCTTGATTTTAGGAGTGACTCTCGTATTAAGATATGTTTTGATTTATTTCTGTTATAACTTCCTTGTGTGTGTGTGTAAGATTGATTACCTTTCCTTTGCTTTTCTTCTTCCTTCTAGTGCAGCATTTCATAACCCTGGGTGCATACTAGGATCACCTAGGAACCTTTCAGAAAACAATTTAACATCTAAACTTTACCCCAGAATCTCCGGGGAGGAGAGTGGTATCAGCATTTTTTTTAAAGCTTGTAGCATGAAGTCAGGATTGACAACACTAGTGTTTCTATTCCTGTAGTGCTTCTTCTTAAGTTCTCAACAATCACATTTAAAATTATAATTTTCTATCAGTGGATAGACTGAAACAGCTGTGGCAGTCAAGGTAAAATCAGAGAGGCAGAAGTAAGAGTATTAATGAATAAGGAACTTACTATAGGGATTAAAGTGACGCAATTGTGATTGCTGGTGGAACAATTTGTTGCCTGCCTCTGGTATTGGCCTGAAGTCATTATAAGTTAGCCAGCCCAGCAGTTGGGAAGGAAAGCTGAACAAGAACAGGAGCAGGGACAAACTGGAAACTGCTGGGGGGAAAAATAATGGAGCCTGTATCTGTCTGTCGTTCTCTACCTTATATGACTTGTATGACCTGAAGCCTGCAGGCTGGGTGCTGCCCCACACCAACAAGGTGAGCCAGGAGGTCAGCAACAACATGCATGAGGTACCACAGTGCCCAGCACCCTCCACCAAGCTTCCACAGTGTGGAATATATGGCTGCTGCTTCCCTTATGGCTTCTGGATCTCCAGCAAATTTCTCTTGTTGTGACTGCATTGTAATTCTGAGACTGACTTCTTGGAGTTAGGCTAACCTTCAGAGGTTGAGGGCTTAGTCCTCTGTGAGACTGCCCTCACTTCAGACACAAGCTGCGACTCCTGGATTCCCAGGCCACCTGCACTTCTGAACAACTGGCTACAAATTTGGGGGTTCCCACTACCCCCTCAGGTTTGATAAGTCACTAGAATGACTCACAGAACTCAAGAAAGAGCTATACTTATGGCCACAGTCTTATTATAGCAAAAGGCTGCAAATCAAAACCAGACAAAAAAGGAGAGACACATAGGGTAGGCCTTGGGAGGGTCTCAAATGGGAAGTTTCTGTGTCCTCTCCCCAGGCAGTCAGGAGGCATCACACTCCTGGCACATCAATGTGTATTACCAGCCAGGAGGCTTAGCCAAGCTTCGAGTCCAGAGTTTTATTGGGATTCTATTACCCGAGCATGATGGCTTGAATTCTTGGCCATGTGACTGAAGTCAATCTCCAACCCCCAACCTTCGCCCCCCACCCCATGGAGGTTGAATTGGTAGAATTGGTATGACTTGGCTCAGAGCCCTAACCCTCTAACCACATGGTTGATCTTTCCAGTATGGCCAGCCCCGTCCGGGAACTATCTAGGGGCTCGACAGCCATGAATAACAAAGACACACCTATCCCTTGGGAAATTCTGAGAATCTAGAGATTCCCTCCCAGAAACCAGGACCAAAGGCCAGTCAAATTCTTGACTATACAATGCGAAAGCTAAATGGAAACTAGACATGTACCGGAATTCTGGGGACCATAGTTCCAGCTTAGATGACACTGTGCAACACCACCACAACAGTATTATCTCTGACTCCCCTGCACCCCACCAAGAAAACACCCTTAATATACTGCCACTCTCCTTGGTGCTTCTCTCTCACTACCAGCATACAGACCAACTCCAATGCTTTGTCACAATCACTTGGATTTTAGTTTCGGATTGCCATTAATATTTTAAAATATTATCCCTTCTCTTTTTAAGGAGTTACTTCTTTTTCTTTTTTAATAAATTTATATATTTTTGGCTGTATTGGGTCTTCATTGCTGCACATGGGCTTTCTCTAATTGCAGTAAGAGGGGGCTAGTCTTCATTGTGGTGCACGGGCTTCTTATTGTGGTGGCTTCTCTTGTTGTGCAGCATGGGCTCTAGGCACGTGGGCTTCAGTAGTTGCAGCACATGGGCTCAGTAGTTGCGACTCGCAGGCTCTAGAGCACAGGCTCAGTAGTTGTGGCACACGGGCTTAGTTGCTCCGCGGCATGTGGGAGCTTCCCAGACCAGGGCTCGAACCTGTGTCCCCTGCATTGGCAGGCGGATTCTCAACGAAAAGCAAAGGTTAAAGTCAAAGAAACAGATCGAGCATGGAGTCCTATTTAGCTCTTCCCTGTTACAGAAACAACAGTTTAGATGTGGCCAATACAAGTGAAAATAATATATTAATTTTTTAGTCTATTTCTTTTCCCTTTAGAATGGAATGCAAAGGCTAGTTTAAGGTCAGTGCAAAATTAGTTGCTAGGAAATGGAAGATGTCTTTCTGTTTAGGATATTTGGGATTAGTAATCAAAGTGTTCTCTAATGTGAAGTACATACAGTACGTATGTCTTATTGTTTTTATAGGAAGCAAAATAGATACAATAAATGCCAAGAATAAGATAGTACTGAGGAATTTGTAGAGATTGCAGTTAAAGTGTTTCAGAAAGAGGGATCCCTTCCACAGCCCAAGAGTGGGCTTTTGTCCAACACTCAGAAATGAATTGTCCAAGGAGACACATGTGCTGACAAAGCAAGAGGCTTTATTGGAAAGGGGCACCCGGGCGGAGAGCAGCAGGGTCAGGGAACCCAGGAGAACTGCTCTGCCACGTTGCTCTCAGTCTCGGGTTTTATGGTAATGGGATTCGTTTCCAGGCTGTCTCTGGCCAATCATTCCACCTCAGGATCCTTCCTGGTGGTGCACACATGGCTTAATCAAGATAGATTCCAGTGAGAAGGATTCTGGGAGGATGGTAGGACATACGGACTGGCATCTCCTCTCTCTTTTTGACCTTTCCTGAATTCTTCTGGTTGGTGGTAGCTTGTTAGTTCCTCATTCCTTACCAGGACATCCTGTTGTAAGATGACTCATGCAAGTGGTTACTATTGTGCCTGGCCAGGGCAGGCGGTTTCAGTCAATGGTTCCCCTAACAAAAGCAATGCTTAAATTTAGCAGTATCACTTTGATAATTTTTGTAAAAGAAAATCAAATGTGTGCAATTAGATGAAAGAAATAGGTCATTAAAATTTTTAGTTGTGGCACAAGGTGACTAAAATTCAAAAGTAAATGATAAGCTCTGAAGAGGGTCTGATTTCATGAACATACTTCTGATATATTAGTTTATTTGTTGTTAATGACAATTTTAAAAAATGGAAGGGCCATTTGATTTAAGCTAATGATACAATATTCCCAACAATTATATTTCCACATGAAGTTTTGTTGTTGTTGCTATTGTTATTGCAAGATTTCTCCCCTTTCAAAATTAAATACTGTGTTGTTATGGGTATTTAAAATTCAATGCAAGGGTTTGAAGATGGTACTTAATTTACCATGTAGAAATAAAATTACTGTTGTCAGCACTTATGTTTGAAAAATCTTGTCAGGACAATTGAATTATTTTGAAAAACAGTGTTCATTCAAAGGAGAGGATTTCATTTGTTAAAATGATCATTCTAAGGCTCATCTCAACAACTGTGCTTTTATGTTTTGTTCTCCCAGAATCTTTTGCCTGTATCCTTTTCTCAGCTTCACGCCTTTCTCCACCTCTTTCCCTTTAACTTCTTGACCTTTTTCCTATCAGCTTGTACTCTTTAAACAAACCCATTTTCTCTGTTACTACTTCTCTTCCATTCTCTACAAGATATGAAGAAAGGGCCTTTATTACCTGCTTTCTCAACTTTCAGATTCTCTTATTTGTTTCTCAAGTTTGCAGCAGAATTTTGTGCTCTAATGACCAAATACAATGACATCTTGCAGACCTCATCCCGAGATTGATACCAATGGCTTCACACCTTCATTCAAAATTTTCTTCCTTTATTTTCTGTGTCAATGAAAAAAATTAATCAAGAGTCATTCTAAGAAAGAAATAGTTTTATTTGAGCCAACCTGAGCATTATAACCCAGGATACAGTCTTTCAGAAAGCTCTGAGGACTGTTCACCTGTTAGAGGTCAAAGCACAGTCATATAAGTTTTTGAGACAAACGGATATACATCAAAGGGCTATATGTCAAAGTAATATATTGACAGTAATATATTGACCAAAAAGGTGAGTAGTGATCATTGTGATCCCTTATAGGATTAAGGAAGGAATGTTATCACCTAAGGAGTTACTGTAACAGGGAAGAACAAAATCTGACTCCATGTTGGATCCCTTTCTTTTACTTTGACCTTTGCTTTCCATTGCTTTTATTCTGTCTATATCTATAGGCATACATAATGGCCTGCCTCAGGGAACCCTGCCCCTCTGCCTGAATGTTAAACTAAAGTGCCTTTGTTCAGCTCACAGAGAAACACCCTGACCCTGCTCACCTGTAAATGCCTGCAGAAAAGAAGAAATAACACATGCTCTCCCTGAGGCTGGCCAAAACCAGGAGTATTTTGCAAGACTTATGGCCTTTTTACTTTACTTCCTCCCCTCCTCCCCATCTCTGCTCTATAAAAGAAACTAACATCCAGACCCTGATAAGATGGTGCTCTAGGACACTAGTCCACCATCTTCTTGGATGCCTGACTTTCCGAATAAAGTCGCTATTCCTTGCCTCAACAAGCTTCGATTTGGTAACATTACCTTGCTGGCACTAATGAAACAGGAGGGAAGGGGGCAGGGCACAACCTTTGAAAGAATGACATAGTCTGAGGACATGACATAAACTGCTTAGAACCAAATGGGTCCAAGATGACAGACAAGTCAACTTCAACTAGACCTGGAGCCTCAGTACATGCTCATTGTAACACATCAACAAGCTAAATGACACACCCACAGGTCCCATGACAGTTCTAAGGCCGACCATAAGGATAAAAAAGTGGGCGGTGGCTCAATTCCTGGAAATCCCCGCCCCTTCCTGAAATAGCTGGAATACTCCTCCCACTCATTAGCCTATGAAATTACCCACCCCTATGAAAACTGACAACCCCATACCCTGATGCCACTCTCGCCTTCTGAGATGGACTACACTCTGTCTGCGGAGTGTTTCTCTCTAAATAAATTCACTTCTCACCTATCACTTTGTCTCTCGCTGAATTCCTTCTGCGATGAGATATCAGGAACCTGAGCTTCATTAAGTCCTGAAACCAAGTGTATGATCTCAGTTGGAAGACCATGGGGTTTTGGCCGGGTTCAAGTCCTGGCCTCATCGGTTCAAGTCCCAGTCTGAGGTGCATGGTTTCACTAGGAGAAAATTGCTTCTTTCTTTCTTTTTTTTTTTTTTTTGCTAGTAGACATTCCTGTGTCTTCTAAGGAGATCTGGTTAATGTATAATGCAGATGCATAGTGCACACTAAAGGGGCAGGGGTAATGGCTCAAATGGCAGAGAAAATTTTACATTAATCTTTTGTTTTGGTCCTACCTTAAAATAATTTTATTCAGCATCTGTAATGCTGCATTTTCTTGAACCTCTTCCTATCATTTTGACCAACAGTTATCTGTCTTTCTAAATTCCTTTCTTTACCCACCACTTCTTCTGTAAGAGTCGGGGATTACATTAGGTTAAATAAAAACAAAGGTTCAAAAATAGTGGCTTAACATAATAGGGGTTTTTCTTTCACCTATACCAAGTTTCTAGTTAGTATGGAAGTTCCCTTAAGTCACCATGCATAGAGAGACCAAGGTGGCTCCCATCTTTCTATTTCACCATCCTCACCACTAGTTCCATGCTCAAGATCACATCATGTTCCAAGAGAGAACCTGGGCCTTCACCACCACATCAAAATTCCAGGTAACCAGGAAGGGTAAAAAAACACCTCCAACTTATATCAATTCCCTTAAGAAGTCTTTTGGAAATTCCATAATATCATTTGCCAGAACTTAGTCACATGTCTATACCCAGCCACAAGGATGGCAAAGTGCCCTGTTAAAACCAAGAAACGTGTTATTAATGGAGATGCTTCTAAAGATAGCTGCATATTTGCTAGATAATGATCAGTCTCTGCCACAATCTGTTTTCTCAAACACTGCCTACATGATCAGAAATGATCCATGCTTATAAATGGTGAGTGGAGTGGGCTTATTAAGTAATAATAACAATGATTTATTTATACTATTTATTAAGCACCCACCATGGGCAAGGCATTGTGCTGCCTTTATGCATGTTACCTCAAACTTTTGTAGTAATTCTTTAATGAAGTCCTGCTATTACTATTTTAAGGAGGAAAATGAATCTCAGAGAGATTAGAGTCAACTTGTTTAAGGATGTATGGATAGAAGTGAGCTGAGGTTGGGTTTGAATTCAGCTAGTATGGTTCCACAGCCTATTCTCTTTTTCATTATACATGGCCCACACTGAATATTCATATTCGTAGTCTTTTGTCCAGTAATGTGGCATTGACATTGGACTATTCAAAATTATAGAATTGTTTGGCTGCAATGACAATTACTACTTGATTTAAGCTTTTTATCAAGACAGAGATCACCAGGTCAACTGGTACCACAGGGAGGTGGTTAAATCTCAAGTGTTGTACGGGTGCAGATGAGGTCACACTGACAGAAGGAAACAACTTTCTGTTGCTCTCTGCCTGAGAAACACGGGACCCCAGCTCTCTGCAAAATCTCCTACCCAGGTATTTCAAGGCTTCCTAAACAGGTCCACCCACTCCCAAAATACTGCCTTTGTTGTGCTGGGCTGTGCATGTCTAACATCTGTCCTAAATCTTGAAACTTTACCCCACTTTTTATGGAGAAATAAGAGAGGCCAGGTACAAGAGGCCAGAACTGTTATGCCAGTGGTACTTCCTCCACATGGAAGGAAATATCAGGAGTGAGAAGAAACATTCCTCTCTGCTCCCCATCTCTATAACTGTCTTGCTTCAGTTTTGCTTTTTGTGTGTGTGTGTGTGCTAGCAGAGAACTCAAGTAAGGTTGTGTGATACCATTATTAATGTGCTTTTCATTGAAAAAGCTATTTTAGAATACCTTTCTGTTCTTTAGACGTGAGTCAAGTAGGGAATAAGCCAGGAAACAAATCTACTACTGATAGTTGCTGTTCTGTCAGAATTCTTCTTTTTCTTCCTCTTACTTTGTCAGCTTTTGTGCTGCACTGTGCTCTTTGTTTCTGGTTGCTTTTTCTGTTAGCTGATTTCTCTCCCAGGATACTCCTTACCCTTCCAAGAAACAAACTTCTGGTAGGTTTGCTACACCAGTTTATTCAATAGGTGCCAACATACACAAATCAAGCTGAGGATCCTCTTTACATGCTAATTAGATTCTTAAATTTGCAAAAACTTAAAATCCTCAAGGTTGTCATGGGCCTAAGGTATTTTGCAGACAACTTGCAATCTCCTCTCCCCTAGCCTTCAGCTACTCCCTCTATGTAGATGACCTCCAAGTGCAGGTCTCTATCCCTGCCCTTGTCCCAGCAGCCTGCTAGATATCTCTACTTAGTTGTATCCCTTGAATTGCAACTTGAACCTGTCCAAAGTGAAACTTCAACCTTTCCAGAATGGAGCTCATCAACTCTTACTTGTTCTTTCTGTAATTTGTTCTCTTCAACTGGTTTCTCTCTCACTATAAGGGCTAACCATTCTAGTTGCTTAGATCCAAGATGTTCTATCTCTCTGGGATTTTCTTACCCATAATATGTGTTGTCAAAGTTCTCTTCTTTCAGGATCTAATCCAATTTCCATCCTGCACCTCTTTGGTCAAAATGAATCCTTTTCCCCTATATCCCAGTATGACTCTCTAATTCTTTAAAGCATTGGCATGATCTCCCTTGTATCAAATTTTGTATCTCCTGATTTTTGTACAAAAATACATTAAATGAGCACCTACTGTATAATGTATTAGATATTCTCTATGTGTTTATTTAGTCTTCATACCATCCATTTTACAGATGGAAAAATTAAAGCTGTTTCCTTATCTGCAAAAACAACAACAACAAAAACTAAAAAACAGGGACTTCCCTGGTGATGCAGCGGTTAAGAATCCACCTGCCAATGCAGGGGACACGGGTTCGAGTCCTGGTCCAGGAAGATCCCACAAGCCATGGAGCAACTAAGCCCGTGCACCACAACTACTGAGCCTGTGCTCTAGAGCCCGCAAGCCACAACTACTGAGCCCACGTGCCACAACTACTGAAGCCCACTCACCTAGAGCCCATGCTCTGCAACAAGAGAAGCCACTGCAGTGAGAAGCCCGTGCACCATAACGAAGAGTAGCCCCTGCTCGCCGCAACTAGAGAAAGCCCATGCACAGCAACGAAGACCCAATGCAGCCAAAAATAAATAAATAAATAAATTTATTAAAACAACAACAAGAAAAATACAACTCTAAACCTAAAATGAACCATTAATATTTTAAATACTTCTAGTGTCTGGTATAACGTCAGCTTAATAAATGTATTTTTCCTCTGGCATTCTAGCACAGTGTTTGATACATACTAAGTATTCAGTAGTAAATATCATGTATCATACAAAATGTTTATTGGACTACCTTGAGGTAAGACGAACATCAAATTTCATGAAAACCTATAGTGTGTCCATTTTGTACAAGGCGTAATTTTTTTTTTATGAATTAATTTATTTTTGGCTGCATTGGGTCTTTGTTGCTATGCGGGGGCTTTCTCTAGTTGCGGCGAGCGGGGGCTACTCTTCGTTGCGGTGCTTGGGCTTCTCATTGCGGTGGCTTCTCTTGTTGCGGAGCATGGCTGTAGGCACACGGGCTTCAGTAGTTGTGGCTCGCGGGCTCTAGAGCACAGGCTCAGTAGTTGTGACGCATGGGCTTAGTTGCTCCACGGAATGTGGGATTTTCCCGGACCAGGGCTCGAACCCGTGTCCCCTGTATTGGCGGGCGGATTCTTAACCACTGTGCCACCAGGGAAGACCTACAAGGCATATTTTATATTTGGCTTGAACTTTTTACAGTGATAGAGTGTAAAAGGCAAAAGATTTAGCATCCTTTATTCCTCCCCAATATCACCAGAAGGAAGTAAACAACAGTTATCAGTTATCAGCAGTGAACATGATGTCAACATTTCTCAAGACAAAGTATCACAAAGCAGGAAAAGAAGAGATACTATCACCAAACAGGTGTTCATGAGGTATTTACTGCCTATTTAAAAATGCTTTATAGGACATTTAAAAACTGTAGGACAGTTTGCAGGTTTGTTCTTTTTTTTTTAAGAGTTCAAGATATCTATGAAAAATCTATTAACTTTTATGGCACTTGGGAGGATGAGGCCAAAACATCTCAGAAGGTACTTTTCAGGGAGTGTGAGGAAACCCTAGATAACCAGCAAGGATCAGATTATTCATGCTAATCAGGAAGGGCTGGCTCAGGAGCAGGGTGAGGAGACTGGCCTTGGTGGGGGGACCACAGAGCACCCTCTTTGGTCCCCAGTTGCACTGCTGCTGGGCAACCAGCCAGGGCTGCCCCTAAGGATACCAGACCTTCTCTCACCAAAGAGTCTCTGTTGTCCAATAGCCTCCAGGACCCACTGCCTACAAAGCTCATGGAGAAAACCAACCCCAAACCTGGAGAAACTGATAACATGAAATAGGAAGGGAGAAAGGCAAAAAGAAATAATGGTGGTGATGGTGGGTTTTGTTTAACCTTTGCTCGGATGCAAAGAGAAACAGCCAGAATGACTACTAACTAGTATTACTACCATTACTATATGGCTGTGTGCTAGTCCTCTACAAGTATAAAAATTATTGTATTCTGGAAATTAAAGTCAAGTTTAATAGGATGGTGATAAAGCATATCAGATAAAGCTCACTGGGGACAAGGTTGTAACAACATTAGGTTTATGAACTTGCTGTAACAATCAACATGAGGAACCAGGGGTCTCTCCTAAGAGGGAGTAGGGAAAGACTTTTAAAAATAGGGCTTGGGGATTCCCTGGTGGCGCAGTGGTTAAGAATCCGCCTGCCAATGCAGGGGACACAGGTTCGAGCCCTGGTCTGGGAAGATCCCACATCCCGCGGAGCAACTAAGCCCGTGCACCACAACTACAGTGCCTGTGTTCTAGAGCCCATGCGCCACAACTACTGAGCTCACCGCCACAACTACCGAAGCCCATGCGCCTAGAGCCCGTGATCCACAACAAGAGAAGCCACCGCAGTGAGAAGCCCATGCACCGCAACAAAGAGCAGCCCCCGCTCGCTGCAACTAGAAGAAAGCCCGCGCACAGCAACGAAGACCCAACGCAGCCAAAAATAAATAAAATAAAATAAATAAAACATTAATAAATAAATAAATGAAAATAGGGCTTGGATGATTCTAAAGAAGAACCAGGGGAAGTAGGGGTTACCTCTGGTTTGATTATCACAGTAATCTCTGCCCAGGAGGTGAGAGAATCAAAGCAGGGCTGGGGAAGTCCGGGTAAGAAAGCAGCAATAAAAAAATAAAATTAAAATCCATGTAAATATTCACAGTAGTCGAAGGGTGGAAGCAACCCAAGTGTCCATTGAGTGATGAGTGGATAAACAAGATGTGGTAAATATATACAATGGAATATTATTTGATCTTAAAAAGGAAGGACATTGTGACACATGCTACAACTTGGATGAATTTTCAGGACATTATGATAAGTGAAATAAGCCAGACACAAAAGGACAAATATTGTATGATACCCCTTATATGAGGTACCTAGAAGAGTCAAATTAACAGAGGCACAAAGTGAAATGGTGGTGGCCTGTGGCTGAGAGGGGCATGGGTGGAAACAGGGAATTAGTATATAATGGTATGGAATTTTCAGTTTGGGAAGATGAAAAAGTTCTGGAGAAGGATGGTGGTGATGGTTGCACAACAATATGAATGCATTTAATGCCACCGAACTGCAGACTTCAATATGGCTAAAATGGGAAATTTTATGTATGTATATTTTACCACACACACACAAAAAGTAAAAAAAAAAAACAACACAAACGCTTAAAAAAGAAGTAGTGATCTTTAAATAAGGGGAGGGTTTGTGTAGCCTTGGCCATGTCTTGTTAGAAACAGATCAGAACTGAGTTGTGGTCCCAACTCAGATCCTTACTAACAGCATGACCTTGAATGAGCTGAATCCTCTCTCACCCTGGGCCTCAGTTTTCTCCTTTATGGAATGTGGGGTAAGGCTGAATCATCCCCAGAGTCCCATCTAGCTCTAACAACCTGGGGCCCTTGAGGCTGGGCAAGTGGGGGTCTAGCGGAGCTGCTGTGCTCACCTCCACCCTTGTGACCTTAAGCCCAGAGGGACCAGAAACATCACAGTCTGACTACCAGCAGTGTTGAAAAGCTGACTCAGGTCCTGTTTCCTTAGAAACTATAAATTTAAGATAAATGTGGAATGCTGTGTCTGGAAACCTCTTATCTGAATCTCTGCCCCTGGGTTGGAAATCGAGGTAGTTTCTCTGTATCAAAGTGACACACATGGCCCAGATTCTTTAAGAGGAGCTGTTCTCTCTGAAATGACTTCAAACAGCAAAGTTTCTCATAGCCTATGATTTTAGAGAACAAAATTTATCGGCATTTTACCCTTGTTAATTAACAAAAGCAGTTTTTATAGGTTCATGACAGAATTGAAAAAGCAAAGTCTCTGAGCAGAGTGGTGTGGCTTTAAGATAAATTCTGTTGTGAAAGGAAAAGGGAACAAAATGAGTCCACTGTGGGACAAGGCTGCTTTCAGATTCTAGAGCCCCATGTTCTTCTGTCTGCCCTCCCTCTTTTCCTTTTGGCCACGCGGCTTGCAGGATCTCAGTTCCCTGCCCAGGGATTGAAACAGGGCCATGGCAGTGAGAGCCCAGAAACCTAACCAGGGAACTCCCTGCCCTCCCTTTTATTTACATGGTTTCGATTTGTGAATTTGATGCGTACATTGTTCTGCTTTGGGACAATAACCTTTAAGATTACCAATCAAATGGTATTATACACAAAATCCAATAAACTATAAATCTCCTTACATTATAATACCATTCATTTAAAGTGTGTCTTTATGTTAAAATGAAAGTACATTACTATGAAAACTTGTTTCAAAGAAGTCCACACATAATTTTAACTCCCCAATATTTTTAAATTACGAACATGTTTTCAGGATACAAGTTCTTTAATGGAAATAGCATTTCCTAAGTTGTAAATTGTGATAAAACTGATCCATGTTCCAGTAGTAACTTTGAAAACAAAAGGTGTTCTTTGAAAATTTATCAATGCTTCCAGAGGATAAAAAGCACAATTGATAAAAGTTTATATACTTCAACTGATTCTACTTTCTATGAATCAAGTTTAAAACAAAGAAAAAACTACAGAAGAAATGTAGACTACTTCTTTTTTTATTTTATTTTTTATTAAATTTTTATTAATTTTTTTTTTTTTACTTTTTGTAGACTATTTCTTATAAAGTAGGCTACAAGTGAGTAAAAAGCTAAAGCAAAACAATGTGACTCATCAGGCAGTGCAGTTAGAATATATACCATTGTGTGTGTGTGTGTGTGTGTGTGTGTGTGTGTGTGTGTGTGTGTGTGTGTGTGTGTGTACATAAAACTGCACACGATTTGATGACACTTAGAGATTTCCTCTGTGACCTGGAAGGTGGTGGGCTGGGTATACCTGAGAAGTTGAAGGTGAAATCCAGGACACTGCATTATTCTTACAGCTCTTACTAGGCAACAAAGTTTCTCTCTCACAAAACCAGCTCACGAGGTGTGAATTACTATACGATGGACCACCAGCTCTGTAATTAGTGGCAATATGGCTTTCAGAAAAATACACAGAGGGTATAATTCCAGGCTGAGACCAAATGTTTGTGACAATGTCGCATTCAGCACCCCGACTTGCCACTGAATAGCCAAAGATTTAAGAGACTCAATGCAATTTGATACTCCAGGGTCGAAAGATCTTGTTGGTGGCCATCTCTACTCGTGGAAATAATGGAAACTATAGCTGTTAGTGGAGGATTAAAAATACTTTGATCAAAACCAAAGCAGATTGCAGAGCGAGCAAAGCTGTTTTTAGTTCATTTTAATTTAATTTGCTGCATAGATTCGTTATACACGGACGAGATTTAACCTTGAAAACTTGTAAGGGTGGACTAGGAAGTCATTACCACTGACATCTAACAGCTGAACTGAAACACAGACCACGGCAAGCCCCTGTGTAAGGAATAAGAAGTAACCCTTTGCCTATGAAGGAAAGGGACTTTTTAGTCAGCACCTACAGCGTGCTAAGTGATCTCTTGGATAAGATCTCATTTAAGGATTTCTAAAGGACTTGTTGATAGTGGAAATGGTCTTCTGGACTGAAAAAAAGCACACCGCCCTGCTGTTTCATGTAAATGAGAAAAATACCCAGTGTGTGGAGTTGCAAGTAATTAAAAAGAATGGGGAAAAAAAGAAAAAAAGATACATTAAAAAAAAGGTAACCAGGTCTCTTTCGACTTAACAAACTAAGAGAGTTCTTCCTCAACTAGGAGATTTACAACTAATTCAAATTCAGGAAACAACTCCTAAAAACGAATAAACTTAGTTCTGAAAAACATGCGCGTCCAGTAACATCCGAAAACACGTGGCGGGGGCGGGGATATCAGGCGCAACAGCAGGCAAGACTCTAAGTCCCATCATCCCATTCGGCAGCTAAGCCGGACTGTTCAGGGCCAGCCGGCGCACTGGATGCTGGGACTTGAGGTTTTTGCTCCTGCACCTCCCCGAGGGTTTGCGACGTTTAGTGACCATCGCGCCTGCGCCAGCGCCGGCTGAGAGGCTGGGGCCGTGGCGGCTTGTGCCGGGTGATGCTAGGCGGCTCCCTGGGTTCCAGGCTGTTGCGAGGTGTGGGTGGGACTCGAGGGCCGTTCGGGGCGTGGGGTGTCCGTGAAGCTGGCGCAGCCATGGCGGTGGGGGAGAGCATGGCTCAGCGGATGGTCTGGGTAGACCTGGAGGTAAGTCAGGGCGGTGGGGCGTGAGGGGAGGCGAGTGAGGTTTCGCGCGTGGGACAGAGTAGCCGAGCCTGTCCGGGGAGAGTGGCAGTGTCTGGGTCTCAGGTGTGGCAGGTGAGCGCCTCCCGGCTGTGGACGGCGCGGGGCAGGTCGGGGGGGGGGGGCAGGAGTCCTGCGGGTGTTGGGGACTGTGCCGGACTGTGGGGTTTCTTTTCCAGAGGGTGGAGTCATCCATATGGCTTGCCCTAGCCCCCAATTCCGCCCAGATGTGGACCTCCCTAACCCTCTGATGGACTCAGGGTCACGGGGGTAGGGGTGCGCACAGCGGCTGTGCTAGACCCCAGTTCCCCAGTCTCCCAGAACCCTAGGTTGTTAGAGCTAGACGGGACCCCGGGGATGACTCAGCCTTACCCCACGTTCCCTAAAGGAGAAAACTGAGGCCCAGAGAGAGGACTCAGCTCATTCAAGGTCGCGCAGTTAGTGAAGGTCGGGGTTGGGACTACAACCCAGTTCTGATCCCTTTAGGTTTTCCATACTCAGCCAAGGACTCCCCTCTCCCTTGAGCCTCAGTTTTCTCATATATGAAATGGGGATCATAACACTAGATTGTGATGAAGATCAAGTGGTGCAATTAACATAAAAACTTTGTAAACTCTGCAGAGATGTAGTAATGTTAGCTATCTAACTCTTCCAAAATTGAACGCTGTCAGCACTCAATTTTGCTTACTTTGCATCGGCCCCAGAGTAGGACTGTGATGCCTGGCATGTAGCAGGCCCTTGGTAAATGTTTATTGAATAAATAACTCATAATGAGTGCCTTGAGGACTTGCTCAAGGAGCATTATTGTGTCTTTTATCCTGGCTGTGGGATATAAATTGAATGTGATTGAGGGATGTCCTGTTAAATAAACTTGGATACAGTAGGCCATAAAGACGGTTTTGTCTGTGTGATGTATTTTTTATTGCAGATGACAGGATTGGACATTGAGAAGGACCAGATTATTGAGATGGCCTGTCTGATAACTGACTCTGATCTCAACATTTTGGCTGAAGTAGGTTATGCCTTGTAATACAACCATACTGTTTAGAGTGTACTTTGGAAATCTAAAGATTGGTTCACCACCTCCCCATCTCTTTATTTAAAAAATAAGAAAACTGAGGTCCCTGTAGATTAAGGTCCAAAATAATGTTCTAGGTCATGGTGGGCTTGGTACTAGAACCAAAGTAATCCATCTCAGAGCCTAGTATTTTTCTATAGTACTGCCCAAAATTAGGAACTATAAATGCTATCATTTGCTAAGAGCTTACTGTGTGCCAGGCACAGTTCTAAGTGCTTTACATGTATTCACTGTTAATCCTCACAGCACCTATAAGGTAGGTACTGTTATACTCACTATGTATAGAGAGACGCTTTGGCAGACAGTTGTTGGGTAATTTGCCCAAGGCCACCTGGCTAGTGATTGGGAGAGCCAGGAGTTTGACCCAAGCAGTCTGAGCAAAGTGCTCCCAACCAATAAGACACTCGACTGTGGTCCCACCAGGATTGGTGACTCATGCCAAAGCTGACTTCTTTATATTATCATCTTAGCTTATATATAGCTTAGCTTATAACTCCATATATCCAGTTTCTACGTTTTCAGCTAGGACCTGTGATTCGTCTAGATCTATATTAAGAGTTTAGAATTTCTGTTGATACAGAATCATAAAATATCCTCCTGTTGACATATTGGGCATGATTAAGGTTTTAACATGCTGCTTTTAACTGAAACATTAAGCAAAACAAATAAAACACACCTGTTGCCTTTTGGCCACTCACAAAGCATTTAATAAGCATATGAGAACGTCTGATTGGTAGAGGGTGAAATCCTGGGCCCTGAATAACTCTGTCAGCAGTATTCGGAGGTGGTGAGAAACTCTAGAATAGGAACACAGTAGGGATGTTTTGGGGAAAGACAGTTTTGTTAAAATAAGTTTCCAGAGGGTCGGATTGATGTGCTACTGGCACTGGATAAATTTCACAAGTCTACAGTTAAGACTTCTACTTATTTTCCTGGTTAGGTAAGAGAGGGGAGGAACCATTTTAGATGAATTGCTACTTTCATGGAGTACCAGGCATACATCTTGGAGTACCTCCTGATACATCAGCTGGAGGGGAATCGTGAGACTTTGTATCTCACTGTAGCAACTACCTCTTTTTTTTACACAACAAAACAAACAAAATAACTTTTATATAAACCTTGAGTTTTAGGTTTGGTTGTTTTTTCCTGTCACTTGGAATTTCCTAGATATGAATAGTGAAGAGAAGTGTGTTTATTTACCAGCCCTGCTTACCCTTGTCTGAAGAAGAGTTTTTCCCTTAGACTGTTGATACAATGTGAAATACTGACAGTTTAATGGACCAGTTAGTTGGTATGTACCCTGGAGGAAATTGGGGTCTGTAGTCACACAGCTGCACATGAGGGTGGCATTTGTGAATAGACCCAGTCTAATGAGGATAAGGATTTTTTTTTTAACATCTTTATTGGAGAATAATTGCTTTACAATGGTGTGTTAGTTTCTGCTTTATAACAAAGTGAATCAGCTATACATATATCCCCATATCTCCTCCCTCTTGCGTCTCCCTCCCACCCTCCCTATCCCACCCCTCTAGATGGTCACAAAGCACCCAGCTGATCTCCCTGTGCTATGCGGCTGCTTCCCACTAGCTATCGATTTTACATTTGGTGGTGTATATATGTCCATGCCACTCTCTCAGTTCATCCCAGCTTACCCTTCCCCCTCCCCATGTCCTCAAGTCCATTCTCTATGTCTGCATCTTTATTCTTTTGAGGATAAGGATGTTTAAAAAGAAAAAAATGCTTAGGGGCAGTTAGCACTGAAGTGTCAGTTCTGTGGAATATATGTTTTATTCTTGTATACGAGTCTGAGGAAAATGTTTTATGCTAGAAGAGCAGACATCCCACCTGGAAATTTTTCTGTAAGTAGCTTAGTGTGCCAAACTGGAATCTAGAGTAAGTTAAATAGCCTTAAGTTGATAGTCGTTGGCTTTTTCCATCATGGTTTGTTAGAATTGTGTTTTGCAATATGAGGTTTTCGGTTTTTTAAAAAATATGTTATCAAAACAGCAAGGTCCTACTGTATTGCACGGGGAACTATATTCAATATCCTGAGATCAACCAGAATGGGAAAGAATATAAAAAAGAATGTATATGTATGTAAAACTGAATCACGCTGCTGTACAGCAGAAATTAACACAACATTGGAAAACAACTATACTTCAGTAAAAAAAAAAACCAAAACAACATAGGTTATCAGAGCAAATTTTTTCTTCTTCATGGAGATTGCCGTCACCAGTTTTCTTGTTTGGCTAAAACTCCTTGTTGGTTGTAGTTGTCAGGCATATTTTAGTCAAATTCTTGCCATTCCTCTCACTAATTGCAAAGTACTTTTACCGCTTTAGTAGTAACCATACCTTGAATTTAGAGAATCTTTTTTCCCCAGAGAGTTCAAAGAACTTTCATATCTGTAATTTCTTTTATCCTGTTAACATCCCCGTGAGGGGAGGGGTTGCGGGGGCTGTTATCTCCATGGAACAGAAGGTAAAACTAAGCCAAAGGTGACTTGCTTTAATGCCACGAGTTGAGCTTCTGCTACTGCTGGATTCTGTCTGACTCACAGTTGAATGTTCTATTAAGTGGAGCTGAGAATTCCAGCATCACTTTTTTTTTTAATCTTTCACGTGTCACCAATTACTTTTTGAACTTTTTAATGTGAAAATACTGTTAAAAGTAAACAGTATAGCTTTATGCAAAATATTATGTATAGTAAGTTGGTTTTTTTGTGCTGTTCTTCTCCTGTCTCATCCCACTTCCCAACTTTTATGTATTTTCTTAGTATTTTCTATGCATATACAAATGTGTTTTTTTTTTTTTTTTTTTTTTTTTTTTTGCGGTACGCGGGCCCCTCACTGTTGTGGCCTCTCCCGTTGCGGAGCACAGGCTCTGGACGCGCAGGCTCAGCGGCCATGGCTCACGGGCCCAGCCGCTCCGCGGCATGTGGGATCTTCCCGGACCGGGGCACGAACCCGTGTCCCCTGCATCGGCAGGCGGACTCTCAACCACTGCGCCACCAGGGAAGCCCAATGTGTGTTGTTTTTAAAACAAGTATAAGTGAACTCATAAGCATGCATACACTGTTCTGCAATTTGCTGTTTTCACTTGGCAGTATAGACACTTTTCATAGGGGTTGGCAAACCTTTTCTAAAAAACACCAAATATTAAATATTGTAGGCTTAGAGTGCCACGTACCTCTCTGCCCCATATTTGTTTGTTTTACAACCATTTACAAATGTAAAAATCATTCTTAGCTTCCTGGCAATTAAAAGAAAAAAAAAGCCACAGGCTGGGGCTATAGTTTGCTGACCCTTGGTGGATACCTGTGTCCTCTGTTGATAGGCATTTCAGTTTTCGGCTGTGTTATGTATGTGTTTGTTCATTATTTTTTGCTGTCATAAATAGTGCTGGAATGAATGAGGACCACTTTTAGAGTTAACAAAGTCCCTCACCTTTCTTCCCTTTTCTAGTATATATATGTAATTCTTAAAGCAGTGAAACTCAGAAACCAAGCTTATCCCCATTGATTCTGGATGACTAACAGCTTTTCCTATCCACAGGGTCCTAACCTGATTATAAAACAGCCAGATGAGTTACTGGACAGCATGTCAGACTGGTGTAAGGAGCATCATGGGAAGGTAACATTACCATAAAAGGGGTAGAGGAAGATTGCTTGGCAAGCCTGGGAAACTGCTTGCTTGTTCACTTTTCATCTTTGGGACCTCTCGAGACCATCTTCTCCTGAATGTCCTCTTTTTTCCTCTCCTGCATTCAGTCTGTCACGAGCACATTGTGGATTATCAAGTATTGCTCAAGTCAGTCTTTTGGATAAGGTTAGACATCAACTTTCAGAGAAGGGAGAATGCCGCTCTCCTGTTAAGTTGTTTCTTCCCAGAGGTTATATCCTTGGACTTTGAGCACCATCTTTTCTGACTGTGTGGAAATGCTATTAACAATCAGGAACATAGCTTATTTGACTTGGATTCTTTAAGAAAAAAATCGGTGCCACGATGGCAGTTTCAGTGTGAACTTGAGCTCTGTAAATGGTCCATCTGTGGTTATATTTGCCCATTTTAGAAGTGAAGTTTCCTATCTGGATGCCTTTGAAAACTGACTTCATGTGTCTTGGTGGGGCTGGGGATTCTCTCTTGCAGTCTGGTCTAACCAAAGCAGTGAAGGAGAGTACAATGACACTGCAGCAGGCAGAGTATGAATTTCTGTCCTTTGTACGACAGCAGACTCCTCCGGGGCTCTGTCCACTTGCAGGTAAAATCCAGTCCTATGTCTGCCTTGTAGATAGTCTTCCATCGTAGTGGTTCAAGAGACTGCGGTTCCAGAACGATCAGCCAGGATCATCGTGCCTTCCACTTAACCCTGATTGGGATTATCCATCTTACTTTTGTTGCTCAAATTTCCTTGGATAATTTATACATGAATATCGGGGAAAATGCCCCAAAACCTGACATGAGATCTGGGATGCCCAGATTAACTCAATAAAAAATTTCCACCTATTTTTATTATGGAAAAATTTCAAATATACAGAAAAGTTGGATCTAGTAGTTGTTCACCTCGTGCCATGTTTATCTGTCTATTTTTTTGGACATTTGAAAGTAAATTGCAGGCATCATGACACTTCATCCCTAAATAGATCACCCAGCATTTCCTAAGAATAAGGACATTTTCTTAAGTAACCACAATATCATTGTCACATTTAAGACAATTAAAAACAATTCAGTAACATCATCTGATACCTAGTCCACATCTGAAATGTCTATTTGTTTTTTAACCAGGATTCAGTCAAGACTCAACGCATTTCATTTGGTTATTATGTCGCTTTAGTCTCTTAATCTAAAATGCGCACCTATCTTTTTTTTCCCCTTGTGACATTGACTTTTTAAAGAAACTAGGCCAGTTCTGCTAGGATTTTGAAAGGACTGCCGTTGTCAAAGGGAGGCTAATGTCCTGTGGTCGTGTGTTTGTATTTGTATATGTAAGCTGGTATAATAACTAACATTTTCCTTAAATAGTCATTAAAAAGTTTTGACTTTAAGTACTATAGCATGTATTGTATAAATTTTCCCCCTAGCCAATGCAGCTGGTGTCTGTTTTAAAGTTCTTATTTAAAATTTAGTGTTTTTAATATAAATTACTGTGTGGAAACATGAATGTGGTTATGGTTGATTGAAATTGAAATGTAAATAAATGCTTATCTATTTATGAGTTTATCTACAGTTAACCTTTTAGTGTTAGTGGTGTAGATTTTGTGATACTGGGAGAAAATTTGTGCATGTGGTATTATCTAAAGAAGTTACAGATTTGAGCGTTATTTTAAGTATGTGGAATGATAGATTCATCCTTTTGTCCATAAAGAGGCCATTTACAAATTTATTATGAGTTAAACTGTCTAAATACTCTGAAATCTGCACTTGTAATCTAATCAGATACACTCAAACCTAATTTCGAAGTTTTGAGATGCTTTGAGGAATTGTTTGAATTCTTTAAAACAATCACCTCCAATTAAATACAGTTTATGAATTTTTATGTCCTTTTGTATACTACTAGAAATACACAGATGCGGTATGCTTCGTGTCTTTCTAGGAAATTCAGTTCATGCAGATAAGAAGTTTCTTGACAAATACATGCCCCAGTTCATGAAACATCTTCATTATAGAATAATTGACGTGAGCACTGTTAAAGAGCTGTGCAGGTAAGGGCTATATTTAGGATCCATTCAACTGCCTCATTTAGCATGTCTCCTTGAGAATTTGTAGAGTAATTGAATAAAGGTGTAGAACTGAGGGGGCCAGGTGGGTGTATAACTTCCTCATCCCATTGTCTCTTGAACTGGTGAGAATTGGGAGAAAGAACATCACAAATCTTCTGTATAAATTTCACTAATCTGGAAAATTTATTGAGCTCCCACTTTCTGCGCCACGTATTGGCCTATGTGCTGGGAACATACAGATGCAAAGCCCTCAAGTGCATAGAGTCCAGTGAATTGACAGATGTGTAAAAAACACACCTGAGAAGCGTACTGTGTGATGACGTCTGTTAGGGAAAAGTGCGGGTAGAATACTGCGGGCACGAGTGAAGGAGCAGAGACAGCTGGAGTGAGGGAGATAGGGAGTTAGCAAAAACTTCCTGGAGAAAATAGCTTTCAAGTTGAGATTTAAGGAATAGTGGCCGTTTTCCAGGTATTTAGGGTGAGGAGTGAGCTTTCCAGAGAATGGGCAGAGGTGTGAAGATAGGCGGGAGCTGGAAGGTAAAGGTGATGTGATTAGATCATTCTGATTAGAAGGTGGTAAGAAAAGAGGTGGGAGATGAGCAAGACCCCTGCATCATCTTGGAGAGAGAAGAAGGAGCTATAGGGAAATGGCAGTGGGCGGCAGAGAGCAGAGGCCGAGCATTTGAGAGGGTCAGTAGCACGGCATTGAGCCCTTGAATGGGGGCATGAGGAAAAGGAGGGAGGTATAAAGTGATTCCTCGCCTTTCTAGTTTGGGTGGTTAGGTGGATGATGGAACTGATCAGAGATAAAGGGGAAAATAAGAGGAAGAGTAGATTTGGCCGATGGGGGAAGGGAGATGTTGAGGACGATGAGTATGACCGTATGTGTGTGTGGAGGTGGAAGTGTCTGGAATTTTAGGTGGAGATGTCCAGTCGGCAGTTGGATATCCATGACAGAAGTGCAGGAGAGGGCTGGGCTGGAGTGCGCAGATTTAGTTATCTTATACATTGTTGATCTTGCCCAAAGAGAACCTATAGTATGAAGAGAGGAAAGGGAGGAAGGTGGAGTCCCAGACAGGGAGGTAACTCGATAGTCACAACCCAAATGCCTTTTACAAAGTTACTAAACTACTTGAAGGACGTAATTATTCAGTGTATTTGAGACAGTTTCCTTTGAGAGTTCCATTTTTGCTGTATGTAGACGCTGGTATCCAGAAGAATATGAATTTGCACCAAAGAAGGCTGCTTCTCACAGGTAAGTTTGGGTCCTTCCAAGTGCTTGGCCGTCTGACACGCACATAACTCCCGAATTCCTGACTGCTTGAAATAATGTCTCTGTTCCCTTGGGGGAAAAGTAAAGGACAACTACATAAAGATAACCTTCTCTTGCTAAGATTATCAGGAATTCTGGTCAGTGTTCTAACATGCCATTGTGAGATATGTATGGTCTTAATGTCTTTATTGCTGTTTTGAAACTTGTAGATAACTTAGTTTGTAGGTATGTGAAGTGGTCTAATTTTTCTAGTAATGAGCAGTATAAGTTTCTTCCCATCAAGCGTATGGATTTGTAGTCATTTAAAATTAGAACACTTTGTGTACAGTTGTGCAACACAGTTAGCCTCACTTAGACACTTTGTAGTTTTTCAGATTGTTTCTTTCTATGTCTGCAACCTTAGGCTGAAGTACACAAGGAATTTAAAGAACTTGTGTATCTAGAGTCCTCTTTCACGTTTTGGTGTTGTAGTCTCTGAGGAAGGACATAAAACCTGGTGGGAGATGTAGCAGCTGGCATTTGTTTCAGCCATGTACCGAGCCCCTACTGTGTACCGTGTACAGTTCTAGCCAAACAGGAAGACCAAGTCCCTGCTCTAACGAGCCTGGCATTAATGTTTTTCATAGGGCTTTCATGGACTACAGCACAATAACACAGGTCTGGGATACCTCTTGTGAAACAGTTGGGGCTTGATGTGTTTTGGATTTCAGGATTTTTCCGGGTTTAGAAAGGTAGTAATACCCCTAGCAAGGCCTGAGGAAGCACCTCATAATCGAACACATTGCTGTTTCTACAGTGAAATGTACAGATATTCACACCAAATGGCATAACTAACGACTATAAATAGCGTCACATCAAGATTGGTCGGGTTTTGCCACATAGTGGGCTATAGAAGAATCTTGGGTTTTCACATCTTTTTTTGGATTTCAGTATTGTGGCTAAGATGTGGTGTACCTTGATTTAGCCAGAGGCTGTATTTTTGACAGCTTCAGCTCTCCGCCGGTTATTCGAGACCTGGGAAGAAAGCAAAATTGTTGCCTTAACCACAGGAATAACTGTCTTAAAGCTCTTGCACTAAAGTTTGTGCAGTTTGGTCTCTAGAAGAGGCCCTTGACAATCAGAGCAGATTGATTTACTTGCACACTGTTCTAATAATCTTGGTTACCTGATTTCTCAGACTACGACAGATGAGAAACAGCGTGTTGGAGGAGAAGAAAGGCTGTTAGATGGAGGCAGGCTGCCACTGATTATAGCACAAATCACCACGAGAGAGGAGGTAGATCCTCTTTTGTGGTTAGATACTGTCTGATAATTGATGTTCATTATGATGCTGGAGTCACGAGTTACGTTCGAGTACGTGATTATATTTTGTGCAGGACGTCATTAAGTATTGTGCAGTGTTTCCCAAACTCCATGCCATGAGCTGTTAATATGCATTCCACACAGGTGGTCGATTAAGTTTTAGAAATACTGTGTATATAGTACAACCTCCTCTGGGGAATTCACAACACATCAGTACATTAAATGCTTTGCAAAAAACTTCAAAAGAAGAAATGTTTAATCTAGGTTTTCCTAAATTGATTTGACCCCGGAATTCTTTTTTTTTTTTTTCCCTGTGGAACACCTCACTATCTTATGGAACAGTTTGGTAAACTTTAATCTGTTATAGTTTAGAATTTTTTTTTTTAAATCATATTTTAAAAAACAAAGCACTTAAGTTTGCTATGCTGAAATGTTCCACTTCTTGATGATGTCAGATAGTTGCATTTACAGTAGCTCTTATTGTTCTTAAGTTATTTATAAAAAGTTACGCTTTGCCAAATGGTGACCATCCCCTCTGGGTTTCGGACGTTTCAACTCTGCGTGGTATGTTTGCTTGTAGGGCACTTGATGACATTAGTGAAAGCATCAGAGAACTTCAGTTTTACCGAAATAACATCTTCAAGAAAAAAACAGATGAGAAGAAGAGGAAAATTATAGAAAATGGGGAAAATGAGAAGACTGTGAGTTGATGCCAGTTCTCATGCTGCCACCATGTAGTTCTCTGGAAGGACCTCTGGTGGTTTTTCTTTTCCTTCCCCTGGGCTCACGCTGACTGCTTGGGCAGAGCACCTTCCTTCAGTGCACTTGCATCTCCCGATTATTCAAGCACACAGCACCTGGAAATTATTTTTCTCCTAACATGCTGTTTTCATTTATGACACAGCAGCTCCTTTGTAAGTACCAGATCACATCCATCCCTTGGTACATATCTGTCTTTGCTTTTAGACCATTTCTTTTGTTTAAAAAAAAAAAATAAAGCTAGTTCTATTGAAATGCAACCCTTTTTGTACCATCTGTTCTTTAGTAGTTTAATGACTGGAAGATGATGTTTTTTAATTTTTCTTTTGTAGGTGGTATGCCTAATGTTTAAATGCTCATAATGCCATTAGGAGTGGGTTACGTTCCTTATGTTAAATAGGAAGCGAACTTATTCTCTTTTGCTTTACAAGTCAAGAATAGAATAACTGGAGATAGGCTCAGAGAAGCAAATTGGGCTCATTGTTAGTTATAGTTACTGAACTATCAGAGCTCTGGAATAGCTACTCTTTGCTATATTCAAGAAATTCAAGTAAGCCACCAGACAGTGATTCTGTAGTAATAACTTAAGGCTTATTGAATAGATATTATCCGCAAGGCAGCCACGGTGCTAGGTTTGTAGAATGTAAATAGTTGGCTGCCCTAGGTCTAATGGTCAGCAATTATTTGAGAAAGGATTTTGGTTTGAATATCTTAACTCCTAAGTTTATGTACTTTAGAGCACAGTAGATAGTTTAGTCCTCAGCCAGAGGGTCCATTAGGATCATCTGTCTCTACAACAAATCTCCTTCAGAGATGCCCCCTAAAACAAGGAATCAGAATGGGGCAGGGCCTGCAGGTGACCCACGTCTCCTAGAGAACCACTGGACTAAAAGACTTCTGTGCTGATCTCAGATTCCATCCTAACTCGATCATATGGCCATTATATCAACATAGCAGTGTGATCCTAATGTGAGAGTTACAGACAGAAATCACTGGACTGTAGATTAAAATTACCTCATAATTTCGTTGACTACGTTGTTTAACCTTATACAACAACCTATGAGTGGAGAGAGGCTTTAGTGGTACTTCTCTAAATGAGTAAATGAAGGCTCAAATTCACAAGTGTAGGAAGCGTGAGCTGATGAAAAAAGTTAAGTCTGTTGACTTTTCTGACCAGTGCTTTTTCGACTTCTCAGAGTGGCATGGGTTTTAGCTCAGGTACCAACTACAGCGGGTTGGAAGACAGGATTTTATAGTAGTTAAGAACAGGGCTCTTGAGTCAAACTCTGGGTCCATATCTGAGCTCCGTGACATACTGAGTGACTTTGGCAAGTTCACTTTTTGAAGCCTCGCTTTCCTCATCTCTAAAGTGAGAATGGCACTACCTAACTCAAAGAATTGTCAGGATTAAATTACATACTACACATAGTTCTGAGCTCAGTGCTTGGTACACAGTGGGTACCTTGTCATGATGGCTGATGCATGATGGTGATGGGTTGACTCAGGCCAGGATCTCTGGGAAGGGCTGCTCTGGTCCATAGCTATGGTGCCTGGGCCTTTATCTTAAATCAGTGTTCACTTAATGCCCATGACTGTGATGCTGAGGACTGTTACAAACCTCACTAACAGGGTGACTTTGACCTGTCTTAGTGCTTCTAACTAGAATTTGACAAGATGGTCTCTTTCCTTACTTGGCTCTGAGGAATGTTATCAATTCTAATGTAAGAAGAGATATGAAAACTCTAGGCTTGAGAAAGCGGTTCAGAGGAAGCAGATACTACTATTAATGTCATGGGATTTCTCCCACCCAGCTGGCCTGTTTATTCACCAGGTTCACTGTTTGAGCCCTACCGTTTAGTTCTCTCGAGAATCTTAACTCCTGGTGTTCATTTTGAATCTTGTGTCACAGGAACGGCCAGCTTGCTTTTTTAATCCTGTGTTCTGTAGCTTCGTTACGTAGCAGAATTCTCTGTTATCCCCTAATGGGGCATATGTTAATTTTTAGTAAAATAATTGGCAACCTGTGAGATAAGCCAGTCTGGTTTGATGTAGGTCTGTATGAAGACATGATGGTTCAGTGATTAGTTCATTATTTATTGGTCTGCTTCAAAATAAGAAATTTAAATTTGTAGTGCTGGTAACTATTTCACAAGGGAGTCCTGAGTCTAGGAGGTAATTTCTGTGAAATGAACTGTAATGCAAATCGGTTTAAATATAACTACAGCCTTAAAAATGCTCAGTATGTTTGTTTAGCAGAGCTTGCCACTCCCGTGCTGCTGGGGCTCTTCATTTGGTGGTTCTTCTGTCTGTGCTGTAATTATCCTGCAAGCTGTGTTCTTAGGATCATCCAGATGTACTTCCCCTGCTTTAAACTCGGGAGGTGAATGAACCAGGACTGTGATGATAATCTCCAGTCAGTAGTCCCTGAGTGCTCATGATAATCTAGCTGTTGTACTGAGCGTGTGGGCAAGAGAGACCCTCTTTGGCAGCTTAGCCATGGGAGATAAGAATGGAACTTGAGACACCTGTGTTTCCTCATTTACAAAACAATATATCCCTTTATTAATAAACGAGCTGACAAGTTCATGGGGAAATTGATAGTTTCCTTTGGCACAACTGGTGTTCTTAACATGTATAGGCCTTAAAGAAAAAATAAGGAATAGCTAGTTATAGTGGTCAAGTGCAGTTTTGTCATTAAATAAAATTTGACATATTGATTGCCTTGTGATAGTCTATGGAAGTCCTAGGTACACTCGAATGCCTATCTTGAACAATTAATAAGTGGCAAGGATGGTGGAAAGTTGGTGGTTGCAAGGATAAGCCGTATGTAGCAAGTTCATGCAAAAGCTGTTATGCTCTGTATCTGTTGATGAAGCAAAAGCTATTATGCTATATATCTATTGATAGATGCTGTATATCTACTGTGAAAATTAATTGAGTTTTAGTTATTTGAGCGAAGTCTTTAATTTTATATGGCTCCTTTTTTTTTCTTTTTACCTTTTGACCCCTCCCTCCCCCCGCCTTATATGGCTGCCGATAGAACCATAGCGATGGTGGTGATATAAATGAAGAGTTCCTTCCTAGTTGAGTATTTTCTATTGAGTAGAGGAATACTTGAAATTTTCTAAGAGAATAGGTCTTAAATCAACATACATACACACAAGGGTAACTATGTAGAGGTATATAGAGGTGATGGATAAGTTACTTAGCTTGATGGTGATTTTTCCACTATATATATGTATAAACATTAAGTTGTACACCTTAAATATATCATTTCTGTATGTCAGCAGTATCTCAATAAAGTTGTTAATATATACGTTAAAAAGTCTGCAGAAAAGAAGGGATTTTAAGTCTTCATTCCACTAGAAGGCAGGCAGATGCAATAGTTGCTGTCAGCTTGCCAAGCTGAATGCATAGGGCCTGAGACTTAACTTGGTCTTCAAGGATAATTTAATCGGTTAAGTTTTGCACCTGGGTTATAATGGAATTCACTGGCATTCTATGGTATGGAAAATACGAGTCTCTCATTAGGAATGAGCCCTAGAAAATGGGAAGGTTGTAGAGTGTGGAGCAAAACTATATTCTTGTGCAAATGAAAACATACAGCCTAAAGAATCCTTGGGGACCCTGGATAAGTTGCAGAATTTGGGTTGCACAATGATGTGAATGTACTTAATGCCACGGAACTCTACACTTAAAAATGGCGGAAATGGTACGTTTTATGTAATGTATATTTTACCACAAAAAAGGACGCGTAATTGACCATGACTTATTTTCAGAATGATCCTGTCTTAGGACGAAGGAGTAATGGGAGCCAGCTTGGAGGAGCTGAATCTGGGACCCTTGTTTGTGCCCTTGGGAGAAGTGAGTTACTTTGTTTCTCTGATTTGGAATAGCAGGAAGCCGGTAATTTAGGGTGGTGTTTTCTGTTATGTCGGCATCAGAGTGGTATGAGGAATTGCTGGTTTTGTTTACAGACAAGGGAAATTTAACAAATTAATATCCCTGAGGGGCGTCTAGCCGCCTGCTGCTTCTCTCCAAATTTAGCCATGTGGGTTGGGGGAGAGATGTTTCTGAATTCTGAGTTAAGGGTACTTCTTGATTAATCTAGGTTCACGGCCAATCTAGGCTGTCCTGGAACCCAGTCCTATTTTGTTTTTGTGGAAGAACTTTTTCCACTTTGCATTCCATCTCACCAGCTCACAATTCATATTGAGCAGTGAAATTCATTACTAGAGACTGTGTATAGTTTTATATTTTCACTCATCTTGGTTGTGTTCTCTCTGTTCTAAATCATTCATTTATTTTTCGTATACACACTCTCATCTCTACTATTCCAGGAGTTCTAAAGTACCTTATTATATCCTTCTGCCTTCTTATTCTTTTACAGTCTTCCGTGAAATAGGTTGACATGATAGCCCAGTCATTTTTTTTTTTCTTTTGCGGTAAGCGGGCCTCTCACTGTTGTGGCCTCTCCCATTGCGGAGCACAGGCTCCGGACGCGCAGGCTCAGCGGCCATGGCTCACGGGCCTAGCCGCTCTGTGGCATGTGGGATCTTCCTGGACCAGGGCACGAACCCGTGTCCCCTGCATCGGCAGGCGGACTCTCAACCACTGCGCCACCAGGGATGCCCTAGGCTCTTCTTAATAGGGCCCTAGTAAGTGCTGAGTGAATGAGTGAATGAATGACTGTAAGATTTTTACAGCAAATCCTTATTGCAGACTAAAGGAGGGTGATCATGAGTGAAAGGTGGATATCACTGGGGGTGATGGTCAACTGATCAGCTCAGAGACTCTGGAGCGGGATCTCAGTTGGGTGCTCAAGCTTTAGGTTCCGTGTTCCGGGCCCAGAAATTTGGTTTCATCAGTACATCAGCATTATACCAGTCCCTTAAGGAGGAACTTATTCCCAACAAACACACTAGGAACTGATGTGTAATTCTGAATGCTGATCAGTTTTCATGGGGGTTTCCTTTACTAATGACTAAAATACCATGTTAACGTGTGCTGTATGGGGCAGCCCTTTCTCCAGCATCAGGGCACTGGGAAAATGAGTTTGTAATCAGAAGCCTACTCAGTAAATTTAGAATAGGCTCAAGAAAGTCTCAAGGAATATTCTGTATGGGTTCATTTGAGGCTTGATAATGAAATATCTTTACTTCACAAGGAAGAATACTTTTTAGATCTTTTTAGAATAACACTGGATTTTTCTGTAGTTTTGGGGTCACTGATTTGCTTCCTCTAGGCTTCCTTTCTCATTATCTTGTTTTGCACAATCTTTCTTTTTCGTTTTGTATGTATTTTT
Organism: Orcinus orca; assembly: GCF_937001465.1. NCBI lineage: Eukaryota > Metazoa > Chordata > Mammalia > Artiodactyla > Delphinidae > Orcinus > Orcinus orca. The sequence continues at coordinate 91,423,021 of NC_064566.1, forward strand.
TTTGTTTGTTTTGTGTGTCAGTTTTTTTTTCTGATTATAAAATAACAAGTGAATACTGTAGAAAATAACCACACTGTAAAGAGAAGACCACCATTGGTATATTGATGCCTATCCTTTTTTCCTTTGTATTTATATATGTAGCAGGCTGCTCAGTGAGGCAGACTTTGAAATGTGCTTTTCCTGCCATAAATATTTAAAGTTGGTAGCAGATTGTGTCAAAGGTGACAGCAAATCATCTTTGAACAGACTTTGGCTTTAGTAAGATCATCAAAATGCCTCATGGTTTTACGATTATAATATTCTTTTTTTTTTTTTTTTTTGCGGTACGCGGGCCTCTCACTGCTGTGGCCTCTCCTGTTGCGGAGCACAGGCTCCGGACGCGCAGGCTCAGCGGCTATGGCTCACGGGCCCAGCCGCTCCGCGGCATGTGGGATCTTCCCGGACCGGGGCACGAACCCGTGGCCCCTGCATCGGCAGGCGGACTCTCAACCACTGCGCCACCAGGGAAGCCCCTTGTATTTTTTAATAATGTGAGAAAAGCAGTCAGAATGCAAATAAGTCAAATGGAGATACAAAGTAATCTGTTTAATAATGTAAATGGTTCTCATTGAGGGAGGGTACATCTCAGCAGAAATTTATTTAAATTTTTTATAGAAAATTTAAGACATAATACAAGTTAAAAGACTAGTATAATGAACCCCCATAGACTTTCATCCAGCTTGAACAGTTTGCTCTACTCTTATGTCATCTGTACCCCCATCTGGTCTCTTCCCTCACAGATTATTCTGTAGTAGTCCCCAAACAGTGTGTCATTTCTTTTGTAAATATTTCAGTATGTAGCTCTGTAATGACTCTTAAAAAAATTAAAACAATAACCATGATATGATACTATACCCAAAAATTTCAACAGTGATTTCTTAATATCATATAGCAAGTGTATGCTTCCCCATCTGTATTTCCCATTTAATTTGCATTTGTATCTATTAAAAAATTAAAACAATAACCATGATATGATTACTATACCTAAAAATTTCAACAGTGATTTCTTAATATCATATAGCAAGTGTATGCTTCCCCGTCTGTGTTTCCCATGTAATTTTGCATTTGTATCTAGTGGGTGCATGAGACTTAGATTTGAGTTTTTACTCTTTCCCTTTCCATACTCAAAATTCTTTGAAGATAGTTGCTGAGTGCAGCCCACATTCCAGGAGGGAGAGGATGAAGCTCCACCTTCTGGAGAAGGGGGGTGGAATTCAGAGAATTATTTTGAAGTCAAATAATTTATTTTTTCCTGGTAGTCTCCTTGGGTCTGGTAAAGAGTTAGAAGACAAAAGAAAGGACTCAGCTGAATAGATGTTCCAGGAGAATGTAAGGGAAAAAAAAATGGCCAAAGGGAGCTCCCTTGGCTGATGAACTGACGGAGCTCTGATGATGAATCTATAATTTCAGGTTTTCTTCTTGTGTGTTGTAATTTATACTTTCCGTGAAATTTGTTAAAAGCCTTCTGTCTGGCATGAACATTAGTTAGCAAAGGAAAATTGAGAGAAGTGAGCAGGTAAAGCTGTAGCAATAAGCTGGTCAGTGGTTCTCAGAGAGCAGCTGTAGAACAGCAGTCACCAGTGAAAGGTGACACGTGACAATAACCAAAACGTAGAAGTCCCTCACGGGAATCCTCAAACATACAGGAGGGACTTGAATTTCCTATCATAAAAGAAGTGGCTTGATTTCCTTTCATTGGATCTTAAGGAAAATATGACCCCAGAAGGCTAGAAGGTTACTCATGATACATATATGTTTTCATAAAGCGAAATGGATATAACATGATGAATTGATTAGGGATTACAGTGTGAAAGTCTTATTACATGGACCTCTCTTTGTTACAAAGTGATAGCGTTTTGGATATAACATAGAGCCTAATAGGAAAATAGCTGTTGAGTAACTCATAGGAACACATTACTGTTTATTTGAATGGCTGACCACTTAGGTTTTTTTAAAATTAAATTTAATTTTTTATTCTTCTTTTGCTTATTCTTAGTGGCAGTGAATTGCTACCAAAATTGCTAGTTCAAGGCCAATAGTAATAGAATTTTATTTTATTTATTTTCTTAAATTTTAATTTAATTTAATTTTTATTTATTTTTGGCTGCGTTGGGTGTTCGTTGCTGCGCGCGGGCTTTCTCTAGTTGGCGGTGAGTGGGGGCTGCTCTTCGTTGTGGTGCGTGGGCTTCTCAGTGCGGTGGCTTCTCTTGTTGTGGAGTATGGGCTCTAGGCACGTGGGCTTCAGTAGTTGTGGCACGTGGGCTCAGTAGTGGTGGCTTGTGAGCTCTAGAGCACAGGCTCAGTAGTTGTGGTGCACGGGCTTAGTTGCTTTGTGGCATGTGGGATCTTCCCGGACCGGGCCTCAAACCCATGTCCCCTGCATTGGCAGGAGGATTCTTAACCACTGCGCCACCAGGGAAGCCTCCCAACCTTATTATTTTGTAGACCTTTGATAAAATGATTCTCAAATTTATGCTGAGGTTCAAAGGCTTAAGTACTGGCCCACTCTTTTTTTTTTTTTTTTTTTTTTGGTGCGCGGACCTCTCACTGTTGTGGCCTCTCCCATTGCGGAGCACAGGCTCCGGACATACAGGCCCAGCGGCCAAGGCTCACGGGCCCAGCTGCTCCGCGGCATGTGGGATCTTCCTGGACCGGGGCATGAACCCGTGGCCCCTGCATCGGCAGACTGACTCTCAACCACTGCGCCACCAGGGAGGCCCCTGGCCCACTCTTGAAGAAGAATGATAAGGTGGGGGAGTTAGCCCTCTTAGATATAATGACTGATAAAGCTACTGAGTTTAGTTGAGTGTGGTATTGTTGCAGGGATAGACAAATAGACCAAAAGAGCAGAATAGAGAATCCAGAAGCAGAACCACACTTTAAAAGACCCTTGATATATAACAAAATGGTTTTCAAATCAGTTTGAAAGGATAGTTTTTTTCCTTCAATAAATATTAATGGGACAATTGGGTACCCATATTCTAATAAATGGAACAGGACCCCTACTTTATACCATACACAAATGAATTCCAGAAAAAATATCTTTGTATTTTCCACATAAGGAAGAATTTCCTAAATAAGACTACCCTCACGCATGCATGCCAAAAGCAAAATAAAATAACGTGCAGTCATGTGTGTGTGTGTGTGTGTGTGTGTACGTGTGTGTACAGAAACACACATACACATAGCGTACAAGAAAAGATTGTTAAAATGAATTTCTTTTCGTGAAAGCTACCATAAAGACAGTAAAGATACAAGTCGCAAACTGGGTGAAGATAATTACAAATCATATAATTGACAAAAACTGATATCCAGTATATATAGAGAATTCCTACCAAATAAACAAAAATGAAAGAATCTAATAGAAAAATGAGAAAAACATGAGAAAACGTACTTCACAAAAGAGGAAATCTGAATGTCAATAAACATGTTCAACTTCCTTATTAATTAGGAAATTCAAATTAAAAATACAATAAAAAACATTCCTATGAGATTGGTAGTATTATAAAGTCTGATAATACCTGGGATTAAGAATGTGGTGCAGCTGTAGGGATGTATACATGAAACATATAATGTTATAAACCAATGTTACCCCAATAAAAATGCATTTTATTATTTTTTTAAATTTAATTTTATTTTTTTGCCTGCACCGCACAGCATTCGGCATTTGGAACTTCCTGGACCAGGGACTGAACCCGTGCCACCTGCAGTGGAAGCATGGAGTCTTAACCAGTGGACCACCAGGAAGTCCCAAAAATGCATTTTAAATAAATAAAACTGGGAAAAAAAGAATATGGTGCAATAGGAACTCTCAGGCACTATTGGTGAGAATGTAAATTGGTTCAACTACTTTGGAGACTCATTTGGCATTACTTAGTAAATTTAAATATGTGCAAATCCTAAAATCCAGTGGTTCTACTTCTAGATTTTTAACCTAGAGAAAATCTTGCACGTATGCACCAGAAGACAAGTATAAGTGGTGTTCATAAAAGCCCTAAAGTGGAAACGATCCAAGTGTTTATTATCAGTAGAATGTGTAATTAATTGTGGTGTGTTTATGTGATACTGCAGTGAAAATAAGATCTATAGCTACATGCAGCAATACGGATGGGCTGAAAGACAGTGATGAGCAAAATATTCAGGCTACAAAAGAATACATGCAATATGATTCCATTTAGGTAAAGTTAAAAGAACAGCCAAGATTAAGCAGTGTGATATATACATACGTGGAACAACTATGAAGTTGGACTCAAGACAGTGGGCTACTTTCGTAGGGGAGGGAGAGGATGTGATTGGAAGAGGGGCACACAGGAAGCTTCTAAGGTTTTGGCAATATTTTCTTTCTATAAGTTGTGTGTTTTGCCTAGGTGTTTGCATTCTAAAAATGAATATTCTTTGAAAAATATGTATGTTTTATTTTCACCAGTATATATTTTACAATCAAAATACAATTAGAAAGTTAAATAGGAAAACTTTAACAAATGCATCGTGTATAGAAAGTACTCTACATTTTTTATTTATTATTGTTTTATTAGTTATTAATATCAAAATGTTTCCTTCTAAATATAGCTGTAGCTGCATCTCACAAATTTTTCATGTAGTGCTTTTATCTAGCTTAAAGTCTTTTTAAAATTCGCTCATAATGTTCTCTTTAAAACAAATATTATTTAGTAGATTATAGTTTTTGGGTACATTGGATTGTTCAGTCTCTCAGTGCTGCATTATAGAAAACAGTCTATGAAGGTAGTTTTTATTTTATTTTTTGACATTTATTGAATAAATTTATTTGTAGCTTGAAATAACAAATTGTACTTGGGTGAATAAAAATATCTTTTGATATTTTTCATGCAGTGAAAATAATTTTGGTATTGCAGTTCTGAAACTCTCCAGTCCATTCCCCTCTTTCCCCATTATAGCCTTGATTTTAATATCTCTATTTTTGTTAAGCTGAGGTTTCTTAGTACCGTAACCATAATGATATTACAGAATAGACTATGATATTTTGTGTTTTAACTTATTGTTTAGTGTCAATTTAGACTACCTTCAGCAATGTATGGGAGTGCCCATTTCCTTGTCCCTTGGTGAGTGGTATTGAATAATATCTTTCAAAAAAAATTTTTGGCAATTTGAATTATATATATCCTTCACTTATATTTTATTCTTTTTTTTTTTTTTTTTTTTTTGCGGTACGCAGGCTTCTCACTGTTGTGGCCTCTCCCGCTGTGGAGCACAGGCTCCGGACATGCAGGCCCAGCGGCCATGGCTCACGGGCCCAGCCGCTCCATGGCATGTGGGATCTTCCCGGACTGGGGCACGAACCCGTGTCCCCTGCATCGGCAGGTGGACTCTCAACCACTGCGCCACCAGGGAAGCCCTATTTTATTCTTTATATATCTTTCACTTATATTTTATTCTTTATAATTAACGTTTAACTTTTTTATCCATACATTATCCAATTGTCATTCTGTGTGAATTGTTCATGTAATTTTGTATTGTAGAAGCAATGTTTTTCTTTTAATTAATTTAAAAAACCTATTTATGTATTTAGGATGATATCATCCCTTGTTGCAATCCCCCCCCACCCCATTTGCTATTTACTTTTTAATTTCAACTTATTCTTTTTACCTTTCTTTTCTTCCTCTTCTTCAGGAAGAAATATCCCCACATTTTTCATCTTATTTCATGTAGAGCAGTTTAGTCTTTTATTGCAGGGAGAAGATGATCATTTGGCAGAGATAATGTAGCCCAGATTGCAGAATTGAGTTGAAGGTTAAAGAATGTGAGCACTGATCCTCTCCAATTCTGTAAGTAAGTGAATATCACATCTATTCAGACAGCTTTCAGATAATAGATAACTGAAATATAATCTTCCTTATGATACAGTAGTGACCTCAAATTTAAGCATGTCAAGAAAATATGACCTTCTGACTCCTTGACAAAATTTTATCTTAGGTGACTTCATAAATACACTGCACATTTTATCAAACAATCCTAGGGAAAACATCTCTGCTATCTATGGTGAAAGAATAACATTGACATTTGGCAAAGGTCAGAGCTTCAGAAATTTAACTTATTAATAAATCTGTGAACTGCTAGTATTTTTATATTGTTGTAAAAGAAAACTGCAGGATTCTTTTTAAACATGTTTAATTCCTACTAAGAGTTTCTAAGCACATTGTTTTTCTACTAAAATCCAATCTGTTCTACATTTTTGACTGAGAAAAGCTAAATCTTTTCTCTTTGGAAAATAAAAAAGAGGCTTTTTTTTTTTTTTGGTGGGGGGGAGATCTATGTAGGATAGAGGTCTAGGAAATATGTAAACTCTGCCACAGGCTTCTCCACATTCCCAAAACTGACTTAAGATGACCCCAAAAGAGGACAAATCCGAGAGAGCCCTGGAAGTAGGGAAGAAAGCCACATGCCCCGATACTAGAGACCATCTGCTGTAATACAGGAGGAACTATGTTGAAAGAAAACATTAGAAATGGCCTGTAATATTGCTTTTTAAAAAATCATCAGTATCACATGAAATGAAGGGAGATTATGGGAGAACCCTACTGAGAGCCCTCATTTAGAGGGGTGAGAGCTAGAGGTGAGGGCTAGAGGTGAGGGCTGTGGGACAAAAAGTAAACACTGTGATATGAATCAACAGCATCTAAAGCAGTTAAACCAAGAGGCCCCAGGATAAACATGGCAACATCAACATAGTAGTATGTGGGCAATGGGCTGCTTATTGATACAGCTGGGCTTTTCCAGAGTGTAGTGCCCCGTGGCCTTAGGAGGAAGGCCACAGCCAAAGCCACAGAACAATTATGTAACAAATACTTACATAGCCTTTATTATATTCCAGGCATTGTTTTAAATTAGTGGTTCTCAGCTGGGGGTGATTTTATCCCCCAGGGGACATTTGGAAATCTCCTGAGATATTTTTGGTTGTCACAGCTGGGAAGAGGCTGCTACTAGCATCTAGTGGTAGACACCAAGGATTCTGCCCAACATGCTAAAATGCACAGGACAGCCCTCACAGCAGAAAATTATCAGGACCAAAATGTCGATAGTGCCAAGATTGAAAAATCCTGGAAAATTTTAAATAATTGAACAAATATTAACTCATTTAATCCTCATGGCAACCGTTAAGGCAGATAAGTAACTTGCCCAATGTCATCTATCTAATGGAGAGACCAGGCCAAAGGGAGATAAATGCAAGCATAAAGAGAGGAGCAATTATATTAGTACTAGCCTAAATAAAATTTAAGGTAAGATGATTTATAGAGAGGATAATTTATTTTTAAAGGAAAGGTATAATTCCCAAGAAAATATTTTAGTCCTGAAACTTTGAACACTAAGTAATATGACCCTGAAATATATAAAGCAAAAACTGCTGGACATGTAGGAAGTAATTGAAATATAGTAGTAGGTTTTTTTTTTTTTTTGTAAACAGGCTTATTGAAGTATAATCGACATACAGTAAACTGCACAAATTTAAAGCATATAATTTCATAAATTTTGATATATGTCTATACCTGTGAAATCTTTATCACAATCAAGATAATGAACATGTCTATCGCTCCAAGTTTTCTCCTTCCTTTATACTGTGTAATCCTTCCTTCCGCTCACTTTCTGGTCCTTCCTCCAATCCTTATCTACCTTTGATCTGCTTTCTGTCACCATAGATTAGTTTGCATATTCTGGAGTTTTATGTAAATGAACTCATACAATATATACTTTTTTGGGGGTTATGTTTTCTTTCACTCAGGATGTTTATTTCGTGACTTATCCATGTCGTTGCATGTATCGACAGTTCATTCTTTTTACTGATAGATGGTATTCCATTGTGTGGATATAATACAATTTGTTTATCCCGTTCACCTTTTGATGGACATTTGGTTGTTTCCAGTTTTTGGCTATTACAAATAAAGTTGCTATAAACATTCATGAACAAGTCTTTGTAGGGACAGATGCTTTTGTTTCTCTTGGGTAAATATCTGAGAGTGAAATGGCTGGATCATATGGTAAGGATATGTTTAATATTCAAGAACTGCCAAGCTGTTTTTCAAAGTTACTGTTCCATATAACATTCCCACCAACTGTGTAAGAGAGTTCCAGTTGCTCCACATCCTCTCCAATATTTGTTATGGTGAGTCTTTATAATTTTAGACATTCTAATAGGTGTGTTTGGGCTGCTATACAAAATACCATAGACGGGGTAGCTTATAAACAAAAGAAACTTACTTCTCACAGTTCTGGAGGCTGGAAAGTCTAAGATCAAGTCTCCAGCAACGTTGGGTTCCAGTGAGGACTTGCTTCCTGGTTCATAGATGACGGTATTTTCACCTGTAATTTCACGTGGTAGAAGGGGCGAGGGAGTTCTCTGGGGTCTCAGAGCCCTATTCCCATTCATGAAAACTTTACCCTCATGACCTGAGCATGACCAAAGGCCCTACCTTCTAATACCATCACCTGGGGGTTAGGATTTCAATATATGAATATTGAGGGGACACAAACATTCAGAGCATAGCAGTAGTAGTATCTTGTATTCTCTAATGTAAGTAATTAATGATGTTGAATATCTTTCCCTGTGCTTATTTATCATCCATATATCTTCTTTTATGAAATGTCTGTTCAGATCTTTTATTGATGATATATATGAGAGATTGAGATTGATATAAGGAACTGGCTCAAGCAATTATGGAGAATGAGAAATCCTGTGAGTGAAAGCTGGAGACCCAGGAAAGCCTGTGGTGTAGTTCCAGTCCAGACCCAAAGTCTTGAGAGCCAGTGTTGTTACGTTCCAGTCAGAGTTTGTAGGCCCAAGAACCAGGGAAGTGATGATGTAAGTCCCAGTAAGTTCTGAGTGCAGAGAAGACCAATGTCCCAGCTCAACAGTCAGGCAGAGAGCCAATTGTATCTTCCTATGACTTTTCATTTTATTCAGGTCCTCAATGGATTGGATGATGCCTGCACACATTGGAAAGGGCAACTTGCTTTACTCAGGCTGCTAATTCAAATGCTAATCTCGTCTAGGGACACCCAGAAATAATGGGACAGTGATTAAATCAGATTAGATTAGATCAAGTGTTTCTAGTTTTCTTGCCTCCTTACTGAGCAATTTTAGCTTTTCATTTTCTCAATATTTCCTTTTCCAGAATAGGGTCTTTGCCCCATCTTTGCAAAACCAAAGAGTGTTTTTGTCAAAACAGTCAGTGTGTGAAAAGTGAAGTAATCCTCTATTTCTGGAGAAATGGAAAAAGTTCTTACAGTTTTAAAATGGCAGATTTTCTTATTCCTAGTCCTTAGGGTTCCCTAAAAAATTGAAGTTTAATTTTATTGAGGGCACTCTATTACAGTGGGTAAGACATTATGATACATTTGAATTAAAAAAAAAATTTAAAAAAAATTCCAATTTTTAAAAATTGTATATACAAACACAAAGGTTAGAAAACTGCAAGGGAAATTTCGTTACAGACTGTTAGAGCTATGTTTTGGTTTACAAAGCTTTGTTTTGTGTTAGGTGTACATTTCCTTTCTGAATTGTCTAGTTGGAGGAAACTGTTAGAAAATGATTATTTTGTCTTTATCGAAAGCACTCTTGAAATTAGACCTCAGTTTTTTTGGAAACCTTGATGTCTAGAATTGAGGAAATTTCCCATTTAAAAACTCTTAAAGCTGGTCTACCTGGGTACAAATCCCATTTCTGCAACTAATTAATTGTATGACTTGGGACAAGTGCATAATTCTCTGTGGCTCAATTTCTTCATCTATAAAATAGGGATAATTCTAATGACTAGAAAGTACCAGGTTGACAGAATATGCTGATGACTTTGTTAAGGAGTGTGTGTGTGTGTGTGTGTGTGTGTGTGTGTGTGTGTGAGAGAGAGAGAGAGAGAGAGAGGGAGAGAGAGAGAGAGAGAGAGAGAGAAAACACTAGCAAAGGAAATTGAAAAGGGTCAGCCTACATGGTAGGAGGAAACCAGGAAAGTGTCTTTAGAAACCAAACTAGTTTGTGATTAACTGAATTAAATTCCGCTGTCTAGTATATTAAGTAAGATTTACAGCTACTGTTGGATTTAGCCATTCAGCAGTGATTGGTGACTTTGAGGGGAGCAGATTTGGTGGAGGAGTGGACAAAAGCTTGATTGGAATGGTTTCAAGAGAGAATGGAAGGAGAGAAATAGGAGCAAGAAGTATAGACATTAAAAAAATATAGTTTTACATTCAAAGTGATAAACAGTATGTAATGTCTTTGAAATAATAGGTGACGTTTATTGAGCACTTACTGTGTGACAGACACTGTTTTAGGCACTTGTATTAACTTGTTTAATGAGGAATAAGAAATACAGCTGGTCCTTGGTTTGCATGATAGTGTAAGACCACATGCACTAAAGCCATGGAAAGCAATCTTGAAAATCAGTGAGAAAGATTAAGATGTGACCTTCAACATTTTCGTCAAAACATTCTGTATTTTTTTTTTTTTTTTTTTTTTGCGGTACGCGGCCCTCTCACTGTCGTGGTCTCTCCCGTTGCGGAGCACAGGCTCCGGACGCGCAGGCTCAGCGGCCATGGCTCACGGGCCCAGCCGCTCCGCGGCATGTGGGATCTTCCCGGACCGGGGCACGAACCCGTGTCCCCTGCATCGGCAGGCGGACTCTCAACCACTGCGCCACCAGGGAAGCCCCAAACATTCTCTATTTTGACTAGCTCTGTTGTTTATTAATGTATTGGGAAGTGAAAAAAGTTAGTAAAACTAATATTTATAGCACATTGTAATTTAAAACATTAAAAACATGAAAGACAAAAGTGTTTGTTTCACTGTAACATACCAAGATTAGTTTGAACAGCGCTTGCCTTCTCATCTGTGTTTGTACATCAGCTTCCAACATTTTAGCTTTTCCTCTTTCAGTGTTGTGAAATATTTCCGAGAGTCGATTTAATGTGACGTTTTTGCGGGTATTACTCCCTCTGGGATGTCTCCTCCTTTTCATCATAACCACTTCCTCATTTATGTTTATAAATCCTCCTTCTCTAAGTCCCTCAGGCTGCATATCTGCCCCTCTGTGGGTCTGGGTCCGAGTGTGCCCTGCCTGAGCCTTCTATTGCTAATATGCCAAAGTTAAAAAAAAAAAAAGGATACTGAGACCAGGAGGGAGAAGTCAGTGGAGACAGGAGTACAGTGGGCAAGTATTGTACAAGTGGAAAAGACTGTTGTTGTTTTTTAAATTTTATTTATTTATTTATTTTTGGCCGTGTTGGGTCTTCGTTGCTGCGTGCAGGTTTTCTCTAGCTGCGGCGAGCGGGGGCTGCTCTTCGTTGTGGTGCGCGGGCTTCTCATTGCGATGGCTTCTCTTGTTGTGGAGCCTGGGCTCTAGGCACGCGGGCTTCAGTAGTTGTGGCATGTGGTCTCAGTTGCTGTGGCTCGTAGGTTCTAGAGTGCAGGCTCAGTAGTTGTGGTGCACGGGCTTAGTTGCTCCGTGGCACGTGGGATCTTCCCGGCCCAGGGCTCGAACCCATGTCCCCTGCACTGGCAGACAGATTCTCACCCACTGCACTATCAGGGAAGCCCGGAAAGACTGGTTTTTAAGGGCAGGATATCTCACCCAAACTCAGCTGTGCAGGGTCCTCCAGGTGAATAGGATCTGATGAAATGTTCAAGCAGCTTTAGCTGTTTTTTCTGCTGGTAAACAACTTTTTGGACACAAATTCCCTACCTTTCATTTGGTCAGTCTTGCTGGTGATCGGTGCTGTTGGGGAAATAGAATTGAAAACAGCATCTCTTGACACCGAAGGAAACTGCTCCATAAAGGTTGAAGACGAAACAGTTTTATTACTGAATGAGGGTTTGAGCAGAACGGGATGCACATCACAGGCAGTCAGCTAAAGAGAATGTAAAGGCAGAAGGAAATCTCACCCTCTCATATAGCCAGGCAGATAAAACGTACCTCTACACCATGTTCTCGAGATAAATGGTAACCAGTCCTCAGGTAAGAGGACATGACAGCACCATTTGTCACAAATAGTCCCTCATAGATTCACTTGGTAATTGGGGTGACCATCTGTGTTTGTTAACTGTCTTCATCTGGAAGAATAATGAAGCTTCTCTTCTCTCTATGACAGTAGGTAGTTAGAATTTGGAGCCAGAGGACTAAGTTAAACTCTCATAGAGACTGCAAGAGTGGGCTGTTCTTTCTGTTGATGTTTACATTTCAAAGAGGTGGCTCCTAGGTCCTTGAGAAAGACATTCCGGCGTTGTAAACCTGGCGAGAAGCTTATTTAGCTTTTAAAAAGATTTACATACCTCTCAAAAGGACAGAGAAAGAATTTATAATTACAAGTTTTCTAAAGGGAAATGGAGGGGGGAGGTGTCTTTCCCTATGTGCCATTACAGTACTTAGGATCAGAAAGTCTTTGAACATAGTCCAAAGCTTATTTCTGTTCATATGGTCTCATTGGAGACAGGAGAAGAGCTTGTTGTCAACCTCCAAATAATTACTTTGATTTTGAAGATTATCCTCTCTCCTTTAGGCCACTAATTAATTACTCCAGTCATTGTTATCTGAGCCCTTTCTTTTCTTGGCCTGTGAACTATATCAACAAATGAACATGTTTTCAGGCATGTTCAACTAACCATGCTAAAGAGAAAGTCCTTTACATTAAATTCTCTTTGATTTTGAGTGGCAATGAATATTAAACAGCAGATGTGCCCCACTGTCCTGCGCACTAGGGATAAGTGCTAAACACGGCGGCTGCGGTGCTTTCCCTCCTGGATCTTACTCTCTGGCAGGGAATCAGTTTAACACATAGGAATCAATGCCCTGAGTACACCTCCAGGGGAGGTACAGAGTGGATAGTGAATAAAGTGCCTGCCTTAGCCCGGGATCTCAAGAAGTCAGATTATGGAGGTCCTGTAAACTTTAGTGAGGATTTGGGATTAAGAATTCAGTGTCTTGGGACTATCCCTAGGGATTTTGATTCTTTGGTTTGGTGCAACGTCAGAGCCAATGGTTTTAAGGAGCTCTTCTGTAGGACTCTGGAGCAGTTAGTCCCAACATATCCCTTTGAGAGTCTCTGGACTTCATCGCCTTTGAAAATTTTAAAAGGCAGAGATTGACATAATTGGATTTGAATGGATTGGTGGAGGGAGGGGACAAGAATGGTAGGATAGTTAGGAGGCTACTGCAGTAGTCAAGGAAAGAATGATGGTGGCTTGGATTAGTGGGCATTTAGAGAAGTGGACAGTTTTGAGACATTTAGGAGGTAGAATAGGATTTTGTGATTGTTTAAATGTGAAAGGAGATTCTGAAGGAGAGGGAGGTATCAAGGATGACTCCCAGATTTCATATTCGAGAAATGGGCAGGATGGTGATATCATTTCCTGAGATAATGAACATTGGAGGAAAAGCATTGGGACTGAGGGTTAGGGATGAGAAGTTCATTTTTTTAGACACAGGGACAGCCACAGGGAGATGTTTAGGAGGCAGCTGAATGCAGCAGTCTGGAGCTCAGGAGCTCTGGGTGGTTGTATACTAGAGATGGGGATTTGAGAGCAGTCAGCCGATAGATGGTAACTGAATGGAACGGATGAAATCCCCCAAAGAAAGGCTGTAGATGAGAAGGGAAGACGGTCTGGAACAAAGCATGAGCCATATCAGGATATATTTTGGTAGGAAGAGGATCCAGCAGTCGATGTTGAAAGGAATGGCTAAAGTGATGGGAGGGAAACTGGGAGAGTGTGGTATCCATGTGGATATCTATGGAGGGTGGCCCTTGGTGATTTTTCTATATTTGTAATTTGGCAAAAGCAAGTTAAAAGACATTTCAGTCTCATTTCCAATCACACGATCCGGAGGGTGGATATTCTCAGTGCCACATGCAATGGTTTTATCCCAGGCATCAGTCACATTCACAATGAGATCTTAAAACATACCTTTCAGGATAAGTGAGTTAATACAGCCTCAAAAGTCACAAGTCTCTCTCCTTCCATATGCACATCACTGATGTTTTCCATCCCACTTTGGTGTCTGGACTTCTCAGGAGCAGACATTCAATGGCTTTTTTTTTTTCCAATAAATTAATTTTATTTATTTTTCGCTGCATTGGGTCTTCGTTGCTGCACATGGGCTTTCTCTAGTTGCAGTGAGTGAGGGCTACTCTTTGGTGCGGTGCATGGGCTTCTTATTGCAGTGGATTCTCTTGTTGCGGAGCATGGGCTCTAGGCGTGCGGGCTCAGTAGTTGTGGCTCGCGGGCTCTGGGGCGCAGCCTCAGTAGTTTTGGCACGTGTGCTCCGCGGCACGTGGGATCTTTGCAGACCAGGTCTCGAGCCCGTGTCCCCTGCATCGGCAGGCGGATTCTTAACCACTGCGCCACCAGGGAAGCCCTCAATGGCTTTTTGACCCTGTGAATGAAAACACTGGTAGGAAATGATCTGGAGTTCCGGCCAAGGGGGATGAGGATGACTGCATTGTTTGCTGCTCTCAGGTCAGTTTCTGGGTGATGTGTTTATCTTTCACTGAGAAAAAATTCAGCGTGATAAAGTCCTTATCTTTTCCACTGAATGTGAATGTTTTTTCTGCATCTAGAAGTACATATTTCTCTTCTTTTTTAAAAAAATTATTTTTTATAAATCTGCCTGACCCAGAGCTCTCAACCAGGCCCACCACTTGCTCTGGTACAGCCCACCAGCTAGGAATGGTTTTTATATTTTTGAATTGTTTTGTTTTAAGGGATTACATAAATACCTACATAACCTTGATTTTGCCTCTTGGCCCACAAAACCTAATATGTTAACTATTTAGCCTTTTATGGAAACATTTTGCAATCCCTGATCTTAACTACCAAAGATTGAAAAAAAATCTTTTCACTCAAATGGGAAAGGCAACTAGGCCAGTGGTTCTCAAACTAGCATAGGTCAGAATCACCTGGAAGCCTTGTTCTGGTACAGATTGCTGGGCTCCATCCCCAGGGTCTGGAGTGGGACCAGAGAAAGGGCATTTCTTTCTTTCTTTTTTAAATTAATTTTTAAATTGTGTTATATTTGACATATAACATTATATTAGTTTTAGGTGTGCAATGTAATGATTTGATATTTGTATATATGGCAAAATGATCACTACAATAAGTCTAGTTAACATCTGTACCGATACACAGTTACAAAATTTTTTTTCTTATGATGAGAACTTTTAAGATCTATTCTCTTAGCAACTTTCAAATATGCAATATATCAATAGTATTACTATTAACCGTAGTCACTGTGGTATGCATTATACCCCCATGACTTATTTACTGTATAACTGGAAGTTTGTACCTTTTGACCCCCTTCACCCATTTTTCCCAACCCCTCCCCCCTCCCCCCACTTCTGGCAACTACCAGTCTGCTCTCTGTATCTATACATGAGCTCAGGTTTTTTTTCTTGTTTTGCTTTTGTATTATACATGTAAGTGAGGTCACACAGTACTTGTCTTTCTCTGTCTCACTTATTTCACTTAGCATGATACCCTCAAGTTCCATTTATGTTGTCACAAATGGCAAGATTTCATTCTTTTTTATGGCTGAAAAATATTCCATTATATTTATACCACATCTTCTTTATCCATTCATTTGTTGGTGGACACTTAGGTGGTTTCCATGTCTTGGCTATTGTAAATAATGCTGCAGTGAACATAGAGGTGCATACATCTCGAATTAGTGTTTTTGTTTTCTTTGCATAAATACCCGGAAGTGGAAATGATGGATGATATGGTGGTTCTACTGGTTTTTTTTTTTGACCGCACCATGCGGCATGTGGGATCTTAGTTCCCTGACCAGGGATTGAACAGGGATTGAACCCAGGCCCCCTGCAGTGGAAGTGCAGAGACTTAACAGCTGGACCACCAGGGAAGTACCCTGTAGTTCTATTTTTAATTTTTTTTTTTTTTTTTTTGGCCATGTTACACGGCTTGTGGGATCTTAGTTCCCCTACCAGGGATTGGACCCGTGCCCTCGACAGTGAAAGAGCAGAGTCCTAACCACTGGACTGCCAGGGAGTTCCCCATTTTTAATTTTTTGAGGAACCTCCAGTTACATTCCCACCAACAGTGCACAAGTGTTCCCTTTTCTCCATATCCTTGCCAATGTTTGTTATTTCTTGTCTTCTTGATAATAGCTATTCTAATAGGTGTGAGGTGGTATCTTATGGTGGTTTTGATTTGCATTTTCCTAATCATTAGTGCTGTTCAGCACCTGTAGGCCATCTCTGAGTTGTCTTTGGGAAAATGTCTATTCAGATTCTCTGCCCATTTTCTAACCAGGTTGTTTCTTTTTTTTTCTTTTCCGTTTTTCTTTTTGCTGTTGAGTTGTATGAGTTCTTTATGTATTTTGGTATTAGCCCCTTATCAGAAGTACACGCTTCTTTTATTTTTTAAAATAAATTATTTATTTTTGGCTGCATTGGGTCTTCGTTGCTGTGCACGGGCTGTCTCTAGTTGCAGTGAGTGGGGGCTACTCTTCTTTGTGGTGCGTAGGCTTCTCATTGCAGTGGCTTCTCCTGTTGCGGAGCATGGGCTCTAGGTGCGTGGGCTTCAGTAGTTATGGCACACAGGCTTCAATAGTTGTGGCTCGCGGGCTCTAGAGCGCAGGCTCAGTAGTTGTGGCACACAGGTTTAGTTGCTCTGTGGCATGTGAGATCTTCCCGGACCAGGGCTCAAACCCATGTCCCCTGCATTGGCAGGTGGAGTCATAACCACTGCACCACCAGGGAAGTCCCTACACGTTTCTTAAGTAATCCACTTCCGTGACGGTAGAAACACACACACACACACCTGTTACTGATGGTAAATAAACCATATATATATTTTTTTATTTTAAAGAAAAGAATAGAATTTGTCACTTTAAAACGTTTGACTGTAGTAGCCATATATCTGCCAAGTTTAACTTTCTCGAGCAACTAGTCCCCCCCTCATCCCACCAGGTGAGCTGTCATTCTGTCAACCTGTCAGGCCTGGTGCCCTGTCTTTCCACCACATGGGTTGTGGACACATGGCTAGGGGTCCCCTGGGCCAAGTGATTGGTTTGGGGATAGGCACATTGCCCATACGGATTTCTGCCCGGAATAGGTACCTGGATGTTAGGGGAGGAAAATCCTTTGTTCCTGTAGCGGTGGATGAGCTAGAAGGATGTGCCTCTGGGTCTTTGGGCAGCCTCCTTTCTTTCTGCATGGTGAAGGGCTTCTCTGAAGAAGGAAACCAGCCCATAACCAGAAGCAAAGTCGAGAGATGAGCTCTGGTGACACTGTGTGAGTGGTGGATCCAGCTCTCACTTGAATCCTTATATCCCACTTAATACCCTTTCTTACTTAAACTGATTAGCGGTAGACTGTTGTCATTAACAACTGAGAGTCATAATTAATCCAATGACCCAGTGGTTAAAGTATTCGCTCTAATGTTTTCAGAGATATTTATTAAACATCATTTGTGGGCCTGAAGCCCACTACCCTATTCCTCTATACTTAACATAACAACAACAAAAAAGGGGTCATCAAATTGTGACTTGTTAATTTTAAGTCAGTTAAGAACAGTATTCTCCCTTTCAGGAAAATAAATGATATTTATTACAACAAGAGAAGAGAATATACAATAGTTGCTAATTTTTTTGAGAAATCTCTCTCTAGAAATGATGCTTGCTTGCTGTTTTAATGTTTAAGTAGAGGATCAGTGAGGGACTGATGTGAGGCAGTGAGGGACTCTGCCTCAAACGAGGTTCTGGAGTTATGATTGGATTCACCAAGGACCATTTATTTCTACCCCAGGGCCTAAGCAAAAATAGTCAGAAACTTCACCCTATTGTGTGCACAGAACTTGGTTGTTCAACCCTTGGTACTAAGTGAGTTCCCAGCTTACAGTGGGGGTGGGATGATGGTGTCACACTGTGGCAGATGGCTGAAAACTGCAAAGTAATATTAAATGTTGCGTAGTCCTGCCTTGGAAATGAGTGAACCTTTGATTGGTGTCCTGAAATTTCCGTCTCATTGCCTAACAAATTTCAAAGTTAGCCCAGCACAGAAAAGGAACTCATCCCAGATTTTGGTAAGGTTTTAAAACACATGACAAGATAATCAAATTTTGAGCATGTTGCCTAAAAAGGGCAGATCTCTAGCTCAGATGAATTAAAACTGCAATGACAGAACTTTTTATTAGAACATGTGAAGAGGAAGAATATTTTTAATATTCCTTGTGACAGGAGAAGTGAAATTTTAAAAGTAACTCACAAGTTGAAAAGGCTGATGAGACCAAATAAGACCATTAGCATAGGAAGATCACATTTAAAGAGATTCAAAAAATGATGCTTGAATTTTAAAATTAAGATAGAAGAAACGTACTTTCAGAAACTGTTGGAAAGTAGTCAATCCTGTGGTGTAGAGGAATAAGTCAGTTTTCCTTTCAAAGAGTCATTGATGACATTTAATTTTCTGTTAGCAAATTTCTGCAATCCGTCCTCCTTCCAAAGGGCAACCACTGGGAGGTGAGAACTTATCTCAATCTTTTGTTTCCCCCCATCTTTTCACTCTCTGGTAAAACAAATACCCCTCATAAGCAATGTTCAGCCCTGCTTTTTTTTTTTTGCGGTACGCGGGCCTCTCACTGCTGTGGCCTCTCCCGCCGCGGAGCACAGGCTCCGGACGCGCAGGCTCAGCAGCCATGGCTCACGGGCCCAGCCGCTCCGCGGCATGTGGGGATCTTCCCGGACCGGGGCACGAACCCGCGTCCCCTGCATCGGCAGGCAGACTCTCCACCACTGCGCCACCAGGGAAGCCAAGCCCTGCTGTTTTTTTTGTTACAGACCTTCCTGTACACTTGCAAGTATCAGAAACATCAGCCATACATTTCTCCTACCTTGGCACGTGGAGGAACGTAGCACAGCTACTTTGTTAAGGATGGCTATGTGCAGGTTTCAGCTGAAAGACATTAAAGAATCTCTCAATTTGTGCTCATTGGCAAGTGGTGGCTGCATTCCTGCTCTTTCCTCACCCGTTTATCAAGGGCCTGCACCATAGTTCTGCAAGGCTCAGAGATGAAAACAGTATCTCCTGCTCTTAAGTAGCTTACAGCCTAGTGTGAATCCAAGTATGAAAGGCAATACTATACAGACTCTTCACCATTGACTCTGAGGTTAGGAGAGCAGCCTTTAGCTCTGAAACAAGGCAGTTAACTGACCTGGACACTCAAGACACTTGCCTTGTCAATATTGTGATTTAATGAACTGAGTTAAGCAACTAGAGTTGTCTCTGAACTGTGGACATTACCTAAGTTCTAATGATAAGATTTCAGACAGTAACTCCCGGGAAATCTCCTCCTTACAAACAAAGGAGTCAACACATGCTGATTATTTGGGATGTTGGAGCATTTTCCATTAGTTTTAACTGTACTTTGAACATTTACAAATCTTCTTTCTCCCTTCCATCCTCCCTACATAACAGCAAATTACATTTCTTTAGTTATTCATCCCTGTTGAAAGCAGGTGCAAGGTGCCTTAGCTAATAGTCTACAACTACAAAGGTCTTGCACAGCTATCTTCCCCCCATAATGCATACCAGATACTCTCATGTTGTCCAGTCTGTCATTCCCATACCTTCCACCCTTGTACTTTGAATCCTTGAACACTTAGACATGGGCTGTCCAGCACTCCTCTGCATGTGTGTCATTTTTTAAGAAGCTTCTTTCAGATGTGGTACATATATACAATGGAATACTACTCAGCCATAAAAATGAATGAAATAACGCCATTTGTGGCAATATGGATGGAACTAGAGATTATTATACTAAGTAAAGTAAGTCAGAAAGAGAAGACAGATACCATATGATATCACTTATATGTGGAATCTAAAATATGACACAAATGAACTTTTATGAAATAGAAACAGACTCACAGACATAGACAATAGACTTGTTGTTGCCAAGGGGAGGGGTTGGGGAAGGGATGGAGTGGGAGTTTGGGATTAGCAGATGCAAACTATTATATATAGAATGGATAAACAACAAGGTGCTACTGTATTGCCCAGGGAACTATTGATATATTCAATATCCTGTGATAAACCATAATGGAAAAGAATATAAAAAATATATATATATGTATAACCAAATCACTTTGCTGTACAGCAGAAGTTAACACAACATTGTAAGTCAACTATATTTCAATAAAAAAAATAAATAAGAAGCTTCTTTCCAGTAGGAAGTGTGGTTGTCTTATGAGAACTGAGCATGTACAATCCACAAGGACTTTTCAGCATTCTTTCTTGGGCTCCTACCCATTCACTGAGCCAGTTGTTAGTTATAATCTCGCATTGCTAGATTATAATAGTTAGGTTCCTCTCACTGTTCCCAATGTCCAGCTACCAGTAATTTTACTCCTTCCTATAGTTTGTCTTTCTTTCACCAAGTTTCTATTCATAAAACCTTGCTGAACTTATTTATATTCTGTTACCTTTTTATTCTTTCATTTCCCACTACCCTAATCTATGTATTCCCTAATTGGTATATTCCCTGTTTTCCATAGTAATACAAGCAAGAGTAAGATTTACATTTACAATAAGTAGATTT
Source organism: Orcinus orca (assembly GCF_937001465.1). Taxonomy (NCBI): domain Eukaryota; kingdom Metazoa; phylum Chordata; class Mammalia; order Artiodactyla; family Delphinidae; genus Orcinus; species Orcinus orca. The sequence continues at coordinate 91,443,626 of NC_064566.1, forward strand.
GTTAAAATGGTTTGAAAATTATTCAAGAAATAGAAACTGGCGTATCTTGAGGCAGACTGCGTTGGTTCAAACCCCAGTTCTGCCTCTTGCTGGTTGGGTTAGTCATTTATTCTGTTTCTTTAAGCATCCAGAGAGTGAGTGTAATAGTGGTACACAGGTTGTATAGAGAGGGTTCTGGCATTGGGTTCAAATCTTCACTGTCACTTATTTGCGGTCTGATGTTGGTCAAATTTACTTAACCTTTCTAAGTCACAGTGTGCTCTTCTGCAGTTCAAGGATAATGATAGCACCTGCCTCTTGGGATTATTGTATGGAATATGATATGCATGTAAAGCAGTTAGCACAGTGCCTGGCACACTTTAAGTGCAGAAAAACATGTTAGATATTCTTAGGAAAAACACACAGCAGGGCCAAAGCTGATAAACTAAAACTCAGATATGTAAAATAGTATATAGCTTTCTAACTTTTTTGTGACTGGATGAATATTGCTTCTGCTATTGAGGGGACAAAAGTGAAATTTCCCATCACAGGTCAATGTCTCTTCTAGTATCTTTCAGATAAATGGTATCTTTCAGATTATTTCCCCATTTTGCTGGTAAATGGACAATCTTGGAGGATTCCTCTCCCTGCCATATTCCTCTTGATTGCCCTGTCTTCCTCATTCTTTACCTCTATCTGGGCACAGAGACACTTACATGACCTCCTGGTAGAAGGAAAGATTTCTATCCTAAGAAAGGGCTTTCTTGGCTGGTTCCCACTGAACTCTGATCCGTGTGTAATTTGTGCCACTTCATCTCTGAGAACCTGCTTCTGTCTTTTCTGCAGCTGTTGTTGATGCCTTTGTGGCTGATGTAGTTTGTGTTTTCTAGTCAAGGAAAGTGCAAGATGACCCACTGATTTCTGAGCTCCCACTTGACTCCTACTGATACTGATGCCCTTATGTGACCCAGCAACATTGCTCCCTTCTCCCCTCCCCTTTCATTTTCATTCTATTATATGTTGGCACAAGGTACCTGCAAGCCATTCTTTTATCAAAGTTCCAAATGGAAAAGGAAATTCAAGTCTCCTCTTTGCTTTTGTCATGACCTCAAACTATCTGGAGTATTTTTATTGCAAACCTTACCCAAGGTTTGACAGTGGGAGATATGGGAGGCAGGGGAACAGAATTGAGGACTCTCCTTGATAACCTCTCTCTCTCCTCTCCCAGCTTCTTTTCCCAGTGGCCAAAGGGCTTTCTACTTTTCCTCTCTATGTGATGGGAATGCCATATCTTCTTTTTTGCCTGTTCTATGGGTTTTGTAAGACTCTGATCAAGTTGGCCAGATTTGACTCTCTTGATATATGAAAGATATTAAATACACTTTTGAGGTATTGTCCCCTCAAAAAACAAACAACCAGACCTAGCTTTCAGATCTTTTCTGTTCCTATGTGCTAGAATTCTGAAGATCAAACCTGAGCAATACTTCTCTGTTTCCCCAAAATGTTGAATGAATGCTGTTGATTAGGCAGGATAACACAGCATATGGGAAATGAAACTTACATCAGTTTAATATTTCAAAAATATCATCCTTATTATTTCTGTTCGTTATAGAAAGGGATCATCACAAAGTAGAAAAACATCATTTGTAATCCCATCTCCAGGAAGTAATCACAGTTAATGTTTTCTAGCTGGGTGCTAACTGGGTGACTTAGAGCAAGTTACTTTACTATCTGATGCTCAGTTTTCTCCTTTGCTAAATGGGAATAACTCCTTCTCTTCCTCCCGCAGAGGGTTGTTTTGATTCAAGATGGCATTTTTATCACAGAGGGAAATTATTATATACAATTGGTTCTGATTCTTCCTTTCTGTTCCTGTTGTAATACTCTATTATTGTAATTTATATATCTTTATAGTACATTTTAATACTTGGTAAAACAAATATTATACATCTTTTATTATCTTATTATACATCTTTTAAAATAATTTCTGCCAATTATAACTTGTTTATTCTTTTAAATGAACATTGCAATTATTGTGTTAACTTCTTAAACACTTTATTGGTATTTTCATTAAGATTACCTTAATGTTTATGATATTAAACATTCAAATAAACAGATTTTCTTTTCTGGACCTTGGTAAAGTTTGGTAGTTTTCGTCATATAAGGTGTTTCACATTTCTTATTAGAAGTTTCCTAGGCCTTTTATATTTCTGATGGTTGTTTAAAATGTGACATTTTTCCTGTTAAATTTCTGAACTGATTACTGGTGGTATATAGAAAAAAATATTGTTGATTTTTGTATATATGTATATATTTTTAACATCTTTATTGGAGTATAATTGCTTTACAATAGTGTGTTAGTTTCTGCTATATAAGAAAGTGAATCAGCTATACATATACATATGTCCCCATTTCTCCTCCCTCTTGCGTCTCCCTCCCACTCTCCCTATCCCACCCCTCTAGGTGGACACAAAGCACCTAGCTGATCTCCCTGTGCTATGCGGCTGCTTCCCACTAGCTATCTGTTTTACATTTGGTAATGTATATATATGCATGCCACTCTCTCACTTCGTCCCAGCTTACCATTCCCCCTCCCTGTGTCCTCAAGTCCATTCTCTGCATATGCATCTTTATTCCTGTCCTACACCTAGGTTCACCCGAACCTTTTTTTTTTTTTTTTTAAGATTCCATATATATGTGTTAGCATACGGTATTTGTTTTTCTCTTTCTGACTTCCTTCACTCTGTATGACTGTCTCTAGGTCCATCCACCTCACTACAAATAACTCAATTTCGTTTCTTTCTTTGACTAATATTCCATTGTATATATGTGCCACATCTTCTTTATCCATTCATCTGTTGATGGACACTTAGGTTGCTTCCATGTCCTGGCTATTGTAAATAGTGCTGCAATGAACATTGGGGTACATGACTCTTTTGGAATTATGATTTTCTCAGGGTACATGCCCAGTTGTGGGATTGCTGGGTCGTATGCTAATTCTATTTTTAGTTTTTTAAGGAACCTCCATACTGTTCTCCGTAGTGGCTGTATCAATTTACAATCCCACCAACAGTGCAAGAGTGTTCCCTTTACTCCACATCTTCTCCAGCATTTATTGTTTGTAGATTCTTTGATGATGGCCATTCTGACTCGTGTGAGGTGATATCTCATTGTAGTTTTGATTTGCATTTCTCTAATGATTAGTGATGTTGAGCAAATTTTCATGTGCCTCTTGGCCATCTGTATGTCTTCTTTGGAGAAATGTATATTTAGGTCTTCTGCCCATTTTTGGATTGGGTTGTTTTTTTGATATTGAGCTGCATGAGCTGCTTGTATATTTTGGAGATTAATCCTTTGTCAGTTGCTTCCTTTGCAAATATTTTCTCCCATTCTGAGGGTCACCTTTTCATCTTGTTTATGGTTTCCTTTGTAGTGCAAAAGCTTTTAAGTTCCATTAGGTCCCATTTGTTTACTCTTGATTTTATTTCCATTACTCTAGCAGGTGGGTCAAAAAGGATCTTGCTGTGATTTATGTCATAGAGTGTTCTGCCTATGTTTTTCTCTAAGAGTTTTATAGTGTCTGGCCTTACATTTAGGTCTTTAATCCATTTTGAATTTATTTTTGTGTATGGTGTTAGGGAGTGTTCTAATTTCATTCTTTTACATGTAGCTGTCCAGTTCTCCCAGCACCACTTATTGAAGAGTCTGTCTTTTCTCCATTGTATACTCTTGCCTCCTTTATCAAAGATAAGGTGACCATATGTGTGTAGGTTTATCTCTGGGCTTTCTATCCTGTTCCATTGATCTATATTTCTGTTTTGTGCCAGTATCATACTGTCTTGATTACTGTAGCTTTGTAGTATAGTCTGAAGTCAGAGAACCTGATTCCTCCAGCTCCGTTTTTCTTTCTCAAGATTGCTTTGGCTATTCGGGGTCTTTTGTGTTTTCATACAAATTGTGAAATATTTTGTTCAAGTTCTGTGAAAAATGCCATTGGTAGTTTGATAGGGATTGTATTGAATCTGTAGATTGCTTTCGGTAGTATAGTCATTTTCAGAATGTTGATTCTTCCAATCCAAGAACATGGTATACTTCTCCATCTGTTTGTATCATCTTTAATTTCTTTCATCAGTGTGTTATAGTTTTCTGCATACAGGTCTTTTGTCTCCTTAGGTAGGTTTATTCCTAGGTATTTTATTCTTTTTGTTGCAATGATAAATGGGAGTGTTTCCTTAATTTCTCTTTCATATTTTTCATCATTATTGTATAGGAATGCAAGAGATTTCTGTGCATTAATTTTGTATCCTGCTACTTTACCAAATTCATTGATCACCTGTAGTTTTCTGGTAGTATCTTTAGGATTCTCTATGTATAGTATCATGTCATGTGCAAACAGTGACAGTTTTATTTCTTCTTTTCTGATCTGGGTTCCTTTTATTTCTTTTTCTTCTCTGATTGCGATGGCTAAAACTTCCAAAATTATGTTGAATAATAGTGGTGAGCGTGGGCAACCTTGTCTTCTTCCTGATCTTAGTGGAAATGGTTTCATTTTTTCACCATTGAGAACAATGTTGGCTGTGGGTTTGTCATATATGGCCTTTATTATGTTGAGGTAAGTTCCCTCTATGCCTACTTTCTGGAGGGTGTTGAATTTTGTCAAAAGCTTTTTCTGAATCTTTTGAGATGATCATATGGTTTTTTATCCTTCAGTTTGTTAATATGGCGTATCACATTGATGGATTTGCGTGTATTGAATAATCCTTGCATTCCTGGGATAAACCCCACTTGATCATGGCGTATGATTCCTTTAATGTGTTGTTGGATTCTGTTTGCTAGTATTTTGTTGAGGATTTTTTCATCTATATTCATCAGTGATATTGGCCTGTAGCTTTCTTTTTCTGTGACATCTTTGTCTGGTTTTGGTATCAGGGTGATGGTGCCTCATAGAATGAGTTTGGGAGTGTTCCTGCCTCTGCTATATTTTGGAAGAGTTTGAAAAGGTTAGGTGTTAGCTCTTCTCTAAATGTTTGGTAGAATTCACCTGTGAATCCATCTGGTCCTGGGCTTTTGTTTGCTGGAAAATTTTTAATCACAGTTTCAATTTCAGTGCTTGTGATACATCTGTTTATATTTTCTATTTCTTCCTGGTTCAGTCTTGGGAGGTTGTGCTTTTCTAAGAATTTGTCCATTTCTTGCAGCTCGTTCATTTTATTGGCATATAGTTGCTTTTAGTAATGTCTTATGAACCTTTGTATTTCTGCCGTGTCAATTGTTACTTCTTCTTTTTCATTTCTAATTCTATTGATTTGAGTCCTCTCCCTTTTTTCTTGATGAGTCTGGCTAATGGTTTATCAATTTTGATTATCTTCTCAAAGAACCAGCTTTTAGTTTTACTGATCTTTGCTATCGTTTCCTTCATTGCTTTTTCATTTATTTCTGATCTGATCTTTATGATTTCTTTCCTTCTGCTAACTTTGGTTTTTCTGTTCTTCTTTCTCTGACTGATTTAGGTGTAAGGTTAGGTTGTTTATTTGAGATGTTTCTTTTTTTTGACGTAGGATTGTATTGCTATAAACTTCCCTCTTAGAGCTGCTTTTGCTGCATCCTAAAGATTTTGGATTGTTGTGCTTTCATTGTTATTTGTTTCTAGGTATTTTTTGATTTCCTCTTTGACTTCTTCAGTGATCTCTTGGTAATTTAGTAGTGTACTGTTTAGCTTCCATGTGTTTGTATTTTTTACAGATTTTTTCCTGTAATTGATATCTAGTCTCATAGCGTTGTGAATGGAAAAGATACTTGATACGATTTCAATTTTCTTAAATTTACCAAGGCTTGATTTGTGACCCAAGATATGATCTATCCTGGAGAATCTTGCATGAGCACTTGAGAAGAAGGTGTATTCTGTTGTTTTTGGTTGGAATGTCCTGTAAATATCAATTAAGTCCATCTTGTTTAATGTATCATTTAAAGCTTGTGTTTCCTTATTTACTTTCATTGTTGGACCTGTCCATTGTGAAAGTGGGGTGTTAAAGTCCCCTAGTATGATTCTGTTACTGTCAATTTCCCCTTTTATGGCTGTTAGCATTTGCCTTATATATTGAGGTGCTCCTATGTTTGTGCATAAATATTTACAATGTTATATCTTCTTCTTGGATTGATCCCTTGATCAGTATATAGTGTCCTTCTTTGTCTCTTGTAATAGTCTTTATTTTATTTATTTATTTATTTATTTTTATTTATAATTATTTTTTTTTTTGCGTTACACAGGCCTCTCACTTTTGTGGCCTCTCCTGTTGCAGAGCACAGGCTCTGGATGCGCAGGCTCAGCGGCCATGGCTCACGGGCCTAGCCGCTCTGCGACATGTGGGATCTTCCCGGACCGGGGCATGAACCCACGTCCCCTGCATCGGCAGGCTGACTCTCAACCACTGCACCACCAGGGAAGCCCAGTAGTCTTTATTTTAAGGTCTATTTTGTCTGATATGAGAATTGCTATTCCAGCTTTCTTTTGATTTCCATTTGCATGGAATATCTTTTTCCATCCCCTCACTTTCATTCTGTATGTATCCCTAGGTCTGAAGTGAGTCCTTGTAGACAGCATATATACGGGTCTTGTTTTTGTATCCATTTAGCCAGTCTGTATGTCGTTTGGTTGGAGCATTTAATCCATTTACATTTAAGGTAATTATCAATATGTATGTTCCTTTTAACATTTTCTTAATTGTTTTGGGTTTGTTATTGTAGGTCTGTTCCTTCTCTTGTGTTTCCTGACTAGAGAAGTTCCTTTAGCATTTGTTGTAAAGCTGGTTTGGTGGTGCTGAATTCTCTTAGCTTTTCCTTGTCTGTAAACCTTTTAATTTCTCTGTCAAATCTGAATGAGGTCCTTGCTGGGTAGAGTAATCTTGGTTGTAGGTTTATCCCTTTCATCACTTTAAATATGTCATGCCACTCCCTTCTGGCTTGCAGAGTTTCTGCTGAAAGATCAGCTGATAACCTTATGGGGATTCCCTTGTATGTTATTTGTTGCTTTTCCCTTGCTGCTTTTAATATTTTTTCTTTGAATTTAATTTTTGAAAGTTTGATTAATGTGTGTCTTGGCATGTTTCTCCTTGGATTTATCCTGTATGGGACTCTCTGTGCTTCCTGGGCTTGATTGAATACTTCCTTTCCTATATTAGGGATGTTTTCAACTATAATCTCATCAAATATTTTCTCAGTCTCTTTCTTTTTGTCTTCTTCTTCTGGGACCCCCTATAATTCAAATGTTGGTGCATTTAATGTTGTCCCAGAGGTGTCTGTGACTGTCCTCAATTCTTTTCATTCTTTTTCCTTTATTCTGCTCTGTGGTAGTTATTTCCACTATTTTATCTTCCAGGTCACTTATCTGTTCTTCTGCCTCAGTTATTCTGCTATTGATTCCTTCTGGAGAATTTTTAATTTCATTTATTGTGTTGTTCATCATTGTTTGCTTGCTCTTTAGTTCTTCTAGGTCCTTGTTAAACGTTTCTTGTATTTTCTGTATTCTATTTCCTAGAATTTGGATCATCTTTACTATCATTACTCTGAATTCTTTTTCAGGTAGGCTGTCTATTGCCTCTTCATTTGTTTGGTCTGGTGGGTATTTACCTCACTCTTTCATCTGCTGTGTGTTTTCTCTGTCTTCTCATTTTGCTTAACTTACTGTGTTTGGGGTCTCCTTTTGTCAGGCTACATGTTCTTAGTTCCCGTTGTTTTTGGTGTCTGCCCCTAGTGGCAAAGGTTGATTCAGTGGGGTGTGTAGGCTCCCTGGTGGAGGTGAGTAGTGCCTTTGTTCTGGTGGATTAGGCTGGATCTTGTCTTTCTGGTGGGCAGGACGGTGTTCAGTGGTGTGTTTTGGGGTGTTTGTGACCTTATTATGATTTTTGGTAGCCTCTCTGCTAATGGGTAGGGTTGTGTTCCTGTCTTGCTAGTTGTTTGGCATAGGGTGTCCAGCACTGTAGCTTGCTGGTTCTTGAGTAGAGCTGGGTCTTAGCGTTGAGATGGAGATCTCTGGGAGAGCTTTTGCTGTTTTATATTACATGGGGCCTGGAGGTCTCTTGTGGACCAGTGTCCTGTACTTGGCTCTCCCACCTTGGAGGCTCAGGCCTGACACCTGGCCGGAGCACCAAGACCCTGTCAGCCACTCGGCCAGGTACGTGGAGAGTTTCTTGCCTTTTGGGAAGTCTGAGGTTTTCTGCCAGCGTTTAGTAGGTGTCCTGTAGGAGCTGTTCCACATGTAGATGTATTTCTGATGTATTTGTGGGGAGGAAGGTGATCTCCATGTCTTACTCCTCCCCTATCTTGAAGCTCTCTAGACTTTTGTATATTTTAAACTAATTTTAAACTAATTACCTTAATGACTTCTACTAGTCAATTTTCATTTGATTTACTTAGGTTTTCCATTTAAAGAAGCATGATCTGAAAATAGAGAGTAATTTGTCCCCATGTTTCTAAAATTTACCAATTAAAAGAATTCTTCTGTCCTTTATTGCATTGGCTAGAACTTCCAGGAAAGTGCTAAATAATAACCAGCACACTGCTCTTGTTGCTAAATTTAATGGGAATGGGCTCTAGTATTTCATCATTAACTCTAATATTGGCTATCTCTATACAATAATTATTCTCTAATTGATTAAGGAGGTTTTCCTCTATTGTCAGGAAGCTTTTGTATTTATTTTTTAATCTTTGCATTTATTAAAAGAACTATTTTTAATCTTCTGAGGTACTGAAGTGACTAATTAACTGGCTGGTATATTTTACATGCTACTGGATTAGCATGTTATATAGGGAGATTAGTTTGTGATTTACATTTTTGTGCTCTATTTGTTGGACTTGGGGATTAGAGTATTGCTGGTTTGGGAAAATGAATTGGGCAGTGTGCCATCTTTCTCTGTACTCTGGAACACTTTAAGTGATATGTGAATTATCTTTCCCTGAAGCTGTGCTAGAACTCACTAGTAAAGTTGTCTAGACATGGTACTGCATTTGGAGTTATTCCCTAGGCAAAATTTTCCATTTCTTCCACGGTTGTTGGTATCCACATGGACTAGTTTCTCAAATCATTTCTGGAAGGTTATGTGTTTTTTAGAAAATCGTGTGTTTCATCCTTATTTTTGGAATTTTTAGCTTAGAGTGGTGCATTTAAATTTCTTATAGCATTACTGGGTACTTGTATATCTGTGAATAAAGCCTGATTCTCATTTTTAATGATTTGCATATATTTTCTGTTGTCTAAATCTGTAAGCTTTGTCTATTTTATTGATATTTTCAAAGAAATTATTTCTCGGATTTATTTATCATATCTATTTTTGTTTTCTGATAATTTCTACATCATTATTTTTACATCATTATTAATGCATTTCTCTTTATCTCTCAGGTTTCTCTTCTTTTTTGACATTTTTTCCAATTTATTTTCATTTTCTGTTTTTAAAAATAAATATATTTAAGGCTGTGAGATTTCTTCTGAATGTAGTTGTCCTCACCATATCAATTTTGATTTGTAGATGTTGTTGCTTTTATAGGTGTGATGTTCTATAGCTGCACTTATTTTTAACTTTTGTAAAAATTGAGTATAATTTACAAACATTGAAATGCACATATTTGAATAGTACAATTTGATAAGTTTTTTATTGAAGTAAAATTTATGTACAGTGAAATGCATTTCTTAATTGTACCGTTTGTTGAGTTTTGACAAGTCTGTGTAACCAACACACCAAGCAAGATGCAGAGTCCCTCCCTTGAGCTTTCCTTCTGCCTGCTTCCAATCAGTCCCCCACTGGGCAACCACTGTTTGGATTTCTATCACCAGAGTCATTTTTTGATTCTCGAACTTCATATGAATGAAATCATACAGTAGTACTCTCTGTGTCTGAGTACTTTCCCTCAGCATAATGACTTTTAGGTTAATCCATATTGTTGCTTGTATTAGCGGCACATTTTTTTTAAACTGCTGAGTTTTAAAATTACTGAGTTTTAAAAATTGTATCGTTTGTACCACAGTTTATCCTATGTCCTCTGGATGGACTTTTGAGGTGTTTCCAATGTTGGACTATAATGAATAAAGCTGCCTGGACATTCCTGTAGAAGTCTTTTTGTGGATATGTTTTCATTTCTTTTGGGTAAATACTTAATGGCATTGCTGGGCCAAGGGATAGATGTATGCTTAATTTTAAAGAAAGTGCCAATCTTTTTCCAGTAGTTGTACCATTACAGACTCCATCCGGAAATGCATGAGACTCCAGTTGTTCACATCCTTGCTAATAATTGGTATTGTCAGTCTTTCATTTTAGTCATTTTGGGGGGTATAAAATAGAATCTCATTGTGTTTTTAATTTATATTTCTCTGTTGTCTAATGATATTAGGCATCTTTTTGTGTGCTTCTTCTTGGCCATTTATATAGCTTTTTTTGTTAAGTGTTCAAGCCTTTTGACTATTTTTAAATTGGATTGTCTTTTAGTTATTTGAGTTGTAGGAATTCTTTATATTAATATGTTCTGGATATAAGTTCTTTGTCAGATTTATGATTCTAAATATTTTCTTCTAGTCTGTGGTTTATCTTTTCTTTGCAGTGTCTTCTGAAGAATAGGAGGTTTTAATTTTAATGAATTCCCTTCTTGTAATTTTTTTTCTTTTATGGTTATTGTTTTTTGTGTTTCATTTAAGAAATTTTTACCTACCTGAATATTGCAAATATATTCTATATTTTCATGTAGAAGCTTTACAGTTTTAGCTTTTTTTGATCCTATCATTCATTCCAGTTAACTTTTGGGATGAAGTGTAGAGTCAGGATTCATTATTTTTTACCCAGTAGCTCTTTGGTTGTTCCAACACCATTTGTAGAAAAAACTATCCACTTCCTATTGAATTATCTTGGTGCCTTTGTTGAAAATCAGTTGAGAATTTCCCTGGTGGTGCAGTGGTTAAGAATCTGCTTGCCAATGCAGGGGACATGGGCTCGAGCCCTGGTCTGGGAAGATCCCACGTGCCGCAGAGCAACTAAGCCCGTACGCCACAACTACTGAGCTTGCGCTCTAGAGCCCACGAGCCATAACTACTGAGCCTGTGAGCCAAAACTACTGAAGCCTGCACACCTAGAGCCTGAGCTCCGCAACAAAAGAAGCCACCTCAGTGAGAAGCCCGCGCACCGCCACGAAGAGAAGCCCCCACTCGCTGCAACTAGAGAAAGCCTGTGAGCAGCAACGAAGAACCAATGCAGCCAAAAATAAATAAAATAAATTAAATTAAAAAAGAAAGAAAATCAGTTGAATGTATCTTGTAGGTCTATTTCTAGACTTTCTAGACTGTTTCTGTAGTTGCAGGTTTGGTATTCTCTTTGACCCATGAATTGCTTAGGAATATGCTGCCATCTTTAACAACAACTCTAACTTATGACCCTGAAGACCATTATGTTGGAGCCAGATCAGGACTGAGGCTGAGTAATAATGTCATCCTCTAAAGCAGTAGTTCTAAAATTTAGCAGTGTTACGTAGGGAGTTAACAAACAAGAATAGATTTGGGGACCCTATTCCAGACCTAATTTTCGGCGTAAAAACTGGAGAATATCTCTTTTTAAAAAGCCCTCCAGGTGATTCTAAGACGTCCAGTCAATTTGAGAACCATTGCCCTAAGCACCACCTCTTACAACAAAGAGCAGACTTATAGTTACATGCTGAGACCTCAGTGGGTTCAATCTGTTCCATTATTTCAGTGTATAGACTAGCCCTTCAAAAAAGGGAAACAGAAAATTAGCCTGTTACTTCTTCAGGCATTGAAATGAACATGAACCTCACATCATCTTTGAATGACCTTCTTTTTAATTTGGGAGGACGTAATATCTATTATTGTTGTGGTGTAGTTAAGAGATTTTTTATGTAGGAAACAATTGGATTCTGGATGACTGTTTTGCTGTTCAAGTACGGTGACTTAAAGTTTTAGGGAGAACTGTTTGGGGCATGGAGGCAGGTGCCTTATCTATTCCAGGGCTAATGGATCAGGGAAGCTCCAAGAAAGCCAAGAGAGCTGTCAAATGAAGTGCATTACAGTTCAGGACCAGAGGGAAGGCTTTTGGAGAGACTTACGATCTCATTATATTGGTGAGACTGTTAAAAAAGGAGCCCAGCTTCTGTGCTCCTTAGTTGTGGCATGTGAACTCTTAGTTGCAGCATGCATGTGGGATCTAGTTCCCTGACCAGGGATTGAACCTGGGCCCCCTGCATCGGGAGTGCAGAGTCTTAACCACTGCGCCACCAGGGAAGTCCCCTAGATGGTTTTCTTGTGTTGTTGTAAATCTGGATTGTGAATCATATTATGGTTGGTGAGATTTACCATGGGAATTATGTGTGGTTTGGTTTGAGTGTGTGAATTCAGAAAGAGTTTGTATTTGTTTCTGTCAAGTTCCCCTAGGGAATTAGCCCCAGCTTACTTGCTTATTTATTTACTTAGTTATTGGATTGAGGTTTCCTGAATTGAACAGGTAGTATGGATTAGAATTTCAGATCTTTATCAAGGCAGGTCTGTGCTTACTAACTCATAAAGGGAGACTTCCCTTTTTCTATCAGAATCTAGGACAAGACAGACAAACTTCTTTGTCATCTTTCATGGGTATATTTTTTTCCAGTTCTCCCTTTCTCTGAGAGTAGCCCTTTGAAGGTTTAGGCTTATGCAGGGATTTCAGGCCCCTTTCTTCCTGTCTGAGTGAAAATAAGAAAGCCAGTGAGGCTGGAGGGTAATGAATGGGGACAGTGATGGCAGGACATGAAGCCAGAGAGGTAATGAGAGGCAAGAACTTGTAAGGCCTTGTGAGTCAGGACAAGATTTTTTGCTTATACTCTCAGTGAGATGAAAAATCATTGGAGGGTTTTGAGCAAAGATATGACATGCACGAATGTGATCTGATTTGTATTTTAAATGGATTTGTCTGGTTGCAGTTAGAAAATAGACTATGGGGCCCAAGGATGGAAGTAGGGAGACAAAGTTGAAGGCTATTGCAGTATTGCGGGTGAGAGGTGATGATGGTGTACACTTGGGTGGTTATGGTGGAGGTGGTGAGAAGTGGTAAAATTCTGGGTATGGTTTGAAGGTGGAGAAAATAGGATTTGATAATAAACTGAATATTGAATATATGGGAGAGACTTCAAGGGTTTTAGGCTTAGACAACTGGCAAGAAATGTATTGCTATTTGCTGAGATGAGGAAGACTGGATAGAACAGTTTGGTGGAGGAAAATCAAGAATTTGGTTTTGGACACTTAGATCATAAGCTTGAGATGTCTGTTAAGCCATACAAATGGAGATGTAGATTGACAGTTGAATTTATGATGCTGGGAGACATGAGAGGAAATGTCCACATTATATATATAAATTTGGTAATTGCCAGGTTATATATGATATGAAATTCTATGGGATTTTATAAGATTATTCATTTGAAAAAGATGTTATAAATCACCTAGAATTTCTGGGTATTTTGAGCAGATGTAGTTTTAATTAGTTAATTAATTAATTAGGCTGCCTTGGGTCTTCATTGCTGCACGCAGGCTTGCTCTAGTTGCAGCGAGTGGGGGCCACTCTTCGTCGCGGTGTGCGGGCTTCTCACTGAAGTGGCTTCTCCTGTGGCGGAGCACCGGCTCTAGCTGTGTAGGCTTCAGTAGTTGTGGTGCACATGTGCTCCACGGCATGTGGGATCTTCCTGGACCAGGGCTTGAACCTACGTCCCTTGCATTGGCAGGCGGATTCTTAACCACTGCGCCACCAGGGAAGTCCTAGCAGATGTATTTTTAGATTACATTGTCTCTACTGTGTTAGAAGAAATAAAAGTATATATATATTTTAAAATGCAGTAAAATACATATAAACATAAAATTTATCATCTTAACTGTTTTTAAGTGTACAGCTTAATAATGTTAAGTATATTCACATTGTTGTACAACCAATCTTCAGAACTTTTTCGTCTTGCAAAACTGAAACTCTATGTGCATTAATAACTATTCCCCATTCTATTCCTCCCAGCCCCTGGCAACTACCATTCCACTTTCTGTTTATATGAGTTTGATTACTCTGGATACTTAATATAAGTAAAATCATACAGCATTTGTCTTTTTGTGACTGGCTTATTTTACTTAGCGTAATGTCTTCAAGGTTCATCCATGTTATAGCATGTGTCAGAATTTCCTTCCTTTTCAAGACTGAATAATATTCCTCTATGTGTGTGTGTGTGTGTGTGTGTATCAATCACATTTTGTTTATCCATTTGTCTGTTGATTGACATTTGGTTTGCTTTCACCTCTTGGCTGGTATGGTAAAGCTATTATGACCATGGGTGTGCAAATTCTCTTTGACACTCTGCTTTTAATTCTTTTGGGGATATTTACTTAGAAGTGGTATTGCTAGGTCATTTGGTGATTCTATTTTTAATTTTTTGAGGAACTGCCATACTGTTTTCTATGGTGGCCACACCATTTTACATTCCCACCAATAGTGCACAAGGGTTCCAATTTTTCCACCTCCTCGTGAACATTTGTTATTTTCTGTTTTTAAAAATTTTCTATAGCAGCCACCCTAATGGGTGTGAGATGATATCTCATTGTGGTTTTGATTTACATTTCTTTAAATGATTAGTCATTTAAATCATTTCTTTAATGATTAGTGATATTGAGCATCTTTTCTTTGCTTGTTGGCCATTTGTATATCTTTTTTGGAGAGATGTCTTTTCAAGTCCTTTGCCCATTTAAAAAATCAGGTTGTTTGGATTTGTGTTGTTGAGTTGTAGAAGTTCTTTAATACATTCTGAATATTAGCTCCTTATCAGGTATTTAATTTGCAATTATTTTCTTCCATTCCATAGGTTGCTTTTTCACTCTGTTGATTGTGTCTTTTGATGCACAGAAGTTTTAAATTCTGATGTAGTCAAATTTACCTAATTTTGCTTTTGTTGCCCGTGCTTTGGGTGTTATTTCCAAGACATCATTGCCAAATCCAATGTCATGAAGCTTTCCTTGTTTTCTTCTAAGAGTTTTATAGTTTTAGGTCTTAAATTTAGGCCTTTGATCCATTTTGAATAATTTTTTTCCATGGTCTAAGGTAAGGATCAAACTTCATTCTTTTTGCATACGGAATCCAGTTTTTTCAATACTTTTTGTTGAAAAGACTGTCCTTTATCCATTAAATTGTCTTGGCACCCTTGTCAAAAATCATTTGACCGTATATGTGAGGGTTAGAAATATATTCTTGTTCTCTCCTTTCTGTGGATGAAAAATGTTGCCTGCCATATCAGTAAACAAAGCCCTAGGCCACTGCAGCCGCCCCCCACTGTGCGCCCTGAGGGAAGTCAGGATGGAAAGCAGGGCACTGGCCCTACCTAGATGGTTAAGGTGCATATAAAAGGAATGATTTCAATAGCCCAGACTCTTGCATCTTCCCATACACAAAAAAGCTCACTAAATTCATTAACTTGAGATATCTGGTTTTCTTTAATCAACAGTAATCTTTTGATGTTCCAACTACCTGGTTTTTGTTGCAAAAACCCCTATATATCCTCGCTCCTCCCTTAACCTCTTTGGAGCTGTCCCTCAGAGCTATCTGAGAGACTGTCTTCCAAGCTTCAGTCCTCAGTTTTGTCCATCAAATAAAACATAATTCTCAACTTTTAGGTTGTGCATTTTTTTTCGGTCAACATCTCCATTAAACAAGTCCATTTTTATTTTGCCTACTAAATATCTTCTGAATCTCCCTACTCCTCTTTATTTCTGTCAGTGTCACCCTGGCTTATATTATCATCCTATCATCCAGGTTACAGGAATAGCCTGAAAACTTATTTCCTCCTTTACTTAAAAAAAAAAATTACCCCAACAAACCAGCTTTATTGTGATATAATTCACATAGCATATATTTACCCATTTAAAGTGTACAATTCAGTAGTTTTTAGTATATGCAGTCATCTCTAAAACCTAACTGTAGAACATTTTTCTTCTATCCCAAATCACAAATACTCTTGACCCACTCTAACCTGTCATCCAATTTGCAGCTAGATTGATCTTTTTTTTTAAAGCTAATCTGATTATGTTCCCGTCCCCCATTTCCCTACACAAAAAAAACCCTTCAATGGTCTACTATCTCCTTACAATAGACCAAAATCTTTGGTGTGGCTTTCATTCCACACTGCCGCCTGCCCTCCCCCCCCCACCCCAATATCTCCAGCTCCATTTCACATCACTCTCTCCCATAATACGGCACTATGATATGGCCACACCATGCTTTACCCTTCCTCATGGATTTTCAGATGCTTTTCTTTTTCTCTGCCCCATCCCCATCTCTATCACCTTCCCAACTTTTATATCTCAGCTCAAATACTGCTTTCTCAAGGAAGGCTTCCATGACTGCCCTTCCCCCTATCACACATCCAGATGAGCTTAGGGTTCCTCTGTTAGCCTCAGATTCCTCCTCTAGAATATAGGCTCCATGAGGCCAGGTGCTGGTACAATCACTGTATCCCCAGTGCCTAGCACGGTGCCTGCCACTTTGCAGACATTTCATTTGTTCAGCTAATATTATTGGGTGCTCACTATTTGTCAGGCACCTTTCTAAGTGAAGATATGCAAAAGAGCATGGCTGGAAGTCTGAGTCCTTGACTGTAACTACCTCCAGAAGCTGCCAAACACTGGCTGTGTACTAGGTCTGGTGTGGGAAGTGGGACAGCTTTCCCCATGAGACCTGTCAGATAAAGCCTTTGCAGTTACCTGTGGTCAGGCCTGAAAGATCATACGTAGGATTTTGGACAGGAGCTGGACTCCTCAGAGATTAGGGGATGTTTTTCTCTTGAGAAATTGGACGGGCCAAGAGAAAAGCTTCCAGGTACTGGTGTGTGTGTGTGTGTGTGTGTGTGTGTGTAGTCCACTGAATAGGCCTTTTGCCACCTTATCACTGCACAGTGAGATGTTCCTGTTGACCAGCCCCATCCATGTACATAGAGCATCCGTGTTGATTTTCAAGTGCCCAATGAAAAGATATGAGCAGACATCTAAGGATTTCAGGTATTTGATGAATACCTCCTACTTGAAAGAGAGACTAAATAATCACACAGATAAAAGAAACCCAGAAGCAACAGGGACAATGTAAAGAATAAAATTTCAAAAAATGTATCACATCATAATAATAATCTGAATGTTTTCGTCATGTAAGAGAAAATATTGCATCCAGGAAATAATGGGATGCTGTGAAAAAGTATAACCAGAGAACAATTAGGAGCTCTAAAATGAAAAAAAATATAGTGACTGAAAAAAAAAAATCAACAACAGAAGTGCCAAAAGATAAGATCAAGAAAATCTGGCAGAAAATATAGCAAAAGATACAGTGGTATACAGTAGAAAACTTAAGTTTACAAGGTAAATCCAGGAGATACAATAGACTATTAGGAATTCCAGAAGGAGAAAATAGAGAAAATACCAGGAAAATACAATATTTCTGAAATTAAGAGTACTAGCCTCCAGTTTGAAAAGTTCTAGGGTGTGTCCAGCACAATAAATGAAAAAAATCCCTACTCCTACCCACCTTAAATTGAATAATCACAACACCAGGGTATAGAGATGATTTGAAGAAAAGAGATGAGGAGAAAAACAGATGACATAGCAAGTATTAGGAATCATAATGGCACCAAACTCTGTAGTTAGAGAAAACTGAAAAATAACGGACTTTAAAATTCTGAAGGAGAATCATTAATCAACTCAGAAATCTAAACCCAACCAAACTTTCCAAACAGTGCCAAGGTAGAATAAAGATAATTTTAGATAAGCAAGAAGTAAAAATTAAATTTTTCTTTTCTAAGAAAGTTTTTGAAAGATATGCTTAAGCCAAATGAGCAGTAAACTCAGGAGACTGGAGATGCTGTACAGGGAAGTGGTGAGGAGTTCCTAGGTCATTTTCTTCCTTGTAGAGCAGGTGGAAAGCAGTCATTCCCAACCAGAATAGGTGGCAAAGGGCTCCGGGCAAGAATTCTGCAGGGATAAAGATAGACTTGAAACCTTATCTGATGCCGTCAATGTTTTGGAAAATAAGAATGGAAGAATTTTGACAGTTATGATGGGGGATGTGGACAAATTAAAGATAAATACATAGAAAACAAAGCAAATGAAATTCCAGTAAAACCAAAAAATTTGTATTTTTTTGGAGAGGGTAAGGAAGGTGTACTACTTGGCTCAGCAGATAGCAAAATTTAATTAGCAATGCAAAACACGACTAAGTTAACTTAGTAAAGCCCTTGTGTATAGTTAGAGAAAGTAGTAAAGGAAAATGTGGTGCAAGTGTGATGTAAGAGAACGAAATCTTTTACAACCAACCTAGGGAATTGATATAAAATGCCAAAATGGCAAAAGGAAGACATAGCAGTGTTACAAACACTGCTAGAGACCTACCTGGGGTCCATTCTTCTCCTAACAGAACATACGGTAGCAACATGCTTAGCAAAAAAATTTTATTTCCTTGCCTTTCTTGTCAGTAAGAGTGGTCATTTTATATCAATCTAGCCAGTGATACATGTGGCACATGATCAGAAGTCACTGGGTGGCAGATACAGCTGAAATGTGTCCTTTGCCCTTCCTCTTCTTGCCTGGAATACAGTTGAGTTGCTGGAGGTGCAGCATCCATATTGAGACACTGAGGTGACAAGGATGAGAGAGAAAGTCATGTGCTAATGAGGGGAGTTAGAGCAGAAAGGTCTCAGATGGGTCTTGATGGCGTATTGGGTCGTGTGCCATCCCTGCTTTGCCTCTGGGCTTCTTTTACCTGAGAAAATCCCTGATTTGTTCAGAAAATTGAGATTTATTCAGAAAATTGAGTCGATTGTTCATAAAATTGAGATTTGTTTAGAAAATTAAGTTGATCAAGCTACATAAGCATAATAGCTAAAAAATATGGTGGTAAATAATGTTTAAAACAGTTAAAATAATTCAGAGTGATTGTATGGGGGGATGGGGAGAGTGTGGTAGAAGCTGCTGGGTTTTGGTACAATTGATGCTGCAGTGAGCTCAATTTGATGTCTTGGACAATGCATATGTATTAGTTTAATAAACATATTAATAAGAAAGAAGACTATCTTCCTGGATGGAACACTTTGATATCTTCCTATTTTACTTGAAATAAAATCCAAACTCCTTTAACAGATTCTTCATGATATGGCTGGCCCCGGCCACCTTCCCTCCTCATCTTTCATCATCTTCCTCCTCGTCTAACCCCCAGCCGCATTACCTTCTTTCAATTTTGTAAAGGCCCTTTTAGTAAATTTGCACATGAAGTTTCCTCTGGCTCATTCAGGAGCCCAGGAGGAAACATGACAGGCGCAAACTTGGTGACCCAGGAGAGTTTAATAAAGGCGAGATTTAAGGAAACCAACACGGGATGATGCAGTACTTTGGGGCCTACAAGGGCAGGGAACCATCCATCCCCAGGCCTGAACCACCTGTATGGAGAAAATCACCTGACAGAACTGTGGCCTTTAGGAGAATAACGCTGATAACCCACAGGTATTTGAACACTGAGAGTGCAGCGCTCACTGTTAATTAAAAGGACTGGAGTGGTTGCTATAGGAAAATGTCTCAATGCACATTAGTGTGAAAGCTTGCTTGCGCTATGTAAAAGTCTACCCTTCTTGACTGAGTCTCTGGTGGTCACATGAACAGGGCCTCACAGAGCATGTGTTGAGGCCTCACATAGTAAAAGGCTTCTTTTTTAACAAAATTTTGTTGAAGTATAGTTGATTTACAATGTTGTGTTAATTTCAGCTCTACAGCAAGGTGATTCAGTTATACATATATATATATATTCTTTTTCATATTCTTTTCCATTATGGTTTATCACAGGATATTGGATATAGTTCCCTGTGCTATACGGTAGGACCTTGTTGTTTATCCATTCCATATAGAATAGTTTGCATCTGCTAATCCCAGACTCCCACTCCATCCCTTCCCCACCCACTACCCTTGGCAACCACAAGTCTATTGGCTATGTCTGTGAGTCTGTTTCTGTTTCATAAAGGTTCATTTGTGTCATATTTTAGATTCCACATATAAATGATATCATATCGTATTTGTCTTTCTGACTTACTTCACTTAGTATGATAATCTCTAGTTCCATCCATGTTGCTGCAAATGGAATTATTTTGTTCTTTTTTGTGGCTAATATTCCAGTGTGTGTGTGTGTGTGTGTGTGTGTGTGTGTGTGTGTGTGTGTGTGTACCACATCTTCTTTATCCATTCATCTGTTGATTGTTTCCATGTCTTGGCTATTGTAAATAGTGCTGCTATGAACATTGAGGTGCACGTATCTTTTTGAATTATAGTTTTGTCTGGGTGTATGCCCAGAGTGGGATTGCTGTATCATATGGCAACTCTGAGGAACCTACATACTGTTTTCCATAGTGGCTGTACTAATTTACATTCCCACCAACATTGTGGGAGGGTTCCCTTTTCTCCACACCCTCTCCAACATTTATTATTTGTAGACTTTAGTAAAAGGCTTCTTGGACACGAGTATCCAGGTTCTCACACAGTTCAGCACTTGAATTTAAAATGAGGGCACAATCAGTATTGACTTGCGAGGTGCCACTGGCAAACTGGCCTGTGAAGATCACCCTGTCATAGCCTTGGTTCCTTGCCCTCCAGAGAGCCGACACCCCTTCACTGGGGAGGATGAGCAGGACAGACAGAGACATCCGGCCCTCCCAGAACAGGGTGAAGCTGACAAGGTAGGTGCCATTGTTGAAGTCTGTCACCTTTCCCGAAGCGCCTGCCTTCAGGGCTGGGGAGGACATCCTGGCCCTCAGGAAATCCCCGCCATATTCCTTCCTGCGTCCCAAGTGGTTCCTCACCTCCAGCAGGACGTCTAGCTGATCCCCCCTGCAGTATGTGTCTTGAGGGCTGAGGAGGGTGGCTTTGCTGTGTGTGGCGCTGGTGGTGGAGCTCACGTGGGTGAAGGGTCTGGGTGGGATCAGCTGGTCTAGTTTCTCCTTGATCCCCTTTATTCTCAGCTCAGTCTCTGTTGGTGAAACTGCTGGATCCAGTGGTACTTCATGGTGTAAGACCATTTTGAAGGTATTTCTGTGATGCATAAGGGAGGCATCTCTTATTCACACCAAACTTGAAATGACAAAGACTGAGACATATTCTGTGTACACAGCTGAGCCTGTCTCTGTTAACCTTAAGGTTGGATTTATATCTTTATTAATATATTACCACCAAAGAGTCCAGTCCAGGAATTTCCATAATTAAAGTGCAGAAAGCTTTTGGTAAAACCTGTGTGTCAGTTGTTCCATTACTATTCCACTACTATTCCATAGGCTATTAAAGCCCATTAAAAAATATTTAAAGATATTAAAAGAATTCTTTTGATTAAGAAGTGGTTACAACAGTACATTGAAAGAATTAAATATTAAGAAATATTTCACTATATGTCCTAATAAAATGAAAGGAAAAATCATAATAAAAAATAAACATTTTTAATAGTGAAATGTCAAGTTTTTTTGGTAGGTACCACATAAACAAGGTACAGAATTAAAAAGATACAAAATGGAAAGAAGTATGGAAGGAGCCTCCCTCTTTCATTCCTGTCTCCTGCCACACAGTTTTCCTTCCAGGATTAATCACTCTTATCTCTTTTATAAATATCTTTCCAGAGCCTATGTATATATACACGTGTGTGCACATACACACACACACTACATATATTCTCTTTTCTTTTTACGTAAATGGTAACATTATATGCATTGTTCTGTGCCTTGCTTTTTAATGTAAGGATATATTCTGAATATCTCTTCATTTTAGCACATACTGAGCTGCTTCAGTCATCCATTAAGATGGACACAAAGTATTTCATTGAATGGATGTATCATTCTTTAACAGTCACCTGTTGGTGGACGTACAGATTTTCCCCATTTTCTGCTAATATGGAAATTAATAACCTTGTACATTTACTCGGAAGTGGAATTACTGGGTTGAAATTTAAGGGCATTTTTTAATGTGTATGTTCTAAAATATGGAAAGGTTTGTGGGTTTTTTCTTTTGACCACACCACGCAGCATGTGGGATCTTAGTTCCCTGACCAGGGATGGAACTCATGCCCCCTGAAGTGGAAGCGCAGAGTATTAACCACTGGACCAGCAGGAAGTCCAGGTCTGTGTTTTCGTTCTCGTAATTATCTTTACATAATATAACAAATATGTGCAATAGATTTACATAACACATTTAATATTCTTTTTTCAGCAATATCTGTTGACTCCCTACCATAAGCAGTGACCAAAATTATTTACACTGTCTTGCCCCAATTTCCTCCTCTCCACTACTGTATTTTTGTTCTTTAAATTATTTATCTTTGTGTTCACCCTATTTCCTTAAAAGTGTGTGTTTTAATAAAGTTATATGTATTATATGTATAACTATATACAGAGTATTCTATATATACTATGATATATATATAGTACTATATACTATATATAATATATATTATCTATAATGTATAGCATATTATACTATAGTATATATAAGTACTATATGTAATAAATATAATTGTATTATGTATAACTTGTTTATTAAAACACATATTTTTAATATTTATGTATATATATGTGTGTGTACTTATTAGCTTTAAAAAGTATCTTTAAATACCAGGCTGAAAATGATAAAGAAATCTCTCCACCTGCCCTCCACCATCTTTTGTTATTTATAACATTTCTGTGTTATCAGAGTTTATAATATTTGTGTGTCAGAACACACAACATTTATGGTTTTCCACCATAATCTCCCTAGTTTTGTTTTGGTTTTGGTCAGTACTATGGTTCAGTGGATTCAGTAATTGTTGTCATTCTATTTGTAAGAGTTTTTCATCATTTATCCCTTGTTTAACTGAGGCTGGTCTTCTACATTTTAAAAAGAAGAGTTCATAAGGACTATATCACCTGTGTTTGTTGTAATAGTTAGATTTTTTAAAAAAAAGTTTGAATCTATAAATAACCTGAGATTCATTTGATACGTGGTATAAGGTGAGAATACAAATTAACTTGTAATCTCCAGCAGTGTATGATATCTAGAGAAGCAATTTCGCTTATTATTTCTTTAACCTTCAGAAAAACGCAACTGTACAAGGGACAAATTAAGAATTAAAATATGCTTTCCTTCTAGGAAACTGAGACTTCAAACAGAAAAACATGTTCAATGACTTTGAGGATTTAGGGGAGAAAACAGTTCAAGTAATTAGCTACAGAACCTATGTTGGGAAGAAAAGGAAAATTGGGGCCAGGCGGAGTCTTATGAGTCGGAAAAAAATGAAAGAATCAAGGAAACAGTGCCTGGGACATAAAAGGCTTCAAGGCATTTTTGTTTACTGGGTTAGTGAGTGAATTCAAGGTGTAATGAGAGGGAGAGTACAGGCATACCTTGGAGATATTACGGATTTAATTCCAGATTGCAACAAAGCGAATATCCGCCTTAAAGTGAATCACGTGAATTGTTTTCCCACTCCATATGAAAGTTATGTTTACACTATACTGTCATCTCTTAAGTGTGCCATAGCATTATGTCTAAAAAAACAACGTCCATACCTTAATTAAAAAATACTTTATTGTGGGCTTCCCTGGTGGCGCAGTGGTTGAGAGTCCGCCTGCCGATGCAGGGGACGCAGGTTCGTGCCCCGGTCCGGAAGGATCCCGCATGCCGCGGAGCGGCTGGGCCCGTGAGCCATGGCCGCTGAGCCTGTGCGGCTCCAGACTTTATTGCTAAAAGTGCTAACCATCATCTTGCCTTCAGTGAGTTGTCATCTTTTGGCTGGTAGGGGGTCTTGCCCTGACGTTGATGGCTGCTGACTGATCGGGGGGGCGTTATTAATTGGCCTAATTTCAATACTGTTGTGTCTCAGAATAGAGAGGCCTGAGGAGAGGAAGAGAGGGGAATAGCTGGTGGGTGGACCAGTTGGAACACACACAACACTTATCAATTAAGTTCATTGTCTTATATGGGTGCAGTTTGTGGTTCCCCCAAACAATTATAAGAGTAACATAAAGATCACTGGTCATATATTGCATAACCAATAAAATAATAATGAAAAAGTTTTAAATATTGCAAGAATGACCAAGATGTGACGCAGAGATACAAAGTGAGCAAATGCTGTGGGAAAAATGGCACCAATAGACTTGCTCAACTCAGAGTTGCCACAAACCTTCAATTTGTAAAATATGCAATATCTGGACTTCCCTGGTGGCCCAGTGGTTGAGACTTCGCCTTCAAATGCAGGGGGTGCGGGTTCAATCCCTGGTCAGCGAATTAAGATCCCACATGGCTTGGGGCCAAAAAACCAAAACATAAAACAGAAACAATATTGTAACAAATTCAATAAAGACTTTAAACTTGGTCCACGTTAAAAAAAAATAACTTAAAAAATGCAATCTCTGCAAAGTGCAATAAAGCAAAGTTCAATAAAACAAGATATGCCTGTATTAAGTGTCTGTGGTTAAAAAGTGTGAGATATCAGTTGGGTGATAACAAGGTTCCAGGTGTAGCCTGTGAAGTGTGTTGTCAAGATATATTAGATATGAAGGTCCCTGGTATGTAGAAAGAAAAAAATCACCAGAAGGCTTGAGGTTTGAATTGATTTGTGTGTGGGATCTAAATTCTTTCTGGGCAATGGAAGAATATTTTGGGAGGCGATGAAGACTTAACCAGCTACATAATTATTTTGTGAATATGAGGAAACAATCAACTCTATGAGGTAAGTCCTATCTTATAGTTATTTCATAGATTAGGAAATGAAGCAGGAAGATATTAACTAATTTGCCTATGGCCATAAGAGGAATAACTGCCAAAGTCAAGATACAAGTCCAGGCAATCTGACTCTCAAGCTTGTGATCTGACCATAGTGCAGCCCCACCTCCAAGTGTGTGTGTGTGTGTGTGTGTGTGTGTGTGTGTGTGTGTGTGTGTGTGTGGCGGTGGTGGGGCAGGTGTTGTTCGTTTATGTGACTGTGACCCTAGGGGATGGTGCAGAGGCTGAGCAGCATGATACTCCTAGATTTGGTCACATCAACCAGAGCCTGTCCTATAGGGCAGCTCAGGGAGCTCTGGAGCCTGTCTTGCATGTATAGTTTAGAAGGAGACTGTTCCGTTCCATAGTTACCCTCATCCCCTAAGACTGAGCTGGGTCGCAAGGGGAGGAGACTGAAAAATTTTTGAAACTCTTAGGCATTTCAGAAACTGTGATATTTCACTAAAATGTACCGGACAATTTATCCATTTGTTCAACAGACATTTTAGAATCTGTCTTTACTAAGCATAGTAAGGGGCATTCAAAGCAAGATCTCTACTCAAGAGTAATATAAAATTTAGTTGGGGACACAGGTTAAGGCAAAGTAAGTTTAACTCTATCCATCTCATTTACTTTAGTCTCTCAAGTTACAAAATTAGGCGTTAACAACTGAGGGAATATTAAATCTTTCCCAATTAAAAAAACTTTCCCACCCTCAGTATATCACCAGGCAATTTAATGCCATGTTCTTGGTCTGACCTGGGATAGGCTGAATTCTGAGAGAGGTTTTATTGAGAAAGTGGAGAAACTGAACCTTTAAAAAAAAAAATCTTTGTGGAATCCTTCAGTTGTAAAGATGATCCATACATGTAGCCCTAATATAGGTGCTAGCAGTGTTTTACGAATCATCTTATTTGAAAACAAAGCAGACAAGGGAGGGCCTGCATACTAAGGCACATGGAAGATGAGCCCTTTTGTACATGCTGTTCCTTCCAGAACGCTTTCCCTCTAGGTTGCTCCCTTTGTAACCCTTCTTTTGCGTCCCTGAATTCTACTCATTTTTCTGGTATTATTTCAGATATTACTTCCTCCAGAAGCATTCTCTGGACTCAATGCTGGGGCATGACTCTGTTTCCCCTAGCATCCTTTCGTAGCAGGTATCACACTGTATTGCAATAGTTTGATACTGACTGGTATTCTTTCTTGTTTAACATTATGTCCACACCCCGAGGCCGCCATATAATAGTTGTTGAGTAAACAAGTGTTCATTTAATGAATGATTCTCAGAGCAGAACCTCGTTCTTCCTACAGTTGCTTCAATATCTTCTTCTTTTTTAAAAAAAATTTAATTAATTAATTTATTTTTGGCTGCATTGGGTCTTCGTTGCTGTGCACGAGGCGGGGCTACTCTTCATTGTGGTGCGTGGGCTTTTCATTGCGGTGGCTTCTCTTGTTGCGGAGCACAGGCTCTAGGCGTGAGGGCTTCAGTAGTTGTGGTGCACGGGCTCAGTAGTTGTGGCTCACGGGCTTTAGCATGCAGGCTGTTGTGGCACACGGGCTTAGTTGCTCCATGGCATGTGGGATCTTCCCGGACCAGGGCTCAAACCCGTGTACCCTGCGTTGG
The DNA here is from genome assembly GCF_937001465.1 of Orcinus orca. Lineage (NCBI taxonomy): Eukaryota > Metazoa > Chordata > Mammalia > Artiodactyla > Delphinidae > Orcinus > Orcinus orca. The sequence continues at coordinate 91,470,016 of NC_064566.1, forward strand.
CAGGCGGATTCTTAACCACTGTGCCACCAGGGAAGTCCCTCAATATCTTCTTGATGGGGATCTTTTAGGTTCTCAGTATGTGTCATTAGCATAATCAAAAGGAGGGAAATCAAAGACAAGGTGATTGCATTGCAAGTGGCTGCATGTAAATTTTTGGAGAAAACTCAACTCTTTTCTCCAAGGATCCCTGGTTCCTTTTAGTGAGGAAGGCTTCTTAGAGACCACAGTCTAGGTGCTAGGAGTGATTATTGCTAATGGGTTATTTTTGCTTCTGGGCCTTTTCACTGGATAGAGCTAGGAAATATGCATATTTGAAAATAAAAAGAATCATGAGCTTATACAGATGTTTCCAATTCAATTTTTTGAAAAGTTTGTTTTAACGTCTTTAATTTTTTTTACTTGCATTTTTCTTTTTCACTAAAAACTCCATTTCCTGATATCACTAACATAAAAATTTGCCTTATCCAATAAAATGTAAAAAACAGTTACAAAATAATAATATCAGTATTAGTTCTAATAAAAAGACTGTTGTGTGAAACTTGGGATTTTTTTCTAGCTCTATGTATCCTTAGAATATATTCAACCATGGAAATACAGTCAAAATGCTGTGTTCTTAAGTCTCTGAAACACAGAAAAACATAGTTTTGTGTCACCAACTTACAGCTAGGTTTATTTATTTACTTATTTTTTCATTTTTAGGAATTTTTTTCTTTTTGGTTTAATGTTTTTAATACATAAATCATATATATGGTTCCAAAACCAAAACTATGTAACAAAGTATAAAAGAGTCTTGCTGCTATACATGTCCCTTCTACTCTGAATTCTGCATGCCTTTATGGATTAACTTTTTATTTTTCATCCAGTGGTTCTGTTGTTGTTATTGCAGTTATAAGCAAATACAGCTGTGTCTATCCCTCCCTTTTAATTATCTAAGAGGTTGCACACTATGTACTGCAACTTTTCTTATTTACAGTATATCCTGAGACTAACAACATTAGTTTGTAGAGTTCTCCCTATTCCTTTTTATGGTGGCATTGTGTTATCTTGAGAAGATGTATCATAATCTGTTTGGTCCCCTATAGATGCACATTTTGTTTGTTTTCCAACTTTTTGTTATCACAAACAGTGCTCCAATGAATAATCTGTGTAGAGTTGTTTCATAGTTTTGTTAGTGTCTTTGAGAATGCTGGGTCAAAAGGTAAATACATATGTACTTTTTCCAAATATTGCCAAATTTCTCTCCACCGGGGCTGTACCATTTTGAATTCCCATCAGTGATGTCTGAGAATGACTGTTTCTCCACAGTCTCTTCAATATCATATGTTTTCAAACTTTGGAATTTTTGTCATCTTGATAGAAGAGAAATGGTATCTCAGTGTAGTTTAGATATATATTTCTTGTTCTGTGTTTAAGGGCCATTTTCATTTCTTCAACTAAATTGCCTACTCTTATCTTTTTCTAATTTTTCTATCTGGGCCTTTTTCTTTTCAATTTTAAGAACTTTTTATATAATAGGCATAATAGTTTTTTGTCAAGGATGTAAGTTGCAAGTGTTTTTTCTCTATTTGCAATTTATCTTTTTTTTTTTTTTTTTTTTTTTTTTTGCGGTACGCGGGCCTCTCAGTGCTGTGGCCTCTCCCGTTGTGGAGCACAGGCTCTGGACGCGCAGGCTCAGCAGCCATGGCTCACGGGCCCAGCTGCTCTGCGGCATGTGTGATCCTCCCGGACCGGGGCACGAACCCGTGTCCCCTGCATCGGCAGGCGGACTCTCAACCACTGCGCCATCAGGGAAGCCCTGTAATTTATCTTTTGACTCTGCTTATGGTTTTGGGGGGGACATGTAAAATGTTTTTATTTTTACATAGTCTGACTTATCAATCTGGGGTTTTAAGTTATCTGGACACAGAGAAAAGAGAAAGTACTTTATTCTACGTATTACAAATGTCTTTTCACAGTTTTTGGTTTATTTTTTTTGCTCTCTTAATGGTATCTTTTGATAGCTGTTCCTGATTTTAATGTACTAAAACTTACCAGTATTTCCCCTTCTGATTAGTGTCTTTGGAATTCAGTCTAAGAAAACATTCTACCTGGAAGTCATAAAGGTATTTTCTTATATTATCTTCAACAGTCCAGGAACTATGTATTACTGTGCTGATCAAACTATGCTCTGAGGACCTGTGCTAATTCTGAACTGTTTTTTTACTGGTCCATGATGAGATAAGTACAGAGATTGAGAGTATGCATTCAGAAACTTTTATGGTGATGTGACATTACATAGCGTGCAAGAGGACTCATCTTGCTGATAGTTCTGGTGTGATTGAACTCATGTGGTGAGTCAGGCATCTGAGATTTTGGATATTTTTAAAAACATGGCTCTTTTAAAAAATTAATTAATTAATTAATTTATGGCTGTATTGGGTCTTAGTTGCTGTGCGGATGGGCTTTCTCTAGTTGCGGCGAGCTGGGGCTAATCTTCGTTGCAGTGCACAGGCTTCTCATCCCGGTGACTTTTTGTGCAGAGCACCGGCTCTAGGCACGCGGGCTCCAGTAGTTGTGACATGTGGGCTCTAGAGCACAGGCTCAGTAGTTGTGGTGCACGGTCTTAGTTGCTCTGCGGCATGTAGAATATTCCTGGACCAGGGATTGAACCTGTGTCCCCTGCATTGGCAGGCGGATTCTTAACCACTGCACCACCAGGGAGGTCCAAAAACGTGGCTCTTTACTACAGAGAGTGTGAGATGTATTCTTCGAGAAGCTTTATTGCTTTGCTTTTCGCATTTATGTCTATGATCTCCCAAGGACTGTAGGGGTCCAATTTTATTTTTCCCATATGGGTACCCTGTTTTCCCAGAACTATCTATTGAAAAGGGTCACTCACTCACTGCTTCCCTCACTGCTCTGCAATGGTCTATTTGTCAGGAGCCAAGAGTTCTGTTCTCTGTATTCTGTTTCATTTGTCATGTTTCTCTTTGCACCAGTACCACACTGTCATAATTCTATAAATAGCTTTAAAATAAGTATTGATATCTGGAAAAGTAAGCTCTGTAACCTTCTTTCTTTAGAAGTATCTTGATATTTTTGGCCCTTTGAACTTTCTTAGACATTTTAGAATCATATTGTCAAATTATGCATGTGCACACAGATACACACACACACACAACCTGTTCAGATTTTGTTTGGAATTGTGCTGCATTTATAGGTCTGTTTAGTCTTTCAATTTGTGGCTGGAGAGTGGTATGTGTGTGTGTGTGTGTGTGTGTGTGTATCTTACACATTGTTGTATTTATTCCTATCTTTTGGGTTACTCAGTGTTTTTGATAGTTCACTGAGTTGTACTTTTAAGTTTTGTGTACACTCCTAAATATATTGTTATGTTTTACAATAGTGATGGTTTTAAAACATGCATTTACAATAGGTCAAAAGTCCCAAATTTCTAAAAGTAAATATAATACAACATAAGATACCATGGGATTTTAATTATATTTTCTAATCATCTATTGCTACTATGAGGGGAATTATTAATTTTTGTATGTTGAGCTTGTATTAGGTCACCTTCTAAATTTTTATATTTAGCTCTTTTTTTAAAGAGAATGTTTTTTTTAAAGAGAATGTTTCTTAAAGTGAGTGATCAGATAATCCTTCTGACACATACAGCCAGGACACTGTTGAATAGAAATAGTGACAGGCATTCATGTTTTCTTCCTGACCTTAGTAAGAAACGTTTGTTATGTTTCATTCACTAAGTGATGTTTATTGTAGTTTTCTGGTAGATAAATTTTAAGTTATGGGAGCTTTCTTCTCTTCCTAGTTTGTTACTAGTTTTCCCCTCAACTTCCAAAGAATTTGTGTTCAAGTCTATCAAGATTTTTGTTTTAAACTAGGTGCTGGCAAACTATGGCCTAGAGGTCAAGTACGTTTTACCACTTTTTGCGGGGGGACCCGTCATCTAAAAATGGTTTTTGCATTTTTAAAAAGTTGGGCAAAAGAAGAATAAAACTATATGAAATTCAAAATTCAATATCCATAAATGACGTTTTATTGGAACACAGCCATACTCATTCGTTTACATGTTGTCTTGGCTACATTTATGCTTTCATGCTACAATGGCAGAGTTGAGCAATTGTGACAGAGGTAATGACCTGCAAAGCCTAAAACATTTACTATCTAGCCCTTTACAGAAAAAGTTAGATAACCCCTGCTTTAGACCATCATGATGATCACTTTTATTCTCTTTTACCCTACTAAAGTATCAGATAGGATGCTTTCCTCCACAAGTAATAGAAATCATGACCCAAATTTTACTTACAGACTAAAAACATTCACATGTAGACAAGCTCTGGGCATGGCATAATCATTCTTCATGTCTGTTTTTTTGGCTTTGCAGCCTATATTGGTTGTCTTTGTTCTTAAGTGTCCTCCCTGCCCAGATGGAATCTTTTAAATTTGATTTTCTTTGTCCCTAAAATAAGTAAAACTTCTCTGACAATACAAATAGGATTATTTGCCGACTGGTCCCTAGGGATTTTGTATATTGTTTTAACAAATGTAGTTTAAGTACATGTTAGTCTGATTTCCAATCATATGATCAGGTGTGTGGATACTATTGGTGCCATATGCAATGGTGCTATCCTAGGTATCAATGACACCTACATTGAAATTTTTGAAAATGTCCTTCCTGGTAAGATATTGAGTGTTAACCGTGGATGTCTCCAAACCTCTTTGTGTCTATGTGTATCTCCCTGATGTTTTCTGTTTTAAGGATCATTTTAGTATCCGGGCTTCTTAGGAATAGTCATTCAATAGCCTTTCCGACACTGATGGCCCTGCGAATGAAAATGTCAACGCGGAAGGGTCTGAAGTGCTAGCCAAATGGCGATGGCTGTGTTTCTTTGATGATGATGGCTGATATCTGGTCAGTTTCCTGGGATATAATCCTCATCTTTCACAGAATAGGAAAGTGATAAAAGGGTAGCTATATTTTCCCCACTGACTTGGAATGTGTCTGTCTTTCTGTATCCAGAGGGAATTGTTTCTTAAAAATTCTAGTTCCATGAAGATAAAAAATTTTAGTGCTGATAAAAAAATAAATAAACCTTTTAACTAGAAGGACATGATTAATATTTTTAAAAAGAATATCCTACCATTTCAAATGCTCACCCATCAAGATTATTTCTGACTGGATCTTCCCTACTCTCTAGGGTAGAGTACCTGTTCATATGTGTGAAGTGTCAATCAAAATGTAAAGTTTTCATTGGAATTTATAAACAGGAACAACATTTCTTCTGAGAGAGGGAATACAATATATTCTAAATTAAAAGGCTCAAATCTAGAAAGATAAGTGAAGTTGAAAATAAAACAGCCAAAATGAGAGAATACTTATTAAAAGTATTATTAAATACTTATTAAAAGTATTTTTATACCAGCCTGAATTTAATACTTATTAAATACTTAATACTTATTAAATACTTATTAAAAGTATTTTTATACCAGCCTGAATTTCTAAAAGAATATAAAATAGTTACATACTTTTTACAACTTTGAGTAGGTAGTGCGTCCACTACCACAGGGTAGAGTCTCCCAGGAGGTAAATGCGTTTTCCTTTTAAACATCCATTTATCTTAATTGTATTAACTGAATCTTGAAGTTCTATCATTTCTTTGCCATCTTTGCTGATGCTGTGCTGACTTAGGCCTTAGTCTCTAACCTGAATATCACTGGTCTGACAGTTGGTGTCCTTGTATAAAATCCCTTACCCTTGTTCAATTAACGAAGCAATAATTTATTTTTTCTATGAACGTTTTTTTCATAGGAATATTTTTAAACATTTAAAAAATAGCTTAAAAATAACATATCCACATTTTAAAAACTTCAAAAAAGCTTAAAATATCTAACTTGAATTCATATTTTTAAATAGGATTTTGCTAAAAGTGACATGCAGCAGGCAACACAAACCAATATTCTTAGATTTTTCCAGTGAGTTCCATTAGAATTACAAGCTCTCTTGGCACATGGTCTGTCTTCCAATGTATCTCAGGTAGCAGTGCACCAAGAGTTTTGCTATGGGGTAACAGAGATCATCAGATTCCTTACCTGTCCTGCTTCCTCGTCACTTGCTGTGTCACTCTCCTACCACTAGACCAGTGCATCGTATTTTGGTTTGTTTACATCAGCACTTCTGTACTAATATCATATTCTGTATTAGATAGGAAGAAAATAATAATGACTTAAAAATACAAACCTATTTATCCCTCACATAACAGTCATATAGTGAGCAAGCCAGGGCTAATATGATGTTGCATGGTGTCAGGGATTCCAGTTCCTTCTGTCTGCTTGTTCTGCTGTTCTTTTTTCAGGGGGGCTGGTGTGATACTCTTAATTTTATTATTCCTTTTACAACTTTACTGAGATTTAATTGGTGTACAAAAAAAGGCATATACTTAATGTGTACAGTTTGATGAGTTTGAACATATGCATAAACCCATGATGCCATCACCACAATTAAGGTGCTATTCTTAACCTATGACTTCAATCCCACGGTCTAACATGGCTCTTTCATCTCTTACCATTATATCTACAGTTCAGCCAGTAAGAAGGGGAGGGCTAGTTGTTTTACTTTTAAACGCATGACCTAGAAGTTTCCCTTATCACTTCCACTCACAATCCTGGCAAAAATCTAGTTATGGCCTTAACTAGCTGAAAGAAGGCTGTGGCCTTTAGTTTGTGACAATGGACCCAGCTAAAATTATGGTGTTCAATTACTAAAGAGGGAGAGGGGAACGGATATTGGGAGACCACCTGCTTCACTTTCCGTGCTTAGCCCCATGTAGGCCTTGTGGTCTCTGGTTGTCAGTGTCCACATAATAGTCATCAACATGGTTGTTCTGTGCGTGTCACCTTTGGACAAATGGCAAAATGGTGCTGATTGCAGAACTGGAAAAATTCTGGATTAGCTATTCCTTGATGACCTGGAGGAGTTGTTAAGTCCTGGAGATTTTGGCCTGCTAAAGAGAGTTTTCATAATCCTATGAAATTCCTGTGTTGGAATTTCCATGTGACATGTTTGACCTTCTATGATGTTTGACAGCATCACATCCTGGATGGCTGAATATCATAACCTGGAAACTTAACATTGCTCTACCCATCCTAATAATGCACTGGCATACTTTGGTGAGAAAGATAGCCTTTGAGTTTATTATCATAAACCATATCTTGTATAATATTAATGTGTCAGGGTATTCATTTTTGCCAAGTGTGAAACTAAGCGCTCTGCAGGACTATTTCAAATATATAGCAAATTCTCTTATGATCAGTCTTACATGTTTATTTTACTTGATAATTTTAGAATAGGCTTGAATATTTTTAAGAGTATGTTAGTAATAGTTTAAAGATTCTATTGTATTTATTGATTAGTTTAGGGATTGTGGCAGGCAGACTAATGGCCCTCCAAAAATATCTACTTTATAATCCCTGAGACCTGTGAATATGTTACCTTCCATGGCAAGTGGGACTTCCAGATATGATTACGGGTATGGGTTTTGAGCTGGGAGATTATCCTGGATTATCTGGGTGGGACCAATCTGAATCGCTTTAGTCATCAAAAGTGGAAGAGGGAAGCAGAAAAATGGGTCAGAAAGATGTGGTGTGAGGACTTGACCCACCATTGTAGCTTTGTAAAAAAGGAGGAAGGGGGCTGCGAGGAATGTGGGCAGCCTCCAGAAGCCTGAAATGACAAGGAAACTGATTCTGCCCTAGAGCCTCCAGAAGGGAATGCCGTCCTGCTACACCTTAATTTTAGCCCAGTGAGACTGATGTTGAACTACTGAACTACAGAACTGCAAGGTGATACATTCTTGTTGTTTCAAGATGATACATTTTTGTTGTTCAAGATACTTTGTTACAGCAACAATAAGAAAATAATGCAGAGATGATTGACATTTTTTTCAGTATCAAGTCATCCCACCCAGAAAAAAACAGTATTTTTTCATCTATTTATATAAATTTTATTTTATATCACTTACTGGCAATTTAAATTGTCTTTCTGTAGGTCATGCACATTTTGTTAAATTGTGAATTAGCTCTTTAAAGTACAAAGCAGATGGCATCACTCTCTTCCTTCTTTGTCTTTTTGTAGCTTTCGAAAACTTACTGAATAAACACTAAAATCCTCAGCTTTGTACTTGAGAGCCTTCCATGATTTAGCTTCTTCCTTTTTTTAGCCTCATGCTTCACTACATTGCACCAAATGCTCTCACTCCTTTGGGCTGTTGAACAAAGTTCATGATGATTTTGCTCCCGAGTAGAGTTATCAGATTAAAAAAATACAGAATACTGGGCTTCCCTGGTGGCACAGTGGTTGAGAGTCCACCTGCCGATGCAGGGGACACGGGTTCGTGCCCCGGTCCGGGAAGATCCCACATGCCGTGGAGCGGCTGGGCCGGTGAGCCATGGCGGCTGGGCCGGTGAGCCATGGCCACTGAGCCTGTGCATCCGGAGCCTGTGCTCCGCATCGGGAGAGGCCACAACAGTGAGAGGCCTGCATACCACAAAAAAAAAAAAAAAATACAGAATACTAAATTGAATTTGAATTATTTTTAAGGAGCAATAATTTTTTAGTGTCAGTATTTCTCGTGCAACATTTTCCCTTTATCTCATGTCATATGCATAAGAAATTAGGAATTACTGAAATTGAACTGACACTTTGTATTATTATTTGCTAAACCTGGCAACCTTACTCATGATCTTTATGAGTTTTCTCTTTCACCTCATTCCCTGTCTACAGATATCCTTTGGGGCTAAGTCAAATACCACCTTATCATAAGCCCTTCTGCCTTTTTACTTCCTTCATAGAATTGGTAGGTTAAATGTCTTTCAGATTGCAGCCTTGCTGAACATTTATTTTTCTCCATTTGCCCATAACGCCTCATATCTGTTAGAATCTCAATAAACATTTGCTGAATAAATGAATAAATATTAGGCAATAAATCAGTTGAGGTACATCTCAAAATGATTGTTATTGGTAAACTCTTAGGCTTTAAAGAAAGTTATTTTAAAGCTAAGTATAAACATTGTTCTTTCATAAGTAACATGGCTTTGTGTTTAACACTAAAACACATTTAATGAAACGGAAAACTCCATATAAAACTGCTAAGTGCATCCACTAAAGGTTAGGAAGGTATGCCCACAGAGAATTCGGCTAACTAAACCAAAATGTTCCTACTCTGAAGCTGTGGGTATCCATCAGAGATTTGTACAGAATGTCCCCCAGACAGAATCACTGACTCTAGGAGATGCATTCCTGGGTTTAAATATGGATGTAGGATATGAATACTTTCCCCTTTGGGATAAATTGAGATGAAATCTGTTATAAAAAGAGTTTGAAATAATTTCCTTGAATTGATTTCTCTCTTTAAAATCCAAGGTGATTGACACCACAGACCCCTGCTAGGAATGGTGTTCCTGGAAAATCGTGATTGCTAGGGTTGATTCTGATAAAGTTTCCTCTGTGTCAGAATGTCTCTTAGAAGATCCATGCCAAGCACCACCTACCACAGGACAAAGCAAACTTACTGTTATATCAGGAGACATCAATGTGGTTAAGATGTTTCATCATTTCAACTCCTATACTGGACCTTCAAAAATATAAGACAACAAATTACCCTGCTGTCTGTTGACACAATACAAGTAATAGAAGCTTGTGAGTGAAGGATAATTTAAAATTTGCTACAACTGCAAGCTATTATGGTGGTTGTAAATATTGTATCTATTGGGCATTGTATATGAATTAGGATTTTTTATTGTATATCCATTGTATATGCATTAGGAAAACTATTTACCTTTCTGGGAGCACCTTGAAGTCCAGGGCAGCTCTGCTCTTCTGTCACATGCAATCAGTGTGTCCTGGAATTTTAGTTTCAAAGTATTTATCTAATCTGAAAGTCCTCCTCTCTCTCTGCTTACACATCACTTATTCAAGTTCATACAGTATTTTTCTTAGATTACTGTCAGCCTCTAGCCAGGCCATCTCAATTTTATCCCATCTAAATTCTTCAACACAACTGCCAGAGCATCCTTTCTTATTGCAAATGCAACTGCATTACTGCTTAAAATCCTTTATTTTAAAGTTGTTTATTTAAAATCCCCATCACTTACCTAAGGAGTTCAGGCTTCTTAGCCTGGCATGAAGACCTCTTCTCATAGGGTTCCTGCTTCCCTCTTTATATATGTTTTCTGCTATGTTTACCTTCCATTTTTCCTAGAAACTTGCTTTCCGAGGGTTGTAATCTTTATGAAGGAAGGTAATATATTTGCCTGGTCCACTGCTGTGTCCCTGATACCTCACAAAGTGGCTGGCAGAAAGTCATGTTCAGTCTGATGCATGAATAAATATACACTGCATTTCTTTCCTCCAGTTGATGAAAGACTCTCTGACTCTCCTACTTCAAAGCTCTTACGCTCCCTTTGATTCACTCTTTGTTCCAGTCCTGTGTACATGTGTAGGTAAGCGGTAGCAGGCAGAAAGGGGACACGGGGGAATGGGGACCCAGGTGCCAGGTAGTACAACGGATATAAGTGGTACCTGATTCGCTACTATGGATGTCTCTTCAGGTTCAATCCAGAGAAAGGAAGGGATCAACACATTTTCATCCTTACTGGGACTTAGGCATAAGGACACTTACTGGGTAGGAAGAGATTTGGTGAGGGGTACCATCAGAGATCAAAGGGAAAGAACAGAAACCCAACTGTGCTTTTACTTGTTTCAGAAGGGAATCAAAGACTATTGATCAGAAGCCAACACTTGGATAACTCTGTAAGATCTGAAATGCATGTTATTTTTCCATGTTTGCTATCCATACGTTACTTCCTCTTAGCGTATTTTTTGGGAGCTTAAGGGGAAAAGACTGTAAGCTTGACTTAGAAAACTGCTGAGAAAGGGGTTGCTGAGAACCTAGCATTCCACTCTATGGCCAAGCTTAAGGAAAGTGAATTCCCAGGAAAAAAAAATGGATCCCTAGGGGGAAAAAAAAAGAATGGAAAGGGAAAAGGAAATGGATTGAGACTTACAGAAAGTTAGCAAAGTAGCCAAAGAGTCTGGAACTGATAGGTTGTCTCAGGGATTGGCCCACAGGTTCTGGGATTTGTGGTGGCATATAAGTTATCCTTTGTAAATTCCCAAAGTGACTCATGAAGTGTTTTGCAGCTTATGGTAGAGCTGGCAGACCAGGAAGTAAGTATGTTTGTGAGGAATGGGAGAAAATCTTGGCATTGACACTGCCATGATTGATATGAGAAACATGCTTACACCCCAGTTTATGGAGGTCTGTTCAACTGGAGGCTTCCGAAAATCACTAGATCACAACTCAGGGAGTATGGAGGACTCCTCCAACCTGATATCTGAGAATATCTGAGAATACCTGATCTTGAGATCAATTGGGGATGACCAGTAGGAAGGAGTTGGATCGTTGGAAAGATGACTCAGGTTGCAGTGTGGACAATGGATTAGAGAGGGTAGGCTAGGCAGAAAGGAATCTGTGACAAGTAATCTAGATGAGATGATGATGATGATCTGAACTCAGGTAAGAGCAGTAATCATGGAGAGAGATGGATAAATGTGAAAGATATTTAAGAGGTAGAATCTACAGAATATGATATGGGGGATGAAGAAGCATGGATGTTACCATACACTTATCAAGGAATCCTTTTCTGGTGTAACATCTATTAACTAACACAGCAGAATACTTTTCCATTGAACATATTTTGTAAAACCTAGGTCTACAGTAAAAGATATGACTGAATCTGAGAATACCGGTCATCATGGAGAAGGACAGGCATATATAATATAGTTCACCTTGGGCAGCCCTCTTTTATTGAACATCTGAGTGAGAATGCCAACCCTGGTGGTAGGAGTCATGAACAGGGGGCTCAGGAAGATGCCGCATACCTGATCAGACCTTAAAGAGGCATCTGAGGGGGTCATGCTCAATATATATATATATTTTTTTGCGGTACGCGGGCCTCTCACCATTGTGGCCTCTCCCGTTGCAGAGCACAGGCTCCGGATGCGCAGGCTCAGCGGCCATGGCTCACGGGCCCAGCCGCTCCGCGGCACATGGGATCTTCCCAGATCGGGGCACGAACTCATGTCCTCTGCATCGGCAGGCGGACTCTCAACTGCTGCGCCACCAGGGAAGCCCCATGCTCAATATTAATTGAGGTAGGCAATGTAGCTCTGCCTGTGGGCACCTCTCAGGGTATCTAAAAGTATACTTAGCTGTGAAAAAAAGCTTCTTCCTTGACAGTAAGATAAGAAATTTCTCCATTCCTCGTGGTCATGTCAGTCAGGGCCTCACAGAGTGTGTGTTGAGGTCAGAAAGTAGAATTCTTGGACACGAGTATCCAGGTTCTCACACAGTTCAGCACTTGAATTTAAAACCAGGGCGCAAACAGTATTGACATGGGAGGTGCCATTGGCAGACTGGCCTGTGAAGATCACCCTGTCATAGCCTTGGTTCCTTGCCCTCCAGAGAGCCGACACCCCTTCACTGGGGAGGATGAGCAGGACAGACAGAGACACCCGGCCCTCCCAGAACAGGGTGAAGCTGACAAGGTAGGTGCCATTGTTGAAGTCTGTCACCTTTCCCGAAGCGCCTGCCTTCAGGGCTGGGGAGGACATCCTGGCCCTCAGGAAATCCCCGCCATATTCCTTCCTGCGTCCCAAGTGGTCCCTCACCTCCAGCAGGACGTCTAGCTGATCCCCCCTGCAGTATGTGTCTCGAGGGCTGAGGAGGGTGGCTTTGCTGTGTGTGGCGCTGGTGGTGGAGCTCACGTGGGTGAAGGGTCTGGGTGGGATCAGCTGGTCTGGGTGGGATCAGCTGGGATCCATGATCCCCTTTATTCTCAGCTCAGTCTCTGTTGGTGACTTTCACAGGCTCGGTGATGTTTTAGGGTTTGGGGACTTTGTGGAGCTGTTCCCGTGGTGGAGGGAAATGGGTAAGTTAGAGTGAACCAAACTGAAGGGGCAAGGAATGTGACATACTATGAGATGAACCTGTCCAAATAATTTTTACTTATTCTGTGTTTGAATATTTATTTACGTATTATCATCAATTTTATTTAAACTCTGACAATTTTGAATAAAATGTATACTACACATTTATCTTTAACCTCAGTGTTTTTGAGAATGCCTGAACAGTTGTAGATAAATATATTAAATCCAAAATATAGAGCTCAGAGAATACTTATGAGTAATAAATTGATTCCACTGCATTTACTCTTCCTTTTCTTATACATCTTATCACCAGTCATCATTACCTTCTGTTAGTTCTACTTATGTATATCTTTTACCCTTGTCTAATAGTCTTTTCTTCCCCAACTGTATTATAGTTCAAGTCACCATTGTTTATTTCCTGAATTGTAGAAGTCATTCCAAGGGTCAAAGCTTCAGTTCCGCTTTCTCCCCAATTAATTTTCTCCATTGTTGCTAAATCAGTCCTTCTCAAGCAAAACTCTCTTCACGTCCCTCCCTGCTTAAATCCCTTCAATGGCTTCTCATTACCCTGGGGGTAAAGTCTAATTTTGATATGGCTTTATGCTATGACCTCTTTTTTCACTCTCTCTAGTTCCTGCCACTCCTTTTTTGCATTCTATTGATACATTTTAATGAGTAACTGTTTTTCTTTTCTGGAGCTGACCTTCCTTTCCTTCAGCTCTCACTCTTTATTAATACACCTCTTCCAGGATGGCTGGCCACCTCCACGTTTTCCCCCAAACCACCTAAACATCTGTTAACTTCTTACTGAAAAATCTTTAGAACCTTAGAGGTTCCTTTTTATCCTTTTAGCACTAGATCATGTTTTTATAGGTTCTCAAACTCAGTAATTTCCAAATCTTATCGATAGTCAGAAGTGCCTGCAAACTTTTCTAAAAATATGGATTCTCAAGCTGCAGCCTAGATCAGCTGAATCATAATCACTAAATGCCTTGCCCGGGAGTTTATGTTTTTCAAAAGCCTCACATGCAGTCAAGTCAGGTAATTGTGAGAACAATGGTTATAGACTGGTGGTTGTCAACCCTTTTGTACTTTAGAACACACATAAAGCTTAAACAAAAAAAATAGGTCCACTGCACCCCAGCAATAAAATCAATAAGACCCTCGTGGTTGGTACAAAGCAATAGAGTAAATCAAAAGGGACAAGAAACAAGAAAATGAGATATAATTAAAAATAAAAATTAACAGAACCCAAGTTCCTTTCAAGGTCAGGAATAAGACAAAAATGTTATCCACTTTTGAAGTCCTGAACAATAAAACAAAACAAGCAAACAAACAAGTGTATGAGAATTGTAAGGGAAGAAGCAAACTGTCTTATTTTTCATTTTTCTTTTCTTTTTTAATTTAATTTAATTAATTAAATTAATTAATTTAATTTTAATTTAATTTTTAATTTTATTTTTTGCAGATGTTGTTATTGTCCACCAAAAACCCCCTACCAGAGTTAGCAAATTGTTAGCATTTACAGAGTCACAAAGGAGCTGGATACAAAATAAACTTGTAAAAATAGCATTTATCTATACCAGTAATAATCACCAGAAAATACAATAGGAGATGATCTCTGACCTTGTTGGAGGCATTTTGAAAACTCTTTTGAAGAACATTTTTAAAAGACCTTGAACGAAAAGCTTTAACATTTTTAAAAGTAGTAGAGCCTAATATTATAAATTTGTTAATTTTCCCTCAAATAATTTAAAAATTCTATGTATTTATTTTTTTAATTGAAGTATAGTTGATTTACAATATTGTGTTAGTTTCAGGTATACAGCAAAGTGATTAGGTTATATCTATCTATCTACCTACATATTTCTGATTATTTTCCATTATAGGTTATCACAATGTATCAAATATCGTTTCCTGTGGTATACAGTAAGTCTTTGTTGCTTATCTGTTTGATGTACAGTAGTCTGTATCTGTTAATCCCATACTCCTAATTTATACCTCCCCCTGCCTCTTTTTCCCTTTTGGTAACCATAAATTTGTTTTCTATGTCTGTGAGTCTGTTTCTGTTCTGTGTATAGATTCATTTGTATTATTTTTTAGATACCACATACAAGTGAGATCATATAAATTTGTCTTTTTCTGACTTCACTAAGTATAATATTCTCTAGGTTCATCCATGTTGCTGCAAATGGCCATATTTCATTCTTTTTTAATGGCTGAGTAATATTCCATTGTATATACAGATACCACCTCTTCTTAATCCAGTCATCTGTTGATGGGTACTTGGGTTGTTTCCATGTCTTGGCTATTGTAAATAGTGCTGCTGTGAACATTGAAGCACATGTGTCTTTTCTAATTATAGTTTTCTCCAGATATATTCTCAGGACTGGAGTTGCTGGATCATATGGTAGCTCTATTTTGAGTTAAGGAACCTCCATACTGTTTTCCATAGTGGCTATACCAATTTACATTCCCACCAACAGTGTAGGAGGGTTCCCTTTTCTCCACACCCTCTCCAGCATTTGTTATTTGTAGATTTTTTGATGATAGCCATTCTGATAAGTGTGAGGTGATTTCTAATTGTGGTTTTGATTTGCATTTCTCTAATAATTAGTGATGTTGAGCATCTTTTCATGTGCCTGTTGGCCATCTGTATGTCTTCTTTGGAGAAACGTCTATTTAGGTGTTCTACCCATTTTTTGATTATGTCATTTGTATTTTGTTATTGAGTTGTATGAGCATTTGTGTATTTTAGAAATTAAGCCCTGGTCACTTGCATCGTTTGCAAATATTTTCTCCCATTCTGTAGGTTGTCTTTTCATTTTGCTGATGGTTTTCTTTGCTGTGCAAAACCTTATATGTCTGATTAGGTCCCATTTGTTTATTTTTGCTTTTATTTATATTGCCTTGGGAGACTACCCTAAGAAAACATTGCTATGGTTTATGTCAAAGAATGTTTTGCCTATGTTCTCATCTAGGAGTTTTATGGCATCATGTCTTATATTTAAGTCTTTAAGCCATTTTGAGTTTATTTTTGTTTATGGTGTGAGGAAGTGTTCTCACTTCATTGATTTACATGTGGCTGTACAGCTTTCCCAACACTAGTTGTTGAAGAGACTATCTTTTCTCCATTGTATATTCTAGCCTCTTTGTCGAAGATTAATTGACCACAGGTGTGTGGATTTATTTCTGGGCTCTCTATTCTGTTCCATTGATCTATATGACGTTTTTGTACTAATACCACATTGTTTCTTTTTTTTTGGCCATCCTCACAAAATGTATTTATTTATTTATTTTCTTATTAGTCATCCATTTTATACACATCAGTGTATACATGTCAATCCCAATCGCCCAATTCATCACACCCCCACCCCCCGCCGCTTTCCCCCCTTGATGTCCATACGTTTGTTCTCTACTTCTGTGTCTCAGTTTCTGCTCTGCAAACCAGTTCATCTGTACCATTGTCTAGGTTCCACATATATGCATTAATATACGATATTTATTTTTCTCTTTCTGACTTACTTCACTCTGTATGACAGTCTCTAGATACATCCATGTCTCTACAAATGACCCTATTTTGTTCCTTTTTATGGCTGAGTAATATTCCATTGTATATATGTACCACATCTTCTTTATCCATTCGTCTGTCGATGGGCATTTAGGTTGCTTCCATGACCTGACTATTGTAAAATAGTGCTGCAATGAACATTGGGGTGCATGTGTCTTTTTTGTGTGTGTGCAGTACACAGGCCTCTCACTGTTGTGGCCTCTCCTGTTGCGGAGCACAGGCTCCGGACGTGCAGGCTCAGCAGCCATGGCTCACAGGACCAGCCGCTCCGCAGCATGTGGGATCTTCCCAGACCGGGGCACGAATCCGTGTCCCCTGCATCGGCAGGCGGACTCTCAACCACTGCGCCACCAGGGAAGCCCTGCATGTGTCATTTTGAATTATGGTTTTCTCTGGATTTATGCCCAGTAGTGGGATTGCTGGGTCATATGGTAGTTCTATTTTTAGTTTTTTGAGGACCCTCCATACTGTTCTCCATAGTGGCTGTATCAATTTACATTCCCACCAACAGTGCAAGAGGGTTCCCTTTTCTCCACACCCTCTCCAGCATTTGTTGTTTGTAGATTTTCTGATGATGCCCATTCTAAGTGGTGTGAGGTGATACCTCACTGTAGTTTTGATTTGCATTTCTCTAATAATTAGTGATGTTGAGCAGCTTTTCATGTGCTTCTTGGCATCTGTATGTCCTTTTTGGAGAAATGTCTATTTAGGTCTTCTGCCCATTTTTTGATTGGGTTGTTTGGTTTTTTAATATTGAGCTGCATGAGTGGTTTATATATTTTGGAGATTAATCCTTTGTCTGTTGATTCATTTGCAAATATTTTTTCCCATTCTGACGGTTGTCTTTTCATCTTGTTTGTAGTTTACTTTGCTTTGCAAAAGCTTTTAAGTTTCATTAGGTCCCATTTGTTTACTCTTGATTTTATTTCCATTACCCTAGGAGGTGGATCAAAAAAGATCTTGCTGTGATTTATGTCAAAGAGTGTTCTTCCTATGTTTTCCTCTAAGAGTTTTACAGTGTCCAGTGTTACATTTAGGTCTCTAATCAATTTTGAGTTTATTTTTGTGTATAGTGTTAGGGAGTGTTCTAATTTCATTCTTTTACATTTGCTGTTCAGTTTTCCCAGCACCACTTATTGAAGAGACTGTCTTTTCTCCATTGTATATCCTTGCCTGCTTTGTCATAGATTAGCTGACCATATGTGTGTGGGTTTATCTCTGGGCTTTCTATCCTGTTTTTGTGCCAGTACCATATTGTCTTGATTACTGTAGCTTTGTAGTATAGTCTGAAGTTAGGGAGCCTGATTCCTCCAGCTCCGTTTTTCTCCCTCAAGACTGCTTTGGCTATCCAGGGTCTTTTGTGTCTGCATACAAATTAAAAAATTTTTTGTTCTAGTTCTGTAAAAAATGCCATTGGTAATTTGATAGGGATTGCATTGAATCTGTAGATTGCTTAGGGTAGTATAGTCATTTTCACAATATTGATTCTTCCAATCCAAGAACATGGTATATCTCTCCATCTGTTGGTATCATCTTTGATTTCTTTCAACAGTGTCTTATAGTTTTCTGCATAAAGGTCTTTTGTCTCCCTAGGTAGGGTTTATTCCTAGGTATTTTATTCTTTTTGTTGCAATGGTGAATGGGATTGTTTCCTTAATTTCTCTTTCAGATTTTTGATCATTAGTGTACAGGAATGCAAGAGATTTCTGTGCATTAATTTTGTATCCTGCAACTTTACCAAATTCATTGATCAGCTCTAGTAGTTTTCTGGTGGCATCTTTAGGATTCTCTATGTAGACCTTAGACCTGTATTGCTGTAAACTTCCCTCTTAGAAGTACTTTTGCTGCATCCCTAGATTTTGGAAAGTTGTGTTTTTATTTTCATTTGTCTCGAGGTATTTTCTGATTCCCATTTTGATTTCTTCACTGACCCATGGGTTTTTTAGTAGCATTTTGTTCAGTCACCCCATGTTGTGTTTTCTCCGTTTTTCTTCCTGTAGTTAATTTCTAGTTTCATGCTACTGTGATTGCAAAAAATGCTTGATATAACTTCTGTCCTCCAGAGTTTGTTGAGACTTGTTTTGTGACCTACCATGCGATCTGTCATGGAGAATGTTCCATGTGGTCTTGAAAAGAATGTGTATTCTGCTATTTTTTAATGGAAAGCCTTGTAGATGTGTGTTGACTCCAGTGGTCTAACGTGTCATTTAAGACTGCTGTTACCTTACTGATTTTCTGTTTGGATGGTCTATCCATTGATGTAATTAGGGGTGTTAAAGTCCCCTGCTATTATGCTATTATTGTCAATTTCTCCATTATGTCTGTAAATATTTGCTTTATATATTTAGGTGGTCCATGTTAGGTGCATGTATGTTAATAAGTGTTACATCTTCTTCTTGTATTCATTCCTTTATCATTATATAATTCCCTTCTTTGTCTTTTTTTATAGTCTTTGTTTTTAAAGTATTTTTTGTGATATGAGTATTGCTATACCTGCTTTCTTTTTGTTTCCATTTGCATGAAATATCTTTCCCCACCCTCTTGCTTTTATGCTGTGTGTGTCTTTAGCTCTGAAGTGAGTCTCTTGCAAGCAGCATATGTGTGGGTCTTGGTTTTTTGTTTTTTGTTTTTTTTTTAATCGGCCACCCTATGTCTGTTGTTTGGAACATTTAGTCCATTGAGTTTTATTTTTTTAAGATTTAATTTTGGCTGTGTTAGGTCTTCATTGCTGCATGTGGGCTTTCTCTAGTTGTAGCAAGCAGGGGCTACTCTTCGTTGTGGTATGCGGAGTTCTCATTGCAGTGGCTTCTCTTGTTGCAGAGCACGGGCTCTAGGCGTGTGGGCTTCAGTAGTTGTGGTGTGCAGGCTCAGTAGTTGTGGCTCATGGGCTCTAGAGAACAGGCTCAGTAGCTGGGGTGCACAGGCTTAGTTGCTCCATGGCATGTGGGATCTTCCCGGACCAGGGCTCGAACCCATGTCCCCTGCATAGGCAGGCAGATTCTTAACCACTGCACCATCAGGGAAGTCCCTCCATTGACATTTAAAGTGATTATTGTAAGGTATGTACTTAGTGGTATATTGTTACTTGTTTTCTGGTTGTTCTTGTAGTTCTTTTCTTCATGTTTTAGTTTCTTCCCCTGTGGTTTGATGATTTTCTTTAGTGGTATCCTTGTGTTCCTTTCTGTCTAGTTTTTACGTATCTATTATAGGTTTTTGGTTTGTGGTTACCATGGGATTTAATATATGTTAACCTATAACTATATCTTTTAAACTGGTAGTCATTTAAGTTCAAACATATTCTAAAAGATCTATAATTTTTACTCCCTTCACCCATGTTTTGTGTTTTTGATGCCATATTTTATATCTTCATGTTTATCCCTTAATTCTTTATTTTAATTATAGTTGATTTTACAAATTTTTGTCTTTTAATCTTTGTACTAACTTAAGTAGTTGATCCACAGGCTTTACTATATATCTGCCTTTCCTAGTGGGATTTTTCTTTTCCTATAGATTCTTTTTTTTGACTGTATTAGTGAGATTTTACCTAAAGCATTTTGAAATTTTTTGTGAGGGGGCTTGAAGGTGGCAGAGATAATGTTTTACAAAAGAATTTTTTCCCCCATTATTTTTCTCCTGGGGAGAAAATAGCATCTTTTCAGATGGGCTCTTCCTCTTCTACCCTTGACTTAAATGTCCTCAGTGCTATAGATTCTTACTTCTAGTTGTAGCCTTTTCTTTTCCACTTAGAGACAACCCTTGAACATTTCTCTTAAAGTAGATTTAGTATCGATGAACTCCTTTAGTTTTTGCTTGTCTGAGAAGTTCTTTATCTCTCCTTCAATTCTAAATAATAATATTCCTGGGTAAAGTATCCTAGATTACAGATTTTTCCATTTCAGTACTTTGAATATATCATGGCGCTCTCTTTTGGCGTGCCATGTTTCTGCAGAAAAATCAGCTGATTTTGTATGTGACTGTTTGTTTTTCTCTTGTTACTTTTAGAGTTCTTCTATTTCTCACTTTTGCCATTTTAATTATATGTTGTGTTCTGGGTTTGTTTGGGTTCATCTTGTTTGAGACCCTCTGTGCTTCCTGTACCTGGATATGTTTCCTTCTTCATGTTTGGGAACTTTTCAGCCATAATTTCATCAAATGCATTTTGATCCTTTTCTCTCTCTCTTCTCCTTCTGGGCCCCTTACAGTACCAGTGTTAGTATTCTTGATGTGGCACAGGTCCCTTAAACTGTTCTCATTTTCTTAATTTTTTCTTCTCTTTGTTGTTCTGATTAGGTGATTTCCATAATTCTGTCTTCCAGACCACTTATGCATCTTCTGTATGAGCTAGTCGGCTGTTAATTCTTACCAGTGTGTTTTTCATTTCAGTTATTTACTCTTCAGGTCTGACTGGTTCTTTTTTTATATTTTCCAATTCCTTGTTAAAATTCTTACTGTGTTCATCTATTCTTTTCCCTAATTCTGTTAGTGTTCTTATTACTAATTCTTTGAACTCCTTATCTGGTACATTATTTCTGTTTCATTAGTGGGTTTTTTTTTAAAAGGGGTTTTCTCTTGTTCTTTCATTTGAAACAAATTCCTCTGTCTTCTTATTTTGCTTAACTTCTCTATGACATTAGGTCAAATATTACCTATTTTGATCTTGAACCAGTATCCTTATGTGGAAGCATCCTTACACAGTCTGTGTGTTCCCAGTGAGTTTGTTTGGAGAGCTGGATCTGGCATAAGCATGAATCATGTCTTCCCCCAGGGCATGCTGGCGGCTATCGCCTTGGTAGGAGGTGGGGCTGGAGACTGAAGGACTAGAACTGGAGCTAGGTGTGAGCCTGGGTTTCTCCTCTTCTCAGTCGCCACCACCTCCCTATTGGGGATGGGGTCTGTTCCCTAGTTACTAGAGCAGATGCCTTGAGGTTTGGGTCTGAGGTGGCTCCATTCCCTCTAAGTGTGTGCTCTCCCCATTCTCAGCAGAAGCATTCTTGCTCTAGAGGTGAGCTATGCTGCAGCAAGAAGGGCTACTGTGGGCACTTGGTGTGGGTAGAGGCATGAGCTGTGGTAGTCCTGGCCTCAGTCAGAGTTCCAGACCACTTCCTATGTGCTGACTCCACAAGTGTCAGCAATGGCCACTCTTGCCCCATTCAGATGCCATTCTGGGTCTGAGCCAGCTCTGTCCCTCACAACTGCACACTCCCCTCAGCCACTATAGCTGCTGCTCTAGTGTGGAGCTTTGCCATGGGGCAAGAGTGCCTAGAGTGGGCGCATGACTCAGGCTGGGGCTTGTGCTGGGGTGGTTGTGGGAAACTGGCCAGAGTCCTGTGCAATTTCAGTCAGCTTCCTCCACCTTGTTTTGGGAGTAAGCAAGTGTGTGTGTGCTCTTCATGAGCAGAGTCTAGGTTTCTTACAGCCCTCTTGTTTGTCCCACTGATTTTCAGACCAGCTAAGGGGACTCATCTTCCTGGTGTCAAACCCCCAGGTTTGGGTTGCCCAGTATGTGTCTCTACCTTAGATCCTTCGATCCTCAGGGAGGATCTCTGAGCTTGTGTAATCCCCCTCCTCATCTTTATCCCCTACCAGGGGTGCCGGTCCTGACCTGATTGCTTCTCTTCCCCTCCTACCCAACTCTGTGTGGATCTTTCTGACAGCCTTGGTTGTACAAGAGTCTTTCTGCCAGTCTCCAGTTTGTTTTCATGAGAATTTTTCCACATGTAGATGTATTTTTGATGTGTTGGTGGGGGGAGGTGAGCTCCACATCCTCCTACTCTGCCATCTTGATCTCCCCCTGATTGGAATTCTTAACCCTTAGAGTCCTTAAGTCCAAGTGGAAACTAAGAGGTTAGCAATTGTGGACTGTTGGTCACGCTAGCATTCTGATGATTGCCAAATTTATAAATACATTTAATAATTTCTGGATGTATATTCTTCCTTATAGTAAATTTTTCAATGCCTCAAAAAACATGTTTACTAATAAACCCAAATATCTTTAGTTCCTCTGTAAAAGGAAGCCAAAAGTGGTTAAACCTATGTTCAATAATTAATGTTTCAGTATTTTATCTTAGTTGAAAATGATCTAGCTATTTGATGAATAGTCATCATTTAACTTATCTCAATATAACTTTAACATTTCAAGTTTTTAAGAAGATTTAGAAACAATTTTTATGTAGACTTATCATAAAGCATAATTACTGTTGAAAACTTCATTAATAAACTTTTATATGTATTTAATTTACTTATTCTTAATCATGTTTAGATTACTTATGAAAGCTTCACGTGACATTAAATGCTAATCATCATCTTATCTTTCTTGCTGACAAATTATGTAAGAGATAATGTGAGCTTATTTAATTTTTAGTAAACCGAGGTAGAATAGAAGTTGTATATCTATATTATATTTGAATACGAAAAATTCCTGTTTTAATTAAACCAACAAACTTAAACTAGCTTTTATTTACTAAAGATTATCCTAGATCACATGAACCTGAAAAACATTTCAGTAATTTCTGTATTCCTGAGAGTATATTTAATTTAAGTCAATCAAACAGAGCTCTTTACAAATTCATTTTGGCAATACCACCCAGAGGTAGAAAAATATCACATATCTATAACATGCATACATAGACATACATAAACATACAGACAGATGCAAGCAGAGATCTTACGGCTTTCATTTAAAAATTTTAGCCATGACACATATATGATAATGCAAAACTCACTAGTTTATAAAAGAACAGCTGGATTCAAATTGTGTATCTGGCAGATAGAATAAGTTCAGGTTACTTGCTCAGGTGGCTTAAACTTTTTACTAATATTGGTAGTGAAGGTTTTTAAGATTTTTTTATTCACCTAGTTTCCAAATAGCCTTTTTTTCTCTCTCTTTTTTTTCCCCTTCTGATAAGAATGACCTCCCTGAAGTTTGCATTTTAAAGAGATGGCCCTCAGTTCCTAAAGAAGACAGGATAGAACATTTAAATATATCTCAAAGGCACAGATAAAGAATATAAGTTTCTCCAAGAAGGGCTTTTGTTTCCTAAAGCCTGAGTTTTTTCAATACCTACAAGCCTTTTGAGATGAAGACGGGATGTTTGAGGATTGGTAAAAAAGGATAGCGGAGATTTTTCGTTCTTCTAAAGACTCAATTTGTAAGACAAGTTGTACAAGTTGTCTTCAGTTTGTCAGACAGTTTTTAATTCCTCAAAGATTGGGTTGAGGGACTTCCCTGGCGGTCCAGTGGTTAAGACTTTGCCTTCCAACGCAGTGGGTGTGGGTTCAATCCCTGGTTGGGGAGATAAGATCCCACATGCCTCGAGGCCAAAAAGCCAAAACATAAAACAGAAGCAATATTGTAATTGCTTCAATAAAGACTTTAGAAATGGTCCACATCAAAAAATCTTAAAAAAAAAAAAGAGTACATTATCTTCAATTTGCTTCTTTATATTTAGCTGAAGATCTTCACTAAGATAGAAGTGAAAAGGTTCCTAGGTTCTCTTTGTAATGTTTCAGTAAATCCTCCCACAAAGGGTTCAGAATGTTTTTCTTTCCCTCTGGGCATGTAGTTTCATTTTAGATTAGGGGCATGGCCAAAAAGGAAAGTTCCTATTAGGCTCTGAATATCAGCTTTTAATTTGGTCAAATTCTGGGAATTTCCCAGTGGTTAGGACTCCGTGCTTTCATCGCCCTGGGCCTGGATTCAGTCCCTGGTCAGGGAACTAAGATCCTGCAAGGCCACGTGGTGGCTTTATTTTAAGATAAAATAAAATAAAAATTGGCCAACTTCTCACCATAAAGCTACTTTAAAAAATCCTTTCAAATATCTTGTTAGGTTTTAGCCAGGACAAATAGTATTTACTCCTGACCGTACTGAACAACTCCATGGACGTAAGAAGTGTTCCCAAAGAGGGTGCAAAACATACTACTTTCCCCAAATTCAAAGATAACCAAGAGAAAGAAAGACAATTGCCCTGAGAGCTGGCAGCAGTTGGTTGTACCCTAGCTGTAAATGGAGTGCAAACCCACATTTCTGTCCAGCCATGTGGACAGTGGGGTGTGAGCCACAATTCTATCTGGGCATTTTTTAAAAAAAATTTTATTGAAGTATAGTTGATTTACAGTGTGTGTTAATTAGTGCTGTACAGTAAAGTGATTCACTGTACATTATATATGTATATTATATATATTCTTTTCCATTATATATGTATATTATATATATTCTTTTTAAAATATTCTTTTCCATTATGGTTTATTATAGATTATTGAATATAGTTCTCTGTGCTATAGAGTAGGACCTTGTTGTTTATCCATTCTATATAAAAAAGCTTACATCTGCTAACCCCACCTCCCATTCCATCCCTCTCCCTTGGTAACCACCAGTCTATTCTCTATGTCTGTGATTCTGTTTCTGTTTCATAGATAGGTTCATTTGTATCATATTTTAGATTCCACATATAAGTGATACCATATGTTATATGTCTTTCTCTTTCTGACTTACTTCACTTAGTGTAATAATCTCTAGTTGTATCCATGTTGCTGCAAATGGCATTATTTCATTCTTTTTTTATGGCTGACTAGTATTCCATTGTATTGATATATATGTACCGCTTCTTTATCCATTCATCTATTGATGGAAGATTAGGTTCTTTCCATGTCTTGGCTATTATGAATAGTGCTGCTATAAACGTAGGGGTGCATGTACCTTTTTTGTTCTGTTTTTTTTTTCTTTCTTAATATCTTTATTGGAGTATAATTGCTTTACAATTGTTTGTTAGTTTCTGCTTTATAACAAAGTGAATCATCTATACATATACATATATCTCTATATCTCGTCCCTCTTGCGTCTCCCTCGCACCCACCCTATCCCGTTCCTCTAGGTGGTCACAAAGGACTAAGCTGATCTCCCTGTGCTATGTGGCTGCTTCCCACTAGCTATCTACTTTACATTTGTTAGTATATGTAAGTCCATGCCACTCTCTCACTTCATCGCAGCTTACCCTTCCCCCACCCCGTGTCCTCAAGTCCATTCTCTATGTCTGCATTTTTATTCCGGTCCTGCCCCTAGGTTCTACAGAACCATTTTTTTTTAGATTCCATATATATGCGTTAGCATACAGTATTTGTTTTTCTCTTTCTGACTTACTTCACTCTGTATGACAGATTCTAGGTCCATCAACCTCACTACCAATAACTCAATTTCGTTTCTTTTTATGGCTGAGTAATATTCCATTGCATATATGTGCCACATCATTATGCATTCATCTGTTGCTGGACACTTAAGTTGCTTCCTTGTCCTGGCTATTGTAAATACAGCTGCAATGAACATTGTGGAACATGACTCTTTTTGAATTATGGTTTTCCAAGGTATATGCCCAGTAGTGGGATTGCTGGGTCATATGGTAGTCCTAATTTTATATTTTTAAGGAACCTCCATACTCTTCTCCATACTGGCTGTATCAATATACATTCCCACCAACAGTGCAAGAGGGTTCCCTTTTGTCCACATCCTCTCCAGCATTTATTGTTTGTAGGTTTTTTGATGATGGCTATTCTGAATGGTGTGAAGTGATAACTCATTGTAGTTTTGATTTGCATTTCTCTAATGATTAGTGATGTTGAGCATCTTTTCATGTGTTTGTTGACAATCTGTATATCTTCTTAGGAGAACTGTCTGTTTAGGTCTTCTCCCCATTTTTGGATTGGGTTGTTTGTTTTTTTGATATTGAGCTCCATGAGCTGCTTGTATAGTTTGGAGATTAATCCTTTGTCAGTTGTTTCATTTGCAAATATTTTCTCCCATTCTCGGGTTGTCTTTTCATCTTGTTTATGGTTTCCTTTGCTGTACAAAAGTTTTTAAGTTTCATTAGGTCCCATTTGTTTATTTTTATTTCCATTTCTCTAGGAGGTGGGCCAAAAAGGATCTTGCTGTGACTAATGTCATAGAGTGTTCTGCCTGTGATTTCCACTAACAGTTTTATAGTGTCTGGCCTTACATTTAGGTGTTTAATCCATTTTGAGTTTATTTTTGTGTATGGTGTTAGGAAGTGTTCTAATTTCATTCTTTTACATGTAGCTGTCCAGTTCTCCCAGCACCATTTACCAAAGAGGCTGTCTTTTCTCCATTGTATACTCTTGCCTCCTTTATCAAAGATAAGGTGACCATAAGTGCATAGGTTTATCTCTGGGTTTTCTATCGTGTTCCATTGATCTATATTTCTGTTTTTGTGCTGGTACCGTACTGTCCTGATTACTGTAGCTTTGTAGTATAGTCTAAGCCAGGAAGCCTGATTCCTCCAGCTCTGTTTTTCTTTCTCAAGATGGCTTTGGCTATTTGGGGTCTTTTGTGTTTCCATACAAATTGTGAAATTTTTTGTTCTGTGAAAAATACCAGTGGTAGTTTGATAGGGATTACACTGAATCTGTAGATTGCTTTGAGTAGTATAGTCATTTTCACAATGTTTATTCTTCCAATCCAAGAACATGGTATATCTCGCCATCTGTATCATCTTTAATTTCTTTCATCAGTGTCTTATAATTTTCTGCATACAGGTCTTTTGTCTCCTTAGTTAGGTTTATTGCCAGGTATTTTATTCTTTTTGTTGCAATGGTAAATGAGAGTGTTTTCTTAATTTCGCCTTCATATTTTTCATCATTAGTGTGTAGGAATGCAAGTGATTTCTGTGCATTAATTTTGTATCCTGCTACTTTACCAAATTCATTGATTAGCTCTAGTAGTTTTCTGGTAGTATCTTTAGGATTCTTTATGTATAGTATCATGTCATGTGCAAACAGTGACAGTTTTACTTCTTCTTTTCTGATCTGGGTTCCTTTTATTTCTTTTTCTTCTCTGATTGCTGTGGCTAAGTCTTCCAAAACTATGTTAAATAATAGTGGTGAGAGTGGGCAGCTTTGTCTTGTTCCTGATCTTAGAGGAAATGGTTTCAGTTTTCACCATTGAGAACGATGTTTGTGGTGGGTTTGTCATATATGCCCTTTATTATGTTGAGGTAGGTTCCTGCTATGCCTACTTTCTGGAGAGTTTTTATCATAAATCGGTGTTGAATTTTGTTGAAAGCTTTTTCTGCATCTATTGAGATTATCATATGGTTTTTATCCTTCAATTTGTTAATGTGGTGTATCACATTGATTGATTTGTGTATATTGAATAATCCTTGCATTCCTGGAATAAACCCCACTTGATCATGGTGTATGATCCTTTTAATGTGCTGTTGGATTCTGTTTGCTAATATTTTGTTGAAGAATTTTGCATCTGTGTTCATCGGTGATATTGGCCTGTAGTTTTCTTTTTTTGTGACATCTTTGTCTGGTTTTGGTATCAGGGTGATGGTGGCTTCATAGAATGAATTTGGGAGTGTTCCTCCCTCTTCTATGTTTTGGAAGCATTTGAGAAGAATAGGTGTTAGCTCTTCTCTAAATGTTTGATAGAATTTGCCTGTGGAGCCATCTGGTCCTGGGCTTTTGTTTGTTGGAAGATTTTTAATCACAGTCTCAATTTCAGTGCTTGTGATTGGCCTGTTTATATTTTCTGTTTCTTCCTGGTTCAGCTTCGGAAGGTTGTGCTTTTCTAAGAATTTGTCCATTTCTTCCAGGTTGTCCATTTTATTGGCATATAGTTGCTTGTAGTAATCTCTCATGATCCTTTGTATTTCTGCAGTGTCAGTTGTTGCTTCTCCTTTTTATTTCTAATTCAGTTGATTGAGTCTTCTCCCTTTTTTTCTTGATGAATCTGGCTAATGGTTTTTCAATTTTGTTTCCCTTCTCAAAGAACCAGCTTTTAGTTTTATTGATCTTTGCTATTGTTTCCTTCATTTTTTTTCCCATTTATTTCTGATCTGATTTTTATGATTTCTTTCCTTCTGCTAACTTTGGGGTTTTTTTTTTTTTTTGGTTCTTTATTTCTCTAATTGCTTTAAGTGTAAGGTTAGGTTGTTTATTTGAGATTTTTCTTGTTTTTTGAGGTAGGATTGTATTGCTATAAACTTTCCTCTTAGAAGTGCTTTTTCTGCATCCCATGGGTTCTGGGTCATTGTGTTTTCATTGTCATTTTTCTCTAGGTATTTTTTTTATTTCCTGTTGATTTCTTCAGTGATCTCTTGGTAATTTAGCAGTGTATTGTTTAGCCTCCATGTGTTTGTATTTTTTACAGTATTTTTCCTGTAATTGATATCTAGTCTCATAGCGTTGTGGTCAGAAAAGAAACTTGATACGATATCTATTTTCTTAAATTTACCAATGCTTGATTTGTGACCAAAGGTATGGTCCCTCCTGGACAATGTTCCATGAACATTTGAGAATAAAATGTATTCTGTTGTTTTTGGATGGAATGTCCTGTAAATATCAATTAAATCCATCTTGTTTAATGTGTCATTTAAAGCATGTGTTTCCTTATATATTTTCATTTTGGATGATCCATCGATTGGTGAAAGTGGGGTGTTAAAGTCCCCTGCTATGATTGTGTTACTGTCCATTTCCTGTTTTATGGCTGTTAGCATTTGCCTTCTGTATTGAGGTGTTCCTATGTTGGGTGCATAAATATTTACATTTGTTATATCTACTTCTTGGATTGACCCCTTGATCATTATGTAGTGTCCTTCTTTGTCTCTTGTAATAGTCTTTATTTTAAAGTCCATTTGTCTGATATGAGAATTGCTACTCCAGCTTTCTTTTGATCTCCATTTGCGTGGAATATCTTTTTCCATCCCCTTACTTTCAGTCTGTATGTGTCCCTAGGTCTGAAGTGGGTCTTTTGTAGACAGCATATATATGGGTCTTGTTTTTGTATCCATTCAGCCAGTCTGTGTCTTTTGGTTGGAGCATTTAATCGATTTACATTTAAGGTAATTATCGATATGTATGTTCCTGTTACCATTTTCTTAATTGTTTTGGGTTTGTTTTTGTAGGTCTTTTCCTTCTCTTGTGTTTCCTGACTAGAGAAGTTCCTTTAGCATTTGTTGTAAAGTTGGTTTTGTGGTGCTGAATTCTCTTATCTTTTGCTGTCTGTAAAGGTTTTTTAAATTTCTCTGTTGAATCTGAATGTGATCCTTGCTAGGTAGAGTAGTCTTGCTTGTAGGTTTTTCACTTTCATCCCTTTAAATATGTCCTGCCACTCCCTTCTGGTTTGCAGAGTTTTTGCTGCAAAATCAGCTGTTAACCTTATGGGGATTCCCTTGTATGTTATTTGTTGCTTTTCCCTTGCTGCTTTTAATATTTTTTCTTTGTATTTAATTTTTGATAGTTTGATTAATATGTGTCTTGGTGTGTTTCTCCTTGGATTTATCCTGTATGGGACTCCATGTGCTTCCTGGGTTTGATTGACTATTTCCTTTCTCATGTTAGGGAAGTTTTCAACTATACTCTCTTCCAATATCTTCTCAGACCCTTTCTTTTCTCTTCTTCTTCTGTGATCCCTATAATTTGGATGTTGGTGTGTTTAATGTTGTCCCAGAGGTCTCTAAGACTGTCCTCAATTCTTTTCATTCTTTTTTCTTTATTCTGCTCTGCAGTACTCATTTCCACTATTTTGTCTTCCAGGTCACTTATCTGTTCTTCTGCCTCAGTAATTCTGCTATTGATTCCTTCCAGAGAATTTTTAATTTCATTTATAGTGTCGTTTATCATTGTTTGTTTGCTCTTTAGTTCTTTTAGGTCCTTGTTAAATGTTTCTTGTATTTTCTCCCTTCTATTTCAAAGTTTTTGGATGATCTTTATATCATTACTCTGAATTGTTTTTCAGGTAGACTGCCTATTTCTCTTCTTTTGTTTGGTCTGGTGGGTTTTTACCTTGCTCCTTCATCTTCTGCGTATTTCTCTGTCTTCTCATTTTGTTTAACTTACTGTGTTTGTGGTCTCCTTTTTGCAGGATGCAGGTTCATAGTTCCCTTTCTTTTTGTTGTCTGCCCCCAGTGGGTGAGGTTGACTCAGTGGGTTGTGTAGACTTCCTTGTGGAGGGGTCTGGTGCCTGTGTTCTGGTAGGTGGGACTGGACCTTGTCTTTCTGGTGGGCAGTGCTATGTCCGGTGGTGTGTTTTGGGGTTTCCGTGAAGTTAGTATGATTTTAGGCAGCCTCTCTTCTAATGGTGGGTTTGTGTTTCTGTCTTCCTAGTTGTTTGGCATGGGGCATCTAGCAGTAGAATTTGCTGGCTGTTGGGTGGAGCTGGGTCTTAGTGTTGAGACAGAGATCTCTGGGAGAGCTCTCACTGATTGATATTACATGGGCTCAGGAAGTCTCTGGTGGTCCAATGTCCTGATCTTGGCTCTCCCACCTTGGAGGCTCAGGCCTGACGCCAGGCCAGAGCACCAAGTCCCTGTCAGCCACATGGGTCAGAAGATGAGGGAGAAAAAAAAGAAAGAAAGAATAATAATAAATAATAATAAATTGAAAAAAATTATTAAAATGAAAAAATAATAAAAAAACAAAAGAAGAGAGCTACCAAACCAATAAACTAATCCACCAATGATAACAAGTGCTAAACACTAAACTAAGATAAACATAAAAATCAGAAACAAATCAGTTGCCAACAGCTAGCCCCAAGTCTCCAGTTGCTTCCAAATCCACCGCTACAGTTTTGGGATGATTCATTGTGTATTCAGGTATTCTGCAGATTCAAGGTACATCAAGTTGATTGGGGAGATTTAATCCACTGCTCCTGAGGCTGCACAGAGAAATTTCCCTTTCTTTTCTTTGTTCACACAGCTCCTGGGGTTCAGCTTTGGTTTTGGCCCCACCTCTGCGTGTATGTTGCCCTCAAGTATCCATTCCCCACCCAGACAGGAGGGGGTTAAAGTAGTGGCTGATTAGGGGGCTCTTGCTCATTCAGGCAGGGGGGTAGGTAGGGGTACGGTAGTTATAATTGGAATGCGGGGTGAGCCTGTGGTGGCAGAGGCCGGCATGATGTTGCAACAGCCTTGGGCATGCCGTGTGTTCTCCTGGGGTAGTTGTCCCTGGATCACGGGACCCTGGCAGTGGTGGGCTGCACAGGCTCCTGGGGGGCGGGGTGTAGATAATGACCTGTGCTTGCACACAGGATTCTTGGTGGCTGCAGCAGCAGTGTTAGCATTTCATGCTTGTCTCTGGGGTCCAAGCTGATAGACGTGGCTCATGCCCATCTTTGAAGCTCATTTAGGCGGTTCTCTGAATCCCGTCTCCTCGCGCACCCTGAAACAATGGTCTCTTGCCTCTTAGGCAGGTCCAGACTTTTTCTTGGACTCCTTCCCGGCTAGCTGTGGCGCACTAGCCCCCTTCAGGCTGTGTTAATGCAGCCAACCCATCTTCTCCCTGGGATCTGACCTCTGAAGCCCAAGCCTTAGCTCCCAGCCCCCACCTGTCCCGGCAGGTGAGCAGACAAGCCTCTCAAGCTGGTGAGTGCTAGTCAGCACCGATTCTCTATACAGGAATCTCTCCACCTTGCCCTTTGCACCCCTGTTGCTGTGCTCTCTTCCATGGCTCTGAAGCTGCCTCCCCACTACCCCCATCTCCGCCATGAAGGGACTTCCTAGTGTGTGGAAACCTTTCCCCCTTCACAGCTCCCTCCCAGAAGTGCATGTCCTGTCCCTATTCTTTTGTCTCTGTTTTTTCTTTTTTCTTTTGCCCTACCCAGGTACATGGGAAGTTTCTTGCCTTCTGGGAGGTCTGAAGTTTCCTAACAGCGTTCCGTAGGTGTTCTGTAGGAGTTGTTCCACATGTAGATGTATTTCTAATGTATTTGTGGGGAGGAAGGTGATCTCCACATCTTACTTCTGTGCCATCTTGAAGGTCTCCCCCAGCATTCGGTTAGTTTTTAAATGCTGGACTCAGTTTTGACTGAGTTCTGAGTAACAGTACTGATAGAGCCTTAAAAGCAGAAAAAACAAAAACAAAAAACTGTTCTCTCTTTATTCTAACAGTTGTGTGGCCTAGATAAAATGATATTTATGATATAGCTAGTGGGAAGCAGCCGTATAGCACAGGGAGATCAGCTCGGTGTTTTGTGATCACCTAGAGGGGTGGGATAGGGACGGTGGGAGGGAGACACAAGAGGGAGGAGATATGGGGATATATGTATATGTATAGCAGATTCACTTTATTATAAATCAGAAACTAACACACCATTGTAAAGCAATTATACTTCAATAAAGATGTTAAAATAAAAATACAGACTAAGAGACGTGAGAGGTTCCAGTAAAGGAAGTGGTCAGCTGTGGTAAAAGATAATAAAAAGTCTCTTGCCTCTTCGGCAGCTCCAAACTTTTTCCCGGACTCCTTCCC
The DNA here is from genome assembly GCF_937001465.1 of Orcinus orca. Taxonomy (NCBI): domain Eukaryota; kingdom Metazoa; phylum Chordata; class Mammalia; order Artiodactyla; family Delphinidae; genus Orcinus; species Orcinus orca. The sequence goes on from NC_064566.1 coordinate 91,502,832, forward strand.
AGCTAGCTGTGGCTCACTAGCCCCTTCAGGCTGTGTTCACGCAGCCAACCCCAGTCCTTTCCCTGGGATCCGACCTCCAAAGCCCTAGCCTCAGCTCCCAGCCCCCACCTGTCCTGGTGGTTGAGCAGACAAACCTCTCAGGCTGGTGAGTGCTGGTCAGCACTGATCCTCTGTGTGGGAATCTCTCTGCTTTGTCCTCTGCACCCCTGTTGCTGTGCTCTTCTCCATGGCTCTGAAGCTTCCCACCTGCCCACTCTTGGTCTCTGCCAGTGAAGGGGCTTCCTAGTGTGTGGAAACTTCTCCTTCACAGCTCCTTCCCAGAGATGCAGGTCCTGTCACTCTTCTTTTGTCTCTGTTTTTTCTTTTTTCTTTTGCCCTACCCAGGTATGTGGGTATTTTCTTGCTTTTTGGGAAGTCTTCTGCCAGCGTTCAGTAAGTGTTCTGTAGGAGTTGTTCCACATGTAGTTGTATTTTTGATGTATTTGCGGGGAGGAAGGTGATCTCCGCGTCTCACTCCTCTGCCATCATGAAGGTCCCCCCTGTAAGGTATTTCTATACATGTTCTGCTCTTCGGTTGGATTGTGAGTACTTTCTGGGCAGGGATCAAATCTTATTCTTTCTTGTTTTTCTAAGTTTGTCAAGCCTTTTACGGTAACCACTTTTATCAATATCATTGTTTATATTCCAAAGGAGCAAATCTTTTCTGGCAACACAAAGGGTACAACTCATATGTCCATATTCTCTTTTCCTTTTTAAGGCTGCAGTCATCAATAGATAAAGGTGAAAAATACAATCTATGTCCCTAAATTCTTCATTTCTAAGTTAGAGCATCAAAATATTTTGGGATACACATCTCATGACCTTTGGCAGATCGGATGAATCTTGGAGGCTCTGTGTCGTATCATGGATTTATTGTCCTAAAAGAGAATATGTCTCTATTACATGCCATGTCATTTTATACATAAACCTCTTCCTAATTCTAAATAGGTGGATACTAGCAGCTATTGCATCTCGCTTCCTCCCTGGCAAATGTGAAAGGAATCTTTATTTTATTCAGCTCATATAAACTGAGCTATTGATATATTCTGGGCATTGTTCTAGATGCTGTGGGCAAAGCATCTAGTGAACAACACAAGGCCCTTACAGTTAGGGAGCTTAGAATCTAGCATTGAGTAGAACAGGTAAAAATCACATATATGACCTAACTTAATGAGAGCATTTTGGATAGTGATACATAGTCATATGAAAAGAGAACATGGCCAAGTAATTAACTAATGGAGAGATGGAGAGAGCTACTTCTGTATTGTGTGGTCAGGAAGAATGATCTCTCAGGAGATAGTTGACTGGAAACTGGACTGACAAGAAGACAGCGTTGTGGATCATTGGAAGGAAATTTAGAAGCCATTGAAAGATTTCACCTAAGGATATGAAATAATCTGATTTCCATTTTAAAAGATCAATCTGGCTGCTTTGTTGAGATTGACTTGTGAAGTGTCAAGATTATAAGCAGAAAGACCAGTCATTTCCTAAATCCAGGAAAGAAGTGGTATAGCTTGGGCTAGGATGGTGGCAATGGAAGTAGAAAAGAAGAGACAGATTTTCTACATATATTTTAAGAAAATATGGCAGGACTTTGGAATGAGTGAAAGAAATGGATGAATCAAGGATAGCTTCTAATTACTGTATGGATTTTACTAACATTTTTTGAATTGGAGAAGACTGGGGACAAATGTGTTCTGGAATATAAATCAAGAATTCCATCTTGATCATGTTGGGTTTGAGATGCTTCCTAGACAGGCAAATGGAGAGTTAAGTAAGCAATGGGATATGCAAGTCCTAAGCAGTGGGATATGCCAGTCCTAAACTCAGTGGAGAGATCAGACCTGGAGACACATATTTAGAAGTCATTGAATACAGGTAGTATGTAAACCCAAGAGTGGATATCACCCAGAATGACAGCATAGATAGAACAAAGCAGGTGGTAGGACTGAACCCCAGGGTATTCCAAATTTAGAGGCCAAGAGGTGGAATTAGCAAAGGAGAGTGGGAGGGAGCCTCCAGGGAGGCCGGAGGAAAACACAGAAAGAGTCATGTCTCACAAAAAAGGAAAGTGAGGGTTTAAATAAAGAAGGTTTATTCAACTTGGTTAAATTCTACTGAGAGGCTGAACTGGATGAAGATAGAGAAGCGGCCATTGGGATGAACAATATGAAGATGACTTCAACAAGAGCAATGTAGAACATAAGCCCAACTGTGATATGTTGTAACAGAGAAGAGGAGGTAGTGAGGACATTTTCAAGAAGGTATTGTACAAAGAGGAGAAGATATGTGTCAATATCTGAAGAGAAAAGTAATATCGGGATATATATAATTTCTATTTATAATTTCTACTTTTTTTTTGCTTTGTAGTCTCCTATTTATTTCTTAAAATATTAGCTCTTTACCATATCTTTAGAAATTTTATTTTTATTAAAAAATTTTATTGCAATATAGTTGCTTTACAATGTTGTGTTAGTTTCTGCTGTAAAGCAAAGTGAATCCATTATACATGCACATATATCCACTCAGTTTTAGATTCTTTTCCCATATAGGTCATTACAGAGTATTGAATAGAGTTCCCTGTCCTATACCATAGGCCCTTATTAGTTATCTATTTTATATATAGCAGTGTGTATATGTCAATCCCAGTCTCCCAATTTATCCCTCCCCCTCTTATCCCCTGGTTTGTTTTCTACATCTGTGACTCTACTTCTGTTTTGTAAATAACATTTGTACCCTTTTGTTTAAGATTCCACCTGTAAGAGATATCATATGATATTTGTCTTTCTCTGTCTGTACTTCACTCAGTATGACAATCTCTAGGTCTATCCATGTTGCTGGAAATGGCATTATTTTGTTCTTTATTTAATGACTGAGTAATTTTCCATTGTATATATGTATCACATCTTCTTTATCCATTCCTCTGTTGATGGACACTTAGGTTGCTTCCTTGTCTGGCTATGGTAAATAGTGCTGCAATGAACATTGGGGTGCATGTATGTTTTCGAATTATGGTTTTCTCTAGGTATGTGCCCAGGAGTGGGATTGCTGGGTCATATGGTAGTTCCATTTTTAGTTTTTCAGGGAACCTCCATACTGTTCTCCATAGTGGCTGTTACCAATTTACATTCCCACCAACAGTGCAAGAGGGTTCCCTTCTCTCCACACCCTCTCCAGCATTTATTGTTTGTTGATTTTTTGATGATGGCCATTCTGACCAGTGTGAGTTGGTACCTCATTGTGGTTTTGATTTGCATTTCTCTAATAATTAGTGATGTTGAGCATCTTTTCAGGTGTTTTTTGGCCATCTGAATGTTTTCTTTGGAGCAATGTCTGTTTCAGTCTTTCACCCATTTTTTAATTGGGTTGTTCATTTTTTTGATATTGAGCTGCATGAGCTGTTTGTATATTTTGGAGATTAATCCCTTGTCGGTTGCTTCATTTGCAAATATTATCTCCCATTCTGAGGGTCATCTTTTTGTTTTGTTTATGGTTTCCTCTGCTGTGCAAAAGCTTTTTTTAATAAAAAAAAGTAATTTATTTATTTATTTATTTTTGGCTGCGTTGGGTCTTTGTTGCTGCACACGAGCTTTCTCTAGTTGTGGCGAGCGGGGGCTACTCTTCATTGTGGTGTGCAGGCTTCTCATTGCAGTGGCTTCTTTTTGTTGTGGAGCATGGACTCCAGGTGCACGGACTTCAGTAGTTGTGGCACACAGGCTCAATAGTTGTGGCTCATGGGCTCTAGAAAGCAGGCTCAGTAGTTGTGGCGCACAGGCTTTGTTACTCCACGATATGTGGGATCTTCCCGGACCAGGGCTCCAACCAGTGTCCCCTGCATTGACAGGTGGATTCTTAACCACTGTGCAACCAGAGAAGTCCCTGTGCAAAAGCTTTTAAGTTTAATTAGATCCCATTTATTTATTTTTGTTTTTATTTTCATTACTCTAGTAGGAGGTTCAGAAAGGATCTTGCTGCAGTTTATGTCAAAGCATGTTTTGCCTATGTTTTCCTCTAAGAGTTTTATAGTGTCTGGCCTTATATTTAGGTTTTAATCCATTTTAAGTTTATTTTTGTGTATGGTGTTTGGTAGTGTTCTAATTTCATTCTTTTACATGCAGCTGTCCAGTTTTCCCACACCATTTATTGAAGAGGCTGGCTTTTCTCCATTGTATATTCTTCTTCTTTGTCATAGATTAAGTGACCATAGGTGTGTGGGTTTATCTCTGGGCTTTCTATCCTGTTCCATTGATCTATATTTCTATTTTTGTGCCAGTACCATACTGTCTTGATTACTGTAGCTTTGTAGTATAGTCTGAAGTCTGGGAGCCTGATTCCTCCAGCTCCGTTTTTCTTTCTCCAGATTGCTTTAGCTATTCGGGGTCTTTTGTGTTTCCATACAAATTGTGAATTTTTTTGTTCTAATTCTGTGAAAAATGCCATTAGTAATTTGATAGGGATTGCATTGAACCTGTAGATTGCTTTGTGTAGCATAGTTGTTTTCACAATATTGATTCTTCCAATCCAAGAACATGGTATATCTCTTCATCCATTTTTGTCATCTTTTATTTCTTTCATCAGTGTCTTACAGTTTTCTGAGTACAGGTCTTTTGCCTCTTTAGGTAGGTTTATTCCTAGGTTTTTTTTTTTTTTTTTTGATGCAATGGTAATTGGGATTGTTTCCTTAATTTTTCTTTCTGATCTTTCATTGTTAGTGTACAGGAATGCAAGAGATTTCTGTGCATTAATTTTGTATCCTGCAACTTTACCAAATTCATTGATGTGTGCTAGTAGTTTTCTGTTAGTATCTTTAGGATTTTCTGTGTATAGTATCATGTCATCTGCAAACGATGACAGTTTTACTTCTTCTTTGCCAATTTGGATTCCTTCTAATTCTTTTTCTTCTCTGATTGCTGTGGCTAGGACTTCTAAAACTATGTTGAATAATAGTTGTGACAGTGAATATTTTTGTCTTGTTCTTGATATTAGAGAAAATGCTTTCAATTTTTCACCATTGAGAATGATGTTTGCTGTGGGTTTGTCATATATGGTCTTTATATGCTGAGGTAGTTTCCCTCTGTGGTCAGTTTCTGGAGAGTTTTTATCATAAATGGGTGTTGAATATTGTCAAAAGCTGTTTTTGCAGCTATTGAGATGATAACATGGTTTTTATTCCTCAATTGGTTAATGTGGTGTATCACATTGATTGATTTGCATATATTGAAGAATCCTTGCATTCCTGGGAGAAATCCCACTTGATCATGGTGGATGATCCGTTTAATGTGTTGTTGGATTCAGTTTGCCAGTATTTTGTTGAAGATTTTTGTGTCTATGTTCATCAGTGATATTGGCCTGTAATTTTCTTTTTTTGTGTGATATCTTTGTCTGGTTTTGGCATCAGGATGATTGTAGCCTTATAGAATGAACTTGGGAGTATTTCTTCCTTGGTAATTTTTTGGAATAGTTTGAGAAGGGTAGGTATTAACTCTTCTCTAAATATTTGATAGAATTTGCCTGTGAAACCATCTGGTCCTGGACTTTCGTTTGTTGGAAGATTTTTAATCACTGTTTCAATTTCAGTACTTACGATTGTTCTGTTCATATTGTCTATTTCTCCCTGGTTCAGTCTTGGAAGGTTGTACCTTTCTAAGAATTTGTCCATTTCGTCCATGTTGTCCATTTTATTGGCATATATTTGCTTCTAGTAGTATCTTATGATCCTCTGTATTTCTGTGGTGTCTGTTGTAACTTCTCCTTTTTCACTTCTGATTTTATTGAGTTGAGTCCTCTCCCTATTTTTCTTGATTAATCTGGCTCAATGTTTATCAATTTTGTTTATGTTCTCAAAGATCCAGCTTTTAGTTTCATTGATCTTTGCTATTCTTTTCTTCATATCTATTTCATTTATAACTGCTTTGATCTTTATGATTTCTCTCCTTCTACCAACTTTGGGTTTTGTTTGTTCTCCTTTCTCTAGTTGCTTTAGTTGTAAGGTTTGGTTGTTTATTTGAGATTTTTTTGTTTCTTGAGGTAAGATTGTATTGCTATAAACTTCCCTCTTAGAACTGCTTTTGCTGCATCCCATAGGTTTTGGATCATCATGTTTTTGTTGTCTTTGTCTCTAGGTATTTTTGATTTCCTCTGTGATTTTTTCAGTGTTCCATTGGTTATTTAGTAACATATTGTTTAGCCTCTGTTTACTTTTTTTTAAAGATGCAAAATATCATAACTATTATTAGAGCATGATCTTGTTGTTTCCTAAGGAAATGGCCCAGTAAAAAGGAGTGGGTTGATGACTGTCACAGTTATCAATGCATTGCCTCTCAGCTCCAAATTCACCCATCAGTATATTCTCTGCAGTGACAGACAGAATTATTTTAAGTACCTCTCCTTAAGGTGAGCGTGTTGTCGAGCTTTGTCATTAGAGGGCATTGGAGGGAAAGTACAGGAGGAAGGCACTATCCCCTGTCACTGCCTACAACAGTGGGTGGGCATTGTGAGTATGGAGAGTTCCAGTGGAGCTCTTCCTGTCTTGTTCCTAGAACCAGGCAATTTCTCAGTGACCTTGTAGCCTTGTCCTTTCCCAACAATAACTTTCCCTGGCTTTCGTACACAGAAAACGACAATCTGTGGCTTCCTGCCAGTGAAGGCCTCCTGCTTGCACAGGCCCCGATTCCCTCTCTAGGTCCCTGGGCAGGTCAGCTGTCCTGACCCCCACCCACTTTACATGCCCCCATCCCTGCTTGCCGATCACCTGTATTCCATCTGCACTACAGAGGGTCACTTTCTGCTTGCCCAGCAATTGCAGACCATCTGTGACCTGGACAAACCAGTGATCTTTTCCGCTGCCCAGTGGGCTGAACTACATCTTCCTCAGCAGGGTCTGAATTCTAGCCTTGGGGAGGGCTCCTTCCAAGTTGCTCCTTCCTTGGATACCCTCTCTCTTCCCTAAGGGTACAATATAGAGTTTCCTTCTATCTTACAGTCACTCGTTTATCAGAGTGTAATAATTTTTTATATCAGACGTCCTGTAATTTTTAATATTGTCAGTTTCTTCTCAGTATACTCTTTAACATCCTTACCTCTTGATAATAATCATTTCCCTTGGAAATATTTACCTTTTTGTTTCCTTTAGAAATATTTATCCATCTTGTCTAAGAATCCATTCTATCCAAAAGGCTGTGTGCCAGTAATTTTTACTTGTTTCTCTCATTGGAAGACCAGTTTGCAGTTGCTACAGACATACTGCGCAAGCATCTCAGACAGGAAATGACCCACCAAACATCAAGCAGACGTGGCAACAGTTACTCTGTGTTTATAATGATTCATTTTGAGAAAAACTGATTCATTTTTGGGAAGAACTGAAATCATTTTGGATTTCCGCTAGAAAGTGCTCACTTCTGAGGTCTATCATTCTGAATGCATTACCCTGAGCTTGCACTTCCTCTTAGGGTTCACACATTACAAACAAATACTTCTTCTCTTTTCTTTTCTTTCAAAAAAATATCTCTGGGTCACATTCTAATTTTAGTTGCTCTTCTAAAATTATAGTCCTCTGTGTTCTTTAAAAAAAAAATCTGCCCCTTTAGCAAGACCTTCAGTGACCCTGCCAACCTTACCCAATTGGAGAGTGGTAATGGAAAGTCACTTTATTAATAAAAGAAAACAGATGCTGTTCCAAAGTTCCATGGTTTCACAACTGTTGTTCATTCTGACGTTAGCAACTATAGCAGTCTGTGATGATGCCTGAGTTATGTTACCAGTCCCTCTCTCCCTCCCTCCCTTCTTTTCTCTCTCGCTCTCCCTTTCTCTTTCTCTCTCTCCCTTCCTCTCCCCTTCCTCCCTCCCTATTCTTTCCCTCCCTCCCTCCCTTTATTTTCTTCCTTCTCTTTCTCCTTCTTTTCTTCCTTCTCTCTTTCCTACCCTCTCTCTTATTTTCCTTCCTTTTCTCCCTCCCTCAGTTGCCTTCCCATTATAATTAGGATAGAATTCAAACTCCTTGCCATAGACTACAAAGGCCACATGTGATCTGGTCCCTACCTTCCTCTCTAACTTCTTCTCCCTCCATACTTCTCGCACTGACAATACTCCAGGCATAATGGTCTCCTGTTCTTTAAATAAACCAAGCTCCATCATGTCTCAGGGGTTTGGTACTTGCCATTCTTTCTTAAGGATTGCTGTCTTCAGTTTGTCTCATGGATGCCTCCTTTCCATTATTTTGATCTCGCTTGTAATGGCTTCTCCTCTGAGATGCCTTTTTGAAATGCTCTAACTAGTCACCTCCATCACCACCATGCTGTCACTCTGCATCACATTACCCTATTATATACTTTGTTCATACTACTTTAGTAGTGTGGGATTATTTTATATCTTTTTTGTTTATCTTTTTCCTTTATTATAATATAAGTTCTTTGATGGCAAAAAATTCATGTGCCTTTTGGACCACTGTATCCCTAAAGTCTTGAATAGTTCCTGACACATGATAAGGGACTTACTATTTTTGACCATCTGTTTACTGGGCACTGAACTGTGAATTGTGGTTCATGGGCAAATAAGTAGAAAAATTATTATCCCTTTCCTGAAGGAAACTGGATAAATGGATTTAAGATATTCCTATTATAATTGTCTTTTCCTAGATGGAACAAGAGTACGTCAGGGGCCCAGTGATATCTGGGGCATGGTTTAGAGGGAAAAATTAAAGAAGGATATTATACCAAAATACTTTATAATAATTATATCACCCTATTCAACTGAAATTTTCATATTCTTTTTCGGTCAAATTTTGGGAAGGCCTATTACAATGCAAGTGAGGGTGATGAAAATAGTAACCCATATGTGTAGATTATAGAAACCAATGTTGATTATCTACATTATGGTTTTCAAACATTTTAAGCGGTAGAACCTTTTTTTCAAATCAAAAGCCTACCCAGAAGCCCAATAAACATGGGTAAAAATGGCTGATATTCTGGCTGAAGTGGTGTGGAAGAACTGGTACCCTGCGCACCGAGCACTTCTCCTAACTCCTGTCCCTCCAGGCAGTACCTGCAGCACCACCCAGAGCTGTACAGAGCAAGGTTTGAAAATCACAAATCTCAGACTAACTCCTTCGTTTCAGAAACTGAGGCCCAGAGAGCTGAAGTGACTTATCCAAAGTTATGTAATTACTGTCAACAGAAGGACTGAAGCCCGGCTCTCTGAATCCTAGAGCACTGTGCTTTCAACTGTTTTATCTGGTATTCCTAAAGGATAAATTCTATAGAATAGATTAGCTCCTAGCAGTGGGAGTCCCTCTAGGGAGAGAAATGTCAGAGGCTTTCAGTATCCAGAGGGTCTTGCTTCAAATTCTGTTGCTCCTTCAGGACCATGTACAGGGAGCATTGCCTCAAAAGGCTTCTCTTCCCACTTGGAAATCATCTTGAAGTTGTCTCGTAAATAAGGAAATAGGACTACTTTCTCCAAATATTTATTTTATAATGACTTTATTGCTCTGAATTTCCATGCATCACAGAGAACTTTTAACCATTAGGTGTCTTGACTTCCTGCTTGTGAAAAGTGGCATGACTCTGATCAAGAAGTGTAGCTCCTTTTCATAAGTATTTTTGTGTTTATTTGTAAGTGGAAGCCCAAATTAGAAATAACTGATTTGGTTGAGTTGCTGGTTAATAAATCAGCCATAGTGCAGATTTTCTCTTGTTAATTGAGAGTTCAGAGCCAACAGCATCTGGCATGATAGCAAACACTTAATAGATGTCTTTAATTAAGTGAATAAATTAAAGTGATATGTTTTATCTAGCAAATAAAGTTTAACAATATATTAATCTGATTTCTGACTACAGATTGGGGCGGGTGGACATTATTTGTGCCATATGCAATTGTTATATCCCAGGCATCAATAATGCTCACATTGAGATCCTGAAAAATGTCCTTTATGGCAAGATATTGGATGTAACCATGAAAGTCACTAAATCTCTCCACATCAGTGTGCATCTCCCTGATGTTTTCTGCCTTGATGATAACCACAGTGTCTGGGCTTCTCAGAAGAAGGCGCTGAACTGCATCATGGATACTGACGGCCCTTCGGAGAAAAACATTAATGGGAAAGGGTCTGAAGTGCTGGCCCAGAGAGATAACAATGATAGTACTTTTTCCTCCTCCAGTTCTGTCAATAACCCGAGCGATGTACTCAATCTCTTTGACTGAATAGGCCAGTGATACAACCAAGGGGTAACTATGCTTTTGCCACTGGATTTTGATATTCTTGTCCAAGTCCACAGCAAATTGTTTTTGAAATTTTCCAGATTCATGCAGATCCACTGACTTCAGGGCTGATGACAAAGGAAAAAAAGTTACAAAGGTCATAAAAATAGAAGAAAAGATTTGGTGTTTATGATTAAATAAGTTAATCCTGACTAATTTATTATAGGTTTAAATGAGAGAATAGTTTGAAAATTATTGAGCAACCAAAAGTGTTATACAAATAAGAAATTATATCTGCCCCTCTGTAGAACCATGTAGAACCAAATTGACTGGCGATGGTGAGCACTGAGATCACTTCACTGGAGGATGATGGAGTCACTTTTGTGGGTATTAGTTTTGTACGTTTTGCTAACTATAGACTAAGTTCATTTGAAGATAGAGAAAGATACCAATTGATGTCTTTATATTTCAAAAAACAAGTAGCCCTATTTCCCCAAGTCCTCTGTAAGTTCCCTTAAGACTGGAATTATATTTTATACTTCTGTGTTTCTTTTACATATGCATTAAATGGCACTGAATACATCATCTATAATAATAATATTACTACTCATTTGTGAAGGACTTTACAGTTTACAAAGCATTTATTAGGACTGATCTATTCATTTACTTCAAAGCTCAATATATATGCATATATATATTTAATTGCCATATTGTAGAAAAGAAAACCAAGAGATGAAATGACCTGTTCAAGATTACACAACTAGTAAGTGACAGAATCTGTACCTAAACTTGAAGTTTCTCACAATTCTTGTGAAAGTAGTCTACCCAATCTTAAAACTTTTGAAAAGTATAATATGGATAGAAGAAAATGAAGTCCCTTCATTTTTCATCGTATTAATTAGACCCTTGTCAAACTATCAAGGCCAGCTGCTTTGTAGCTAGAACTTCTGAGGAAAATGTGTAGTAAAGGATTATTAATGCTTTGTAACATGTATCATCTTAGAAGTAAAGGGCTGCACTTAAAATCTTAACCAGTGTGGTTTGAAAATAGTGATGCTGGAGGGTTGGGTGGAGGAAAAGGGCAGAATTTTTTCTTCATTCCGCTTCTAACATATTTCAGTTTCCTTTTCCAAAGCACACTGTAGCCATACAGTTTAACTTTTAACAATATGTGCAACAGATGTTTTGCTACCACAACTTGAAAGGTCAGCCAAGAGGGTAGGTAGCTCAATAATTTAGTACTTTCTATAAACTAAGAGACCCACAGTTATAGGATGTGATGCTAGAGGTTATCCCCAGACCCTTAATTTTATAGATGAGGAAACTGAGGTCTGGTGGAGTTTAGTCATTTACCAGAGGTCACAATTTAAAACTCTCCCCTTCTGTTGGAGGGGATCCAAGGCCCTACTGATTTTCGCTTTTTACTGGGAGGATCAGCTTACACCCTAAGTTGGAGATCACAAGAGTGGCATCCTGTCAGGAAGGCCAACAGGGAGCCACACCAGCTGCACTGTCCCCAGTGGTAAAAGCCAGGGTCCAGGACAGGCAGTGACAGTTTTCCAGGTAAGAGTGCTAAGATCTACTAGTGGATTCTGAATTAGTATTGATGCATTCTTGGTTTAGTAAAAGGAGCAACTGGACTAGGATTCTAGCAAATGGATTCTAGCCCCAACTCTGATGTGAACTAATGATAATCATTGCAATAGCTGTTGTTTACTGGGCACTTTCTGAGTGCTCATGTGTCTTGCAATGTGTTAAATATTTTATAACCATTACCTCATTTACTCTTTATAACCACCGCCAGATGCTGTTGTTATTTTTAGTTCATTGATGAGGAAAATAAGTACTATGCCCAAGGTCATGGCTTCTAAGTGGCACAATCTAGGTCTGTTAGGCTCCAAAGCCCCTACTTTTAACCACTGTGCCTACCTGATGTGAAGCCATTATCTTACTCCTAGCATCTGTGCTTCCATGGTATAATAATAGTGATGACAGCTTACACCAAAGGGAACTTAGTATGTAGCAAACAGTATTCTAAATGCATTGCGTATATTACCTCATTTTACCAGGTGGGTACTATTTTCATCTCCATTTTACAGATGAGGGAACTAAGGACAAAATCACTATGTAGTTATGTAACTTGCCCAAGCCCATCCAGCTAGGACATGTAGAGGCCATATTTTGATCCCAAGACATCTGGATTTAGAATCCACACCCTTAATCATCATGCCATCTGTAGAAGGTGGACAGTATAATATCTTATTATTGTCTGCTCTGTCCATGATTTTCTGAGCATGCTGGATAAATACTGAAGTGTGAATTTTGCAGGGATAGGCATGGAGTAAACCTTTTTCTAAACTGGCTCCCTTCTAGTCAATAAATGTATTCTTTTAAAGAAAAGACAATGATGTCTTGTGAAAAGTGTTGGTGTGCTGTGATTAACAAATATGAAAAAGAAGAGGCATTTCCCATATTCATTTCTCCCCTTGAAATGAAAAAGATGTTTCTGAAAAGGATATGAGTAATAGCTTAGACAGGCATACTCTTGATACTGCTTTTGAAGTATTCAATCCACTGGCGGATCGTGGAATCTCCCATTAGATGTATGAATTTTCCTCTCAGGCATTCTTTCATTTCGATTGGAGCCAAACTACAGGAGACAGGATTCCATGTGTCTTTCCAGACATGTCCACTGGGGATTGTGGATGCCATTCCAAACTTGCATTTCTTTTTCATTGGAGCTGTCTTTTCTGCTAAAGAATCAACAAGATAGGATCTTCTAAAATATCACTTTACCCATCAGTATTTATTAAGAACCAACTGTCTTTTCTAAGTATCCTTTTAATAGGGTGTGAGGATGGAGGAAAAGCCTTATTGAAGCATCATTATCTTAATGGAATACTTATTTTTCAGAAAAAATTTTCTCTGATAAGAATTTTCTAAATGATACCCATTAATGTTCATTATAGAGAACAAGATTTCTCCCAGGAAAAAGGCCTTCTAGGTAAAATTTAAGTATTTGTTTGCCTTCTTATGAAAGGAAAGACATCAATTCTTGCTTAGTAATGAAAACTCAATTATCTTGTCATTTTATCCCACTTTACCCCCAAGTTTATCACACACTGTCCTAGTGTGTTTTTTGTTTCTGTTTTTCTTTCTTTCAAAGAGCTCAGATTTTTATTGAACGTGTTACTAAAGAGGTTTAGTCAAAAAGACCAAAGCCCATGTCATCATCAGACTCTTCAGATTCTTCTTTCTTTGCTTCCACTTTCTTCTTTTCAGCTGGGGCAGCAGTGGTGGGGCGGGCGGGACCTGCTGCTGGGGCAGCACCAGCTGCTGGGGGCAGGTCCACCAGTCCCCACGTTGCAGATGAGGCTCCCGATGTTTACATTCGCCAAAGCCTTTGCAAACAAGCCTGGCCAGAAAGGTTCAACATTTACACCAGCTGCTTTAATGAGGGCATTGATCTTATCCTCCGTGACCGTCACCTCAGCGTCGTGCAGGATGAGGGCCAAGTAGATGCAGGTGACCTCCGAGACAGAGGCCATGGTGGGGGCGAGTGCTAAATGGGGGCTGCCGGGTGTGGTGCTTGTCGCCATATGAAGTGAGGGCCTCTCCCCAACGCGGCTTTAGCTTCCTCGGAAGGATGGAGCACCTTAGCGGCAGCTGAGGACTGTCATAGTGTCTTAAATGCCACAATCAAACTGTAAATCCTTTAAGTGCATGGAAATATAAAAAAAATTAACAACTAATTTGGTTTGGGACCTGGACAGTCCACATGGATATGGCTGTAGGCTGGAGCAGAGTCCTGGAGGTCCAGAACAGGCCAGGTATTAACCCGTTGGTCACTGGTTTGTGAAGAGTCTGGGAATCTGATGGACTGACGTATCTAGCCTTGGTGGTCTTGGGGCAGTGATTATCCACCAACCAAAGGAAGTGGTTTAATATTTTAATAACCGGTATGAGTATCCTTGTGTATCCTGGGTGAAAAATGCCATTTCTACCTGTAGGTCGTATATACACTTCAGTGTAAATGAGTTCAGTAGCAATTAGCAAGTTGTTAATGTCGAATTTAAAGGGACACAAAAGTTCTTGCCTTAAATCATTTTAGATAATGATTTCCTAGGATGTTTTGAGCCAAAGAAATTGAAGAGCAATTAATAAATATAAGTGTGGAATTGCTATTTTATATGTTAAAATGTTTGAAAGGCGGCAAAGACAAAGAGGGGGAAATTGTAATGAATTGACTTATAGAGGGCAGGTTAGAAACCTCTAGATGGTGATTCTTGTGCTTGTAGCAATGTGGGAAGTGCTGATGGTGGTGGTTTGGGAATAAGACCTAGGTGCAAATTAGGAGAGAGTTTTGACATTTGAAGGTTGATGTGTCTGATGGGCAGGTTATCTGTTGCCTGATAGATAATGATAAGATTGATGATGAGAGTTATATTTATTTATTTATTTTTATTATTTTTGGCTGTGTTAGGTCTTCGTTACTGCACGCGGGCTTTCTCTAGTTGTGGCGAGCGGGGGCTACTCTTCCTTGTGGTGCACGGGCTTCTCATTGCGGTGGCTTCTCTTGCTGTGGAGCATGGGCTCTAGGCACACGGGCTTCAGCAGTTGTGGCACGTGGGCTCAGTAGTTGTGTCTCGTGGGCTCTAGAGCACAGGCTCAGTAGTTGTGGCTCACGTGACATGTGGGATCTTAGTTGCTCCGTGATATGTGGGATCTTCCTGGACCAGGGCTCCGTGACATGTGGGATCTTCCTGGACCGGGGCTCAAACCCATGTCCCCTGCATTGGCAGGCGGATTCTTAACCACTGCACCACCAGGGAAGCCCTCAGGATGAGAGTTATAAAACAGGTTTATGATTCTATTCATTTATTCACTTAGGTAACTGGCATCTTGACCTACCATAGACCAGCCTGATAAGCAGAGTAACAATAGGACAGGTAATAGTGAATAAGTCTGCAAAAAGAAGAAATGCTTTAAATGGGACTAGTACTAAGTACCACCCATCAAACACAGGGAGAACTTACTGTTGCATTTGGAGACAGTAATGGCGCCAAACTTTTTCATCATCTCTATACCCACATTTGACCTTAACGAGACAAATATAGAAATTAATCTGCAGGTGGCCCCAAGATCAGGAAACACAAGAAGCCACATTACCCATTGCTTCAGTTATTTCTTGTGATAATAACTGACTACTTTGCCCACGGTTCCAAACCATTTATTAAATTTACATTTCTTGGCCTATTAGTCCAGGGAGTACAGATCCCCAGAAAGTGTACAAGGTAAGTTTTTGAGAAGCAGAAAAAATATATTAGATCCCATGCATATTCACACATGTCTATTTCTCCTCCTCTTTTAATTTTTACTTTATTTATATTTTTTGTTTCAATGATAAGTGTTAAATATCCCAAACCTTTAGGGACTACTGGAGAGTGGGCACTGTCCCCAAATGAATTCACAGACCTTTTCTAAAATGGCTCTTCACAGAGTCCCGAAGTTGATATACTCATAGTAGTTTCCTTTAGATCAACAGATAGGCCAAATCATTACTATATTTGCCCGGGTAGTCTCCAGAAATAACTATTTACCTTTCAAAGAGGCTTCTTTCTTGTTTGCTAAGATAAGACACGGCCTTGTTTTTGGAATGCATGTGGGTGAGTGCAGCACAGGGTATATGTGGAGGCTTCACGCAGTAGAAGGCTTCTTGGTCTCGACTATCCAGGTACTCACACAGTTCAGCACTTGAATTTAAAACCAGGGCGCAATCAGTATTGACATGGGAGGTGCCATTGGCAAACTGGCCTGTGAAGATCACCCTGTCATAGCCTTGGTTCCTTGCCCTCCAGAGAGCCGACACCCCTTCACTGGGGAGGATGAACAGGACAGACAGAGACACCCGGCCCTCCCAGAACAGGGTGAAGCTGACAAGGTAGGTGCCATTGTTGAAGTCTGTCACCTTTCCCGAAGCGCCTGCCTTCAGGACTGGGGAGGACATCCTGGCCCTCAGGAAATCCCCGCCATATTCCTTCCTGCGTCCCAAGTGGTCCCTCACCTCCAGCAGGACGTCTAGCTGATCCCCCCTGCAGTATGTGTCTCGAGGGCTGAGGAGGGTGGCTTTGCTGTGTGTGGCGCTGGTGGTGGAGCTCACGTTGGTGAAGGGTCTGGGTGGGATCAGCTGGTCTAGTTTCTCCATGATCCCCTTTATTCTTAGCTCAGTCTCTGTTGGTGAAACTGCTGGATCCAGTGGTGCTGCAGGACATGATTTCATGATGAAATTCCTGTGATGGAGGGAGATGGGCAACTTGAGTACAGTCCATAACTGAAATGACAAGGAATACAATAAAGAACAAAGAAAATGTGCTTATTTAATGTAATAATTTTGGTAGGTTAGCCAACTTCTCTTTTATAAAATGATGGGAGGTACAAAAATTAAAAATATATTGAGATTTCACTATTTCTGTTTTTTTTTTTTTTTTTTTGGCTGCACTGCATGACTTGCAGGATTTTAGTTCCCTGACCAGGGATTGAACTCCAAGGTCCTTGGGAGTGAAAGTGCAGAGTCCTAAGCATTGGATTGCCAGGGAACTCCCATCAGTGGCTAATCTATTTTGAATGAGCCACTCCACCCTAAAGAGCCCTGGGATCTTTTTCCTTAAAGTGGTGATCATAAAATATACTTTCACTGGGCAGTCATGGAGACCAAATGAGAAAATGCTTTTTAATTGCATAGCAGAGAACAAATGTTTATTGTTCAATTATTTTTTATCTTAAAACTAGAATTCAGTCATTTAAATAAATCCTTAAGAAAATGTTTAAGAAGCATGGAAATTTTATGTAATATACAATTATCTATTTTTTTCTATTTCACTTTTTACACTTTGATTAAATTGTGATATTTATTAGTAATTTTCAGATTGCTTTAGCTAACAGCACATAAGAAGCATAGGCTTATAAAATATTTATTTTCTAATCATAAAATAACACTGATTTATTATTAAAAATGAGAGAATGCCACAATTCTATAGGAAATAAAATTCAGTCACACCAACCATTGATAACTACTCTTGCCGTTTGGGTGATTTTATCTCATCCTCTATATAACAATTTCACATGATTGTGAATAAACTGAATATTTACCAATGAATTTTGATTTAAAAAAAAGTGTAATTAAAAACTTTCCACCTTATGTCAAAGGACCACATAATATTCCAGCCTATGGAATATTTCACTTATTCCTGTCTTTTTAGATATTTATTGCATTCAGCTTTTCTCTATTACTTACGATTCTGTAAAGAACACTTTTTGGTATAAATCTTTCATAGTAATATCTCCAAATTTCCAATAAAGGCAGAATAGCTTGTACTGGACTAACTATGATTAACATTGTTACTGTTTTATTATTTGACACGTGAAGATTTTAAAAAATAAAAACATTTTAATTTATCAAATAAGAGACAGTAATAGCAAACATTTATTATGTGCCAGGTACAATGCCAAATGTTTTTCATATGTTAGCCAATTAATCCTCACAATAATATATGGGGTATTTATTTTTATGACCCAATTTTCAGATGATGAAACTGGTTCACAGCGAAGTTAAGGGACTTAGCCAAGCTTGTATAGCTAGTCAGCAACAGAGTCAGGTTTTAATCCCAGGCAAGTATCTCTAAAAATGAGCTACCCAGTGTGGCAAACATGCAGTAAGACTAAAATTCTCTTTCACTGTTGGTTTAGGTGTGAATGGCACCACATTTCTGGAACACAGTTCTATAGCATATGTACAAGACCTTTAACAATGTTCACTGCATTTATCAATAACTCTATTTCTGAGAACTCAGTGAGTCATAGTAATATCTCCAAATTTCCAATAAAGGCAGAGTAGCTTGTATTGGACTAATTCTCCTGTAGAGAACAGTGATTAGCTCTACAGAAGGGACAACACTGGACTTGCATTTTAAAAAGTGCTGGGGCTTCCCCAGCGGTCTAGTGGTTAAGACTCCACACTTCCACTGCAGGGGGCACAGGTTCGATCTCTGGTAGGAGAACTAAGATCCCACATGCCAGCGGCGGGATCAAAAAGAAAAAAAGAGACAACTGCTAACTAAAGTTCTTCAAGCTGAAGTGAAATTACACCAAAAAGACACATAGATCTTCAGGAAGGAATGAAAAGCACCAGAAATGATAAATATATGTATTAATATAAAATACTGTGTGTTTATCTCCTAGTTTCTTTAAAGTGCGTACAATTATTTAAGAACTGCAATTTTGTAATAATATGACAACTATAGCATAAAGAATGGGGGGAATAAATGGAAATAAATTGTTGAAAGGTTATTACAGATTACATGAAGTAGCACAATATTAACTCTAAAAGTTAAGAATGTGTATTGTAATCTCTAGAGAAACCACTTTAGAAAGACAACTTAGAGCTGTAAAAATAATAGAGAAACTGAAAGGAAATACTAAAAAAAAACCAACAAAAATAACAACCCAAAATAAGGCAGGAAATGGGGAACAGAGGAATAAAAACCAGAATGGCTGGGCAGAAAACAAATAGCAAAATGATGGACCTAAATCCACCCATATTAATAATTCCATTAAAAGTAAGTAGACTAAACACTTCATTAAAAGTCAGAGATAATACTCTTCCTGGGATTAAAGTAGTGTAATCAAACTCAAAAGAAAAAGAATACTGTTTTGGAATAGTTAGAGTGTGAAGATTTTTAAAAGACAGTATGTATAAATAAAATAATGTTCTGTAGTCAATGCATTCATTTATGTATATTTTAATATTTTGAAATATTTAAAATATTTTGATATTAAAAGTTATAGTTTGGCATTAAAATTTACGGTTTTATCAAATTTTTCAAGAATTTTTATTAAATGAATTTGTGATCAATGTTTCAATATTTGAGATAATTCATTTATAAAAAGGTGAAGCTGTTATATTTTCACCTATGTGATTAGTAATACATTCTAGAAAGAAAGTTTTACTAGAATCATATTAATAAATGAAGTGTTAAATTTTTTTAAAGGCAGAGATAAAACAGCAAGACCCAACTATTTGCTATCTACAAGGAATGTAGTTTAAGTATAAAGATACCTATAGGTTGAAAGTGAATGGATGGAAAACAATATACCATGTAAGCATAAAAAAGCTAACATTAATGTTAAAGGATTTCAAATGGATTAAAGACCTAAATGTAAGGCCAGAAACTATCAAACTCTTAGAGGAAAATGTAGGCAGAACACTCTGACATTAATCACAGCAAGATCCTTTCTGACCCACCTCCTAGAGTAATGGAAATAAAAACAAAAATAAACAAATGGGACCTAATGAAACTTCAAAGCTTTTGCACAGCAAAGGAAACCATAAACAAGACCAAAAGACAACCCTCAGAATGGGAGAAAATATTTGCTAATGAAGCAACTGACAAAGGATTAATCTCCAAAATTTACAAGCCGCTCATGCAGCTCAATAACAAAAAAACAAACAACCCAACCCAAAAATGGGCAGAAGACCTAAATAGACATTTCTCCAAAGAAGATATACAGACTGCCAACAAACACATGAAAGAATGCTCAACATCATTAATCATTAGAGAAATGCAAATCAAAACTACAATGAGATATCATCTC
This sequence comes from Orcinus orca, assembly GCF_937001465.1. Taxonomy (NCBI): domain Eukaryota; kingdom Metazoa; phylum Chordata; class Mammalia; order Artiodactyla; family Delphinidae; genus Orcinus; species Orcinus orca. The sequence goes on from NC_064566.1 coordinate 91,522,716, forward strand.
ACACCAGTCAGAATGGCCATCATCAAAAAATCTAGAAACAATAAATGCTGGAGAGGGTGTGGAGAAAAGGGAACACTCTTGCACTGCTGGTGGGAATGTGAATTGGTTCAGCCACTGTTGAGAACAGTATGGAGGTTCCTTAAAAAACTACAAATAGAACTACCATATGACCCAGCAATCCCACTACTGGGCATATACCCTGAAAAATCCAAAATTCAAAAAGAGTCATGTACCAAAATGTTCATTGCAGCTCTATTTACAATAGCCCGGAGATGGAAACAACCTAAGTGCCCATCATCGGATGAATGGATAAAGAAGATGTGGCACATGTATACAATGGAATATTACTCAGCCATAAAAGGAAACGAAATTGAGCTATTTGTAATGAGGTGGATAGACCTAGAGTCTGTCATACAGAGTGAAGTAAGTCAGAAAGAAAAAGACAAATACCGTATGCTAACACATATATATGGAATTTAAGAAAAAAAAATGTCATGAAGAACCTAGGGGTAAGATAGGAATAAAGACACAGACCTACTGGAGAACGGACTTGAGGTTATGGGTAGGGGGAAGGATGAGCTGTGACAGGGCGAGAGAGAGTCATGGACATATACACACTAACAAACGTAGTAAGGTAGATAGCTAGTGGGAAACAGCCGCATGGCACAGGGATATTGGCTCGGTGCTTTGTGACAGCCTGGAGGGGTGGGATAGGGAGGGTGGGAGGGAGGGAGACGCAAGAGGGAAGACATATGGGAACATATGTATATGTATAACTGATTCACTTTGTTGTAAAGCAGAAACTAACACACCATTGTAAAGCAATTATACCCCAATAAAGATGTTAAAAAAAAAAGTAGATTTCAAGACAAAGAGTATCACCAGACATAAAGATGGACATTTCTTAGTGATAACAGCATCAATTGGTCTGAAAACATAGCAACCTTAAATGTGTATGTGCCTACGTATCCATGTATTTATATGTGAAACAAAAATGGACAGAACTAAAGGGAGAAGTAGAAAAATCCACAATCAGGATCAGAAATGAAAAAATCTCTCAGTAGTTGCTGCAGGAACTAAATTAAAAAATGAGTAAGTACCAAATGTAAAATAGCTAGTGGGAAGCACCTGCATAGCACAGGGAGATCAGTGGGGTGAGATAGGGAGGGTGGGAGGGAGGCGAAAGAAGGAGGGGATGTGGGGATATATGTATACATATAGCTGATTCACTTTGTTATACAGCAGAAACTAACACAACATCGTAAAGCAATTATACTCCAATAAAGATGTTTTAAATAAAAGAGTAAGTACCTAGAGGATCTGAACATTATCTTAGTAACATCTTTTAACCATACAGTACATTATCAGATGTTTTTAAACTGCTACAACTTCACATGAAAATTATAAGTGATTTTCAGTATGGTAGAATAATATTCTCTGCACAATTTTTTTTTAGTAGAAAAGTAACAGGAAAATTCTGATTCAAGGTGGAGGAGTAAGCACATATTATAGCCTCGATTTCCCACCATAAAATTGTATAAACGGCAGAAAAGAACTTAAAATTTTCTAATTGTTCTGGGAAATAGGAAGAGATACCTTATATGGACCAGAACTTATAAGCAGTCTCCTGAAGAACGAAATGCAGATGAGATTAGCTCAAAGAAGGAAACCATGGCTCCAACGCATGTAGATGAGGCTTTGGCAAAAGAAGGAAGTCACTGCAGGGACATTACCAACATGGAGGAGGGTGATAACTGGAATAAAAAGGGGTGAAGGGGAGGCTCACAGGAGGACAAACCAGGCAGGTTGACACCTCCTTATTTCCCCGCCCGTGCCTGGGCCAGACAGCTAGAAACAGGGACTTCTGTACTCTGGTGAGAGTAAAAACTACAGATATTTAAGCTGGAGAGGTGGGTAGGACCCAGTGTGCCTGGCAACCCTTTAGAAAAGTGGGGAGCGTTTGTTGCCCTGCAGCACTTTTTGCATCTCTGCCACAAACATGCTGGAGCAAACAGGTAACAGCACTGCACACTGGCCACCACAGAATCTCAGGTGTAAGAAAGTACACAACCAAGAATTAGCAAAAAGTTTTCATGAAAGGTAACTCATGCGAGGGACTTCCCTGGTGGTCCAGTGGTTAATACTCCATGCTTCCATTGCAGGGGGCACGGGTTGGATCCCTGGTTGGGGAACTAAGATCCTGCAAGCCACGTGGCGTGGCCAAAAAAAAAAAAAAGTAACTCATGAGAGAGAGGTATCAGCTTCAACAAAGAGGAGACATCCAAGGGAACAGAATTAATAGAAAAATCAAAATTTTAGAACAAGTATACTTTCTGTACTCAGAGAGATCTAGACAATATTGGATCTGTGAACTAGTGAGTCTTTCAAGATCTTGGAAAGTAAAATCCTACTGTTCCTTATGCAAAAGTCAGTTGGATTCCTTTACACCAGCAGTAAGCAATTAGAGAATGTATTTAAAAGGACACTATTGACAACAGCAACAGAAAAATTATGAAGTACCGTGGTATCACTCTAACAAAAGATGTATAAGACCTGAATGCAAAAGTTATAAAATTTAGTGAAAGATCTTGAAGAAGACCTGTATAGATGGAGAGAGATTACATGTTGATAAACAGCAAAATAATATTATAAACATATCAGTTTTCTCAATTTGATCTATATGGCTAATGTCATGGACTTACAATTTAAGTAGAATTTTTCACTAAATTTGACAGTCTGATTCTAAAATATATAAGAGAGAGTGAAGAGCCAAGACTGGCCGAAAACTAAAGAAGTTTTCAAAACTAATTATGAAGCTCTGTTAACTATAGCCATGTGGTATTGATACAGGGAAGACAAATTGTTCAATGGAATAGAACGAAGAGCCCACAGAGGGACCTGTATTTATTAGAGATTTTGATATACAACAAAAATGACATGATAAATCAGCTTGGAAAGGAAGGATTACAAAATAAAAAGAGCTGAAAAAGTGGTTATCCATATGGAAATAAAAGAAAAATCAGCAAAAAAAAAAAAAAAAAAAATCCAAGTACATTACAGGGCTAAATGTCTAAAGCAACCTTTAAAACTTTAAGTAGAATATTTAGATAAATAATTTGATGTCGGCATAGGGAAGGGTTTATTAGTACTCAAGAAGTATTAACAGTAAAAAGTATTAACAGTAAAAAGTATTAACAGTATTCACAGTAACAGTATTAACATAAATTTTACTACATAAACATGAAAATATTCTGTTGTTCAGAGGTTCCTTGGAGAAGGTGTAAAGACAAGCTAAGCATTGGGAGAAGACTGTTGCAATGCAAATATAAGTGACAAAAGAAGAATGTGTGTATACACACACACACACACACACACACACACACACACGCAGTATTATCCTCTCTCATATTGCATGATTATTTTCAAGTACCTTGGCTCTTAAAGGTGCGTAAGCTGTTGAAACTCCCCTACTACAATCTATAGGTCTGTTTGTTTGGACTTTTCTAGAACAGATGAAGTGTCGAGTAAAATGTACTTTTGTAAAACACATAAAGAAAGCAGTTCCTACCTTTGTGGAGTTTTGGAAAACTGTAAAAGTGATCCAGGAGGCTAATACAAACAACAACACCAACAGTGACTTATGATTTGTTATTCTCATTGTCATGATTGGGATCCTAAAAGAGACAATACAAAAACGGGCACAAAACCAGGAAAGAAATGCAGAAATACTTGAAAAGTTTATGCCTCCTGATTCTTTTTGTCCTCGTATGAGTTACTCCCAGAATTGAAACTTGGTCCTCCTGCTGCTCTTGCTGTCTCCCAGCTGCCTTTATTAGCTTGTACCTCAAGAGAGTACACAAAACGATATATGTGCTCTTTGCAGTTAGTATGTTTTCCTCGTCATCTTCTGAGAATGGAGCCCACCATGGACTGTAAGAAATTGAGCAACTAAGGGCCTGATGGATGCAGGGTTGCTCATGCTTAGAGGAAGTTTCCAGGCTATGTGTCATCTAACAGGTTTCCTATTCTCTTCCCTTAAACAGGAAGAGCAGACACAAAACATCCCAATAAATACTGACTCTGATAATCACATTCTTCTGGGGCCCTTTTAATGTAACTTGATTTTTCCAGCTTCCTTTTTACTAATCTGTTAATAGAGTCCCCTTTCTTGTCTTACCAGCCTTTCTAGCACCCCTCAAGCTTGAAAAGATTTGTTTTAAAATTCAGATTTCTCTCTTTCTTTAAAAAATGTTCTAGGCTTTATCAACGTTTTCTATGGTTACATCTTCATTTCTGTCTTTGCCCTGGAATTTCAAGCTGTCTTTTAAAATCAGATGGCTTAAACACTGCCCTTCTAAAATTTTCTCATCTCTCAAAATTTTCTCTCCCCTAGAAGCACCTCCTACCCTAGATCCCCAGTTTATACATAGACATTAGAAGTTTCTGCACCCAAGAATAAACATTACTCCTTTCCCTGACCTCCCCAACTTTGCAAATATTTTCATACCTTTAGTTTAAAGACTGCTTAATTCCATACACAGGAACTATGGTGAGCTGGGTGGTAAGGCTTTGTTCTGAAGCCACCGGTGTATTACGGGTGTACCTCTCCTCTGTGCCAAGACATATCACAGGTGTAAATTGCAGTCTGCATACTTTGAGCTTAGATCCAGAATACTCTGCTTGTTTCAGGTAAGGTGAGTATCAGGCTTGCCAGCCCCACCTTAAGGAGGTTCCTGGATCACAGCTGCAGTTCTCAGTTCATGCAGAGGTGGGGAGGAGAAATGAAATTCTCAGTATGGTTAAATTAGATAATTTTAATGTTCTTAGACTTTATTAATTTTAGTAAGTGTACAATAAATACCTGACAAGGAAATGTGTGAATGAATCTGGAAGTTTGAATGAATTGTCATCTGTGAAAAGCTGAACCACTTAATCTCCACCTGAGCCTTGTCATCAAGACCCAGTTGCCAGATTCTGGTGCGTATTATCTAGTACAGAGTAGGTACCCGGTAAAATTTGCTGAATTAAGAAAGAACCTCAAATACAATGTAGGCAAGGCAATGATATTGATTCACTCTGAGACCAAGAGAGTGACCGCTTACAGTCATGGGTTTGAATCCATCTGGGATTTGTATTCTTGAACCGATAGAAATGATGCCAGAAAAAGCACGTGCCCAGGACAAATGCACCAGCGCTCATAGGACGCAGTAGCTGATTACACTGTGGATCCTTCCACAGTTTCATTAGTGCTGCCCCACACAGGAAGTTAAACATCTTTAAACATCTACACCAATCCTTTCAGTCATATGTATAAGCAAGAAATCAAGACCTATTTCACAAGGATCTTTAGGATTTTGATAATGCTCCCAACATCCTTCATCATGCTCTATGGAACTGGCCTTAACAATACTTTCTTATGTCTTTACATAATGACTGTTGGAAAAGCTGTTTAACCTTATACAACTGGTCGAAGTTGCTCACTTCTTCCCTAGGGAGTCTCTAATAATAGATAAATATTTGCAGTAGGTCTGGTTTGGCGGCTCCGTAGGAGACCGGTGCCAGCAACCACCCAAGTTCACAGCCTACTCTGAGACACAAGTTCACAGCCTACTCTGAGACACATTAAAATCCATGTGGATTTTAATTTTGCTTTAGTCATATCAATCTTGATATTTAATGTTAACCTGGGGTTAGTTTAATAGAAATGCTTGACTTGAGGAACTGAGAGCACAGAGGAGAGTTTAAATGATTTGTCCAGGTCATCCAGTGAGCTTTTTTTTTACATCTTTATTGGAGTATAACTGCTTCACAGTGGGGTGTTAGTTTCTGCTTTATAACAAAGTGAATCAGCTATACATATACATATGTTCCCATATCTCTTCCCTCTTGCGTCTCCCTCCTTCCCACCCTCCCTACCCCACGCCTCCAGGTGGTCACAAAGCACAGAGCATCCAGTGAGCTTTGAAACAGAGCTGAGACCAGGATTCCTGCCACTTTGACCTCTGATTCAGAGCCCTTTTCACTACTCAGCGTGACTCCAATATGTATGGTAGAAGCAAGTTCAGGTAGATCCTGTGGTTCATATATTTATTGTTCAATATATTTAAAAGAAAAGGCTCTTTTTTTTTTTTTAAACCATGTTTTCTTTCAGTTTGCTCAAAAGCCTGGTGTGAGCACGATATATGTGTTCTTTGCAGTTAGTATGTTTTCCTCATCATCTTTGAGCACTTTCCTTTCCCTTACATTTATGGGTCTAAATGAGTAGTCTGAACATGAGAGCTCAGTCAGAAGTAGGAACATAGAGCCATGAGTTCACACAATAAAATATAACCCAGGAGAGCATCAATTCTTTGGGGGTGTGAATAGGGTAAGAGTAGTCTTACCTTGGCAGGGGTCTAAAGGAGCCCAAGCAAAACGGGCAAAGGAAAGAGTAGATGTCCAGGAAACACGCAGTGGGGACTCAGCCACAAGTTAGGGAAGTGGCTGCCGTGGCCTCAGGAATCAAACAAGATGCACCCCATTGCCAAGGAGGCTGCACTGAATGGTGGGAAGTCTTGTGTCCATGGGATCTGAGTACAAGGAGAGGAAGGATGAAAGAAGATGCAATAGCAAGGAGTCTCAAGGTTCCAGCAGTGAGAACTTGGCATAGGACTCTATGTCACTAATGTAATGAAGAAGGGCACAGGCTGAGCAGCTCAGCCATGTTGGTGGTGAGGGGAAAGGTCAATGCTGAGGCAGACACGTGATTAGATAACTCACCATGGCCCCAGATTTACTAGTAACAGATCACCATGGCCTCTGTGCCATTTTCAGGTATTGTGCGAAAGTGTACGAAGTTCAGAGGGACTGCCATGCCCAGAGCTCTCTTTGAAAAGGGTGGTGAAACAGAGTTTTAAGTCTGCTTCATTATGCCTAAGTCATTGTTACCTGGCCACCTATAACAGAGATGAGCACCTGTTTCAAACTTGGCATGAGATGCCTGCCAAATATGGATGCTCCCTTTCAATGGTGACTGCCTACATTCAGATCTCCTATTTGCTGGAATGTGAAAGAGACACATACATGTGGAGAAGGAAGAGCTTGGTGGGTGTAGATGGAAGAGACTCACGGATCTCATTTATTCGAGGACTTACCAGGCACTGTTCTAGTGCTTTTCATGCACTAAACCACTTAACCCTCAGAACTACACTGTGAGGTCATCACCATTTTCAGATGAGGACAGTGAGGCACAGGATGTTTAAACATTAACTAAGTTCACAGAATCAGTACCTGGAAGAGGCAGGCTATGAAGCCAGATCTCCAGAGTTGCATTTTTATCCACTCCAAGGTACTGCCAGCAGGCATGAGATAGCAGAAGACACAAGGCAGCAGAATCCACAAAGCAGAGAACACAGAGAGTAGAAATTAGTTAGATGTTCACAGCAGAAGTAGGAGAAGCAGAGGCAGAAAGGCACTGCCTGGTGGAGTACAACGAAAACCTGTGCCAGCTGCTGGGGTTGTTTCCAGCTCACTACCAGGGCTGCATCATGTCCTAAAGTCTCTTTCAGTTAGGTCCTCAGCAGTGCTTTCCATCTCTGTGAGGCACTGGAGCATGTTGGGGGGCCGGGAGGAAGACTTTTATCTCACCCTCTAAATTCTCAGACAGGATTCAATTCTAAAATGTGAGACACTGGCCAAATTACATGAAACCAGCTAGTACACATATTGCAAAAACAAGTTATTAGATTTTTATTCACTGGCAGCAGGAAGCAATATATTTTCCAGGAAGTTGAAAAAGTGAGACACAAGAAAACTGTGAGCATCTTTTTCAAATGCCCTTGACTTTGATATTTTAGTTATCCTAGCAGCACGTGTCCAGGGATTTTTGTGGATAAGTAAATGAATGTGCTTGTTCAGACAGTGATGTGTCGGGTTTCCTGAAGAACTCGGATGGATTTGCACAGCTTGAACAAGAGAATACGGACATCTGACCACCTAGTCAGTTTTTGACCAAACATTGAGTAACAGATTTGCCCAGCTGGGACTTTACCTCCAAGGTAGAATGAAGAGGAACTTACTTTAAAATTCTGCAAGAAGTCTTGGCCTTCAGGTTTGACTGGAACGCTTATACTACTCAAGACGCTTTTAGTTATATGATTGTAAAGCAAGTGTATGCCCATTTTTTATTATGAAAAACATGAATGAAGTGGAGCAAGTTAAATACAGACATTTCAGAATGAAAAGTATTCCATTTCCTAATATAAACAGATCCATTGTCAAGGTACATCATTTCTCTGCATTAGAACACTGCAGGAATAGTTGGAATAGTCAAGATCTGCTGATGAATCCTAAAACCACTGGGTGAAAGTTTGAGGAGAAACAAGAATATCTTTCCACCAATACATTTATTAATTTCGAAGTGAAAGATAGTAACTTTAGGGAGAAAATCAGCGGACACCGGCTTACACAAGTGGTCAAGGTTAATATCAGCAGTAATAAGATGTATCTCCTTTTATGATGTTGTACCGAGAAGGGCACACCACTTCTGTGGTATTCTTGAGAAAAATGCATGACCCCAATCTAATTATGAGAAAATATTAGATAGGACAAAATTGAGGGACATTTGACAAACTGACAATACTATTCAAAAGTGTAGTGATCATGAAAAATAATGCCAAATTAAGCAGCTTTCAGAGATAGGAAGACACTAAGGAGACACGGTGACTGAATGCAATGTGGCTTCCTTAGATTGGGTTCTGGAACAGAGAAAGAGCATATGTGGAAACACTGGTGAAATTCATACAAAGTCTGTAGTTTAGCTACTAATCTACCAATGTTAATTTCTTGATTTTGAACATTGCACAATGGTTACACAAGATGTTATCATTGAGAGAAGCTGGCTGAAGGGTATATGAGAGCTCTATGTACTATTTTTGAAACTTTTCTGTAATTATAAAATTATTTCAAGAGAAAGAGTTTAAAAGCTTTCTCAAGTGGAGAAAATATTTCTCCATGAAATGGTTCATTTCCCCCCAAATCATCTACTAAATAACTTACCAAATAGACTATCATGTTCACACAGATTGGTGCTGCCACTTCTATCATTTCATGTTGCCATCTATACCTGCTGTATTTCTGGGCTTTATAATCCTGTTTGGTCTATTTTTCTGTAAATGTTATTCTTTTGGGTTTCATTTTGCTTTTTTTAAAAACATGGCTTTATACAAATATAAAGATACAATATCTTATTATCTTCTGGGGTGAATCTCCTTTTGTTGCTCTCGTTTTTCAAAATTAGTTTTCCATGTACTTTTTTTCCATATATTGTTAATAATCAGTGTTCCTGTGAGGTAGCAGGATGGGATACTAATAGAGGGTGTGATTCCCTCACATGATCCAGCCCTGGAGATGCCACAGAAGTGAGAGGAGGTGATGTATTTGAGACATTAATAAAAACTGTGAGATATCCCTAGGAAGTCCAAGATAACTGGGTTCTGTTGTGCCTGATGGAGGTGAGGGTTTGGGGAGAGGAAGCGAACCCAGGGAAGGAAACAGCTGGAAGCCATGGGCAGGATAAAGATTGAGGCGAGCATTCTGAGTCCTTTTAATCTCCTTATAATACCCTGGTTAGAACAATGATTGCCACCTTGCTACCGTAGGGCAGAGAAATAGCATCTCTCTGAGCACCTGATTGGGGGCAGTGTAGCAGCATCAGGCACCACTAGGGGACCCTGAGAGTACAGAGGAGAAACCTACTTGTGCAAATGAATGAGCTAGTCCTAAACTTTAACTTCTGCCCCATCACTACTGGGGGCACTACTGTCATTCTGTTTGGGACAGTACTTCATTGTGTGGGATTTTTCTATGCGTTATAAAAAGGCATGCTTAGTACCCCAGCCCCTTGCCCTAAATGCCTGTAGTAACCCAATGTCAATAGAGCAACCTCCAAATTTCCCTCACACATTTCCAAATACCTCCTTTGGTTGAGAACCTCTGGTTTAGATGACTAGATCATAAGAGGATGACAACTCTTGGGAAAACTGTACTTGGGTCGAGGTACAGAAAAGTCACTTAGGGTTGGGTGTGTGAGTAACAGAATGGAAAATTGTTGAGGACAGATCAAAACAGGCTCTTAGTACTAAAGAATCCTTTTAAGAACCCCTGCAAATTCACTACCAATGGCACAAGCTAAGGCTTGGAATTTGGCCTGTTCTCCTAGGAAGACATTACCATTGATAGCCAATAATTTCAGGGAAATGTGACCTCACAGGAAAAAATAATGAGACATCCGAAGAGCACAATCACTATATAAAAAAGGAGAAAAGTAATGGGCCACATAGACCGAGAATTAGAATTAAACATAATAAATATCATTTGAGAGAGAGAAGAGATACCAATTGCTTGACTGTAAAGCACAAATGAGCAGTCATAAAGAAGAACTAGTGGAAGAGTCTCGGTCTACAATATATAATAACCAAAATAAATAATAGTAGAGTGCAAGAGTAAAATATAAACAAAAATAAAATTAGTAACCTGGAAGATCAGGTTGAAGAACTCTCCAGAAATCATCAAGAAGAAGTTGAAAGAATGTGAAAGACAAGTTAAAAGATATGGAGCAAAGGAATAAAAATGTCAATATCCATATTTAATAAGAATCCCAGAAAGGTAGGGTAAAAACAAAGGAAACAAACAGGGACACTACATTATTTTCAAGTACGTGTGAAAATCAAAAATACTGAGTCACAAGGGAACTCTCAACAACTTTTAAATTCATCATTTATATGTAAAGCACAATGAAATCATAAAATATTTGACAGTGAATAGCGATGAAAGTACTTTATGTCAAATGTTGTGGAAATCCACCAAGTCGTACTGAGGGGGAAATATATAACTGTAAATGCAGCTATTAAATAACAATAAGAATTAACACTAAATGAGCTAGATGTCCAAGTCAAGAATAGAAAAAGAACAGCATAGTAAACCCAAAGAAAGTAGAAGTAAGGAATTCACAAATGTAGGAGCAGATACTAATAAGAGATAAAACAGAGGAACAATAGAAATGATTAACAGAATAAAAAGCCAATTCTTAGAACAAAACTAAAAATGAGCAACTTTCTAGTAAATCTGATCAAGAGAAAAAGACAATATATATAGGACTCCAGCTGCTGAACGTAGGAGGATAGAGGAACAATTTTTCCTCCCTGACAACTACATTAACAGTTAGATAAAAGAAATGTGATCATTTCAATTGATGCTGAAAAGTAAGACAATAAAATGCAACACTCATTCATAATTTGAAAACACAACAATGTAAAAACAACCTCTTAGCAAACTAGGAATTGAAGGAAACTGGATTAGTATAATACAGGATGTTTATTAAAGCCCTACATCAAATATTACATTACACTTACCTGTGAAATTTTAGAAGAATTCATACTCAAGTTAGTAACAAATTAAAGTTGCTTGTCATTACAACTTTTGTTCAATATTTTCATGGAGTTGTAGCAAAAGTAAGAAGACCTAAGGGGGAACAAAAAAGGAATGACAGAAGAGACAGAAAATGAGAAAATTGTCTGTTTGAAGATGACATAAAAGATATGATAATCCACAAACTATTAGAAATAATAAGAAAATTTGGTCAAGTTGTTTGATATAAGATTGTAAATGAGTTGAATAGTGTCCACCCCAAATTCATGTCCACCTGGAATCTCAGATTGTGACCTTATTTAGAAATAGGGTCTTTGCAGATGTAATTAGTTAAGGATCTCAAGATGGAATCATTCTCAATTTAGGTTAGGCCTGAAGTTCAATGACTGGTGTCCTTGTAAAAAGAAAAGAGGACACAGAGCGAAAGAGGCCATATGGAGATGGAGGCAGAGATTGGAGTCTGTTGCCGGAAGCCAAGAAATGCCTGGGGCCACTAGAAGCTGAGGCAGGTAAGCAAGGATTCTTCCCTAGAGCCTTCAGAGGGAGTGTCATCTTACTGACACCTTGATTTCAGATTCTAGCCTCCCAAACTGTGAGAGAATAAATTTATGTGGTTTCAGCCACACAGTTTATCGTACTTTGTTATGGCAGCCCTAGGAAACTAATCAACATATAAAATCAATTGTATTCTAAGCAGTAATAATGACCAATTAAAAATATAACAGTAAAAACTTCTATTTGCAGTAACATCTAAAATTAAAACAGGATATAAAACATTTTTATGGGCAACATTGTGAAACACTGAAAGAAGACCTGAATAAATGAAATGGTATGTCATGTTTATGAATAAGAAAGTTTAATATCATGTGGATTGCAATTCTCCCCCAAATTCTATCAGACCTCTATATGATGACTAATTATTATATGGAAGAGCAACAAGCCAAAAGTAGGAAACCAAACCTGTAGAAGAAGCTTAAAATGAATGGCCTATCCTACCAGATAACATTTTATTAAAAAGCAATTGCAATTAAGATAGTCTGGTATTGGGGGTTGGAGTCAAGATGGCAGTGTGGGAAGACACGGAGTTTGAGTCTCCCTACAACTAGGGTGCCTGCTGGACACTGGTAGGGAACCTTGATGCCCAAGGAGATGGGAGGAACCCGTGAGCAACTGGGTAGGATGCGGGGGGTGGGTGAGCGGGGAGGAGAAGTGGAAGCCGGACAGGACTGGTGCCCCTGAGGGGTGGCTGGGAGGGGGGAGTGGTTCCCATGCCTGGAGGGACCCTTAGGGGCTCAGAGGATCAGGGGAGGCAGGGCAGGTGTTTCTCCCACTCACTCAGCCCCAGGAAACGTGTTGGGCTCCCGGGCCAGATCCCCTGTCCTCCATGGCCCCCTCTGGGCCATGTTGGTCCTAGGGGTGTAGGAGGGAGGTGGGGGGAGAAGAGGAGAGGTGGACCAGGAGGGTCCCTCCAGGATCAGAGGATCAGGGGAGGTGTGGCGGGTGTTTCCCCTGCCCACTCGGCCTGGGGACCTGCTGGGACCTGGCCTCGTACTTCATTCTCCGGGGCCCCCTCTGGCCTTGTGGGTCTTAGGGGCATGGGAGGGAGGGAGGAGGGGGGAAGAGGAAGAGAGGCAGATGGTGGGGGGTGACCCTCCAGGGCCAGAAGATCAGGGAAGGTGCAGTGGGCATTTCCCCCACCCACTCGGGCCCTGGGAAGCCTGCTGGGCTCCTGAGCCTGATTCTGTGTTCTCTGAGGCCCCCTCCAGCTCTGGGGGTCCTAGGGGCATAGGAGAGAGGGAGGGAGGAGGGGGGAAGAGGAGTAGAGGCAGACAGGGAGGGGCCCTCCAGGATTGGAAGATCAGGGGAGATACAGAGGGTGTTTCCTCCACCCACTCCTCCTAGGGAAGCCTGTTGGGCTTCTGGGTCTGGTCCCCTGCCTTCTGGGGCCACCTCTGGCCACATGGCTCCTAGAGGCATAGGAGGGAGGGAGGGGGGAAGAAGAAGAGAGGCCAATGGGGAGGGGCCCTCCAGGATTGGAGCAACAGGGCGGAATGCACCTAGCATTTCCCCCACCCACTCAGGCCCAGTGAGCCTGCTGGGGTCCTGGACCTGGTCCTCTGACCTCTAAGTCCAGAGACACTCCTGGGCCCCTCCTGCTGCATTAAGCCAAAGCACCCGCCCTCCCCCAGGGCCTCTTCTGCCCAGTGGGTCCTAAGCATAGGCCCCACCAACCCCCTAAACCCCACCCCTGCCTAAGCCACACCCCCCAGAGCCAAGGCCTTTTCCAGCTTTTTTTTTCTCCTCTTTTTTACTATTGTGGTTCTATTTTACCTTCTGGTTGTTGTTTCATCTATATTTTAATTTTTTAATTCTTTCTAACATATCTGTTAGTTTTCTAACCTTATTTTATTTTTTACTCTTTGTTATTGTTCTGCTCCTTTCTTTCTTTTCTTTTATTTTTCCTGCGCTGTGAGGCTTGTAGGATCTTGGTTCACGAGCTGGGGGTCAGGCCAGAGCTCCTGCGGTGGGAGCTCAGAGTCTGAACCACTGGACTAACAGAGAACCTCAGACCCCAGGGAATATTCCATGGAGTGAGGTTTCCCAGAGATCCACATCTTGGCACCAAAACCGAGCTCTACCCAATAACCTACAAACTCCAGTGCTGGAAGCCTCAGGCCAAACAACCAGTAAGACAAGAACACAATCCCACTCATCAAAAAAATGAGATGACAAAAAATATGTCACAGATGAAGGAGCAAGGTAAAAACCTACAAGACCAAATAAATGAAGAGGAAATAGGCAACCAATCTGAAAAAGAATTCAGAGTAATGATAGTAAAGATGATTCAGAATATCGGAAATAGAATGGAGGCATGGATTGAGAAAATACAAGAAATGTTTAACAAAGATCTAGAAGAATTTAAGAACAAACAAACAGATATGAACAACACAATAACTGAAATGAAAAATACACTAGAAGGAATCAATAACAGAATAACTGAGGCAGAAGAATGAATAAGTGAGCTGGAAGACAGCATGGTGGAAATAACTGCTGAGGAGCAGAATAAAGAAAAAAGAATGAAAAAAATTGAAGACAATCTCAGAGACTTCTGGGACAACATTAAATGTGCCAACATTTGAATTACAGGGGTCCCAGAAGAAGAAGAGAAAAAGAAAGGGTCTGAGAAAATATTTGAAGAGATTATGGTGGAAAACTTCCTTAACATGGGAAAGGAAATAGTCAACCAAGTCCAGGAAGCTCACAGAGTCCCATACAGGATAAACCCTAGGAGAAACACACCAAGACACATATTAATCAAACTAACAAAAATTAAATTCAAAGAAAAAATATAAAAAGCAGCAAGGGAAAAGCAGAAAATAACATACAAAGGAATCCCCATAAGGTTATCAGCTGATTTCTCAGCAGAAACTCTGCAGGCCAGAAGGGAGTGGCAGGATATACTTAAAGTGATGAAAGAGAAAAATCTACAAGCAAGATTACTGTACCCAGCAAGGATCTCATTCAGATTTGATGGAGAGAAATTTAAACCTTTACAGAGAGCAAAAGCTAAGAGAATTCAGCACCACCAAACCAGCTTTACAACAAATGCTAAAGGAACTTCTCTAGGCAGGAAACACAAAAGAAGGAAAAGACCTACAATAACAAACCCAAAACAATCAAGAAAATGTTAATAGGAACATACATATCGATAATTACCTTAAATGTAAATGGATTAAATGCTCCAAACAAAAGACACAGGCTAGCTGAATGGATACAAAAACAAGACCCATATATATGAAGTCTACAAGAGACCCACTTCAGACCTAGGGACATATACAGACTGAAAGTGAGGGGATGGAAAAAGATATTCCATGCAAATGGAAATCAAAAGAAAGCTGGAGGGCTTCCCTGGTGGCTCAGTGGTTGAGAGTCCACCTGCCGATGCAGGGGACACGGGTTCGTGCCCCAGTCCAGGAGGATCCCTCATGCCGCGGAGCGGCTAGGCCCGTGAGCCATGGCCGCTGAGCCTGCGCGTCCGGAGCCTGTGCTCCTCAGCGGGAGGGGCCACAACAGTGAGAGGCCCGTGTACCGCAAAAAAAAAAAAAAAAAGAAAACTGGAGTAGCAATACTCATATCAGATAAAATAGACTTTAAAATAAAGAATGTACAAAAGACAAGGAAGGACACTACATAATGATCAAGGGATCAATCCAAGAAGAAGATATAACAATTATAAATATATATCCACTCAACATAGTAGTACCTTAATACATAAAGCGAATGCTAACAGCCATAAACGAGGAAACAATATGTGTGTAACACAATATTAGTGTGTAACAATATGTGTGTAACAATACACACAAACAATTGTGTGTAACACAATATTAGTGGGGGACTTTAACACCTCACTTACACCAATGGACAGATCATTCAGACAGAAAATTAATGAGGAAACACAAGCTTTAGATGACACAATAGACCAGATAGATTTAATTGATATTTATAGGACATTCTATCCAAAACCAGCAGATTACACTTTCTTCTGAGGTGCACATGGAACATTCTCCAGGATAGATCACATCTTGGGTCACAAATCAAGCCTCAGAAAATGTAAGAAAATTGAAATTGTATCAAGCATCTTTTCTGACCACAACACTATGAGACTGGAAATCAATTACAGGAAAAAAACTGTATAAAACACAAATACAAGGAGACTAAACAGTGTGCTACTAAATAACCAAGAGATCACTGAAGAAATCAAAGAAGAAACAAAAAAATACATAGAAACAAATGAAAATGAAAACACAATGACCCCAAACCTATGCGATTCAACAAAAGCAGTGCTAAGAGGGAATTTTACAGCAATTCAATCTCACCTCAAGACACAAGAAAAATCTCAAATAAACAATCTAACCATACACCTAAAACAACTAGAGAAAGAAGAACAAAGAAAAACCAAAGTCAGTAGAAGGAAAGAAATCATAAAGATCAGAGTAGAAATAAATGAAATAGAAAAAAGAAAACAATAGCAAAGATCAATAAACAAAAAGTTGGTTCTTTGAGAAGATAAACAAAATTGATAAACCTTTAGCCAGACTAATCAAGAAAAAAAGGGAGAGGATGCAAATCAATAAAATTAGAAATGAAAAAGGAGAAATCACAGCTCACACTGCAGAAATACAAAGGATTATGAGACTATTACAAACAACTATATGCCAATAAAATGGACAACCATGAAGAAATGGACAAATTCTTGGAAAGGTACAATTTTCCAAGACTGAACCAGGAAGAATTAGAAAATATAAACAGACCTATCACAAGTAATGAATTTGAAACAGTAATTAAAAATCTTCCAACAAACGAAAGTCCAGGACCAGATAGCTTCACAGGTGAATTCTATCAAACATTTAGAGAAGAGCTAACACCCATCCTTCTCAAACTCTTCCAAAAAACTGCAGAGGGAGGAACACTCCCAAATTTGTTCTATGAAGCCACCATCACCCTGACACCAAAACCAGACAAAGATATCCCACAAAAAAGAAAATTACAGACCAATATCACTGATGAACATAGATGAAAAAATCCTGAATACAATACTAGCAAACAGAATCCAACAACACATTAAAAGGATCATACACCATGATCAAGTGGGATTTAACCCAGGAATGCAAGGATTCTTCAATGTGCGCAGTTCAATCAATGTAATACACCATGTTAACAAATTAAGGAGTAAAAACCATATGATCATTTAATAGATGCAGAAAAAGATTCTGACAAAATTCAACACCCATTTATGATGAAAACTTTCCAGAATATGGGCATAGAGGGAACCTACCTCAACATAATAAAGGCCATATATGACAAACCCACAGCAAGCATCATACTCAATGGGGAAAAACTGAAAGCATTTCCTCTAAGATCAGGAACAAGACAAGGATGTGCATGCTCACCACTATTATTCAACATAGTTTTGGAAGTCCTAGCCACTGTAATCAGAGAAGAAAAAGAAATAAAACGAATACAAATTGGAAAAGAAGAAGTAAAACTGTCACTGTTTGCAGATGACATAATACTATACATAGAAAATCCTAAAGGTGCCAATAAACAACTACTAGAACTAAGCAGTGAATTTGGTAAAGTTGCAGAATACAAAAGTAATGCACAGAAATCTCTGGCATTCCTATACACTAACAATGAAAAATCAGAAAGAGAAATTAAGGAAATAATCTCATTTAGCATCACAACAAAAGGGGTAAAATACCTAAGATTAAACCTACCTAAGGAGGCAAAAGACTTGTACTCAGAAAACTATAAAACACTGATGAAAGAAATAAAAAATGACACAAACAGATGGAGAGATATACCATGTTCTTGGATTGGAAGACTCAAAGTGGATTAAATACCTAACTGTAAGGCCAGAAACTATAAAACTCTTAGAGGAAAACATAGGCAGAACACTCTATGACATAAATCACAGCAAGATCCTTTTTGACCCACCTCCTAGAGAAATGGAAATAAAAACAAAAATAAACAAATGGGACCTAATGAAACATCAAAGCTTTTGTACAGCAAAGGAAACCATAAACAAGACCAAAAGACAACCCTCAGAATGGGAGAAAATATTTGCAAGTGAAACAACTGACAAAGGATTAATCTCCAAAATTTACAAGCCGCTCATGCAGCTCAATATCAAAAAAAATAAACAACCCAATCCAAAAATGGGCAGAAGACCTAAATAGACATTTCTCCAAAGAAGATATACAGATTGCCAACAAACACATGAAAGAATGCTCAAAATCATTAATCATTAGAGAAATGCAAATCAAAACTACAATGAGATATCATCTCACACCAGTCAGAATGGCCATCATCAAAAAATCTAGAAACAATAAATGCTGGAGAGGGTGTGGAGAAAAGGGAACACTCTTGCACTGCTGGTGGGAATGTGAATTGGTTCAGCCACTGTTGAGAACAGTATGGAGGCTCCTTAAAAAACTACAAATAGAACTACCATATGACCCAGCAATCCCACTACTGGGCATATACCCTGAGAAAACCATAATTCAAAAAGAGTCATGTACCAAAATGTTCATTTCAGCTCTATTTACAATAGCCAGGACATGGAAGCAATCTAAGTGTCCATCAACAGATGAATGGATAAAGAAGATGTGGCACATATATACAATGGAATATTACTCAGCCATAAAAAGAAACGAAATTAAGTTATTTGTAGTGAGGTGGATGGACCTAGAGTCTGTCATACAGAGTGAAGTAAGTCAGAAAGAGAAAAAAATTCCGTATGCTAACACATATATATATGGAATCTAAGGAAAAAAAAAAAAAGATCATGAAGAACCTAAGGGTAAGACAGGAATAAAGACACAGACCTACTAGAGCATGGACTTGAGGATATGGGGAGGGGGAAGGGTAAGCTGTGACAAAGTGAGAGAGTGGCATGGACATATATACACTACCAAACATAAAGTAGATAGCTAGTGGGAAGTAGCCGCATAGCACAGGGAGATCAGCTAGGTGGTTTGTGACCACCTAGAGGGGTGGGTTAGGGAGGGTGGGAGGGAGGCGCAAGAGGGAAGAGATATGGGAACATATGTATACGTATAACTGATTCACTTTGTTATAAAGCAGAAACTAGCACACCATTGTAAAGCAATTATACTCCAATAAAGATGTTAAAAAAAAACTTTCTTGTTTTATTAAATGTATCCTAAGTAAATTTCCTCCTCAGTTCTGTTTAGATGTATGTTACAAATTTGGACATGCAGTAAGTTTGTTGTCATCTATACTAAGCAATATTAACATCATACTTAATGGAACAAGACAGAATGCATTCTCTCTAAGGTCAGGAGCAAGGCAAGGATATCTGCTCTTACCACACTTACTTACATTACCCTTGAGGTTTGAGAGCAAGGCTAAGAGAATCCTCTTGAAATAAGCAGTTCCTTCACAAGTGAAAGGCAGTGGCCTGCTGATGCTGGGGACAGGGTAGGAGAGCTGTCCCATGACTCTGAAGCAATCCAAGCTTTCACCAAGCTTATTGCAGTGGCCTGCTAAAGGCAAGAAAACAGGGGAGAACTAAGAGAAATCTCTCCAAAGCACTTTGGGCTGCATTCAGCTAATGTACTGCAGCATTCTCCAAAGGTTAGAGACAAGGAAGCTGGACGTAAAGGTATCTACTGAGGTGCAATAATTAGAAGTGAGACTGGAGAACAAATAAGGATCCCCAGAGACCCAAAGAAGCTATCATTATGAATTGGAAAGCTGATGGTTAGCCTCTTAAGCCTAAAAGGATCTGTGGAGTCTTGTGTATGATCAGACTCAAGCTGTACTCTGATTCTGCCTTCAAAATATTTTTTAAGTTTTTATTTTATATTGGAGCATAGTTGATTAACAATGTTGTGTTGTTTCAGGTGATTCAAAGTGATTCAGTTATACATATATTGATACATGTATCTATTCTTTTTCAAATTCTTTTCCCATTTAGGTTATTACAGAATATCAGTAGCGTTCCCTGTGCTATACAGTAGGTCCTTGTTGGTTATCTATTTTAAATATAGCTGTGTGTACATGTCAATCCCAAACTCCCAATCTATCCCTTCCCCCTACCCTTCCTCCCGGTAACCATAAATTCGTTCTCTAAATCTGTGAGTCTGTTTCTGTTTTGTAAATAAGTTCATTTGTATTATTTTTTTTAGAGTCTACATATAAGTGATATCATATGATATTTGTCTTTCTCTGTCTGACTTACTTCACTTAGTATGATAATCTCCAGGTCCATCCATGTTGCTGCAAATCTGCCTTCAAAACTTTTAAAGCCAGTGATGAACTGAATCAAGCTAAAACTGTAACAAAGCCCAGACACAGCTCAGTGAGAGAGTAAATTGACTCAATCCTGCATTCAAGTACCTTGAAAGAAGGAGCACACCCTTTGGTGGTGGGGGGGTATTATTTCCTTCAATATCTACTATTTGTTTATACAGAATGTCTTGACACAGAGTCAAAAAATTACAAGTCACATAAGGAAGACTCAAAGATAGTCCTGTTGTTGGAATTATTAGACAGAGACTTTAATATAACTGTGGCAAACATATTAAAGGCTCTAGTAGAAACATTGGACAATGTAAATAGATGGGGGAATTTCAGCAGAGAGGTCAAAATTATAAAAAAGACCCAAACAGTTATTTTGATGGAACTTATAGATGAAAATGTTAAAAATGAAAAAAAAATAATGCGGAAGTGAAAAATTCATTCGAATTATGACATGCTGGACTCAGAAGAAGAAAGCAATAATAAACTTGGAGACAGGCCAATAGCAGTTATACAAAATGAAGAACCAAAAGAAAAAAGGCAAAAACCCAGTAACAGAATATCTACGATATGTGGGGCAATATCATCTGGCCCAATATATAAGTAATTAGAGACCTAAAAGGAGAAGGGAGAGATAATGGAGCAGTAGATATATCTGAAGAGATAATGGCTTAGCATTTTCCCAAACTGAGGAAAGATATCAGATATACAAAGCTCAATGGACCCCTAGAGCAACAGACTTCCTCAACTATGCATATCTTAGTCAAACTGTTGAGAATCAAAGATGAGAAATCTTATAAGGAGCCCAAGAAAAAAGACACATGACATACAAGATGTATTAGTCAGGATTCTCCAGAGAAACGTAACCTATAGGATGTATATCTATTATACACTGCTGAGTTTGTAGCAGAAATAGAAATAAAACTGTATGATAGCAAGAGTACAAAGGGTAGCAGGAAGTAAGTAGAATTATACTGTTGTATGGTTGCTACATTAATTGCAGAATAGTATATTATTTTAAAATAGACTATCATAAGTTAAAGATGCACATTATAAACTCTAGAGCAGGGGGAGTGATTTTTTTCTACAGAGGACCAGGTGGTAAATATTTAAAGCTTCGTAGCCCAGAGTGTCTCTGTCACAAGTACTCAACTCTGCTGTTGTAGTGCAATGTGAAAATGACCACAGACCACATGTAAGCCTATGAAGGGCTGTGCTCCAATAAAATTTTATTTAGGAAAACAAGCTGTGGACCATCTGGGGACTGTAGACCATAGCTTGCTAGAGTTGAGCACCACTAATGATAAAACAGAGGTATAGCTAAAAATTCAATGAACTACACAGAGATTTGCACATAAACATTCATAGCAGCATTATTCATAATGGCTTCCAAATTGGAGACAACCTACATGTCTTTTAACTGGTGAATATGGTACAGACAAAATTAGGTATAGGTATACACTGAAATAGAATTCAGCAATAAAAAGGAATGAACTGCTAATACATGCCAGGATTTGGATGAACCTCAAAACTATTATGCTCAATGAAAGACTCGGATACAAGAGACCACATATTTCATGATTCCATTTGCAATACGAAATTTGAAATGTCCAGAAAAGACAAGGTTGTAGAGACAGAAACTAGATCCGTGGTTGCTTGGGGTTGTGATGAAGATGAGACAAGAATTGGGATTAAGAGTAAATCGGCATGAAGTATCATCTTGGGGTGATGAACATGTTCCAAAACTGATTTATGGTGATGGTTGCACACAGTCATGAAACACAAAATAGGATGAAATGGAGGACGTCTGGAGGCAGGGAAGCAGCTAGGAGGAAACAATTATAAGATCGCAAGGGAGGGACAAATCCAGGTGCACAAAACACCTGGAATGTTCTTTTGCCTCTGGGCTAATGTTTACCAACCACTGTCCCTGTTCTAACACACTCCTGAGGGTTGCGACACTCCTCTCAGTTACAGCAGTTGAGGCGGGGTGGTGGGTGGGTGTGTGCATTTGGAAAGAAGGTTCAACTGTACACTTGAAATGAGTGAATTATATGATATGTAATATTTTTACGCCTCAATAAAGTAATATTTATAAAAGTCAACTAAGACTTCTGTGACTACAGAAAATGTAATAAGCTGCAAAAAATGCACTCTTACCCTCACAATGGGAAAAAGCCAGATACTCTACAAAAGTGTAACTTTCTTGAGTACCTCAGAGAACTCAAGTAGCAAGAAACCACATGACCCAAATTCCAAGGAGGGACAATCTCCTTCAAGAAGAGATGAGATACACAATCCCTTTCATCTTTGGCAGAGCAGGGGAAAAAGAGAGCAACAGAAAAAGAAAAGAAGAAACCAGCAAAAATGTAAATGAATTGTTAAAGGCCAAGTGTGGGTTTATGTGCTGGTGGGGCATTCCAGAAAAGAGTAGGAAGAGTCACCCGTAAGCTCTTCTGCATGGCTCTTCACTGGTGCTCAGGAGGAAGACTGGGGGCAGGGCAGGAGTTTGAGAGAGTACCCCTACTCGGTGCAGGCATGAAGGAAGGGATTGGCAGCTGCTAAGGGATAAGCATAAAGCCCTGCAGACTTTCCAAGGCTCTTCAGCAAAAGCCTTCCATCACTTGAGGAGAAGCTGCAAACCCGTCTCAGGGCCCAGGCAAAACTCCGTTGCTAAGGAAGGAAGATTAGAAATTCAACATGTCCTGCCTTGAGAGTAGGACATGTAACTTTCTCATTCCCAGGACACAAGCAAAGATCCAATCCTGCAAAGACAGGAGGTAGGAGAATAAGACCCCTACTTCTAGGGAAGGGACAGGAAGCCATCATGGACCCAGGATTTATACTGACAGTAGGTAGAGGTCTGCTACCACCATGAATAGGGCAGGAAACTCCCACCGAGACCAACTTTGGATACAAGGCAGACTGTGGTTGCTATGGGAAGGAGGAGCGGGAACTCTGAAAAAAGCTTTCTCAAAGATCCAGGCACAGAGGACCTGCCTAAGACAGGCTGGACCAGGAAAACACTCTCTCCTGCCCCCACCCCAGGCCTAGTACCCAGGAACAATGGCACAGCAGCAGTCTGCAATCTGTGGAGGGAAAGCACCATGACATTGGCCTCAGAGCTGGCTGAGAGTGGAGGGGGAAGCAGGAACACTGAGGAAAGACACTCCTGCATCTCAACCCCCAGCGTAAGCACAGGGCAACCAAGAATTTGAAGCCTGCGGTGCACTGAAGGTTAATTACAACACCAATAAGGAAAAGTTATTAGGGTGTTGTTAGGATAGCAACAACCTCCGTCTTTCTGTAGGTTGGAATGGAACTGGAACTGGGCTGGACCTCAAAAGGTTTGTTATCCACTTGTATTCTGACCACTGCCAATACTGACGGACTCTGGAGCCAGGACCTCACACTCCTTCCCATGGCAATTTGATACACCAGAAATACATCTACATGTGGAACAACTCCTACACAAGACCTACTGAATGCTGGCAGAAGACCTCAGACCTCCCAAAGGCAAGAAACCCACCACGTAGCTGGGTAGGGCAAAAGAAAAAAGAAAAAAACAGAGACAAAAGAATAGGGACGGGACCTGCACCAGTAGGAGGGAGCTGTGAAGGAGTAAAGGTTTCCACACACTAGGAAGCCCCTTCGCGGGCAGAGACTGCGGGTGGCGGAGGGGGAAAGCTTCGGGGGTGGCGGAGGGGGAAAGCTTTGGAGCCGCGGAGGAGAGCACAGCAACAGGGGTGCGGAGGGCAAAGCGGAGAGATTCCCGCACAGAGGATCAGGGCCGACGGGCACTCACCAGACCGATAGGCTTGTCTGCTCACCCGCCGGGGCCGGCAGGACTGGGAGCTGAGGCTTGGGCTTCCGTCGGAGCGCAGGGAGAGGACTGGGGATGGGGGCGTGAACACAGCCTGCGGGGTTAGTGCACCACTGCTGACCGGGAGGGAGTCCGGGGAAAAGTCTGCACCTGCCGAAGAGGCAAGAGACTTTTTCTTCCCTCTTTGTTTCCTGGTGCTCGAGGAGAGGGGATTAAGAGTGCTGCTTAAAGAAGCTCCAGAGACGGGCGTGAGCCGTGGCTAAAAGTGCGGACCCCAGAGACAGGCATGAGACGCTAAGGCTGTTGCTGCCGCCACCAAGAAGCCTGTGTGCGACCACAGGTTACTATCCACACCCCACTTCCGGGGAGCCTGTCCAGCCCGCCACTGCCAGGGTCCCAGGATCCAGGGACAACTTCCCCGGGAGAATGCACGGCGTGCCTCAGGCTGGTGCAATGTAATGCCAGCCTCTGCCGCCGCAGGCTTGCCCCGCACTCCGTGCCCCTCCCTCCCGCCGGCCTGAGTGAGCCGGAGCCCCCAAATCAGAGGCTCCTTTAACCCCATCCTGTCTGAGCCAAGAACAGACGCCCTCCGGCGACCTACATGCAGAGGTGGGGCCAAATCCAAAGCTGAGCCCCTGGGAGCTGTGAGAACAAAGAAGAGAAAAGGAAATCTCTCCCAGCAGCCTCAGAAGCAGCAAATTAAAGCTCCACAATCAACTTGATGTACCCTGCATCTGTGGAATACATGAATAGACAACGAATCATCCCAAATTGAGGAGGTGGACTTTGAGAGCAAGATTTATGATTTTTTCCACTTTTCCTCTTTTTGTGAGTGTGTATGTGTATGCTTCTGTGTGAGATGTTGTCTGTATAGCTTTGCTTCCACCATTTGTCCTAGGGTTCTATCCTTCCTTTTTTTTATTGTTTTAATTTTTTTCTCAATAATTATTTTTTATTTTATTAACTTTATTTTATTTTACTTTATCTTCTTTCTTTCTTTCCTTCCTTCCCTCCTTTAGACTACGAATCATCCCAAATTGAGGAGGTGGACGTTGAGAGCAAGATTTATGATTTTTTCCCCATTTCCTCTTTTTGTGAGTGTATGCTTCTGTGTGAGATGTTGTCTGTATAGCTTTGCTTCCACCATTTGTCCTAGGGTTCTATCCGTCCGTTGTTTTTTTTTTTTTAATATTTTTCTTAATAATAATTTTTTATTTTAATAACTTTACTATATTTTCTTACTTCATTTTATTTTACTTTATCTTCTTTCTTTCCTTCTTTCTTTTTTTCCTTCTTTCCTTCCTTCCTTCCTTCCTTAGGCCCTCCCTCCCTCACTTCTTTCTTTCCTTCTTTCTTTCTTTCTACTTCTACTAATTCTTTCTTTCTACTTTTCTCCCTTTTATTCTGAGCTGTGTGGATGAAAGACTCTTGGTGCTGCAGCCAGAAGTCAGTGCTGTGCCTCTGAGGTAGGAGAGCCAACTTCAGGACACTGGTCCACAAGAGACCTCCCAGCTCCACATAATATCAAATGGCGAAAATCTCCCAGAGATCTCCAGCTCAACACCAGCACCCACCTTCACGCAATGACCAGCAAGCTACAGTGCTGGACATCCTATGCCAAACAACTAGCAAGACAGGAACACAAATGCACCCATTATCAGAGAGGCTGCCTAAAATCATAATAAGTCCACAGACACCCCCAAACACACCACCAGACGTGGACCTGCCCACCAGAAAGATCCAGCCTCATCCACCAGAACTCAGGCACTAGTCCCCTCCACCAGGAAGCCTACACAATCCACTGAACCAACCTTAGCCACTGGGAACAGACACCAAAAACAATGGGAACTATGAACCTGGAGCCTGCAAAAAGGAGACCCCAAACACAGTAAGATAAGCAAAATGAGAAGACAGAGAAACACACAGCAGATGAAGGAGCAAGATAAAAACCCAACAGACCTAACAAATGAAGAGGAAATAGGCAGTCTACCTGAAAAAGAATTCAGAATAATGATAGTAAAGATGATCCAAAATCTTGGAAATAGAATGGACAAAATGCAAGAAACATTTAACAAGGACCTAGAAGAACTAAAGATGAAACAAACAATGATGAACAACACAATAAATGAAATAAAAAATACTCTATATGGGATCAATAGCAGAATAACTGAGGCAGAAGAACGGATAAGTGACCTGGAAGATAAAATAGTGGAAATAACTACTGCAGAGCAGAATAAAGAAAAAAGAATGAAAAGAACTGAGGACAGTCTCAGAAACCTCTGGGACAACATTAAACGCACCAACATTCGAATTATAGGGGTTCCAGAAGAAGAAGAGAAAAAGAAAGGGACTGAGAAAATATTTGAAGAGATTATAGTTGAAAACTTCCCTAATATGGGAAAGGAAATAGTTAATCAAGTCCAGTAAGCACAGAGAGTCCCATACAGGATAAATCCAAGGAGAAACACGCCAAGACACATATTAATCAAACTGTCAAAAATTAAATACAAAGAAAACATATTAAAAGCAGCCAGGGAAAAACAACAAATAACACAAAAGGGAATCCCCATAAGGTTAACAGCTGATCTTTCAGCAGAAACTCTGCAAGCCAGAAGGGACTGGCAGGACATATTTAAAGTGATGAAGGAGAAAAACCTGCAACCAAGATTACTCTACCCAGCAAGGATCTCATTCAGATTTGATGGAGACATTAAAACCTTTACAGACAAGCAAAAGCTGAGAGAGTTCAGCACCACCAAACCAGCTCTACAACAACTGCTAAAGGAACTTCTCTAGGCAAGAAACACAAGAGAAGGAAAAGACCTCCAAGAATGAACCCAAAACAATTAAGAAAATGGGAATAGGAACATACATATCGATAATTACCTTAAATGTAAATGCTGTAAATTCTGTAAATGCTGTAAATCTAAATGCTCTCACCAAAAGACATAGATTGGCTGAATGGATACAAAAACAAGACCCATATATTTGCTGTCTACAAGAGACCCACTTCAGACCTAGAGACACATACAGACTGAAAGTAAGGGGATAGAAAAAGATATTTCATGCAAATGGAAACCAAAAGAAAGCTGGAGTAGCAATTCTCATATCAGACAACATAGACTTTAAAATAAAGACTATTAGAAGAGACAAAGAATGACACTACATAATGATCAAGGGATTGATCCAAGAAGAAGATATAACAATTGTAAATATTTATGCACCCAACATAGGAGCACCTCAATACATAAGGCAAATACTAACAGCCATAAAAGGGGAAATTGACAGTAACACATTCATAGTAGGGGACTTTAACACCCCACTTTCACCAATGGACAGATTATCCAAAATGAAAATAAATAAGGAAACACAAGCTTTAAATAATACATTAAACAAGATGGACTTAATTGATATTTATAGGACATTCCATCTAAAAACAACAGAATACACATTTTTCTCAAGTGCTCATGGAACATTCTCCAGGATAGATCATATCTTGGGTCACAAGTCAAGCCTTGGTAAATTTAAGAAAATTGAAATTGTTTCAAGTATCTTTTCCGACCACAACGCTATGAGACTAGATATCAATTACAGGAAAAGATCTGTAAGAAATACACACACATGGAGGCTAAACAATACACTACTTAATAACGAAGTGATCACTGAAGAAATCAAAGAGGAAATCAAAAAATACCTAGAAACAAATGACAATGGAGACATGACAACCCAATATCTATGGGATGCAGCAAAAGTAGTTCTAAGAGGGAAGATTATAGCAATACAATCCTACCTTAAGAAACAGGAAATATCTTGAATAAACAACCTAACCTTCACCTAAAGCAATTAGAGAAAGAAGAAAAAAAAACCCAAAGTTAGCAGAAGGAAAGAAATCATAAAAATCAGATCAGAAATAAATGAAAAAGAAATGAAGGAAACGATAGTAAAGATCAATAAAACTAAAAGCTGGTTCTTTGAGAAGATAAACAAAATTGAGAAACCATTAGCCAGACTCATGAAGAAAAAAAAGGAGAAGACTCAAATCAATAGAATTAGAAATGAAAAAGAAGTAACAACTGACACTGCAGAAATACAAAAGATCATGAGAGATTACTACAATCAACTCTATGCCAATAAAATGGACAACCTGGCAGAAATGGACAAATTCTTAGAAACGCACAACCTGCCAAGACTGAATCAGGAAGAAATAGAAAATATGAACAGACCAATCACAAGCACTGAAATTGAAACGGTGATTAAAAATCTTCCAACAAACAAAAGCCCAGGACCAGATGGCTTTACAGGTGAATTCTATCAAATATTTAGAGAAGAGCTAACACTTATCCTTCTCAAACTCTTCCAAAATATAGCAGAGGGAGGAACACTCCCAAACTCATTCTACGAGGCCACCATCACCTTGATACCAAAACTAGACAAGGATGTCACAAAGAAAGAAAACTACAGGCCAATATCACTGATGAACATAGATGCAAAAAAATCCTCAACAAAATACTAGCAAACAGAATCCAACAGCACATTAAACGGATCATACACCATGATCAAGTGGGGTTTATTCCAGGAATGCAAGGATTCTTCAATATACGCAAAACAATCAATGTGATAAACCATATTAACAAATTGAAGGAGAAAAACCATATGATCATCTAAATAGTTGCAGAGAAAGCTTTCGACAAAATTCAACACCCATTTATGATAAAATCCTTGCAGAAAGTAGGCATAGAGGGAACTTTCCTCAACATAATAAAGGCCATATATGACAAACCCACAGCCAACATTGTCCTCAATGGTGAAAAACTGAAAGCATTTCCACTAAGGTCAGGAACATGACGAAGCTGCCCACTCTCACCACTCTTATTCAACATAGTTTTGGAAGTTTTAGCCACAGCAATCAGAGAAGAAAAGGAAATAAAAGGAATCCAAATCAGAAAAGAAGAAGTAAAGCTGTCACTGTTTGCAGATGACATGATACTATACATAGAGAATCCTAAAGATACTACCAGAAAACTACTAGAGCTAATCAATGAATTTGGTAAAGGAGCAGGATACAAAATTAATGCACAGAAATCTCTGGCATTCCTATACACTAATGATGAAAAATCTGAAAGTGAAATCAAGAAAACACTCCCATTTACCATTGCAACAAAAAGAATAAAATATCTAGGAATAAACCTACCTAAGGAGACAAAAGACCTGTATGCAGAAAATTCTAAGACACTGATGAAAGAAATTAAAGATGATACAAATAGATGGAGAGATATACCATGTTCTTGGATTGGAAGAATCAACATTGTGAAAATGACTCTGCTACACAAAGCAATCTACAGATTCAATGCAATCCCTATCAAACTACCACTGGCATTTTTCACAGAAGTAGAACAAAAAATTTCACAATTTGTATGGAAACACAAAAGACCCTGAATAGCCAAAGCAATCTTGAGAACAAAAAACGAAGCTGGAGGAATCAGGCTCCCTGACTTCAGACTATACTACAAAGCTACAGTAATCAAGACAGTATGGTACTGGCACAAAAACAGAAATATAGATCAATGGAACAGAATAGAAAGCCCAGAGATAAACCCACACACATATGGTCACCTTATCTTTGATAAAGGAGGCAGGAATGTACAGTGGAGAAAGGACAGCCTCTTCAATAAGTGGTGCTGGGAAAACTGGACAAGTACATGTAAAAGTATGAGACTAGATAACTCCCTAACACCATGCACAAAAATAAGCTCAAAATGGATTAAAGACCTAAATATAAGGCCAGAAACTATCAAACTCTTAGAGGAAAACATAGGCAGAACACTCTATAACATAAATCACAGCAAGATCCTTTTTGACCCACCTCCTAGAGAAATGGAAATAAAAACAAAAATAAACAAATGGGACCTAATGAAACTTCAAAGCTTTTGCACAGCAAAGGAAACCATGAACAAGGCCAAAAGACAACCCTCAGAATGGGAGAAAATATTTGCAAGTGAAACAACTGACAAAGGATTAATCTCCAAAATTTATAAGCAGCTCATGCAGCTCAATAACAAAAAAACAAACAACCCAATCCAAAAATGGGCAGAAGACCTAAATAGACATTTCTCCAAAGAAGATATACAGATTGCCAACAAACACATGAAAGAATGCTCAACATCACTAATCATTAGAGAAATGCAAATCAAAACTACAATGAGATATCATCTCACACCAGTCAGAATGGCCATCATCAAAAAATCTAGAAACAAATGCTGGAGAGGGTGTGGAGAAAAGGGAACCCTCTGGCGCTGTTGGTGGGAATGTAAATTGATACAGCCACTGTTGAGAACAGTATGGAGGTTCCTTGAAAAACTACAAATAGAACTACCATATGACCCAGCAATCCCACTACTGGGCATATACCCTGAGAAAACTATAATTCAAAAAGTGTCATGTACCAAAATATTCATTGCAGCTCTACTTAACAATAGCCCAGAGATGGTAACAACCTAAGTGTCCGTCATCGGATGAATGGATAAAGAAGATGTGGCACATATGTACAATGGAATATTACTCAGCCATAAAAAGAAATGAAATTGAGCTATTTGTAATGAGGTGGATAGACCTAGAGTCTGTCATACAGAGTGAAGTAAGTCAGAAAGAGAGAGACAAATACTGTATGCTAACACATATATATTGAATTTAAGAAATAAAAAACTGTCATGGAGAACCTAGGGGTAAGACAGAAAAAAAGACACAGACCTACTAGAGAATGGACTTGAGGATATGGGGAGGGGGAAGGGTAAGCTGTGACAAAGCGAGAGAGAGGCATGGACGTATATACACTACCAAATGTAAGGTAGATAGCTAGTGGGAAGCAGCTGCATAACACAGGGAGATCAGCTCGGTGCTTTGTGACCGCCTGGAGGGGTGGGATAGGGAGGGTGGGAGGGAAGGAGACACAAGAGGGAAGAGGTATGGGAACATATGTATATGTATAACTGATTCACTTTTTTATAAAGTAGAAACTAACGCACCATTGTAAAGCAATTATACTCCAATAAAGATGTTAAAAAAACAAGATTTAGCAGTTGGAGATTGGAGATGCAAAGGTAATCTTAAGCAAACAATATAAACTTACTCTGTAGGGCTGACTCCAGGGTTGTTCAAGGAAAGGGTAGCCTTTTCGGTCAGCATATGTTACTTTTATTTTCTCTGTAAGCTCAGCAATCTTATTATGCAGACAATAAACCATCTAATTTTCCTCTTGATTCCTCTTTTGCTGTCACATTTTTTTCCTCACCAAGAAAGTAGCTTTAAACATATTTTACCCTTTGCTGCTCTTATTCCATATTGCATTCTCTTTTCCTGCTAGAATGGCCCCTATCCTGGTTTCCTTTCCACCTACCTCTAGAAAGCTTAGGATTCTGCTTTCCTAAACAAGGATGGTATCTACATTTGTGAACTAGAGTGGGACTCCCCATGAAGTCTTGAAAGGTGAGTCCTAGTTAGCCAGGAGACAAAGGCATACCTGGAAGGAGGGCATTCCAGGCAGAGGGGAAATCATGGGCAAAGCATAAAATGGGAAAATCAAGTTATGTTTGGGAATGGTGGTGGTACAAGGTGGCTGAGGTGTATGTGAAGAGGCAGGAGATGAAGCTGGAAAGAAGGGACCACCCCCCGCACTGGCTTTCAGGGTACAATCACTCTCCTTAGTATGGCATTCAAGAGTGTTCATCCCTGAGAATTTCCAGACTGAAATGCTTCCCTCCTACACAGATGAAGACACACCCAAAGCCCCTCATGAGCTTTGAATGAAATAGATCTAGGTTTGTATACATGCTTTGCAACATACAAGCTGCTTGATCTTAGGAAAGTTGTTTAAAATCTCCCAATTTCCTCAATATGTTTACCTCAAAGAGATATTGTGAGGACTTAATTACATGAAAAGAATTTATAACATACTTAATACAGCACTTGGCGTCTAAAAAGTCCTCAGTAAATGGTAACTAGTAGTAGTGATAGGGTTGTGTCCTAAAATGCTGAATTACTTTCAGTTCTCTGAATGTACTACATTCATCCTCATCTGCATATTTTTGCAGATGCTGTGATCTCCACCTGGAGTTTTCCTAAAGCCTTCTCTGACTTTCCTCTCTCTACCTCTGATTGCTTTTGAGAGCTCTCTGTTTCTAGCACAGAGGTTTCTTAATCCAATGGTCCCCTTGGGAGATCCGTAGATGGAAATCAGAGGAGTCTGTGAATTTAGATGGGAAAAAGGTTGCATCTTTATTTTCACTAACATCTCACTGAGAGTCAGCATTTTAAAATTTTTGTATGTAGATAATAAAGTTCAATAGTATTAGTAATATCTAATATTTAAGCCATTAAAAATCACAAATATTTCATATCATGTCACAGTTGTTGCAGATTTCGCAAAATAGCATTTACTCTCACCACTACTTTGAAATTGTTGTAAACCGTTGTTATTTAATGTGGTAAATTGGAAGGGCATATATTTCTATATCATATTTTAAAATACTTTGAAAACTATAATTCAGTATAATTAATTTCCTTTTAAATCCTACATATTTTAATTCATGCACTTAATATTGTTTTGAGAAAAGTTTCATAGATTGTGAAAGGGTTCTATGCCTCACCCCCAAAAAATTAAGAACCCCTGTTCTTATACTTACTCTAGTGTATTTTCCACTAATTTAGATAAATATGATATTTTCAGTTAAAAATTAGCCTACAGTTGCAAATTTGCATTCTGAGCAAAACTTCTTCGTCTCATTTAATGCCATAATCTTCCTCAATCAAAAGGGAATATAACAGACAATTACTTACTTTTAGTTGTAGACAATGTCCAATCAGCTCATTGAACATGTGCTTTCTTTAAATTAAGGTTTTTCTCTTCAGGACTTCCCTGGTGGTGCAGTGGTTAAGAATCCGCCTGCCAATGCAGGGGACATGGGCTCGAGCCCTTGTCCGGCAAGATACCACATGCTGCGGAGCAACTAAGCTTGTGCGCCACAACTACTGAAGCCCGTGTGCCCTAGAGCCCGTGCTCCACAACAAGAGAAGCCACCACAATGAGAAGCCCGCACACCGCAACGAAGAGTAGCCCCCACTCGGTGCAACTAGAGAAAGCCTGAGTGCAGCAACGAAGACCCAACGCAGCCAGAAATAAATAAAAATTTAAAAAAAAAAAGTTTTCTTCTTTGGTCCGAGGATCTTTGTCTCCCTAAACTGTTTTTTTTTTATCCCTTTGAAATAAATGCTGGAGGACTTCCAACTTCAGCCTAGGATGGAGTTGGCCGTCAGGAATATCATCACTCCCACAGTCACAGGAAAAATCCAGATAATCTACAAAAAGATAACTTTTGTTTAACTACCAGAAACTGGGGTCACAGGCCAACCATCTAACTTAAAAATCTGACAAAAGCAAAGTACTTCCAAGAAGAGAAGGGACACAAACACTGACTCACTTTTGCGGGGGGAGATGGGTAAGAAGAATTTAGTTTATTTAAAAAAAAATAATTTGCTAAAAGCTGAGTATGGGCTAGTGTAAGGATAGAGAGCTTCTAGGAGTGAAGACATGAAGAGACTTTGCACCTACCTGCCACCTCGTCTCCTTGGGCCTCCACCAAGCACTCACGAGGAAGACTTGGAACAGGGCAGGAGGCTGGATGAAGTCTCCCTCAGTGGCACAGGCCTGGAAGAGAAGGCAACTGCTTGATGGGAAAGGCACCAAGTCTCCCCTGCATCCTTCTTCCCTAAGAGCAAAAGCTTGTGCCACTGCGGGAGGAACAGTGAACACTTCCCAGAGCACACGTGAAGACTGACTCTGCCTGGGGAAGTGGAGAAGGAAGAAAACTGTAGACTCCTGTGGGAGCGGGGGAAACTCCTGGACTCAGGCCATTAGAGATTTCCTAATGCTGTGGGGAGGGGGACAGGACCACTGAGAAAGCCACCCCCCAACTCCTGCCCAATCCAGGGGCATAGGGCTTGCCTAAGATGGAGGCTGAGCCAGAGCAGCAGAGAGTGCCATTTCTTCTCCCCACCAGGCTGGGCAGTGCCAAGTGAGAGACAACTGCAGTCTACCACAGGAGAAGGGGCAAGCCGTGGAGAGAGACTCGGAGACATAGACAGGGAAGGTTGAAGCTAAGGGTGAAACAGGAACACGATAGAAACAATACCCACCCTAAGCACAAAGTAACTCCAGAGAAATTTGAAGCTCGTGTTGAACCAAGGTCAACATAGTGACAAAAGGCCCAAACCCAGCTCAGCTACTGACTAGATTGAGTGAACCACCCCCATCCCCAACCCTGGCCTCCAACACATTCTGATGGCCTAGAAGAAGAGGTGTATCATTTCTATGCACAAATACTGTTTGTTTCAGTCTATACTCTTCTAAACTTTGTTTATGACAATGAATAAAATATGAGATGAACACAGGAAGAGCGAGGAAAAATAATCCATGGTAAAGAGGAAAGCAATCAATAGTATCAGACTAATATACAATAATATAACCCAGATACTGGAATTCAGACAGGGGAAGTTACAGAGATGAAGTATGTCTTTGATGGCTTTAATGGTTAATTTTATGTGTTAATTTAACTGGGCTAAAGGATGCCCAGATAGCTGGTAGAACATTATTTCTGGGTGTATCAGTGAGGGTCTTTCCAGAAGAGAATACTGACTCAAGGTAGATGGAGTGAAGAAGATTGCCCCCATCCCTAACCAATGTGAGTGGGCATCATCTAATCCAATGACAATTGGAAGAGAACAAGAAAATGGAGGGAGAGTGAATTTGATCTCTGCTTAAGCCAGGACACCTATATTTTCCTACCCCTAGATATCAGTGCTTCTGGTTCCCTGGCCTTTGGACTTGGACCAGGACTTACATATATATGTCTCCCAAAACACAATAATAAGATAATAAACAACCCAATTAAAAATGGGCAAATGTTAAACATTTCACCAAAGAAGATATACAGATGACAAATGAATATATAAAAAGATGCTCAACATCTTCAGACATTAGGAAATGAAAGTTAAAATTATAATGAGATAATACTATACATCTATTATAATGCCTAAAACAAAACAAAACAAAACAAAAAAACCCCTGACAGTACCAAGTACTAAGAAGAATGTGGAGCAACTGAAACTTTCATACATTGCTGATGGAGTATGCAAAAATGGCGAAGACACTGTGAAAAAGTTTGGAAATTTTTTATAATGTTAAAATAGACTTATCATATTACCCAGCATGATCACCACCCAAGAGAAATGAAAACTGATGTTCACACAAAAACCTGTATGTGAATGTATATAGAAGGTTTATTCACAACTGCCAAAAAACTGGAAATAACTCAAATGTCCTTCAATTGTGTAAACATGCTGGGATACATCCATCTAATGGAATACTACTCAGCAGTAGAAAGGAAAAAACTTCTGAGTGATACACAGTGTATGAATCTAAAATGTATTGGGTGGGCTAAATTGTTCATTCTGTTTTTTCTGTAAGATGGCTCTAGTAGCACTTAGTTGTCTTTAACTTCATTTGAAACAATTTTGTTAGATTGTATATGACAACCGTTATATCAGCATCTATTAAAAAAAAGACATCAAAATTGGTGAATTTTGGGGTAGCCATTTTAATATTGAAGATGGAAGAAAAAAAAAAGCAACATTTTCGGTGTATTATGTTTTATTATTTCAAGAAAGGTAAAAATGCAACCAAAATGCAAAAAAAGATTTGTGCAGTGCGTGGAGAAGGTGCTGTGACTGATCGAACGTGTCAAAAGTGGTTTGCGAAGTTTCCTCCTGGAGATTTCTTGCTGGACGATGCTCCATGGTTGGGTAGACCAGTGAAGTTGATAGTGATCAAATTGAAACAATAATTGAGAACAATCAACGTTATACCACGCGGGAGAGAGCTGACATACTCAAAATATCCAGATCAAGTGTTGAAAATCATTTGCACCATCTTGGTTGTATTCATCACTTTGATGTTTGGATTCCATGTAAGTTAAGCGGAAAAAAACCTTCCTGACCATACTTCCGCATGCGATTCTCTACTGAAACGTAATGAAAGGGTTCCATTTTCTTGCTGCGACCCCTCCCGTTGCGGAGCACAGGCTCCGGACGCGCAGGCCCAGCCATGGCCATGGCTCACGGGCCCCGCCGCTCCGCGGCATGTGGGATCCTCCTGGACCAGGGCAGAAATCCGCGTCCCCTGCATCGGCAGGCGAACTCTCAACCACTGCGCCACCAGGGAAGCCCCAGGGTTCCATTTTTAAAACAAATTGTGATGGGTGATGAAAAGTGGATACTGTACAACAGTGTGGAACGGAAGAGATCATGGGGCAAGCGAAATGAACCACCACCAACCACACCAAAGGCTGGTCTTCATCCAAAGGTGATGTTGTATATATGGTGGGATTGGAAGGGAGTCCTCTATTATGAGCTCCTTCCAGAAAACCAAATGATTAATTCCAACAAGTACTGCTCCCAATTAGACCAACTGAAAGCAGCACTCGCCGAAAAGCATCAGGAATTAGTCAACAGAAAATGCATAATCTTCCATCAGGATAACGCAAGACTGCATGTTGCCTTGATGACCAGGCAAAAACTATTACAGCTTGGCTGGGAAGATTTGATCCATCTGCCGTATTCACCAGACATTGCAGCACCTTCAGATTTCCATTTATTTCAATCTTTACAAAATTCTCTTAATGGAAAAAATTTCAGTTCCCCAGAAGACTGTAAAAGGCACCACCTGGAACAGTTCTTTGCTCAAAAAGATAAAAAGTTTTGGGAAGATGGAATTATGAAGTTGCCTAAAAATGGCAGAAGGTAGTGGAACAAAAGGGTGAATACGTTGTTCAATAAAGTTCTTGGTGAAAATGAAAAACGTGTCTTTTATTTCTACTTAAAAAACCGAAGGGACTTTTGGTCCCACCCAATATTATGCTAAGAAAAAGAACCTAGACTAAAAAGGCTTATAGGACATTCTGGAAAAGACAAAACCTTAGGAACAGAAAACAGATTAAGAGTTGCTGGAGTTGGGGGTTGGGACAAGGATTGACCACAAAGGGATATGAGATGGTGTTCTGGGTGATGGAATTGTTCCGTATCTTGATTGTGGTAATGGTCTTATTACTGTCAAAACTCACCAAACTGCATATTAAATACGGTGAATTTTATTGTATATGAATTGTACTCAATAAATTGAATTTTAAAAATCTGGACAGAGTGTCATTTTCCACATTTGCTCCTGTCAGACTGTTCTGCACACCATGAAGAAAGGGGCTCCTTGAAGGTACAGAGTCCTTAAAGGGACATGCATATAATTTTGTATACACTTAAATACATGACATCATATATTATCTTATTTTATCTTATTTATTATATTTAATTTTCCAATGAAAACATAGTTTCATTATAGATATATAACATAGCTTTGCCATACCATTCCCACTTTCTTTATGATAATGCTATTATCTTGGTAA
Source organism: Orcinus orca (assembly GCF_937001465.1). Lineage (NCBI taxonomy): Eukaryota > Metazoa > Chordata > Mammalia > Artiodactyla > Delphinidae > Orcinus > Orcinus orca. The sequence goes on from NC_064566.1 coordinate 91,560,276, forward strand.
ACATAGAATATCTGTTTAAGATTAGTTCAAAAATGTTTTCTCATCCATTATATGATAACTAATTTGAAATGCTGATTTCTTTCCTCCAACAATCTCTCCAATTAGAATGTTGTAAGCTCATCACATCTTGATGATCTGTTAACAAAAAATGTATGACCTGAACTTGTTCAAAGTTTAAAAATTTTATGAGCATAGTACATGATTTTGGTCCCTTTGGTAGTCGTACTTTATGGGGAGTTATATTAGTACTTAATATATCAATTCTAAAAATAAAAGGGTTGTAAAGTCTGAAGATCTCGAAGTATGCAAAGAGGCATGTACCTTTTAAAATATTTCAACAACTTCTCTGAAGCCCACATAGTTAACATTGAGAATTAGTAAGACAGGACACGGACAGCCAGAACGCATTGCTATGAGTCAGTGTAGGTGGGAATTTGTTTGGCGTGTTAGAAAGAATTTATAATTTGGAGTCAGAAAGACTGAGTGTATAGGTGACAAAGTCAAGGTCAGGATCTAGGGATTCAGAGGAGGGCTGACCATCAAAGTCAGAAGCTCCTCCGTGGAACTATCCCCTCCTACACCGCCTCACTCTAACTAAAGCTACCATGTTTGCACGTGGACAATGCACTAGGACCTTTCCTTGCACTGAAACATTAATCTTCATGACAAACCTGTGTGCAGTTCTTTTTCTTCTCATTTTATAGAAAAAGATACTGAGCTAGTGGCAAAGTCAGGAATTGAACTTACACCTTTCTGATTCCAGTGTCCCTACTCTGTTCCACACTCTCCTGCATCTTAGGAGGAACTGCCCAGCATTCAGTCTTTTTGGCCCTACTGCACATTTTCCAGATTTCTGAAGACTCTTTCCACATCTTTGAACAATTATACCACTCTTTCCACGGACCCTATCTCCTTTCTTTATGATTTGTGGCATGTTCTAGACATCAGAGAGGACCAGCACCCCCCCCCCGCCCCTCCGCACCAAGGCCCTGCCTGACAGTTTCCTACTCTTTGCTTTTTACTAAGGTCCACACGTTTTCTCTCCTGTAGCATGTTCATTCCTTTTTACAAGATCATCTTTCTGATACGCGTCACCATTTTCAGTTTTATAACATTTCTTGCTGGCCTGGAGCCAACGTCAGGGTCTTCTTTACAGTGAAAGCCCCATAACGCCATAATTATCCTTAATCAGGGGATGGGGAAAATTTTCCCCTAAAAATAACTCAATTAGATTATTATTATCAAGGTTTAAAAGGTGTATCCCCAGATCAGTTCTGATTTGTTTTAAAATATTTTCTATGGACTCTCAAACAAAAGATAGGTGGTTTTTTTTTTTTTTTCCAGAAATAGTAACAGTATAACTGAAATCCAATGGACTGGTAATTAGGATCGGTTCTCTAGGAAGTCCATTGTTGTAACAGCAATATGGCCTTCAGTAAATCAGATAATTGCTTTGAACTTTGGCTTCTTCATCTGAAAAATCAGGCGTAGTTTTGACAAATAGTTTCTAAATAGGTCTTAAAGACCGAAGTCTCACTCTAGATTGTGCAAATATGCATGTGATAAAGTTTTACGAGCTAGAATGCCAGCTCATCTTGGAATGCTCTCTTAATGTATTGGTGTTTTCTTTGTATTTACAGCCTTTGTTTGAACTGATTTCTTGTTCAGTCATGATGGACAAAATGACCAAAGGATAATCAAACCCCAGCCCTCTTTTATAATATACACACCTCTATATAAAACACACATAAAACCCGTGACTACGCACATCCACACACATATGACACACACCCTGACAGTTTTTTTTTTTTTCTGGTAATGTAAGTGTCTGACTTTAGTTTTGATTGCCGAGGTATCCTCTTCCAAAATGGCATCTTGGATAAACACACTGTCAGCACAAGGCTAGATAAAGAACCAGGCCATTTCCCCCAACTGAGGCACCTTTGTTTTAAAGATCTTTGGTTGAGTCTGATAACTGACTGTTTGGGCCATTTGTGCTTTTTTGTCTTCCCATGCTTTAAGTTCCTGCTTTTAAGATTGAAATTTACCAACAGAGGGTGAGTCTGCAAAACACTAGGACCCCACCCTTGACCTCAGTAAAAACAGAACCCCAGCACCACTCTCTCTGTTTATGACCTCGTGGCCCAGGTGTGTTATGTAATTTCCAGGTCCTGTAAGTAATAAACCTTAATTTTTTCAAAGTTTCCTGATGGTTATTTCTGAAGGGTGTCTTGCATTCACAATAAGAACCACAGGGCTGGTCTACAACACTGGTAATTGATGGGCTGAGGTGGGCACAGAACACACCCATACGTACATGCCTCAGACACACAAACACAGCATTGAACATGGCAACTAAAAATTGTCACTCACCATCTGCGTCTACAAGGGTGAAGTCATTAGCCACTGCAGTTGCTGACCTTTAACACACCCTAAAAGGAGTTCAGGGAAGAGATCAAGAATGAGGCACTCTGTGCTCTGGGAAAAGCTGGCAGAACAGGCTTTCAGATAGATATTTTTCAGGAGAAGAATTTATGAGCCCAAGTTTTTGCATCTTCTCATAACTAGAAGAGCACTAGAGTCATTAATGGAGACATCTGCTTCTCGTGACTAGAAGCAACATTCTACTGAGGTGTGTCCTTGACCGCACGTACCCCTTCACCAAGATCATATATATACTGACACTCCCTCCAGTACGTCTTCGGAGCAGTTCCTCAGAGCTATCTGAGAGTCTGTCTCCCAGGTTACAGTCCTCATTTTGCCCCAAATAAAATTTAACTCACAGCTCTCATGTTGTGCATTTTTTTTCAATTGACAAACGTTAAAGAACACCTAAGCTCCCCACCTCTAAATTATGTACCTATTTCCTTAGTTCTTTTGAGCTGCTATAACAAATTACCATAGATTGGGCAGCTTTTAAACAACATAAATTTATTTTTGCAGTTCTGGAGGCTGGAAGTCCGCTATCAGAGTGCCATCATGGTTGGGTTCTGGTGAGAGCCCTCTGCTGGGCTGCAGACTGCTGGCTTCTTGCTAAGTCCTCATGTGGCAGAAAGAAGGCAAGGGAGTTCTCTGGGGTCCCTTTCATGAGGGCACTCATCCCATCATGAGGATTCTACTTTCATGACCTAATCACCTCTCAAAGGCCCCATCTCCTAATACCTTCACATTGGGGGTTAGAATTTCAATGTGTGAATTTGGGGGAAGGGGACACACACATTCAGCCCAAAACACTATTCATCCTTTCATTCATTCATTCAACAAGATTTTATTGAGCATCTACTATATGCTGGCTGCTGTTCTACTTGTGTAATGAGAGCCATATGGGCCAGTGAGTTATCTAAGTATCCACAGGTATTTTCATGAAGATCTAGATTCTGATTGACAGAGAGTAATGCAGTTGGTTTTGCTCTTCTAGAATTAGAAGGAATCTTTCTGGATTTTTCTAATTCATTCTTTTCACTTTATAAGTCAGGAGACTGAGAAACAGAGTTGCAGAGTGAAGGTAAAAAGAGAAAGTGTTTCTTTATTAACCTAATTATAATTAACAACTAGACAAATTTCTCTCTCTCTTTTTTTTTTTTTGGCCATGCCACAGCAGAAACTGACACAGCAGTGTAACACAACTATACTCCAATAAAAAAATTTTTTTAAAAAAGGGGAGCCTTCCTTATTCTGCACCTCTTGAATGGGGATGGACTTGACTTGCTTTGTAACGAATATAATTTGATGGAAGTGATAGTGTGATTAGATCCTAAAAGGCATTGTGATTTCTGCCTTGCTTTCTTACTTTGTGGGGAGCCAGCTGCCATGTCATGAGGACACTCACCCAGTCTCTGGAGACATTCACATGGTGAGGAACCGAGCCCTCTTGCTAACAGACAGTGAGGAACCGAGACCTCCTGACAGCAGCCATGTGAGTAAGTCATCTTAGAAGTAGATCTTCTGCCCCCCAAAGCCTTCAGATGATGATTGCATCTCCAGCTGCCATCTTGACAGCAACCTCATGAGAGACCCCAAGCTAGAACCCCTCCACTAAGTCACTCCTGAAATCTTGACCACACAAACCGAGGTAATACATGTTTATCCTTTGAAGCCACTAAGTCACACAGCAGTGGATAACTAATATACAGAGGACCTGGGAATGAAAGACACAGTTCTTGACTTTAGGTCATACACAGAAAGAGGCAAACACACACATTGTGATAAGCGCTATGATAAAAGTGAGGTTGGTGTTCTATGGGTACACAAAGAACAGGCACCAGCCTTGACTAGGGAGAAGGAGGTCGAGGAAGTGTTCTTAGAAATGACCTTTGAGCTAAATTTAGGCAGATGGATAGTGTGCCTATTATTAAAATATTGCTCCTCAGCTTAAAACCACCTTTCTATATTCTGCCTTGTGATGCTGGGGCTGGGATTTTGCAAACCTCAGCTGGGTTCCTACTAGGGTTTGCCATTAAGGGGCACTAGAGAAAGGCTTGAAGACTGAAAGAAGACAAGGGACTGTTCCTTCCTGTCTGCTCTCTGTTCCTGCCAGTGAAGACCAATAAATAGCCTTTCATCCTGGCAATGGCATCTAGTTTCTTTGGGCTCTTCAGGAACTACCCTTATTGCTCTCTCCTCTGACTTTCAACATCTATAAGGGAATGTCCCCTTCTTAGTTTCTTGAGCCCTACTTGACTGGGACCCTCTTTGTAGCTTATGGGTTTTGATAACCCCACCTCTTTCCTATGTTTCCCCAGCCCTGGAGTGGTGGCTGTTTCCTGCAGTTACTGTCTCATGTATCTCGCTGTTCTTCCCCTCTGGCTTTTTGAATCCATCAATATCTGTTTAACTCATTCTCTAATAACTTCTCTCTGTTGAAATATCTAGTGTATGGTTTCTGTTTTCTTGAATGGGCCCTGACTGATACAGGTAGGGATTAACCAGGTGAAAGAGAGTGAAGGGTACCCCAGACAGAAGGAAAAGAAAGAACAAAGCCATGAAGGCAAGAATGAGCACAAGGTAATTTAGAACCTGGTCAGACATGTAGGGCAAGTGAGGAAAGGAACAGGATAGGAAGATAATGGGAGTGGATAGGGACTGTGACTTGTCCTTATATTTTTCTTTACAAAACATCAATGTTTGTTAATCTTTCAATGGACACTATAAATATAAAATCAGACTAGTAGGACATGACTTTTGGATTAGTAGAATTAGAACCTTGGAAAATCCTTCCCCCCAAAACCTACTGGCCAAAATTATCAAAAACAACTATTTCAGAACTCAGAAGTTAACCAAATGAATACAACAAATAAAGAAGCATTTATTTAAGAAAAAACCTACTGAATCTTGATAATAAGAGTGGAATCTCTGACATTTTAACTTAGGGATGCTCTCGTTTTACTCCCAGCTCCACGGAGCAGTAGCCATGAGGAATGGCAGCTGGAGGGGGCTGAGCTGATTTAGAGATCCACAGAAAAACCCTACCCTCAGGGATGATTTTGGAAACAGTAACAATCCAGAGACAACTGCTGAAACAGTCATTTGAGAGCAACATGGACCCTCCTCCCAGTGAAACAACCATAACTGGTGAAAATTATCCTAAGGGAATATCCTAAGGGAATATCCTAAGGGAATATCCTGAAAGTTATCCTGAGGGAATACAGCAAATGAATAAACAATTTAAAAAGAAAATCTACTAAATCTTGGTTAGAACAGTTTATGGCATTTGAGAAATGAAATGCTCCCTTCCTCCACCCATTCCCCACCCCCCCGCCCAGTTCAGGATGACAGAAATTCCATTCTGGTGGGTGCAACCGAGAACACAGGGCTTCCCCTTTCCCCAGTTTCCAGTAGAGGGTATATTCCCCAGAAAGGTCAAGCCACCAGCATGTCTCACCCCCTCCAGCTCCATGTTGTAGAAGTTCTATTCCAGGCAAGAATGACTGAGAAATTGAGGACTCTCTTCCTCCTCCTAGCCTCTACTTGTAGGGCACAAATTCTATTCCAGGTGTGGTAGAGTAATAATCCTGGGCCCAAATCACCCCCATCCAGCTTACGTGCTGGGAGAGACAAGCTGAGAGGATCTGTGTGCAGAGCTAGCATGTCGCTCTGAGAAAAGTGGGCCACTGTCCCTGCCTCAGTTCTGGAGCAATTGCAGAGGTTTTGGAAAGGCAGGACATAGAACAGAATGCTTCAAAGGTCTCCCTGAGAGAACTGACTTTATTTGGGAAGTTCAAGCCTAGGGCCACTCTCAAAAACCAGTGGAGATATTGGAGGTAGGCAATTAAGAGGAGGCTGGTAGTTACTTGAGAGCAGCAAGCTAAACCACAGACTGACTAGTTTGCCAGAGAGAACCCACAGAAAGAGGAAGCTAAGAGCCCTCTGGAGTTGGAACAAACCTCAACGACTCATCTCAAAGATTGCCCAGGCAAAGTGGCCCACATTTAATTGGATTGGTCAAAAATAATGGAGCAATCAGTCAGCAATTACTGGAACCTAACAGCTGGATGTTATACCAATAGATGCAGACAGCTTAACAGAGAGATCAGGATAAAAGATGGTCAAAGAGAGCCTTGATAAAACCACGGTCAACTCAGGGTGATTGTGTGCATGCCCAGGGTTACACCTTCTGAGGAGTAACACTAAAGGCTGCATACTCCAGGAGAAATAGACTTTACTAAAATAGTCAAGCAAAAAACTAAACAAGCAAACAACAACATCCAGCTCCAGTTGGGGAGATCAGTGTATACAGTTACTACAACATATTATCTGAATTTTTCAGTTTTCAACAACACCAACAAAAAAGAGACATGCAAGGAAACAGGAAATTATGACCCCAAAACAGGAAAAAAAAATAAAAGCAAACAACAGAAATTGCCCTAGAGAGGACCAAGGTGTCAGATCTAGTAGGCAAAAACTTCAAAACAACAATTGTAAATACAGGCATACCTTGGAGATATTGTGGGTTTAGTTCCAGACCACTGCAATAAAGTGCATATCACAATAAAGTGAGTCAAATGATTTTTTTTGGTTTCCCAGGGCACATAAAGATTATGTTTACACCACACCAAAATCTATTAGGGGTGCAATAGCATTATGTCTAAAATATGTACATACTTTAGTTTAAAAATACTTTATTGTTAAAAAATGCTAACCATCAACTAAGTCTTCAGCGAGTCATAATCTTTCTGCTGGTGAGGGGCCTTGCCTTGATAGATATTGACCGAGCAGGGTTGCTGAAGCTTGAAATGGCTGTTGCAACTTAAAATAAGACAACAGTAAAGTTTGTCACATTAATTGACTCTTCCTTTCATGTACGATTTCTCTGTACCATGCAATGCTGTTTGGTAGAATTTTACCAACAGTGGAACTTCTTTCAAAATTGGAGTCAATCCTCTCAAACTTTGCTGCTGCTTTATCAACTAAGTTTATGTAATATTCTAAACCTTTTGCTGTTATTTCAACAATCTTCAAGCATCTTCACCAGAAGTGGATTCCATCTCAAGTAACCACTTTCTTTGCTGGCCCATAGGAAGCAACTCTTCATCTGTAGAAGTATTATCATGAGATTATAGCAATTCAGTCACATCTTCAGGCTCCACTTCTAAATCTAGTTCTCTTGCTATTTCCACCACATCTGCAGTTGCTTCCTCCACTGAAGTCTTGAACCCCTCAAAGTCATTCATTTGGGTTGGAATCAACTTCTTCCAAACTCCTGTTAATGTTGATATTTTGACCTTTTCCCATGAATCACCAATGTTCTTAATGGCATCTAGAATGGTGAACCTTTTCCAGAGATTTTTAATTTACTTCGCCCAGATCTGTCAGAGGAATCATTATCTATGGCAGCTATTGCCCTACAAAATGTGTTTCTTAAATAATGAGACCTGAAAGTCAAAATTACTCCTTGATCCATGGGCTGCAGAATTGATGCTGTGTTAGCAGGCATGAAAACATTAATAATTTTGTTCAGCTGCATCAGAGCCCTTGGGTGACCAGGTGCATTGTCAGTGAGCAGTGATGTTTTGAAAGGAACCTTTTGTTTTCCTGGACAGTAGTTCTCAACAGTGTGCTTAAAATATTTAGTAAATCATGTTGTAAACAGATGAGCTATCATCCAGGCTTTGTTGCTCCATTTATAAAGCACAGGCAGAGTAGACTTAACATAATTCGTAAGGGCCTTAGGATTTTGGGAATGGTAAATGAGCATTGGCTTCAACTTAATGCCACCAGCTGCATTAGCCCCTAACAAGAGAGTCAGCCTGTTCTTTGAAGCTAGACATTGGCTTCTCCTCTCCAGCTACAGAAATCCTAGATGGCATTTTCTTCTAGTATAAGGCTGTTACGTCTACGCTGAAAATCTTTTGTTTAGTATAGCAACCTTCATTGGTTAACTAAGCTAGATCTTCTGGATAACTTGCTGCAGCTTCTACATCAGCACTTACTGCTTCATGTTGCACGTTTATGTTACGGAGATGGTTTCTTTATTTAAACCTCATGAACCAACCTCTGCTAGCTTCAAACTTTTTTTTCTGTAGCCGTCTCACCTCTTTTAGCCTTCATAGAATTGAAGAGAGTTAAGGCCTTTCTCTGGATTAGGCTTTGGCTTAAGGGAATGTTGTGGCTGGTTTGATCTTCTATCCAGACCACTAAAACTTATGCCATATCAGCAATAAGACTGTTTCATTTTCTTATCATCTGTGTGTTCACTGGAGGAGCACTTTTGATCTCCTTCAAGAAGTTTTCCTTTGTATTCACAGCTTGGATAACTGTTTGGTGCAAGAGGCCTAGCTTTCGGCCTGTCTCAGTTTTTGACATGCCTTCCTCACTAAGTTTAATCATTTCCAGCTTTTGATTTAAAGTGAGAGACATGCAAATTTTCCTTTCACTTAGAAGCCATTGTAGGTTATTGACTAGCCTAATTTCAATATAGCTGTGTCTCAGGGAATAGGGAGGCTTGAGGAGAAAAAGAGAGAGAGCAGTATGGTGGAGCAGTCAAAACACACACATTTATCAATGGAGTTCACTGTGTTAAATGAGTATGGTTCTTGGTGACCCAAAATAATTAAAATAGTAACATCAAAGATCACTGATCACAAATCACCATAACAAATACAACAATATTGAAAAAGTTTGAAATGTTGCAGGAATTACCAAAATGTGACACAGAGACATGAAGTGAGCAAATGTTATTGGAAAAATTGTGCTGATAAACTTGCTTGATGCAGAGTTGCCACAGACCTTCAATTTGTAAAAAGCACAATATCTACAAAATGCAAAAAGTGAAGTGCAATAAATGGGGTATGCCGGTATATTCAAAGAACTGAAGGAAATTCTGCTTAAAGATGTTAAAGAAAGGTATTATGACAATATCTCATCAAAGAGATCATCAATAAAGAGAAATTATTAAAAAATAAAGAAACAAATAGCAAAATAGAAATTTTAGAGTTGAAAAATACAATAGTAGACTTGAAAAGAAAAGCTCAATAGTATATTTGAATTGGCAAATTACTATATTTGAAGATAAATTGATAGAGATAATAGAGGAATAGGGAGAAATATCATGAGAAAAATAGATAGATCCTCATAGACATGTGGCACAGTTTAAGCACACTGACATACACATCCTGGGAGAGCAACAGGAGAGGGGAGAGAGAGAAAAAGAGTAGAAAAAGTATTTGAAGAAATAGTCATTGAAAATTTCTCAAATTTAATGAAAAACACTAATCTACCCATGCAAGAAGCTCAACCAACTCCAACTAGGATAGTATAGAGATCCACATCCAGACATATCAGTGAAAGTGCTGAAACACAAAGTGAAAATCTGTAAATCAGAAAGATAAAAATGAAAAAAAAAAGGTGAAGACTTTTAATCACAGTTTCAATTTCAGTGCTTCTGATTGGTCTGTTCATATTTTCTATTTCTTCCTGGTTCAGTCTCAGAAGGTTGTGCATTTATAAGAATTTTCCCATTTCTTCCAGATTGTCCATTTTATTAGCATATAGTTGCTTGTACTAATCTCTCATGATCCTTTGTATTTCTGCAGTGTCAGTTGCTACTTCGACTTTTTCATTTCTAATTCTATTGATTTGAGTCCTCTCCCTTTTCTTCTTGATAATTCGGCTAATGGTTAATCAAGTTTGTTTATCTTCTTAAAGAACCAGCTTTTAGTTTTATTGATCTTTGCTATTGTTCCCTTCATTTCTTTTTCATTTATTTCTGATCTGATCTTTATGATTTCTTTCCTTCTGCTAACTTTGGGGTTTTCTTGTTCCTCTTTCTCTAATTGCTTTAGGAGTAAGGTTAGGTTGTTTATTTGAGGTGTTTCTTGTTTCTTTTCTTTTTTTTTTTTTTTTTTGCGGTATGCGGGCCTCTCACTGTTGTGGCCTCTCGCATTGTGGAGCACAGGCTCTGGACGCGCAGGCTCAGCAGCCATAGCTCACGGGCCCAGCCGCTCTGCAGCATGTGGGATCTTCCCGGACCAGGACACGAACCCGTGTCCCCTGCATCGGCAGGCAGACTTTCAACCACTGCGCCACCAGGGAAGCCCGTTTCTTAAGGTAGGATTGTATTGCTATGCACTTCCCTTTTAGAACTGCTTTTGCTGCATCTCATAGGTTTTGGGCCATTGTATTTTCATTGTCATTTGTTTCTAGGTATTTTTTTATTTCCTCTTTTTCTTCAGTGACCTCTTAGTTATTAAGTAGTGTGCTGTTTAGCCTCCATATGTTTGTATTTTTTACAGATTTTTTTCCTGTAATTGATATCTAGTCTCATAGTGTTGTGGTTGGAAAAGATACTTGATATGATTTCAATTTTCTTAAATTTACCAAGGCTTGATTTGTGACCCAAGATATGATCTATCCTGGAGAATGTTCCATGAGCACTTGAGAAGAATGTGTATCCTGTTGTTTTTGGATGGAATGTCCTATAAATACCAATTAAGTCCATCTTGTTTAATGTATCATTTAAAGAATGAAATTAGAACACTCCCTAACACCATACACAAAAATAAACTCAAAATGGATTAAAAACCTAAATGTAAGGCCAGACACCATCAAACTCTTAGAGGAAAACATAGGCAGAACACTCTATAACATAAATCACAGCAAGATCCTTTTTGACCCACTTCCTAGAGAAATGGAAATAAAAACAAAAATAAACAAATGGGACCTAATGAAACTTAAATGCTTTTCCACAGCAAAGGAAACCATGAACAAGACCAAAAGACAACCCTCAGAATGGGATGAAATATTTGCAAATGAAGCAACTGACAAAGGATTAATCTCCAAAACATACAAGCAACTCATGCAGCTCAATATCAAAAGAACAAATAACCCAATCCAAAAATGGGCAGAAGACCTAAGTAGACATTTCTCCAAAGAAGATATACGGATTGCCAACAAACACATGAAAGAATGCTCAACATCATTAATCATTAGAGAAATGCAGATCAAAACTACAATGAGATATCATCTTACACCAGTCAGAACGGCCATCATAAGAAAATCTACAAACAATAAATGCTGGGTAGGGTGTGGAGAAAAGGGAACCCTCTTGCACTGTTGGTGGGAATGTAAATTGATACAGCCACTATGGAGAATAGTATGGAGCTTCCTTAAAAAACTACAAATAGAACTACCATATGACCCAGCAATCCCACTACGGGGCATATACCCTGAGAAAACCATAATTCAAAAAGAGTCATGTACCAAAATGTTCATTGCAGCTCTATTTACAATAGCCAGGACATGGAAGCAACCTAAGTGTCCATCAACAGATGAATGGATAAAGAAGATGTGGCACATGTATATAATGGAATATTACTCAGCCATAAAAAGGGATGAAACTGAGTTATTTGTAGTGAGGTGGATGGACCTAGAGACTTTCATACAGAATGAAGTAAGTCAGAAAGAGAAGAACAAATACTGTATGCTATCACATGTATATGAATCTAAAAAAAATAGAGGGCTTCCCTGGTGGCACAGTGGTTGGGAGTCCACCTGCCGATGCAGGGGACATGGGTTCATGCCCTGGTCTGGGAAGATTCCACATGCCACGGAGCAGCTGGGCCCGTTAGCGATGGCTGCTGAGCCTGCACGTCCGGAACCTGTGCTCCACAATTGGAGAGGCCACAACAGTGAGAGGCCCGCGTACTGCAAAAAACAAAAACAAAAACAAAAAATAAAAATAAAAGAAAAAATAATGGTCAGAAGAACCTAGGGGCAAGACAGGAATAAAGATGCAGACCTACGAGAGAATGGACTTGAGAATACGGGGAGGGGGAAGGGTAAGCTGGGACAAAGTGAGAGAGTGGCTTGGACATATATACACTACCAAGCTTAAAATAGATAGCTAGTTGGAGGCAGCCACATAGCACAGGGAGATCAGCTTGGTGCTTTGTGACCACCTAGAGGGGTGGGATAGGGAGGGTGGGAGGGAGGGAGATGCAAGAGGGAAGAGATATGGGAACATATGTATATGTATAACTGATTCACTTTGTTATAAAGCAGAGGCTGACACCCATTGTAAAGCAATTATACTCCAATAAAGATGTTAAAAAAAAAAGAAATAAGTGAAGGAGATTAAGAGGTACAAACTTCCAGTTGCAAAATAGATAAGTCATGGGTATGAAATGTACAGTGTGGGGAATATAGTCAATAGCTATGTAATATATTTTTATGGTGACAATTTGTAACTAGACCTGTCATGGTGATCATTTTGATATGTATAGAAATATCGAATCATTGTGTTGTGCAACAGTAACTAACATAGTGTTTTAGGTCAATTATACTTCAAAAACAAAGTCATAGCAGAAGAGATCAGATTTGTGCTTACCAGAATCGGTGGGGGGGGGGGGGGGGGGTGGAGAGTGAACTGGATGAAGGCAGTCAAAACGTACAAACTCCCAGTCAAAAAATAAATTAGTGCTAGGGATGTAATGTACAACATGATAAATATAATTAATACTGCTGTTCATTATATATGAAAGTTGTTAAGAGAGTAAATCCTAAGAGTTCTCATTACAGGAAAAATATATTTTTTTTACCTATCTTTAATTTTGTATCTATATGAGATGATGGATGTTCACTAAACTTTTTGTGGTAATCATTTCATGATGTATGTAAGTCAAATCATTATGCTGTTCACCTTATACTTAAACAATGCTGTACATCAATTATATCAATAAAACTGGAAGGAAAAAAGAAAAAGAAAAATGACTAGTCATGTGCAAGGAAGCCACAGTAAGCAAGGAAGCAAGGAAGCAAGGAAGCAAGGAAGCCACAGTAAGATTAACAGTCAACTTCTCACTAGAAACAATGGATGTAACAGTCAACTTCTCACTAGAAACAATGGATCCAGAAGACAGTAGGATAAATATTTAAAGTGCTAAGAGGAAGAGAAAAAAAACCCCCAAAACTCATCAACCAAGACTTATCCAGCAAAACTATTTTTCACAAATCAAGGTTGAGAAACAAAAGACATTCCCAGATGAACAAAAATGGAGAGAATTCATTGCTAATAGACCTGCATTACAAGAAATAGTAAGGGGAATTCTTCAGGCTAAAAGTAGGTGACCCAGAGAATAATTTGAATTGATACACACACGTAAAAGGTGACTATAGAACTTAACAACCATGAATATTGAGAATCTACTGTATATGGTAATTGCTAGAACAACAATTAAAATTTTTTTATATAGTCAAGATACCATTAAGAGAATTAAGAGTTACACTAGAAAATATTCATTTAATACAAACAAAGCAGTAAAGAAGGAACAGAGGAACAAAAAGACATGGGACACACTGAAAACAAAACAAAACAAAAAAGCAACTATCTCAATGATAACATTAAATGTGAGTGGATTAATCAGTCCAATCAAAAGACAGAGACTGCCAGATTGGTTAATAAGACAACATCCAAATATGTGCTGACAAAGTAGCTACACTACACTTAATGATTCAAACAGAATGAAAGTAAAATGATGGCAAAAGACATATCATTCATATAGCGGTGATAAGAAAGCTAGAGTTGCTATACCAATACCAGACAAAATAGACATTAAAACAAATAATGTTAATGGAGATAAATATGAACATTTTCTAATGATAAAAGGGTCAATCCATCATGCATATATAGCAATTAGAAAAATATATGCATCTAATAATAGAGCTCCAAAATACATGGAACAATAACTGACAGAATTAAAGGGAGAAATAGACAATTCAACAATAATGGAGACTTCAATATCCCACTTTAACAATGGTTAGAACAACTAGGCAGAAGACTGACAAGGAAATATAAGACTTCAATATTATAAACCAACTAGACCTCACAGATATCTATAGAATGTTTCATCCAACAAAGGAAATTATACACACTTATCAAGTGCATGGGTAATATTTTCCAGGAAAGAACATGTACTATGCCATAAAACAAGCATATCTATCTATCTATCTATCTATTTATCTATCTATCTGTCTATCATCTATCTAACGTCATACAGGTGGCCATGGGTTTACATTTGCAGATATGGAGGGCTGACTGTACAAGACTTGAGCATCTGTGGATTTTGGTGTTCGTGGGAAGTGGGGGATGAGGGGGTGCTGAAACCAATACTGATACTGAGGGACGACTGTACTTAGTGGTTTAAGATTGAAAGCTTCCCCTAAGATAAAGAAAAAGGAAAAGATGCATGCTTTCAACGCTGTTATTCAACATCATACTAGAGGTTCTAGGCAGGGCAATTAGGCAAGGAAAAATAAGAGACATTCAGATTGGAAAGGAAGAAGTAAAACGATCTCTGTTTGCAGGTGATATGACACTCCATATAGAAAATCCTAAGCAATTCACTAAAAACTATTAGAAAAAATAAATGAGTTCAGCAAAGTTACAGAGTATAAGATCAATATGCCCAAACCAATAGTATTTCTATAAATTATCAATGAAAAATTTGAAAATGAAATTAACAAAACAATTCTATATACAGTAGCATCAAAAAGAATACTTAGGAATCAATTTAATAAAATAAGTGAAATTCTTATATTCTGAAAACTACAAAACATTGTTGCAAGTAATTATATAACTCCTAAAAAAAAAAAATGGAAAGACATCCTATGTTCATGGATCCGAGGACTTAATATTGTTAGAATGACAGTTCTTTCCAAACTGATCTGCAGATTCAACACAATTGCTATCAAATAGCTTTTTTGCAGAAATTAATAAGCTGATCCTACAATTCGTATGAAAATGCAAGGGACCCAGAATAGCCAAAACAATTTTGAATAAGAATAACTTCAGATAATCCATACTTCCCAGTTTGAATTGTTCTGAAAAGTAACAGTAATCAAGCCTGTGTGGTACTGGTATAAGAGTAAACTCATAGATCAATGGAATGAATTCAAAGTTCAGAAATTAAACCCTTACAAATATAATCAATTGCTTTTTGGCAAGAGTGCTGAGACAATTCAGTGGGGAAAGAGTAGTTTGAATAGTTTATTTGACAAATGATGCTGGGACAACTGGATATCCACTTGCAAAACAATGAGGTTGGAACACTTCCTCACACCATATACAAAGATTAACTCAAAATGGATTATAGACCTACATGTTACAACAAATCTACAAAACTCTTAAAAAGAAAGTATATAATTGAAAAGAATCTGAAAAGAAATGCATATGTATGAATCATTTTTCTGTACACCTGAAACAAACACTACATTGTAAATCAACTATAGTTCAATAATAAAAAAAGAAAATATATGATTAAATTTTTGTGACCTTAGGTTAGACAAAGCCTTCTTAGATTTGACCAAAAGTACAAGTAACAAAAGAAAAAAAAAGATACATTCATTGAAATTAAAATGTTTTGTGTTTCAAATGACACCATTTAAAAATGAAAAGACAATCTACAGAATGGGAGAAAACATTTGCAAATAATATAGACAATCAGGGGCTTGTACATAGAATAGATAAAGAACTTTTACAATTCAATAATAAAAAGACAAGTGACCTAATTAAAAAATAGACAATAGATATGAATAAACATTTCTCCAAAGAAGATGCATAAAAAACCAATCAGCCCATGAAAAGATGTTCAACAGCATTAGTCATGAGGGAAATGCAAATCAAAATGACCACTTCAGATACACTAGAATGGCTATAATGAAAAAGATAGATAATACCAAGTGTTCGTGAAGATGTGGAGAAATTGGGATCCTCATCCACTGCTAGTGAAACTATAAAGTGGTGCATTTCCTGACAGTTCCTCCAAATGTTAAACACAGAGTTACCATATACCCAGAAATTCCACTCCTGGTATGAAAATGAAAGAAAAATGAAAACATATGTCCACACAAAAACTTTTACATAAATGTTTACAGCAGCATTATTTCATAAGAGCCCCAAAGGGGAAACAACTTGAATGTCCATAAACTGATGAATGGATAAATAAAATGTGGTCTATCCAGACAGTGGTATATTGTCCAGAAATAAAAATGAATGAAGTACTGATTCATGCTACCACATAGAAAAAACCTCCAAAACCTATGCTAAGCAAAAAAAAAAAAAAGCCAGACATAAAAGACCATATATTGAATGATTACATTTATATGAAATGTCCAGAAAAGACCAAGTGACTGAAAGCAGATTAATGGTCGCCTGAAGCTGGAGGTGGGAATAAGAAGGGACTGAATATGGAGATAAGGGATCTTTGGGGGATGATAAAAATGTTCTAAAATTGATCTTAGGTAATGGTTTCATAATTAGGTAAATTTATTAAAAGTCAGTGAATGGGTTTTATGGTATGGATATTATAGCTTAATAAAGCTGTTAAAACAAAACTAACTACTGTTATGTGGGATATATGTTCAAACACTGGAATGCATCACATACTAGAAACATATTGAGGGAAAATCAGTGCACTCTGTTTGGGGTTGAAGGGTACTAAACATGAAACATAGAATGAAAACCATTCTTGGTTTTGTTTATACCTGAACAACCCCAAAATCCATTAAATACAATTACTTGTAGTCTTTCTAAAGTTAGAGTTTAAGCCAGTCCACCATGAGGTTGGTGCAGAGAAGGGGTTCACATAAATGCTGATGGTAGGAGCCAAGGGCGCAGAATCCACATTTTGGCACTGCTTTGTTATTTTCTCATAGTGTTATGTGAATATTTTATGTGGAAAGCTGTATGTGACAGTAGCATTTGGAAATGGGGAGATTCTCAAATGTCATCTCAAAGGTCTCCTTCCTATACATTCCCTTTAACAACACTTTTTTTTTTGGTTAGACACATGCTTTTTTATTTGCTTGCAGATTCTCATTGAAGTTTGTGCAGGTGGAGCAGCAGATGCTGTGATGCTTGGTAAATGCCTTTTTGTTGTTATTGTTAAAATTTTAATTTTATGAGAGTATAATTGATTTACAATGTGTTAGTTTCAAGTGCACAATAAAGTGATTCAGTTATAAATATACATTTATTCATTTTTTAAGATTCTTTTCTCTTATAGATTATCACAGAATATTGAGTAGAGTTCCCTGTGCTATACAGTATGTCCTTGTTAGTTATCTATCTTGTACACAGCAGTGTGTGCATGTTCATCCCTTGCTCCTGATTTATCCCTCCCCACCACGTTTCCTTTTTGGTAACCAGAAGTTTGTTTTTGATATCTGTAAGTCTGTTTCTGTTTTGTAAATAAGTTCATTTGTATCATTTTAAAAATTATATTCCACATATGAGTAATATCATATGATATTTGTCTTTCTCTGTCTGACTTACTTCACTTAGTATGATAATCTCTAAGTCCATCCATATTGCTGCAAATGGCATTATTTCATTCTTTTTTTTTTTTTTTTTTTTTTTTGTGGTACACGGCCTCTCACTGCTGTGGCCTCTCCCGTTGCGGAGCACAGGATCCGGACGCGCAGGCTCAGCGGCCATGGCTCACGCACAGCCGCTCCGGGGCATGTGGGATCTTCCCGGACCGGGGCACGAACCCGTGTCCCCTGCATCGGCAGGCGGACTCTCAAACACTGCGCCACCAGGGAAGCCCTATTTCATTCACTTTTATGGCTGAGTGATATTACATTGTATGTATGTACCATATCTTCTTTAATCCATTCCTCTGTCAATGGACATTTAGGTTGTTTCCATGTCTTGACTATTGTAAATAATGCTTCAATGTTCATTGTTCATTGCAGCACTGTTTAGAATAGTCAAGACATGCAAGCAACTTTTAACAACAGTTTAAATAAAAATGCCTAGAAATTTGTTAGTGATACCAAAGGACATGTCAGCTGGTAGGTCACTATGACCTCTGATGGCCTAACGTGGGTACTGAGTATCAGGTATTTCAATATAAGTGGCAAGGATCCAGCGAACAATGAGGGTTGCCATCAACAGAGCTGCTTTCAAATAATTAAATCTCCACCCTCTCCTGTGGAGTTCCCCCTCTTTTTGAGGATCATTCTCTTCTGCTAATACCCATCACCACTCTTTTTGATTTGCCATCTATCAATCTTTCCCTTACATTGTAAAAGATTTTAGTATTGAGTTCACTACCCTCTTTCCCACCCCAAATCCTGCTCTCATTCTGTGTGTTTTTAATAGCCACATGGGTGACACCTCTGACATCTAAATCCTCATAGTTTCTTGTCTTTTCAATCCAGTGATCTTCCTCTTTACACCACCGTAATAACAGCTCGTCATTAGCCATAATTTCTCTGCCACTTCACTACTCCCGTTAGTGAGGACATCCTCCTTTTCTTCCTGTAGCCTCCGCACTTTTTCACTTTTACTAATCTAATAAGTTATTTGATTGCTTAGACTGGGGGTCATAGGCAAATTTTTTTGTCAAGGGTCAGATAGTAAAAATTTCAGTCTTTTGGGTCATATGATCTCTGTCACAATTACTCAAATGTGTTGTTTCAGGGAAAAAGCAGCCCTAGACAATATGTAAGCAAATGGGAATGGCTGTCTTCCAAGAAACACTTTATTTACAAAAATAGGTCACAGATCAGATTTGGTCCATGGCCATTGTTTATATTCCTCTCCTCTGAGCTTAGACTCAGGCCTAGACATGGACTTATACAAGAATAAGCAAAAAAAAAAAAAAAGAAAGAATAAGCAAATTATTTTACTTTTCTGAGTCTCCCTTTCTCCATCTGTGTATTGGGGATGATGCTTTCTAACTCTCCAAGTTTATGAAAATTAAATGAGACGATGTACCACAAGCATCGTGTAATCGATAGCACACAGTACTCAGGAAATCCATGCTTTTTAAAAGGGGTACCAATAAAGTCTTTTTTGTAGGCTGAGTTCTGAATGAGTTGAGGAATTAGAAAAAAGCAAATGGAGAACAATGCCTCACCCCAAAATTCACTGTTACTTATAAGAATGCTGTAATTGGAGATGGTGTCTTATATCTGTAGGCAAGCGGCCTTTCTAATACTGAACTCCAGAATCAGAGAAGCTTACCTACACCGTCCAGGCGGCACTAGACCAAGTCAGGCTTTCTCGAACAGGAAGAGGAGACTGGCTACCTTCTTATAAAAAGTCATTAAGGTCCGTCCAAATGGATGGAAATATCAGGAGTGGGTTCTTAATGTTCTGCCTAGAGCAAATGTTCGTTGCCTTCCCCCACTGTTCCCAGACTGGAGGTTTATGTTCATGAGGTCAAGGCAACCTCTCCCACAAGGGTGTTGGCAGCACACTCACACTTCCTCATAGTTTCCTGAGTGTGTGCCAGGGGAAGTTCTCTGAGTTTAGCTCAAACTTCTCTGTGAATGTATTCCAAAAGCAGACTAGAATAGATTTCAACCTCCCAGGACCTATGCATGTGGCTAAAAAAAGACCCTGCTAAGGGATTAAGATTCCTTGGCCATCTTTTCTTTTATCTTAAAAAATCTTTATGCCAATGTTGCATTTCCCAAGGGGTATGCTGCAGTTTAAATTGACAAAGTTGTCTAAGTTATTTACCAATTAAATGGCTTTAATCACCCCCCCACACACACACCAAATCATTGAGTAAAATTAACACTATTGGAAAATGTACTCTTGGAGTACCTAAGTACCCTCTTTCCCGCAAATGTGGCCTCATACTACCCACGCCTTTGGGCAATAATTTTTAATTTGAGAAGTAAAAGCCAAGACTGTTATGTCAACCAAAAATCAGCTTTCCTTCACTACATTTATTTCTTCTCAAATGAGTCTCCAGGATGCGGAGCCATACCCTGAAACCATCATGCCCATTCCTGTGGGCTGCATGCCCTCACAAGTCAAGGAAGCTCTAGCCTCAGCTCAATTGCTGACACGGTGACCTCAGGCCACTTTTGTAGCCCTTCTCCATATCCCAGGCTCTTTGTTACACTGGTGTGGTAGTATTTGTCCTGACTAGCTCAGCAAGTCTTATGAAAACAAAATGAGTTAATTATGTATTTTAGGGGTGCAAAGCATGTGTCTGTTTACTATGCTATTATCTATGGGGCTGTGGTAATTATGCTGTGGCTCAGAGCACACATTTATCATCAAAGATTTAGGGAGCCAAGTATTTTCACTTAGTTCTACACAAGAGAGAAGGCTTTTAGGGTTTAGTTTAAGGATACTGGACCCACTGTTATCATTGTCACAATACAGTAGTACAAGGCAGTAGAGAGAAACATGCCTTATAAGGTGTGGGGAAGGACTGCCGGGATCTATATCTCTTTTCTTTCAATACATTCCTTTAGAAATTATCTACTGTATCTCTGTGCCAATCTTCTGCATGCTGTGATCACAGCCCTGATATCCATACAGTTATATGGATACATGCCTGGACAGATTGGTACAGATGCAAACAAACAAATGTTATATGTACATACATATATCATATATGTGAAATATACATATCTATATACATATCTCTACCTAGGTATCTGTATCTCTATCTCTATAGCTATCTCCATGCAGAGCAATGCAAATTGAGCATGGCTGATATAATATGGTGGTAACAGGCCACCTGGTAGGTGGCTGCATTGTGACTACTTTACCACTGTTAGTGATCATGATTCCCCACGTCCATAGAATTTGCTCTTTTGGATTCTCTCCTATCCTGTTACAGATGCAGGGTGCAGTGAGATTTAGACTTATGGCTCCTCCTCTTATGGCCTGAGATTGATTTTATTCATTCATTCATTCATTCATGCCAAGGCTGCGCCCCGCCCCGCCGTATGAGGGATCTTAGTATCCTGACCAGGGATCCAACACGCGGCCCCTGCAGTGGAAGCGCGGAATAGTCGTAACCACTGGACCGTCAGGGAAGTCCCCTGAGATTTAATTTAAATCATCATTGTTGGAGTGCTTAATGGATGCAGTTGTTTAGACCAAGGGAAAGTGTTTACAAAGAACACACTACAGGGCTTCCCTGGTGGCGCAGTGGTTGAGAGTCCGCCTGCCGATGCAGGGGACACGGGTTCGTGCCCCGGTCCGGGAAGATCCCACATGCCGCGGAGCAGCTGGGCCCGTGAGCCATGGCCGCTGAGCCTGCGTGTCCGGAGCCTGTGCTCCGCAACAGGAGAGGCCACAACAGTGAGAGGTCTGCGTACTGCAAAAAAAAAAAAAAAAAAAAGACCACACTCCAAATGTTGAGAAGAACCAGCCAAATCAAATCTCAGTCATTCAAGAACCGTGGACGAGGACTTCTGTTTTCCTTCTTTCCAGTTTTTCTGATACTTCTGCTACTGTGGAAGTGACTAATTCCACATGACAGCGAAACGAGGGCATAAGCAAAGGAAATTCACTACGTAAATAAGTAAATAAACAACTACGTAAGACCTCAACCAAAGGTGACCGTGCGCTGGGATTAGATATGTCCGTTCTCTAAAACGAACTCCCTCCTGGCTTCTTTCTCTGGCTCTATGGAGTGAGCAGGGGCAGTTCATCGCTGGGGAGGGCTGTGATTCTACCTGGCACACGCTGGCCACAAATGGCATTTCAGCTTTTGATCAGTGAAGCTTATAGGGAGACTCCAGTCCCGAAGTAAATGCAAAGACTGCTTTATCCAAAGAAACTCTGGCCGGCTGTAATACCTGTGAGAAAATATGAGAATATGATGGAGGAGATATTCATCCATAGGTACCGTACTGACAGACAGGAGGGAGAACCATAGACCAGTCAGTGCTTTTCAAATGGCGCATTGCAACCCTTTAGAGGATAGTAAAATTATCTTATTTGGGCATGAAAATAATTTAAAAATGGAATAGAGTAGTATAGAGAAAATAGAATAACTAGAAAATATCACAGTACATTGCATGCAGTAAGGATAAGGATTGTTTTGTGAAACTTTGGTGTGTGTGTGTGTGTCTGTGTGTCTGTGTGTCTGTGTGTCTGTGTGTCTGTGTGCCCTGAAACGAGATTTGATATGATGTTCTTACTGTGGGTCCCACAGGAAAAAGAAGTTTGGGAAACACTGCTGTAATTTAACTCTTTGGCACATACTTTTGGTATTCTGGGTTTGCAAAACAAAAACTAAAATTCTGGCCACTCAACAATGACCTTCTCTGAAGAATACACTCTTGCCCTTTATGGCAATGTTTCTCAACTACTTTAGCATGAGGTGATTAAAAACCTGAGGTGGAAACAAGCTGTCTAAGAAAACAAAGGGGAGATTTAGAAGGAAGCCCCCAGAAGCATGTAAGACCAGGGAGAGTGGATACCAGATAATGCATATGTGTGTGCATGCGTGCGTGCGTGCGTGTGTGTGTATTTGAGAGAGATTTAGAGACCAGAATTCATCAGAAGGCAACAGAAAAAAAGTGTTTCTTAGGGTAAACAGTCACTAAAACCTTACTACACCTGCTGAGCCCTCCATGAGAGAAGAGGCTCAGAGCCCTGATGTGACTCCAAACGAAAGAGTTCATCTGAGAGTCAGGAACCAGGAGTTCTTTCCTGCCTCACCCAGTTCAGCTCTCTGCTTTGGGGAGGACAGTTGTTTCTGATTTCTAATAGAACATATGATGGAATTTCCTGGAAACCCAGAAGAGAGCAGTTGTACAGAACATAACCCTATTCTGGAAAAGTACTGAGGAGGAACCTAGGTATACACAGCAATGTTATATTTATTTGATTTTTTTAACGTGTGATTATTCTCCTGTCCTCTCTTACAAGGTTCTTGCTTTGTTTCCAAATGCTGTAGCTCGTAAATTACTGCTGATGTTGATGTTTATCTTGGTTTTCTGGGTCATTTACTTCTCTTCCAAAGACTTTGAAAAGGTAGGAATTGTTTCCTTTTTCAGAATTTCAGAAAGGGTGACTTTGAATGCTCAGTGTGATCAATGCAAGAATTAAAAGTTAAAAGCATGTTATCTTAGCAACAGATGTGGATGAGAGGGCCCTCTGTTCAGCAGTTATTCCTTTGACACCATGTATTCTATTATTATTTTTTTTTAGTGGCAGGCGGATTTACTGCTGTCTCTGTAGTGTCTGGCCCTGCTAACCATCCCTTCTAAACACTCTCTCCGACCTTGGCCTCTGAGCCTCCAAAAGCCAATTAAATCCCTGTGTCAGCCTCTGCTTTTTTCACAGGGTTTTGAAAAATCCTTTACATAGTTCAGTTCACATTTTTTGATTTTCCCTTTCTGCAGTCCTTTTAAAAAACTGATTTTGCTTTATTTTCTCCTCTTCTCAACCATTTAGTACAGATCCAATCTTTCGAAAATTCTGCTTTCATCATCTTCTTGACCTGATCAAAAACTTTCACCAATGGCTTTCACGGATGGTAGCGCTGAGGAGATCAACTCCTTAGTTAGCCATTCCACCTTCCTCTAAATTTGAACCCAGCTTCTTTTCAAAGTATCTATTTCACCTTTGTCTAATACAAACCCTCAGCTCCAAACAAGAAGGACCACAAATCTAGGATGTTCAGACAATGATGTGAACTGATAAATAGTAGAGCTCTCAAACCACAGCTCAGAAGCTTTCTCTCTGTGAGCCCTCTCTGTAAATATGTGTTTTCTAGATTTCTTCCATCAATCCTCTTCTCGTTCATGCTTGTACCCTTTAATTCATAGGCTCAGGTCCCACCCACCAACAATATTAGTGTTTCTTAAAGTGAGGTCTGGACACTCTCTGCACTGCAACACCTGTGTTTGTGCATGTGTGTGTAAAATGCAGATTCCTGTGCCCTACTCCAGAGCTACTAAAAAGAAATCTTTGGACTTGAGACTAAAATAATGAAGTTTTGAAAACTCTAATCAGAAAAGATACATGCACCCCGATGTTCATAGCAACACTGTTTACAATAGCCAAGACATGGAAGCAACCTAAGTGTCCATCCACAGATGAATGGATAAAGAAGATGTGGTACATTTATATAATGGAATATTACTCAGCCATAAAAAAGAATGAAATAATACCATTTGCAGAAACCTGGACAGACCTAGTGTTTATCATACTAAGTTCACTTTAGCAAGTCAGACAGAGAAAGACAAATATTATATGATATCATTTATTTGTGGAATCTAAAAAAATGATACAAATGAAGTTATTTACAAAACAGAAATAGGCTCACAGGCATAGAAAACAATCTTATGGTTACCAAAGAGGAAAGTGAGGTCGGGGGTGGGGTAAATTAGGAGTTTGGGATCAACAGATGCACACTACTATATATACAATAGAGTGTCCAGTGGTTAAGACTCTGCGCTTCCACTGCAGGGGGCACAGGTTTGATCCCTGGTCGGGGGACTAAAGATCCAGCATGCCGTGTGGCGCAGCCAAAAAAAAAAAATAGATAAACAGCGGGACCTACTGTACAGCACAGGGAACTATATCAATATCTTGTAATAATCTATAATGGAAGAGAATCTGAAAAAGAATATATATATATAACTGAATCACTTTGCTGTACACCAGAAACACAACATTGTAAATCAACTATACTTCAATAAAAAAATAAAATGATCAAGTTTTAACAAGTCCCCCAGCTGA
Source organism: Orcinus orca (assembly GCF_937001465.1). Taxonomy (NCBI): domain Eukaryota; kingdom Metazoa; phylum Chordata; class Mammalia; order Artiodactyla; family Delphinidae; genus Orcinus; species Orcinus orca. Next base: position 91,585,225 of record NC_064566.1, read on the forward strand.
TTCACACGTCCACTGAAGTTTGAGAATCACTGCCTATGTACTTCCAGAGCTGAGATCTCTTCTGTGCCCCACTATTCAATACGTTCATCAGTTATCTCCACCTCAGTTCCACTAGTGTTACCAACACAAAGAAAAGCACACTGAGTTAATGCTCCTCTTCAACACCCTCCTTGGCAAAACAGGATCACACAGAAACAAATTCTCTGCTCTTTCTCTCTGTTGCCACAGCCCATTAGTCAACCAAGCCAAAACTCTCTCCACAAGCAATCAGCCGCTAATCTCACAAATTCTACCTCCTAAATCTTTCTCAGATCTATCCGTTTATCTCCATCCCCAGAGTCTTGCTTTAGTCCAGTCCTTTGTCATTCTCATCTATGGTGTGGAAATAGTCCTCTAATTAATTTCCCTGGCTCCCAGTCTAGGCCTGCTCTAATCATTCATTCAGCAAACATTTGTTGAGTATAGATTGTGTGTCAGGGCTGAACTAGGTATTAGGGATACAGAGATATAGGACATCATCTTTATGTTCAGGAGTCTAAGATTATATTTCTAAAATAAAAATGCCATGCTCCCCACTTCAGTGGGAACATGGCAGGGCCCAGACTTCCTGGCACAGTGTCTCGGTCAGGCATTTTTATTAAAGGGTACAGAGAGCCTGGCCCACGGCATTCTTACACTGGCTGTTTCCTCTGCCCGTTCTTCCTCCAGGTTTTCACATGGCTAACACTCTTCCTTCAGGTTTTTGCTCAAATGTCATCCTCTTTATTTAGCACTAGAAACAGCCCCCACCCTACCTCTTAGTGTTTCCCTCATTCTGCTTGACTTTTAACTTTCTAAAATACTATATAATTTACTTATTTATGTTCATTGATTATTGTCTATCTTGACCTGCTATAAGGTGATCTCCATAAGAGAAGGATTTTTATCTATATTTATTTGTTGGTATATCCCAAGTGCCTAGAACAATGGTTGGCACATAGTAGGTGCCTAATAAATAACTGTTAAATTACAAAATAAGGACTGTTCAGTGATCCAGGTGAGAGGTAATGGTGACCTGAAATAAGGTACTAACAATGAGGTTGGAGAAAAGTCAATGAATTTGAGATAGAATTGACAGAAATAGATTGACTGTGGTGAGGGGGTGAGGAGGTGGAATTAAGCAGGAATTATTCTAGATATGTACAAGTACATGGCTGGTGATGCCATTCACTGAAGTATAGAACAGAGTAGGGGAAGTAGTTTTGGGAAAAAAAAGTAAGTTTAGATATGAACAGTTTATGTTTGAGGTACTTTTATGTCATCTAAATGGAAATGTTTCTTCAGTAGACTTGAATATAGAAATTTGAAGCTAAGAAAGACGTGGTTTAGGAAAATGGATTTAGGAATCATCAGAATATAAATGGCAGCTTAACTCATTGGTGTCTGTGACAATTCCTTGAGTGAGCTACAGAATGAAAAGAAAAGGACCTACTGCATAGCACAGGGAAATCTACTCAATACTCTGTAATGGCCTATATGGGAAAAGCATATAAGAAAGAGTGGATATATGTATATGTATAACAGATTCACTTTGCTGTACACCTGAAACTAACACAACATTGTAAATCAACTATACCCCAATAAAAATTTAAAAAAGAAAAAAAAGTTGTTAGTGCTATTGCCCCGAAGAACAAAAAAAGCACTGGTCTGAGAAGTGAGTGGTAGGAAAGAAAGTGATTGACGAGAACTCCTGAGAAGTTTAACTGGGTAGGGATAGGAAATAAGCAAAAGTTAGTAGAGCAGTTCTTTTTTTAATATGAGAGATACGTGAATGCATTTAAATTCTTATGGAAAGAAGTTAACAGAAAAAAATTGGAAGCAGAAAAAAATGCTATGGTACAATTAAGTAGGGCAGGGTGACAGAAAGTTGAATTGCCATATGACTACTTTTTTAGAATTCTAAAGCTGAGGTTAAGGATCAAAAACAATTAGGTATTAGAGGAGTTGCCTCCTGGACATTGAGGACTACTTGGAGGATATCAGGATTTTTAATGATGAAGACTATAAGTCAGTTTCTTCAAAATTTTCAGGCAATGAGTAGAAGGTACCAATGACTAGAAAATGATGGATAAGATTATGTAGTAATTAGTGATATTTGGTCAGATGTATCATGGAAAACAAAAGATCTTAGAGTTTTCTGAAAAATACTGTATGTATCAGTGTCTATACATATGAAATATATACATATTTGAATTATATATTTATATTTATATATATTTACTATATATTTATCTCTAATATATATTTGAAATATATATACCCCTAATATTTATATTTGAACAAAATATATTTGAAACAGGTTGTTAAAAGAATGAGGCAACTGGGCTAAGAGAAATTGAGCATTGAATCCTGATCTACTATTATTGAATTATTATTGAATCCTGCTACTACTATTTTAAAGAGACTTTCCCCTTTATATGACTCATTTTAAGGGTCAGGCACAAAATTATTTGTTTTTCTTCACTCATATTTATGGTTCATATACTGTGTGGTTCCATTGCATAATATTCTTGAAATAATGGAGGAATGGCAAACAGAAAAATGGTTTTCAGGGGTTAAGGGATTAAGGAGGGGTGGGCCTGGAAAGGAAGTAAGTGTGACTAAAAAGTGATACATGAAGGAGGCTGGTGGTGATGGAAATGTTCAGTATCTGACTATATTCAGTGTCAATATGCGGGCTGTGATATTTTACTACAGTTTTACAAGACGTTATCATTGTGGAAACTGGATAAAGGGTATATGGAGTCTCTCTATTATTTCTGACAACTGCATGTGAATTTACAATTGTCTAAAAATAAAAAGTTTAGGTTGTCCCTCATTGCTATACTACTGCTCAAGTTAAAAATCTCATTACACACTGAATCTTACACAAACCATATTTCCCTTAAGAGTTTAGAACCTCAGGTGGTGGTCAGCTTACCTTTATCAGACCTTGTCCAAATGTTCCTGCCTGATCTCAGGTGCCACAAGAATTCTAGGGAAACACATTAGGTTTCCCACTCAGGCTGAGAAACCTTCTTCTTGCCCCGTTTGTCTGGCTGAAGGACCAAAAGTAGGGATCCCATAGAATGGGGAAGGTTTGGGGAGATTGCAAAGACAAAGCTCAAAAGAGTTATCCCATAAAGTGGTGGATGAACTTCTGGGCTCAACTCTGAGTTTAGCATGTGTCACTCTTACCCTAAAGAGCACACTGAAGGCTTAGGGAATTCAGTTACAGACTGGACCATTGCCCAGGTCCCAGATTGACCACTGGATGTTACATGCATGGGACAGATTCAAACAGTACAGCCAAAGGTTTTGAGAACTGAACAGACCTTGAAACTAGAGCCCACAAAAGGTGGGTTGGAATTTATGGCTTTAACCTAACTAGATCGATTGCCTGATTTAAAAAAATCAACATTATCTTTAGGGTTTAAACGAGATCCAGGATCTCATAGCACAGTAGTTAAAATATCCAAATATAAGCCAAAACTATTCAGCATATGAGGAAAATTACAACTTGCAGGAGAATAAGCAAAGTCACCAACCCTGAGATAATGTAGATGTTGAAATTATCAAAAACTTTAAAACAGTAGTTATAATTGTATTAGTTTTCTACTGTTGCTGTGACAAATTATCACAAACTTGGTGGCTCACATGATACAAATGTATTATCTTATGTTTCTTGAGGTCAAAATTCCAGAATGAACCTCACTGGGTTAAAATCAAGGTGCTGGCCGTGTGCACACCCTTCTGGACACTCTACGGGAGAGTTCATCTTGCCTTTTCTAGCTTCTAGAGCTCGTCTGTTTTCTCTGACTCCTCCATCTTCAAAGCCAGCAACTTTGGGCCAAGTTCTTCTCACACCACCATCTCTTTGGTTCTCCCTCTTCTGCCTCCCTTTTTTACTTTTGAGGACTCTTGTGGTTACTTTTGACCCACTTGGATAACTCAGGATAATTCAGTATTCCCTATTTTAAGGTCAGCTGATTAACAACCTTAACTGCACCTTTGATTTTAATTTCCTTTTGCCATGTAACCTAACAGATGCATAAGTTTTGTGCAATAGAAACACAGATACCTTATTCTTTTTCCTCAATAGGTAGGATTTTTTTCTCCCTCTGGCTTCTATCATGATTTTTCTGTTTGTCTTTGATTTTCTGTAGTTTGAGATGATATGCTTAGGTGTAGATTTTTAAAATTATTTATCATCTGTGGTGTTTTCTGAGTTTCCTGGGTCTATGGTTTGGTGTTTGTTATTAATTTTGGATAATTCTCAGCCATTATTATTTCAAATATTTCTTCTGTTCTTTTCTCTTTTTTTTTGCTTCTGATGTTTCCAGTATGTGTATGTTATACTTTTTGTATTTGTCCCATAGTTCTTAGGTGTTCTATTCCTTTTTGCCTTTGCTTTTCAGTTTAGGAAGTTTCTACTGACATACCTTCAAGCTCACTGGTTCTTTTCTTGGCTGTGTTTAGTCTACTAACAAGTTCATCAAAGTCATTCTTTGTTTCTTTTACAGTGTTTTTTATTTCTAGCATTTCTTTTTGATTCTTTCTTAGAGTTTCCATATCTCTGCTTACATTACCTATTTGTTCCTGTATGGTGCCCACTTTTCCCATTAGAACCCTTAGCACATTAATTATAGATTTTTAAAAAATAAATTTATTTATTTATTTATTTTTGGCTGTGTCGGGTCTTCGCTTCTGTGTGAGGGCTTTCTCTAGTTGCGGCGAGCGGGGGCCACTCTTCATCGCAGTGCACGGGCCTCTCAGTATCGTGGCCTCTCTTGTTGTGGAGCACAGGCTCCAGACGTGCAGGCTCAGTAGTTGTGGCTCATGGGCCCAGTTGCCCCGTGGCATGTGGGATCTTCCCAGACCAGGGCTCGAACCCGTGTCCCCTGCATTGGCAGGCAGATTCTCAACCATTGTGCCACCAGGGAAGCCCTGTTATTTTTAATTCCTGGTCTGATAATTCCAAAGTCTCTACTATAGCTGAGTCTGGCTCTGATGTCCATATTATTGCTTCAGACTGTGTGCTTTTTTTTGTTTTTTGCATGCCTTGTAATATTTTATTGAAAGTTGGACATGATCTATTGGGTAGCTGGATTTGGGTATTTTCCTTCCTTCCGGTTGGTTAGGCTTTGGTAAACCCAAGTAATTTAAGTTCTGGTGAAATAGTTTCCCTTGAGGGCAAAGCTTGTTAAGGAGAAGAGAGCATTCCGGGTGTATTTCAAGATCGTTATAGAAGAATTAAAAAGAGAGAAAACAAATAAAATGGCAGCCCTAAGTCAAAACATATCAATAAATACATTAAATATAAGTAGTCCAAACATACCAATTTAAAGACAATGACTCAGAATGGATTAAAAAAACAGTGACCCAACCATAAATTATTTATAATACACCCATTTTAAATACAAGTAGGCTAAAAGTAAAATGATGGAAATAGATATGCCATGAAAATATCAACCAAAATAATGCTTGTATGGATTTACTAATAACAAAGTAGATTTCAGAAAAAGAAAAACTACCAGAAGTAAATAGCATCATTACATAATGATAAAAGAATAAATTCATCCTAAATTTATAAACACCATACATTTGTATACATCTGATAGCTTCAAAATATTTCAAGAAAAGCACATAAAAATGAAAGAAAAAAAGGACAAATCCAAAGTTAAGTTGTTGACTCCTACATTGCTCTCAGTAATTGATAGAACAAGTAGACAGAAAGTCAGTGTAGTGGGTCGAAAGGTGGCCCTCCCTTCCAAAAGATATGTCTGCCTGAAACCTCTGAATCTAACCTATTTAGAAAAATACTCTTTGCAGATGTAATTAAGTTAAAGATCCTGGGATGAGGTCATCCTGGATTAGGGTGGACCCTAAAGCTAATGACAAGTATCTTTTTAAAAGAGGAGAAGGGAGAAGGCACACAAGGGGAAGGTGATATGAAGATGATGGCAGAGATTGCAGTGATGCATCTATAGGTCAAGAATAGCAAGGATTGCTAGCATCCACCAGAAGCCAGGAGAGAGGCATGGAATATACTCTCCCTCAGAGCCTCCAGAAGGAATCATCTCTGTTGACATCTTGATTTTAGAATTCTGGCCTCCGTAACTGTGAGATAATAAATTTATGTTGTTTTAAGCCACCAAGTTTGTGACAACTTGTTTTGGCTTCCCTAGGAATCTAATACAGTCAGCAAAAATATAGAAGAACTAAGGAATACAATAACTGGATCTGCTTGACGTTTATATAACATTTCACCCCACAGTAGCAGAACACATGATTTTTTCAGTGCACATGAAACAGTCATCAAGACAGAACACATCTAGAGGCATACAACAAACCTTAACAGAATTTAAAATAATTGAAATTACACAGAGTGGTTTTTTTTTTTTTTTTTTTTTTTTGCAGTACGCAGACCTCTCACTGTTGTGGCCTCTCCCGTTGCGGAGCACAGGCTCCGGACGTGCAGGCTCAGTGGCCATGGCTCATGGGCCCAGCTGCTCTGCGGCATGTCGGATCTTCCCAGACCCCCTGCATCAGCAGGCAGACTCTCAACCACTGCACCACCAGGGAAGTCCCAAAGTGTGTTTTTTGACATAATGAAATTACACTGGAAATCAGGAACAGAACAATAATTGGTAAATCTCTCAACATTTGGAAATTAAATGACACACTTCTATATAATCAACGAATCAAATAATAAGTTTCAAGGGACACTAGAGAACAGTTTGAACTAAACAAAAATGGCAATATAACATTAATATTTGTTGTACACAGCTAAAGCAGTACTTAGAGTGAAATTTATAGCATTAAGTGGTTGTTCTAAAAAAGAAGAAAGGTACCAAATCAATAATCGAATTTTCCACCTTAAAGAACTATAAAAAGCAAGCAGAAAGAAGGAAATAATAAATATTGATATTACAGTAGAAATCATTAAAATTGAAAACAGAATACAATAGAGAATACAATAGAGAAAATCAATAGAACAAAAGTTGGTTCTTTAAAATGATTATTAGAATTGATAAAACTTTAGCCAAACCTATAAAGAAAAAAAAAAAGAGATGGCATAAATAACCAATATCAGAATTGACAAATGGAAGTCACAGACATTAAATGATGATACAGGAAAACCACAAAAAACTTTATGAATATAAATTTGAAAACTTAGATGAAATGGATGAATACCTTAAAGACCACAAACTACCAAAAGTCACCCAAGAATAACTAGATGTTTTGAATAGTCCTAAATCAATTAAATAAATAGAATTCATAGTTAAAACTCTTCTGAAAAAGAAGTATCTAGGCTCAGATAGTTACATGGGAAAATTCTATCAAATACTTAAAAAATAAATAACACCAATTTTACACAATCTCTTTTTCCAAAGGATAGAAGAGAAAGGAAAGCTCTCAAATTATTTTATTAGGCCAGCATTATCCTGATGCCAAAACCAAAGACAGTACAAGGAAATAAAATAACAGACCAATATTCCTTATGAACATAGGTGCAAAAATTCTTAACAAAATACTAGCAAATCAAACATAACAATATATAAGAAGAATAATATACCATGACCAACTTGGTTTTATTCCAGGAATACAATTGCTGGTTCAATTTTTTAAAAAGTCAATCAGTATAATCAACCATGTCAACAGGCTACAGAAAAAGAAATACCTGATCATATCAATTTACACAGAAAAAATTATTTGACAAAATTCACAGTCATTTGTGACAAAACCTTTAGGAAGCTTGGAATGAAAAAGAGCTTCCTTAATTCATTAAAGGACATCCATAGCAAATATATAGCTAACATCATTCTTAATGGTGAAAGATTGAATACTTTATTCTTGAGATCGTAAAGAAGGCAAGGATGTCCCTTTTCACCACTTCTGTTTAACGTCGTACTGGAAGAGCTAGCCATTGAAGTAAGAGAAGGAAAATGAAGTAAAGCACATGTAGGTTGGAAATGAAGAGCTAAAACTGTCCCTATTTGTAGATGACATGATTGTCTACATAGAAAATCTCAAAGAACCTACAAAAACATTTCTACAAGTACTATGCAAGTTTATCAAGGTCATACGACATAAAGTCAACATAAAATTCAATTGTATATCTATATATTGTATTTTCAGCAATGAAAAATTAGAAATAAACCATTTACAAGAAATTAAAAAGTGAAATCCTGAGATAAAATTCTAACAAAATGGGGCAGAATCTGTAGTCTGAAAACTATAAAATGCTGATGAAAAAAAATTATAGACATATAAATGGAGAGACATATTGTGTTCACAGATTGGAAGACTCAATATTTAATATGTTAACTGTCTCTAAACTACAGATTTTACACAATTTGAAACAAAATCTTCACAGGAATTCTTGTTGATCTAGACAAGATGATTCTAAAATTTATATGGAAAAGCAAGGGAACTAGCATAGACAAAACAAATTTTAAAAAGAAGAATAAAGTTGGAGGCCACACTAAAAAATTTCAAGACTTACTATAAAGCTACAATAGTTGACACAGTACAGAATTAATGAAGGGTTGGATACAAAGACGAGTAAAACAGCATAGAAATTCCAGGAATGTAGCCATACAAATATGGCTACTTGATTTTTGATGAATGTAGAAAGGCAATTCAAAGGAAAAATGAAAATTTTACAATATGGTTAGAACAATCAGCCATCTGTATGGTAATAAATGAATATCAACCTAAACCTCACAGCTTATACAAAAATTAACTCAAGTGGATGAGAGATCTAAATATAAAGTCTAAACCCACAAAAGTTTTAAGGAAAACAGAAAATCTTAACAACCTGTGGTTAGATTTCTTAAGTATAAAACTAAAAATGCAACCCATAAAATTAAAAAGTGATAAATGGGACTTCATCAAAATTAAAACATTTTCCTTTGTGAAAGACACTGTTGAGAGAATGAAAAGACAAGCTACAGACTGGGAGAAAATATTTGCAAATCACACAATCAACAAAGCACTTGTATCCATAATATACAGCGAACCCTTGAATAACATGGGTTTGAACAGCACAGGGCCACTTACATGAGGATATTTTCAATAGTAAACATGACAGTACTACACGATCTGCTGTTGGTTGAATCCATGGATGTGGAACCAAGGATATGGAGGAATTGCATACACCAAGGGCTGACTATAAGTTATACTCGGATTTTGGATTGTGTGGAAGGTTGGTACCCCAGCCCCCGCATTGTTCAAGGGTCAACCGTATAAGAAACTCTCAAAATTCAACAGTAAGAAAGCAAACAATTCAATTAACAATTGGGCCCCAAAACTTGAATAAATCCTTTACCAAAGAGGATATATGGCTAGCAAATAAGCAAATTTAAATATATATAATCAATATGCTTTGCCATTAAGGAAATCCAAATAAAAACTGACGAGCTGTCCCTATGTACCTAGTAGAATGGCAAAAAATGCAACTAAAGAAAACCCTGCAATATCAACTGCTGGTAAGAATGTGGAACTCCTGGAACTCTCATTGCTGGTGAGAATGCCAAAAAATATACCCACTCTGGAAAACAGTCTGGCTGTTTCTTGTAAAGTTAAAGATACACCTACTTACCATACACCCTTGTAATTCCCACTCAGGTATTTCCTGTAGAGCAGGTCTCTCAAGTGTAGAACTATTGATATTTTGGTCCAATCAGTTTTTGTTGTTGGGGGCTGTCCTGTGCATTGTCAGATAATGCACCTTGACTTCTACCCACTAGATGATAGTAGCAACTCTTCAGCCTCCCCACCCCCCAACAAACTCCCACTCTGCTTTAGTTGTGACAATCAAAAATGTCCCTCAGAGATAGCCAAAAATCATATGAAAAGATGCTCAACATCATTAATTATCAGAGAAATGCAAATCAAAACTACAATGAGGTATTACCTCACATTGGTCAGAATGGCCATCATCAAAACGTCTACAAACAATAAATGCTGGAGAGGCTGTAGAGAAAAGGGAATCCTCTTACACTGTTGGTCGGAATGTAAATTGGTAACAGCCACTATGGAGAACAGTATGGAGGTTCATTAAAAAACTAAACATAGAGCTACCATATGGTCCAGCAATCCCACTCCTAGGTATATATCCAGAGAAAACCATAATTCAAAAAGATAAATGCACCCCAATGTTCATTGCAGCAGTATCTACAATAGCCAGGACAGGTAACCAACCTAAAAGTCCATCAATGGATGAATGGATAAAGAAGATGTGGTACATATATACATTGGAATATTACTCAGCCATAAAAAGAACCAAAAAATTCCACTTGCAGCAGCAAGGATGGACCTAGAAATTATCATACTAAGTGAAGTAAGTCAGATGGAAAAAGACAAATATTATATGATATCACTCATATGTGGAATCTAATTTTTTCAAAAAATGATATAAATGAACTTGTTTACAAGACAGAAATAGACTCACAGATTTCAAAAACAAACTTACGGTGACCAAAGGGGAAATGTGGAGGGGAGGGATAAATTAGGAGCTAGGGATTAACATACACACACTACCATGTATAAAATAGATAACCAACAAGGACCTACTGTATAGCACAGGGATATTCTGTAATAACCTATATGGGAAAAGAATCTGTAAAAGAATGAATATATGTATATGTATGACTGAATCACTATGCTGTATGCCTGAAACTAACACAACATTGTAAATCAACTGTACTCTAATAAAATTTAAAAAAAATAAAATGAAGAAAAAAAAAAACTCCCCCAGCAAAATTCCCCAAACCCAAAAATGTCCCTCAGGCATTGCCAAAGCTTCCCTTCAGGGCAAAATCATAGAGCAATGAGAACTCATATTCACACAAAACGTGTGCATGAATGTTCATAGCAGCTCTATTCATAATTGCCCCAAACTGGATACAGCCCAAATGTTCTTTAGTAAGTCAATTGATAAACAAACTCATACATCCATACAATGGAATGTTGCTCAGCAATGCAAATGAACAAACTACTGACACACAGCAATATGGACAAATCTCAAGGGCAATATGCTGATGGAAAGAAGCTGGTCTCAAAAGGTCACATAGGGACTTCCCTGGTGGCGCAGTGGTTAAGAATCCACCTGGGAATGCAGGGGACTCAGGTTCGATCCCTGGTCTGGGAAAATCCCACATGCTGTGGAGCAACTAAGCCTGTGAGCAACAACTACTGAGCCTGTGCTCTAGAACCTGCGAGCCACAGCTACTGAGGCCATGCACCACAACTACTGAAGCCTGCACTCCCTAAAGCCCATATGCCGCAACTACTGAGCCTGTGTGCCACAACTACTGAAGCCCTTGTGACTACAGCCCATGCTCCACAACAAGAGAAGCCACTGCAATGAGAAGCCCATGCACTACAACGAAGAATAGCCCCCACTCACCACAACTAGAGAAAACCCGCGCACAACAACGAAGACCCAACTGCAGCCGAAAAAAAAAATAGATCACATACATGATTCCATTTATGTGACATTTATGGAAAAAAGGTGAAACTATAGCTATGGAGAATAGATCAGTGGTTGCCAAAGGTTAGGGGAGGAGGGAGCATGTTATTACAAAGGACCAGTGTTTGGGGATGATGAAACTGGTCTCTTTTCTGATAGTGATGGTGCTTACACAAATCTAGACTGTGTTGAAACTCATAGAATTGTACATTAAACAAAGTCAATTTTACTGTATTTTAGTTAAATGAAACAAAACAAAAACAGCATATATACCTGAGGTCTGCTCACACCAGTTCCTGTCTTACCTACATTTGGTGAATCTAGTTAGAATCAGGATGTACTTGAAAATGAGGTGATTGGAAACAAGACAAAGGTGTAGAATCTGCCCTTGTCCCTCAACATCATGCCTTTCCATGACTCTTGCCTCTAACACTTCCTTTGTTACCCCAATGCCTTATGCAAAATATCAAGGTATGCTTGAACTAAAAAGAGAAATTGTATCCCAATTTCCAAAGAGATGATAGTTAGGGGTAGGTAAGGTTCTCATTCTGGAGTAAAAAATTTTTAAAGAGCCAGTGATTTGCTATTTTTAAAAGGCACACCTGAAACTAAATAAGTTTATTCTATTATTATCTCTCAACACAAATGTCCCATGTGTAATGAACCCTACTTTAAGAGTGAGGAAAGGAGGCTTCATCGAATGCATAATCACAAAAATAGTAAATGGTGATACCAGGAATCAAAACTTACTGCTCTTTTTACGGTAGTATGTAATCACTGTATCAGGGTTGAAGGAGACGTTTTTATATTCTAGGAATATCTCATGTCTTATTAAGCTATCTATCCTGAGTCCTCAGCAACCTCACTCTCAGAATAATACTAAGCCTGGGTTCCAGCGTCTCAGGCATGACCTCTGGCTAGTGGAGAAGATCCCCACCTCTTTAACTTCAGAGTTTGTCTCCTCAATCATTAAGCACCCAGTGTTGGGAAGTGAATCCTGAAAACAAGAATCCTAATAAAACCAAGAATAAACACACCTTAGCCCTGAGTAATCAGATGAAAACTCCGCTCTGGAAGTCCCATGTCAAGAAGAATAAGTTACAGTTCTTCAAAATCTTCCACAATGTCTTTATCATCTGTTAGCCTAGACTCTCCTTTAATTTGGTTGTTATTGGGATCTTTTTAACATAAGAACTTTAGGATATTTGTTTTTATAAAGAAATCAGGAAGCAGAATTGCATAGCTATAATTAATGAAAACCATTGTCAGAAAGAAGGAAACCAGGATGACTGATTCTGCTTATTAGTTTGTTCCTCAGAGCTGCTCCAAGCCCTTTAAATATTTAGGTTAGACGTTTTGCTCTTTTTTCTTTTCTTTTTGACATTAATTTCCTTCTTGACTCAAAGAATTGTTTTTGATGGAAGGTTAATGGTTCTGGACGTATGGCCACAGTTTACAGATATGTAGTAAAGATAAAGTTTTTTTTCTGAAAGGAAAAAAATCTCAGTGCCAAGAATAGCTCTCCCTAAAAATCCTCCTCTTCTCTATCTAGTAATCTTCCTCTCATCTTTTGAGAATCAAATGTCGTCAGCTGTGTGAAGCAATTCTTTTTAAAAAATTATTTATTTATTTGTTTATTTATTTATGGCTGTGTTGGGTCTTCATTGCTGTGCATGGGCTTTCTCTAGTTGTGGCGAGCGGGGGCTACTCTTCATTGCAGTGCATGGGCTTCTCATTGTGGTGGCTTCTCTTGTTGCAGAGCACCGGCTCTAAGCATGCGGGTTTCAGTAGTTGTGGCACGTGGTCTCCGTAGTTGAGGCTCACGGGCTCTAGAGTGCAGGCTCAGTAGTTGTGGCGCATGGGCTTAGTTGCTCCGCGGCATGTGGGATCTTCCTACACCAGGGCTCAAACCCGTGTCTTCTGCACTGGCAGGCGGATTCTTAACCACTGTACCACCAGGGAAGTCCCTGTGAAGCAATTCTTTAAGGAAAAAAAAAGCTTTATTGAGATATAACTTACATAACATACTATTCATCTATTTAAAGTATATAATTCAATGATGTTGGGTACATTACATTATTAATTGTAAAAATTGTGGTTAAATATGACATAAAACTTCAACATTTTCACCATTTTAAAGTGTATAGTACAATGGCATTAATAACATTTATAATCACCACTATCTATTTCCAAAACATTTTCATTGCTCCAAATAGAAACTCTGTGACCATTAAACAATAATTCTCATTTTCCCCTCACGAAGCCATTTTTAACAGTCTGAGGCCAAGTTTGCAGCAATCTCTTTTAGATGCCCATGGAGTTCTACTTATATATCTTTCAAATTATTCACTTTTTGTAATAATAAGTTTACACATTTGTTCCTTTCACTAGATTGGTTTTTATGGGTATATAATCATATCAGCTGCAAATAATAATTGTGTACTTCCTTTCATAATTAATCAGAAATAATTAGTTAAATTAAAATTATTATTAAGATCAGTAAAGAGGGCAAAGAGTATCTTTACCATAAGAACCAGTAGAGTAGATCTTTCTATCCACTTGATTGAATCTAGATAGACAAAAGAATGACAAAATCCAGTCATATAAAATATGAAAAACTGATTCTAAAGTTTATATGGAGAGGCAAAACCCCCAGGGTAGGCAAATCAATATTAAAGAACAGAGTCAGAGGACTGACACTACCTGACTTCAAGAATTACTATAAAGCTACAGTAATCAAGGCAGTATGATATTATTGGTGAAAGAATGATGAACAAGTCAAGGGAACAGAAAAGAGACTCCAGAAACAGACCCACATAAATAAAGTCAGCTGATGCTTGACAATGAAGCAAAGACAGCCTTTTCAATAACTGGTACTGGAACAACTGGTCACCCACCCATACAAAAACAATAAATAAATCTAGACACAGAGCTTACACCCTTTCCAAAAATTAACTAAAAATGAATCATAGACCTAAATGTAAAATGCAAAACTATAAAACTTCTAGGAGATAACAAAGGAGAAAACCTAACTGACCTTGGGTATGGAGATGACTTTTTAGATATCATACCAAAGGCACAATCCATGAAGGAAATAATTCATAATCTGGACATCTTTAAAATTAAAAACTTGTGCTCTATGAAAGGCAAGGGAATGAGAAGAAAAGCTGCAGACAGAGAAAGTATTTGCAAAAGATATATCTGACAAAGAACTGTTATCCAAAATATACAAAGAACCCTTTTTTTCCCCTCTAGGATAATCTGGCACATTTTCATGTGAAAAAAAATTAGAAACCACTTGATACATATATAATACACACACACACATGGAAACTGAAGCATCTATCTGTAGAATCTGAAATATGAGCTTTTAGATAGGGCTGTAGCTGTAGATAGCACATCAGTTCCCACACTGAAAGATTCCCTTATTTATCTCAAAATTGCCGTGGGAAATGCTAGCTGTGCAATACTAACCATCTTCTCCCGAGGGAAGAGTCTACCATTGCTTAAACATGAAATTTATCTTTACTACACACATATCCTTTGCCAAACCCATCTGAAAAGCTATTTATTTGGAAGGTTTATTTGATCAATCTACTTTGTAGCCAAAACACCTTCTAGTCCTGCAGTCAAATTTTGGAGCATATTTTCAAGCAGAACTGGATTCCATACGTTAAAAGATAAATATGAACTAAAACTTAGTAAAACAACCCACAGTAACCACATCAAGATGAAAATTTCACTGCTAAGCTACGTCAAAATTATACTTATGTAAAAGGCACAAAATACATACATATTAAAAATTTATGGTCAAAATAAACCAGCTAAGCTGTTTAATTTATTCCCTTCTTGTCAACCAAAGAACTTCTCTAGTGTGTAGTACAATTTAGTGGTTAAGACTACAGGTTCTGGAGCCCACCTCCCTGCTTTTGAATCACACTTCCCACCACTTACTAGCTCTGCATCCCTGGCCAAGTTATTTAACTTTCTCAGGGCCTCAGTTTCACTTTCTGTAGAAGAGGGGAAGCAGTCCTACTAGTTTCATAGGGTTGTTGTGAGGATAAATTAGAAAATACAATTAAAATGGTTAGAACAGCATCAACGCATAGAAAACATTTGCTAATCATTATTGTTAATAATACAGTAATTTTTCATTTTATTTCCCAATTTCCATCTAAGTCTTCCAACTTAAAATATAAAAAATTGTTGTTAAGTGTAGATTGGGTGTGTCTAGCTTTTGTCTCCACATGTCTCCACAGCTAACACAATACAGGGTGCATAGCATGGATTCACTACATATTTTATGGAAGAAGAAAGGGAGGGAAGGAAAAAAAGAGAAATGAAGGAGGGAGGGAGCAAAGGAGGGAAAAAAGAGGAGGGGAAGGGAGGGGAAAGGAGAAGAAAGGAGAGGAGAGAAAATAAAGGAGTAAAACTGAAAATGTATAGTCAGGAGTAGAAAACCAATAGTAATATGGCATGAGTTCACGTTTGGTAGTAGAACTCTCTTAATAATTTTACAGGTAACTTGATTGTTCTTTATCTAAATCTACTTACTTAATACTTTTGATATATATGTACGATCACAACTGTTTGAATACATTACAAGTGTGCTTTCTGGTTAACTTTCCCAATATTTTAAAGCATTTAGTTCATTTGGTTTATACACACACATTGAAAGGTATGAGGAAAAACACAGAATGAAGCATAAATTCATGTACACAGGCTAATTCAAAGTTAAGCTTTTAGACTTGTTTACCCTAAAACCCACTTCCGGCTTTCCGACCAATACAGAGGTGCCTGAAGGCTGGTTGGATTGGTGAGGACTGAGGCAGCTTCTGGAATTTCTGAGCAGCTCTAGTCAGTACAAGATTGCTCCAGTAGTCTTCAGTTACATGGACAGTCTGCTGTGGCAAACAGATGTCTCACTATTGGATCCTCCAACCTGGCTCAGTGACCATATTATTGGGTTTGCCTTTGAGTACTTTGCCAACAGTCAGTTTCATGACTCCTCTGACAAGGTCTGCTTTATCGGTCCTGAAGTCAACCAGTTCATTAAGTGCACTGGCAACCCAGTTATTTAAAAAAAAAAATTCATAGGTAGATATTAACCAAACCATTAGGTGTTTAATTTGTTAATTTAAATATGCTATGATCTTAACAAGAAGTAACAAAATTGTTATTCTATTTAAGAGAAAAAAATTTTTTGGAAGCAATTATTTACCAGATAGTGAAATTATGATCATACATGATAATAAAAAAGGATGACAATAATGTAATAAAATGTAAAAATAAATTCAAAACATGTAATTATCCTGCTAATTTAACTAAATCTAATTAGAATGAATTTGGGTAGTCTAAGTGATCTAGTTTGGCTGACCAGATTTTTCCTTAATAAAATAGTCGATTTCTCTCTTCACTTTGTACCTGATAAACTTAGTACAAATGTATGTGTTTATAATTTGAAGTGATGTATTTTCATGATTTTCCAGTAATGCTAATTCCTATAGAACAAATATTTTCTCAAAATATTTCTCCAATATTTTCTCAAAATTGATGGTGTATTTTTATCCACTAAATAAACATTTTCTTGTTTAAAAAAATAGAATTGAATATTTAGATAATGAAATTTTGGAGAACCGTCTAAGATTAGAAGCAATAGAATTATGTCACAAAGGAATTTTTCAGTGGTTTAACTATAAATTTAAATACTTTTAAAAATGTCAGGATATGAACTGATAAAATATTTTCTGCAAAATTGAGAGACTAAATGTTAAGATGTTTGTTATATAAAGAATTGATGTCAACCGAGAAATTTAAAAAACATTGAAATCAAAATAAAAAAATCAACAAAGGAAATACACCATATTGAAGAGAAGAGATATATTAGTAAAACCAGTATTTGAGGGAAAATAAAGTTGAAACACACTAGTATTAAAATAAATGTAATTTAAAACAATAGTATGTCTCCATTTTCACCTGTCACATTTGCAAATAATTTATTTTATTTTTTAACATCTTTATTGGAGTATAATTGCTTTACAATGGTTTGTTAGTTTCTGCTTTATAACAAAGTGAATCAGCTATACATATATATATATATATATATATATATATATATCTATATCTCCCCATATTTCCTCCCTCTTGCATCTCCCTCCCACCCTCCCTATCCCACCCCTCTAGGTGGTCACAAAGCACCAAGCTGATCTCCCTCAGCTATGTGGCTGCTTCCCACTAGCTATCTATTTTACATTTGGTAATGTATATATGTCAATGATACTCACTTTGTCCCAGCTTACCCTTCCCTGTCCCCGTGTCCTCAAGTCCATTCTCTACGACTGTTTCTTTATTCCTGTCCTGCCCTTGCAAATAGTTTTAATGACAATGTTTTATAATTTAACCACCAGTATTTAAAGTGATGAATTTTGTAAGGGAGACTTAATTGAGATATCCAACTCCTTTCTCTTGGTGAGCAGACAGCTATCCAAACTCCTCAGTCAGAAAACGGATTTTGTATGACTCTTTTATTCAGGCAACAATCCAATTATTAGAATATGATATATGTGATGTTATATAATTGTTTTGGCATAACGAAATATCTTGTTCCAGAAAAATCTTTGACTATAGTTATGACAGGGGAAATAAGACACCTGGGCTTCAAGCCTTTCTGTATAAATATTAAACAGCAGTCGACTTAAAAAGCAAAACAAAGCAAAACACAAACAAGCCAATTAAGAAACAAACAGGGGTGGTTTCCAGACCCAGCTTCACCTATGTCATTTTAAGCCATGGCTAAATGTACTTCCATGGAGCTTGAGAGATCCTGGGACCTGAACAGACTTAAATTGGTAGTAATATTTCCTCCAATTACCTCATTGTCCAGGTGAATTCATGGCATTCATTGTCAGCTAAACAAACTTTGGATATGACTAAATATGTCTCTCAGTACTCTTGTTAAGGAGCATTATACATAACTCTTACACTTTGCTGCAATGATAAAAGAGACACTGGTGTGGCATGACAGCTAGTCTTACATATTGCTGGTGGCA
Source organism: Orcinus orca (assembly GCF_937001465.1). NCBI lineage: Eukaryota > Metazoa > Chordata > Mammalia > Artiodactyla > Delphinidae > Orcinus > Orcinus orca. The sequence continues at coordinate 91,603,771 of NC_064566.1, forward strand.
ATATAAACTCTTGAGAATACAATTGACAGTCAAGAAGAATAAAAATGTTTATATTTTTACTTTGGGTGATTGATAACTTAATTCAATAATATATGATCTGGTACTTCCATCCCTAGGAATCCATCCTAAGGAAGTAATCCATCATAAGGAAGTAATCCTGTACATGAAAAGTTGGAAAATATCCAAATGTGATGTAAAATGGAGATGAATAGCTATAATCCAATTGTCCAATATCATTGGCCACACAACCCATTTTACATCCTCTTGATGGAGTATCATGTAATCATTAAAAATGATCATGAAACGTATGTAACAATATTAAAACGTTTATAAACCATGGTATATTATCTGCAAAAAAAGTATTAGAACTATATTTTTAGTGTGATTACAACTAGATAAAATATATGTATAGAAGGAAAAAGAAAGGACATAATAATTAAAAAATACTATAAAGATAGCAAAGCTTATGTAGGATCATATTTTTTAAAATATGCTGTTTTCCGTATTGTCTATAATATGGCTATATGATTTGCATAAAGAAAAATAGGCCAGATAAGGAGATGGTGAAGGGAAACACAAAAATCCAATCATTAAATAGTATATAATTATTCTATATATTTAATTTTTAAGCCAATGACTTCTAGAAGAAATCATCAGCTGGCAGCACAGGAAGTCACATTTCATGGAAATTAATCCTGTGATTCCAAAACTGAAAACTGGTTAGAATCCATTTTTGATATGTGATTGCATCTACTGAAATGTATGTAAACTAAACCATAATAATTTATGTTGAAAAACAAGCCATATTATTTGCTGATAATATAACCCTTTTCTCTTAGTACTTCAGTTCTTGTTCAGCTTGAGAAACCCTATCTCTCTGAATCATTGGAACACCTTCAGAAAGTCCTTCTACCCAGAAGCACCACTGGATCCAGAATTTTCACCAACAGAGACTGAGCTGAGAATAAAGGGGATCATGGAGAAGCTAGACCAGCTGATCCCACCCAGACCCTTCTCCCACGTGAGCTCTACCACCAGCGCCACACACAGTAAAGCCACCCTCCTCAGCCCTCAAGACACATACTGCAGGGGGGATCAGCTAGACGTCCTGCTGGAGGTGAGGGACCACTTGGGACTCAGGAAGGAATATGGCGGGGATTTCCTGAGGGCCAGGATGTCCTCCCCAGCCCTGAAGGCAGGCACTTCGGGAAAGGTGACAGACTTCAACAATGGCACCTACCTTGTCAGCTTCACCCTGTTCTGGGAGGGCCGGGTGTCTCTGTCTGTCCTGCTCATCCTCCCCAGTGAAGGGGTGTCGGCTCTCTGGAGGGCAAGGAACCAAGGCTATGACAGGGTGATCTTCACAGGCCAGTTTGCCAATGGCACCTCCCATGTCAATACTGATTGCGCCCTGGTTTTAAATTCAAGTGCTGAACTGTGTGAGAACCTGCACTATCGCGACCAGGAAGCCTTCTACTGCGTGAAGCCTCCACGTGTTCCCTGTGAGGCACTGACCCACGTGACCACCAGGAATGCAAATATTTCCTATCTTAGAGGGAAAGAATGGATCATTTTCCGCAGGTAAACGGGCCTTCAAACACAATCATCAATACAAAGAGGGAGACTTAGTTTCAGAACAACACTGCCTAATAACTTTTCTTAATCAAGCTCCCTTATGTTGACTAGTTTATAATCAGAGATTCAGTGCAGATGGTAATATATTCACAGGGTCCCATACAGGTCACCTCTACAACTGTGGTTTTATTCATCCTGAACTATTTGCTAAAAGGAGTACAACCAATGAAGCAATTCATGTAGGTCTATAGTTCTCCAGAGTTTGTAATACTTCCAGATAGGAATTTTCTGGAGACCAGTATTTTCTATAATGTGTTCCATGGAATACCAATCCTATAGAGTGTTAATGGATGCTATGCAAAAACAAAAAAAAAGAACAACAACAACAAAATAAAACAAACAACAAACCCAAGGGGAAGAAATGCTATCATTATTTAGTCTACCTCACCCTTTACATCAAATGAATCACCAAATCCTGTGAATTGTACCTCCCAAGTATCTCCTGAACCAAGCCATTTCACTCTATTGCTGTTGCCTCTATCCTTGTATAAACTATCATTCTACCTCAATTAGGTTATTACAACAATCTCCAGAAATGTTTACTTTCTCACAGCCTTGTTTCCTTCCTATCCACTCCACACCCAGACTAATGTTTACTTTTACTTGCTCAAAACACTTAATGTGATCCCATTGCTTTAAGGATGAAATCCAAACCCTTTAATATGTTTACAAGGACTTACCTAGCTCTGAAGCCCCTTATCTCACCTTTCTGCTGCCTTGCTCTCTGTCAGTCAAATTGAACTCCTTTAATTTCACAAACGGACTGTGGTGTCTCTCAGCTCTGGCATTTCACAAGCCTTCATCTAAACATCATTTCCTCTATGTTTGGGTAAAATGCTAGTCTCATACTCTTCCACTGCATTCTATTCTTCCCCAATCATAATACTCATTACACTATTAAATTTCAGATATATATTTTATACCCTCTGTTAAATTGTAAGCTCTGTGAGGCAATAACTGTAACTATTTTTTCACCATTCATTCAATTTATAAATAGCACATTCTATATTCCAGACACAGCTCTAGGTGTTGAGAATTTAACATTGTAGTTGGGTAGAAAGACAACAAACCAATAAACAAATAGATTTGTAATATAAAGTCATCAGAATAAGAGATCTGAATGTGATGGTGAATGCTATTTTAAAAGCGTGGTCAGGTAAGACCTGTCTTGAGCACCAATCTGAGGATGGGTCACTTGAACAGTAACCTGAATGAAGTGAAGAAGAGAGCCTTGTGAATTATGGGAGGAACACTATTTCAGGAAGAGGAATAGAACCTGAAGCAATGGCATGCTAGAATGTTCCAGGAACCATGAGGAGGACCAGGGAGGCTGGAATGCAATAAGAGAGGGAGAAAGGAAGTCAGGCGAGTAGGCAGAGCCTTAGAGTATCCCTTAACTTTAGTCTCTATTCCTTCAAGTGAGATGGAACACAAAACATTTCCCAGAATTACTTGACTGTGGACCACTTATTTATTTATGTATTTATTGGCTGCACCGCGCGGCATGCAGGATCTTAGTTCCCCAACCAGGGATCAAACCTGTGTTCCCTGCATTGGGAGCACAGAGTCCTAACCACTGGACTGCCATGGAAGTCCTGGACCACCTATTTAATGGATCATTTTCAGGGATTGTGATTCCATAGTTTGGTAAATGCTGCTGTAGAAAGGTCTTGGTTTTCGAGAAGAGCAAGTTGGATATCACAATATCCTGGAAATTCAAGTTCAAATGCAATTCAAACATTATGATGACACAAGGGGAGGGGGTAGGATACAAGAGACCTTACCTGGCTACAGGATTTCCTTTCCACTCCTAGGTCACCTTTACTTCTTTTTGTTTTCTTGGTCAAGCTGTGAAAAAATCCATTTATCCTATGGCTCAGCCAAAAGAGGCTGGACTTTTTCAAATAAATATTTTACTGAAAACTAAAGGAGACATAATCATGGAGACATAAAGGCCTAAATAATTGCAAAGACAGAGACCTCCCTGTCTTGAAGGTCTGAGAACCATGTCTTAACTCTATGGGCAGAGACTACCTGTGCTGATTCCATATTCCTTGTTGGCCACATCTGCTCCCTCTTGAGATGGTCCTCCTTGCAGCTTGGGTTGGAGGAGCTCTCCTTGCACACTCTCCTGGCTGCTCTCAGGAAATGCTAAGTCCCTGGTCTGGCAGATCTGCAGATCTGTATTTTGGGTCTAATCATGCTTCTCAAGTGAGCTATGTTCATGACAATAATCTTCCTGACCCCATTTTACTTCCCCAAAGACACATTTACTTCCTGGATCCCCTGCTCTATTCAAACCATCTATTCTCCCCCGCCTCCATCCCCCCTGCCCGCCCCCCACCCCCAATGCATGGAAGTAGATATCTCAATCTTCTCAAAGGTGATTTAGTGCCCACACAAGGAACAGTTGGCTTCATTGGTGATTCTGGATCCAAGAACTCTCACTATCACTAAGCTCTAGTGCCCCTTCTTAGGCCCACGCCAGGTTCTGTGGCATCCTTCTTTCCCACAAGTCCAGGGACTAAGCCTGTTTCTCTTTCATTTGTCACAAAGTAAATACATTTTCCTACCAGGGTTCTCTCTCCCAACCCTAGCTGCAGAATCAGATGTTACCTCCTCAGATACTCACTTCTTCAAAGTTAAAAAAGTCTTTTTTCTTCTTAATTTAAGAGTTTTATTGAAAATCATGATGGGAAAATAAACAAGGGGCATCACATGAGAACACATCACACAGGCAATAAGTTGTTGACAATTCTTTCCGTTTCTGTTATGTTTCTAATACTATGGACCCCTTCTGAAATGTGATACACAAGCACACTCAATACTAAGACAAGACACATTGAAATGAATGCCTTTATACCATGAGTACATATTTTTTTTTGTTTTTTTAGGGTTTTTTTTTTTGTGTTTTTGCGGTACGCGGGCCTCTCACTGTTGTGGCCTCTCCTGTTGCAGAGCACAGGCTCCAGATGCGCAGGCTCAGCGGCCATGGCTCACGGGCCCAGCCGCTCCGCAGCATGTGTGATCTTCCCGGACCGGGGCACGAACCTGTGTCCCCTGCAACGGCGGGCAGACTCTCAACCACTGTGCCACCAGGGAAGCCCCATGAGTACATATTTTTAATCCTAATTTTAAGGTCCCATCAAAGTTTGGCTTTGGTAACAAAATTTACGAGGTAGCTGGCTATTGGTCTCTTTTGTCAACTTCAACCTTACCTGGAACGGATGTAGAAGAATCAGTGTTTCAAGTTTTAAAGTTCAAGTTTTCCACTGAGACAAATTTTAATTTGTGCCAAATAGAGGTCTGATAAGCGCCTCAGTAAGATACTCTGGAGCGACTATGGTTGGCCAGAGTAGGTAGCGTCTAGTAAGTGGCAGAGTCAGAACTGGAATACCTCTATCCCCTATTCCAAAGTCGGTAGGCTATAGCACAGTCTCTCATGACTCCATCGCTCTATGCAGCCATCACTGTCCAGATACCCCAGCCTCTCTGCTCTCCAGCCCTCAGATGCCCTTGATAAAGAAAATATTTTTCACTTGACCTAAAAAAATCCTTTCCTGTGATTCCAGCAATCCCTCTCAGTTTTTGAAAATGTGTCCTTTGTCCCTCCTGGAGATCTCTGTGGCTCTGGGCCTGGAAGTCCTTCTTTCCCCCAGATGGATTTCATTCTGATGAAATGAATTTGATTGATCAGTAAAGTGACCATCTTAATTGGTAAGACCTATACCTTGAGGTGAAACTCACTGTGCCAGGGCCTTGAAATATTATAGTGAATAAAATTTGACCTACTTATTCACTATAATATTTCAAGGCCCTGGCACAGTGAGGTCTCAAGGAGATAACAGAGAACAGAAAATAGACTCCTGGGGGGATTTGTGAAGGAGAGTGCAGGGAGGAGAGGCTGGAGAAGTAGATACTCATAGGAAGTGTTATGCTAGTTGAGGACCTTGGTCCTTATCCTGCAGGTTGATGATGGAAAGTCATGGAAAGATTTGGTGTAGGGGAATAAAACAGGCAGCACAGAGGATGTATTTAGGTGGGATAACCCAAATGGGCAGAAAGACAATATTATAACAATCTAGGACATAGTTCTCAAAGTAATGTCCTTGTATCAGCAGCCTCAGCATCACTTGACAGTTTGTTGGAAACCCAAATTTGTGGACCCCGCCCCAGAACTAATTTTTTCTAGCTTTATTGAGGTATGATTGATAAATAAAAATTGTATATATTGAGGGTGTACAGCATGCTGTTTTGATACACATATACGTTGTAGAACAATTACTAAAATCAAGCTGATTAACATATCCATCACCTCACATAATTTGCGTTTTTGTGTGTGTGGTGAGAACTCTTAATATCTACTTTCTTAGCAGATTTCAAGTATACAATACATTATTATTAACTATACCCACCATGCTGTATGTTAGATCCCCAGAACTTGGTCATCTTCTAACTGAAAGTTTGTACCCTTTAACCAACATCTCCCCACTTCCCCAACCCTCAACTCTTCGCAACCACCATTCTACTCTCCGTTTCTACTCTCTGAGTTCAAATTTTGTAGATTCCACATAAAAGTGAGATCATGCAGTATTTGTTTTTCTATATCTGGCTTATTTCATTTAGCAAAATGTCCTCCAAGGTTATCCATATTGTTGCAAATGCCAGGACTTTCTTTCTTAAGGCTATTGTATATATAAACCATATTTTTCTCTACCCATTTATCCATTGATAGACACTTAGGTTGTTCCCATATCATGGCTATTGCGAATAATGCTGCTATGACCATTGAAGTACAGAGATCTCTTCAAGTGCCCAGAACTATCGAATCAGAAGCTCTGAAGATGAAACCCAGCAATCTGAGTCGTAACAAGCACTCTAGATGATTTTGATGCACGGTCGAGTTAGAGAAGTACCTGCCTAGGAAAATGTCCATGAAGGACTGAATTACTACGAGTGGTAAATGTGGAAAGGGTGGCTTGTGGTAGAAAATCATTTGGAAGGTAAAATCAAAGAGATATATATTTGATTAATTGCACAAAGAAGGTGAGTGACTCTCTGGATCTCTGCATTCTTGTCATCAGTAGGAGAACAGTTTTATAGAATCTTGGCCCGTCTATTTCCTGCAAAATATCTAAAATATATCAAAATAAAGAAAAAAGTATTTGTAGAGAATTGAGAGTGGTTTGATCCCTCTAAGTCCCCCATGATTCATTCTTACTTTAACGTCTGGACAGCTATCAGGCTATTTTACTTTCCCATTTCTTGAAGTTCCAACATGGGGCTTGAAATAATGAAGGACTTTACCTCCATTGAGGTCTTGCCATGTAACAAGTCTATTGTGTTCATAATTTATCCATTTAAAGGACATTCTTACTTTAAGAGATATTTCTTGAACATTAACCATTTCAATCTTTCATTTCCTGGAATAAATAATATTAATCATCTTGGGTTTTGCAGAAGGGGTTTTATTCTTGGAAATATTTTCATATCAATTTAAACCAATTTTCATCTTGAGTCAGATATAAAAGTCTAGGTAACCCTTCATTTCAGCTGCCTTCTCTCAAAATGTACAGGTTATTTGTACTTGTATTTCAATTTGGGATTTGTTCCTGAAAAGCCAATAATTGGATACTGGTGAAAATGTCTCAAATGAACTACAGAGCTAGAAAATCTCTCTTTCAGCCAAACCATCTCAGTTAAAGTTCTATGAACTAGCAATTCCTGTGAATATTTTAAATTTTATCACATAAACTTCAGTGGTCAATACAAAGCCATCTCACTTATCAAAGTGATGTTTCTGCTATCCTGAAAGTAAAGTCAACTTCAGAAAAGCAAATTACTTCTGTTTTAACAGTCAATGGGATATGCATTTATCCATTGCCCTTTTCTCATATATTTTAGCACATGTTTATTGAGGGCCTACTATAGGCAAAGAACTTTGCTAAATCCTGTGGAGATATAAATGGATCAGGAACCCAGACCTAAAGCTCACAGTCTATGGGAAAGACAGATTCCTTCTCTGCCATGGCAACCATTGTCCATACCCAACATTTACACCAAAGAAAGTTCTTTGACCCTTGAAGCCACTTGAGTCCTCTTAACACCCCTGTGGTTTCTCTCTTGCCTGGACAGTCATTTCTAGTAAAGTCAGGCAGTTTCTTATAAGACAGTGCCAGACTTATTTTAGGAGCCATTTATAAACCTGATATAATTCAATATGGATAAACTTAAGTCCCTAAACATATACCTCAAATCTGAACAATGTAGGTTGATGACAAAAAGATGTGTTTTTTAAGTGGCAAAATAAAAAATGGCCTGAGTCACACATGGATGGAAAGCTTGATATGAGTCAGTGAATTCAGCTTAGGCCACTTCAAAGTGGAATATTCGGAATAAGCAGATAATGTTTCTCTCTTTTTCTGCACTAATCAGACCACACAGAATATTAAGTTCAGTTCTGGGCACAAGAAAGAAACATTGAAGGAGTTTTCCTATTAACTAGAAAACATGGTTCTGATATATACAAAAATAAACAATGTGTAATAGTCATTTTGTAAAGGTGTTCAAGCTTTCTCCATGGATAAGGAGTTTGAGGAGGAGAAGATGTCCAGTCCCCCCTGGCCAGTGTCATGGGTATGATATTCAGCTGGGCTACCGAGTCCTGCTCTTTTGCCACCACACATTTCCCCCTGATTTTGGCTAGCTGTCTCACAACTGAGTGACATTAGGGACAAGATGAAGCCCTGGGAAACATTGCAAATGCACAAAGAAAAAAATTTAACCCCAGTCTAGGAAATACCATTCATTATTGGGATTATTCAAAAGTGAGAAATTTTAACTCATCCCTTAACATGAACTTATTAAATAAATATTTGGGAAGAGAGGATGGCAGAGACAGAGAAGGGTGGAGGGAAAAGGGGAAAAAGAGGAAGAAAATGAGGAAAGTGTTGCTGAAATAATTTGTGATAATAAAAGTTGCTGACTGTGGGAGTTTTTATTGCCAGAGAGTGAGAACATAGAAACAAACTGTCAGCTTGGCAGGAAGACTCCTTTTCCCAGCGGTTATACTGTGAAAAGAAGGTGGATTGCAGCATTTTGCAAACAGATCGAGTTAAATGAAACAAAAAATATAAATGACTGCTTGAAGAGAAAACTTATTTACCTCATGGGAGATTCAACACTGCGTCAGTGGATTCACTACTTACCAAAAGTGGTTAAAAAGTATGTATTTTATTTTTACTTTGAAACTATAGTTGCCTTCAGAGGTTATTTTTATAGAATTCTTTGCTTCCCTTTTCTGACGTTTATTATTTTTCAAAATTTGCCAAGTATTTGGATTTGGGCTTTTAATAAAAAGTTAAATTTTATTTTCTTCATTCACAAATATTAACATTTTCTTCCTCTTTCTCTATGCTGATAATAAGTTCAAAATTTTGTTAAGATTTGAATGCATCTGTTAAAGTTCCCTTCCTCCCACAGGCAGCAGTGCTCTTAGAGTTAGAAGTGATCTTGGCTAGAATTTTACAAATACGTGCATTTAAAAATTATATCATTATTTTCCTTTTGCTAAAAGATTTATTGATTTTTTTCCCCATCAGCCTTAAAATGTTTTGATCGTCATGGAGCTGGGATCTTTAAAACACATGTGCATCTGGATGCTGAAAGACATATTTTGATTCAGTGGAAAAAGCATGGTCATCCATTTATAACCAAAAATCTGTTCTTAGTGAAGGATGAAAATTATATCCCATTGGAAATTGACCGGGTAGCAGGAGACAATGACACAGCCATTGTCATCACTCTCGGTCAGCACTTCAGACCCCTCCCCATCAAAATCTTGATCCGTAGGGCCATCAATGTTCAAAAGGCCATTGAACATCTATTCTTGTGAAGCCCAGAGACCAAGATGATCCTGAAAACTGAAAACACCAGGGGGGATGTCTCAAAATGCAGAGATGTTTAGTGACTTTCATGGTTATATTCAGAATCTTATCATGAGGGATGTTTTTGTGGATCTCAACGTGAGTATTATTGATGCCTGGGACATGACTATTGCATATAACACTGATAATGTTCATCCACCTGATTATGTGATTGGAAATCAGATTAACATGTTCTTAAACTACATTTGCTAGAGGAAAAATACAAAAAAAGCCAGTACCAGCCATTCTCTATAGATGACCTCACTTATACTGCAAGGATGGTTTAATGAAATCCAAGGTAGGAGGAAACAAAATAAAAATAATTATTGTTAAAATATACGTAACATAAAAATTACCATTTAAACCATTTTAAGTGTACAATTCAGTGGCATTAATGACATTCACAATATTGTGCAACCACCATCTTGATCTATCCCCAGAATTTTTCATCATCCCAAACAGAAACATCGTATCCATTGAACAACAATTCCCCTCCCCCCAGGCAACCACCATTCTACTTTCTGTCTTTATGAATTAAACCATTCTAGGTAGCTCATATAAGTGGAATTGTATAGTATTTGTCCTTTGTACTGGCTTATTCCACTTAGTATAATGTCTTTAAGGTTCATCCATGTTGTAGCATATGTCAGAATTCCCTTCCTTTCTTAAAGCTGAATAATATTCCATTGCATTATGTGTATATCACATTTTGTTTATCCATTCATCTGTTGATGGACACTTGGGTTGTTTCCATCTTTTGGATATTGTGAATAATGCTACTATGAAGAGGAAACCAAATTTGAAAGATTGTTTCCAGTACTGAGTATGATGACAGAACAGCAAAACATCATCATTCATAGTTTGATTTTAAGAAATGTAAGGCCTGGAAAGGAGCAGTCTAAATGATTCAAGTTTACAGAAAATGTGAAATGTAGGAGAAAACTTAGTGAAATCATAATAACAGTCTTTGTGCTTAAGATAATTATTTGAAATTTGGTAAACAGTTTTTCTCTAGATTTCAGTAAGAATCGGAGATCACAGTCCAAACCCACAAACTCATTGAGACAAACCAACTAGTATTATGTCAATGTACAGACCCTACAACCCTGGTTCTTGCTGATCTTAAAAGTATGAGATGAGATCCTCTCCAGAGGACCTCAAATGACTTTATAAGCTTTGTCTCTAAACTGTCCTCTCAGAATAAAAGTATCCTCCATTTCTATTAATATACTTGAGGTCACATGAGTGGAAATATTGTTACTCCAGGGTGATTTCTTTGTTTGGACTGTGTTTCTTAGGGAGAGGAAGTGAAATTATAGTACTGTAACATCAGTATAAAGGTCAATCCATACAGCTTAGGACGAGGCTCCTCTAAATAAGGAAACACACATTAGAAATCTTTTCTTTTGGTTCTAATTCTTCGCATAGGAAACTTTCAAAATAAACCTAAGCGTTCTTCCAATCATTGCACTCTTAAATGCTTATATGACTTATCATTGTCCCACCAAAGTTACCTTAAGTTCGTTTAACCTAGTTCTGGGTTGATAGAATTTCCAGTTTTGTTACCATTACTCTTCTCTGATTGCAATGAAGTGTGTCTGTGTCATTCCACAGCATGTTTCTACCCCATCTCTCTCCTCAAAAAATTGAATGCTCTAATTTAAATGTGATAAATCAGCATCGAAAAATGAGGGTCTATTACTTCACTTGTTCTAAAGCTGAACTGTACAATATTATAGCCATTAGTCACATGTGGCTGTTTAAATTAAAATTAAATTAAATTAAAAATCATTTCCTTGGTTGCACTAATCGCATTTCATGTTCAGTAGCCACATGTGGCTAGTGGCACTGTACTGACAGCACAATATTTACTTACATTTGTCTCTGGAGATTATTTTTTAACGTTTTGTTGTAGTATTTGAATGTGTTTTTAATAATAAGGCCAATGATATATTGTAGTTTTTTACGGTGAGTAAAAAAATTATTAAATGTTGCTAAGTGTTAAACTCTTGACTTCTAAGCCATTTTCTTCTGGTTCAGTCTTTTAAAGAAATCCTGGTACCTATATAGTTCATAATTCTTTGGCCTTGAAGTGATAGCTTCAGATTATTACAGATATTGACTATGTTGCTTGTGTATTTACAAGACTTGAGCAAGCCATTTGAAATGTAAAGATATTCTTTACTGCTATTATCAAGTCTCTTTCAAAAGCCCATGTATGTATAAGGAATGAAACTAGAAATCAATAACAAAAGGAAAACAGGAAAATTCACAAATACATGGAAATTAAACAGTGGACTCTTTTTTTTTAACATCTTTATTAGAGTATAATTGCTTTACAATGGTGTGTCAGTTTCTGCTTTATAACAAAGTGAATCAGTTATACATATACATATGTCCCCATATCTCTTCCCTCTTGCATCTCCCTCCCTCCCACTCTCCCTATCTCACCACTCTAGGTGGTCACAAAGCACTGAGCTGATCTCCCTGTGCTATGCAGCTGCTTCCCACGCTATCTATTTTACGTTTGAAAGTGTATATATGTCCATGCCACTCTCTCACTTTGTCCCAGCTTACCCTTTCCCTTCCCCGTATCCTCAAGTCCATTCTCTTGTAGGTCTGCATCTTTATTCCTGTCTTGCCCTTAGGTTCTTCCGACCATTTTCTTTCTTTCTTTCACTTTTTAGATTCCATATATATATATATATATATATATATATATTTAAGCATATGGTATTTGTTTTTCTCTTTCTGACTTACTTCACTCCGTATGACAGTCTCTAGGTCCATCCACCTCACTACAAATAACTCAGTTTCATTCCTTTTTATAGCTGAGTAATATTCCATTGTATATATGTGCCACATCTTCTTTATCCATTCATCTGTTGATGGACACTTAGATTGCTTCCATGTCCTGGCTATTGTAAATAAAGCTGCAGTGAACATTGTGGTATATGACTCTTTTTGAATTATGGTTTTCTCAGGGTATATGCCCAGTAGTGGGATGGCTGGGTCATATGGTAGTTCTATTTTTAGGTTTTTAAGGAACCTCCATACTGTTCTCCATAGTGGGTATATCAATTTACATTCCTACCAAGAGTGCAAGAGGGTTCCCTTTTCTCCACACCCTCTCAAGCATTTATTGTTTGTAGATTTTTTGAAGATGGCCATTCTGACCAGTGTGAGATGGTATGTCATTGTAGTTTAAACAATGGACTCTTAAACAATTACTGGATCAAAGAAGAAATCACAAGGGGATTTAGAAAATATTTGGAGGCAAGTGAAATAAAAACCACTATATGTCAAAACTTATGTGATACAGTGAAAGCAGTGCTACGAGAGAAGTTTATTGTGGTAAATACTTACACTAAAAAAAGAAGAAAGTTCTCAAATCAACAAACTAAACCCAAAATGAGTAGAAGGAAGAAAATCATAAAGGCTAGAGCAGAGATAAATGAAAGAAGAAAACAATAGAGAAAAAATCAACAAAAGCAAGAGTTGATTTTTTTTTTTGAAAATATCAAAAATTTGACAAGTGCTTAGCTAGACTAACTAAGAAAAAAGGAAGAATCAAATGAAGTTAGAAAGGAAAGAGAGGACACTACAACTGATGTTACAGAAATAAAAAAGATTATGAGACTGCTATGAACAATCATCAACCAACAAGTTGGACAACCTAGAAGAAATAAATAAATCCCTAGAAACATACAACCTACCAAGACTGAAGCATGAAGAAATAATAAATCTGAACAGACCTGTAACTATGCTGAATACAAACAGTTCTTTAAAGCAGTAATCAAAAACTTCTCAACAAAGAGAAGCCCAGGACAAGATGGCTTAACTGGAGGATTCTACCAAAGATTTAAAGAAGAAATAATACGAATCCTTCTCAAATTGTTGCAAAGAATAAAAGAGGAGGGAACATTCCCTTTGAGTGTTCAATGAAGCCAACATTACCAGATACCAAAACCAGACAAAGACACAACAACATCAACAACAACAACAGAAACCACTACAGATCAATATCCCTGATGAACAGTAATACAAAAATCCTAAACACAATAGTAGCAAACCGAATTCAACAGCATATTAAAAGAATCATACATTATGATCATACATCATTTATATCTGGAAACAAGGATAGTTCAACATACAAAAATCAATCAGTGTAATGTACCACATTGATAAAAACTTGATTGTCTCAATCAGTGCAGAAAAAATATTTGACATAATTCAACACCATTTCATGATAAAAACATTAAACAAACTAGGAATAGAAGGAAACTACTTCAACATAATAAAAGCCATATTTGAAAAGCCCACAGCTAACATCATATTCAACATGGAAAGACTGAAAGCTTTTCCTCTAGAATCAGGAAAAAGGCAAAGATTCAACATAGTACAGGACATTCTAGCCAGAGCAATTAGATAAGAAAAAGAAATAAAAGGCATAAAAATTGGGAAAGAAGAAACAAAATTATCTCCATTTCCAGATGACATGATCTTATATATAGAAAATCCTAAAGATTCTACAAAAATACCTGTTAGAACTAATAAACAAATTCAGCAAAGTTGTAGTATACAAAAATCAACACTCAAAAATCAGTTGCAGGCTTCCCTGGTGCGCAGTGATTGAGGGTCCGCCTGCTGATGCTGGGGATGCAGGTTCATGCCCCGGTCTGGGAAGATCCTGCATGCCGCGGAGCGGCTAGGCTCATGAGCCACGGCCGCAGAGCCTGCATGTCTGGAGCTTGTGTTCCACAACGGGAGAGGCCACAACAGTGAGAGACCTGTGAACCCCTCCAAAAAAGAAAACAGTCCTATTTACTATAGACTCAAAAAGGAGTTAAATATTTTGGAACAAACTTAATCAAGGAGGTGAAAGACTTGTACACTAAAAAATACAAAACATTGTTAAAAAAAAATTCAAAGAGGTTACAGATAAATGGAAAGGCATCGCATACTTGTGGATTGGAAGACTTAATATCAAAATGTTCATACTTCCCAGTGCAATCTATAGACTCAATGCAATACTTATCAAAATTCCAATGGTATTTTTTTGTGGAGATAGAAAAAAATTTCTAAAATTCATATGGAATCTCAAGGGACCCTGAATAGCCAAAACAATCTTGCAAAAAAAAAAGTTGGAAGACTCAGACTTCCTGATTTCAAAATGATACTACAAAGCAGTAATAATTAAGGTGGTGTGGTACTGGCATAAAGATAGATATATAAGCCAATGGAACAAGATAGAGAGTATAGAAATAATCCCTTGCATATATGGCCAAATGATTTTTACCAAGGGTGCCAAGCCTAAACAGTAGGGAAAGAACACCAAGGGTGTTGTGGAAACTGGATGTCCACATACAACACAATGAAGTTGGACCCTTACCTTACACTGCATACAAAAATTAACTCAAAATTGACTAAAGACCTAAACTATTAAACGTCTAGAAGAAAACATAGGGGAAAATCTTTAGGACTTTAGATTTGGCAATGATTTCTTTGATATGACACCAAAAGCACAAATAACAAAATAAACAGACAAATGGGACTATACCACGAACTTAAAAACTTATGCATGCCAAAGGAAACAATGCATGAAAAGATAGTCTAAAGAATGGGAGAAAATAATTGTAAATCACACATCTGACAAAGGTTAATATCCACAATATATAAGGAATAGCTACAACTCAAAAAAACCCAAAAAACCCCGATTATAAAGCGGGCAAAGGATCGAGGCTAGAGTCACGCTTGGGTATCAGCCATTGTCTTAGTGTGCTAGAGTCCTCAAAGAGTAGCTGCTGACCTTATTCACTGACTGTGGCCCTCATGGCATAGTCAGTCACCAGGTTAGTGACATGCATCAGAGAAAAAAAATGGGCAAAGGAATTGAATAGATAGTTCTCCAAAGAAGATATACAAATGTCCAATAAGCATATGAAAAGATGCTCAACATCAGTGATCATTAGGGAAATGCAAATCAAAATCAAAATGAGACATCACTTCACACCTATCAGAATGGCCACTATCAAAACAAGTGTTGGTGAGGACGCAGAGAGAAGTTGGAACTCTTGTGCACTGTTAGTGGGAATGTAAAATGGTGCAGTTATTGTGGAAAACAGTATGGAGGTTACTCAAAAAATTAAAAATAGATTTACCATATGACCCACTGATCCTGTTTCTGGGTATAACCAAAAGGACTGAAATCAGGATCTCAAAGAGATATGTGCACTCTCATGTTCATTGCAGCATTATTCACAATAGCCAAGATGTGGAAACAATCCAAATGCGCACCAACAAATAAAAGAAAAATGTGATATATACATGCAATGGAACATAATGGAAGTCTTAAGAAAAAAAGGAAATCCTGTCACATGCTACAACATGGATGAACCTCAAGGAAATTATGCTAAGTAAAATAAGCCAGTCACAAAAGGACACATAGTGTATGATTCCACGCATATGAAGTATCTAAAGTAATCAAAATCATAGAAACAGAAAGTACAAATGTGGTTACCAAGGTGGGAGGAGAGGGAACCAGTATTTAGTGGGTGTAGAGTTCTGGTGTTGCAAGAGAGAAGTTCTAGAGACCTGTTATACAACAATGTGAATATACTTAATGCTACTGAACTGAACATTTAAAAATGGTTAAGGTGGTAAACTTAATGTTATGTGTTTTTTACGTGACGTATGTTCTTTCCCTTTCATAGCAAATAAACATCAATGTTGAGATCCAGAGCAGTTCATTTCTTTGCTTAACATGTTAAAATGAAATAGTCTCAGTTGCTCAGTAGCTGTTAGTGACTTGAATTCTTAATTTTCTTTCATAATAAGTCAACACTAGGAGGCATATTGTTAAAAAAGAAAACTGTTCTGTTCATAAAGCAGCATGTGAATTGGCTTCAGGTAAAGTCTTGCTGCACACATAGCTGCTGTCTTAGTAGGAGTAATCCCAATGCCCTTTTCCATTCTACACCACAGCTCACAAAATAACTTATATGAAAATTCTTCCTCTACAGCACGTTTTCAATGACAGCAAGAAGCAAAAAATCATCAAGTGCTTCAGCCTCTTAGAAATGTTGCACAGATGCCAAGAGCTTATCATACCCTACATATCAATCCCTTCAACTTACTGTAAAGCAAAATGTGTTCCAGTATACACCTTTCAATTCACATTATATGCTATTGATATTGTGTTTGCACAACAGTATCATTTGACAAAGGAATTTTGCCAACAGTTCCATCTGATTTAGCACTAACCATATTTGTCGTTAACTTGTGGTTGGCTTTATAAACTTCTCATCAGTGGTTTGACAGGTACCTTTTTTCATTATCAGGAGTTCAGTGCTGAATGGTACCTTAGTAATTCTAATCTTTCCTTTGACTTCATTGATAAAATTCATCAAGTTTGTACTGGAAGGCAATATTTTGTTCCTACTCTGGAAAAAATCTGATTGCTTTAGCAGAGAGGTGACTGCTTTCTCTGGCGATCATATAAAATCTTTAATGGCTTTAGTCCTCTGTGTTAGACAGGAGCTTTTTTTTTTATATAGGTGATAGAAATCCACCTCAAAGTAGCCTAAGGAGGGTGGGAAGGAACGTATTGACTCATAACTAAAAAGTACAGAAAAGGCAGAAAAATTGAGGAATGTTGCCTCCCGATGCTTAAAGAGCATTGTTAGGACTCTGTCTCTCCCTTACCACCTCTTGACTCTGTGTTTCTCTGGCGGTTTCATTTTCAGGCAGGATGTTTACATGTGATAGCTGAAAAGTTGCATGATCCTTGTGACTTGGGATCCCAGAAGAATAGAACCCTCTTCTAGTGTCTATATATAGATAAAAAACATAGAGAAGACTCTGGTTGTCCTGTTTAGGTCACATGCCCATGTTGGACCCAATGACAGTGGCCCAGGGTATAAATGATTTTGATTATCAAGCCTAGACCATATGCCCACACTTATGGCCAGATTCTATTGCTAGAAGTGAAGGAAAGAATATAAACACAACATATTTTTCTTTTACTGCAGATGTATTTTTTTAACATCTTTATTGGAGTATAATTGCTTTACAATGGTGTGTTAGTTTCTGTTGTATAATAAAGTGAACCAGCTATACATAAACATATATCCCCATATCTCCTCCCTCTTGCATCTCCCTCCCACCCTCCCTAACCCACCCCTCTAGGTGGTCACAAAGCACCGAGCTGATCTCCCTGTGCTATGCGGCTGCTTCCCACTAGCTATCTATTTTACGTTTGGTAGTGTATATATGTCCATGCCACTCTCTCACTTTGTCCCAGCTTACCCTTTCCCTTCCCTGTGTCCTCAAGTCCAGTCTCTACATCTGCGTCTTTATTCCTGTCCACTGCAGATGTATTTGATGAAGTCTCATAAAAAATAATACAAATAAAAAATAATACCCAAGGGGCAAATAGATTACTGATTCTGTAAAATTTAATTATCAGAGATTTGTGGTTGTATTTTTTTGTACTTTCTTTTTTACTTAATTGCATAAAATCACCACATTCACAGATATTTGGAAAGAAGCTCTTCACTTTATGTCTAAAATTATTTTGAGTTGAAGTATTTGTCACTAATTTTTCCACAACATTTAATTTCAGTAATCCACTCTTAAACCTTTGAGTTATTTATTTGTGTAGTGAGAATCTAAAATTATATAATAGAAACCAATAAAATATAAATTTAACATAAACAAAAATACTCTGAAATGATATAAAAATATGTTTACGAATCCCAAACTGCACCATGCTAACTGAATATTAGTCAAAATTAAGTGACCAAACAGACCTTATGACTCATGCACCAACTTTGAGTAAGAGATTTTTATTAAGAATATGGAGAAATTTGGGGAAAATCATAATTTTGCCTGATAATTATATCAAGTCTTTAATGGCTTTAGTCCTCTCTATTAGACAAGACTTTTTTTTAAACGGGTGATAGAAATCAACCTCAAACTAGCCTAAGGAGGGGTAGGATAAAATGCATTTCATTTCAAATCTATGAAATATAAGTAAAGAAAATATCTAAGTGTTTTTCTTTGAGAACTACTCAAACACCTCCTGACCTCTTGCTAAACTACCACAAGCCACACTCTGAGAATTAGTGCTTTCTCCTACAAGGGTATTTTCAAAGTCACCTCCTCCAAGAGCTTGGGTACCACAACTATCTGTGAAGCTTATAAAAGACATTGATTGACAGACTTAATTCTGACTAACCAAATAAGGCTTTTCCTGGGTGATGCTCAGAAGTCTCTATTTTTAAATAGTCACTGTAACATACCCATCTTGGCATCTGGCAATGGGATTAATTTAGGAATCACACCCTAAAGTATTCTCTCTCCACTCTATTCCCTGAGGTCAAGCAACTTAACTTGTCCATTTGCCCTGTCTGTATCCCTCCTCGGTTCTCATCTAAACCTATCACATGGCTGAGTCCTCACCACAGGATACTGTGGGAAGCAGTCCCCCAAAGAGGTAACTCATAATCCTTGTGGAAGTTTTATCAGCAGGTAGGACAAGGAAAAGCAGCTTTAGGGGGCCTGATCACCAGGCAGTTTGTCTTTACCCTCACCTGCTCTGGATCCAATAAAACTAGTTGTCTATGCCTCTTCTTCTACTGCACTTCATGAAGAAAGGAATTCTGGTGCTCAAGGAAGGTCACTCCATTTCCTACATAAAAGTTACTCTAGGAATAGGGGAGGGGTGATGAGGGATGAAATAAAAATGCTCTGAAATATAGGTGGGTACATGTTTCTTGTCTCTTCTATTCATCTCTGTCTTCATTATCTGGGTCTCGGATATATTACACAATATGTCCTTCCTGCAAAGTACAACCTGGGCAGAGAAATAAGTAAGTGGCACTTTTCAAGGATTTGGCCAGCATATATTGAGATGCAAGCTGAGGGCTTCCTGGTGGCCAAGCAGGGAATGGTCAGTGCTGCTTCTATAGTCTTAAGCAATTCAGCTCTGACCCCCAAGCTGCAAATCTCACTAAGCCAAATGAGAGCTCTGTGATTGAAAAGATCTGCCCTACTCAGAAGGCTGTTTGGTATCAGGTCATTGTCACTAGGTTATACACTTAGGGAGGAGGTAGGTGGTGTTCCATACTTTAAGCAGTTGGTGAAAGTATTCCTTCCACCTGCAAAGAGCACTTTCAATAAGGAGAATGGAAATAAATAAATAGGTTCTGCCTTTTTGCATATCTGCTGCTAGTTTAGGAATCAGCAAATTGATGGCTGCCAGCCAAACCCAGCCTGCAGCCCGTATTTATACAGCCTGGGGGACAGGGGCTAAGTATGGTGTTTGCCTTTTTAGGTTTGTAAAAATAAAACAAAGAAGAATATATGACCCACAAAACCTAAGATAGTTACCATCTGGCCCTTTACCGAAAAATTTGCTGACCTTTGGCTTAGAGTCCTTTGAGACTGGTGTACCTGGTAACTTCCTGGCTGGCCCTCCTCTTAATTGGACTCTCCCTGGATCTACCATGAAGACCAACGGAGAGTCATTTCTGACCTAGTTCACATACCTGTCCTCCATTTACCAAATCCCTCTGGTGTGCAAGTAAATGTTCAACAACCAGCAATCAGAACAAAAAAGCCCTGATTTGTAGCATCTGCCGGTTTCTGTGGTGTAAATACTCTCCTCCACGGCTGGTTTCAAGCTACCAGCATGATGTTACTGAGCACAGAATTGGGAAGAAAGGCACACATCAGATCTCACTAGATGGTAGGAGCTGACTCCAGCAACCACTGCCCAGTCCTGAGAGGTGTGAGGCATCTGGATTACTGGAAAGAGAATCATTCCCTGGTTAAATATTCTTAAATTCAAATCAAGTCATCACTACTTAACTAGTTGGATGACCTTCAAAAATTCACTTAATGTCAACGAGCTTGTTTTTTCATGTGCAAATTTGAAATAATGCTACATTATTATCTCAGAGAGAAGGATTTGGGAAGAGTGTACAAGCAAACATACCACACAGCATTTGGGACACACCTTCCCCACTTTTCCTCCACTGGCCCCATAGTAGGGTGGAGGTTTCCTCTTCCCTCCTCCATCTTCTCTACAGCTCACTCTGCTTAGGCCAGAACTGGATGGGAGTCCAGTGGATCCTCCTTCTGGGTCTGTTGTGGAGGTGTTTGGGCCCCAGGAAAAGTTTGAGGTCTGAGAGAGTTGGCTGGGGCCTTATGAGCGGGACAAGCACAAAACTTTGGGTGAGTTGTCCTGAGGATGTCCTTCAAAAGAGAAAATAGTCACTGGATTCCACTTTAAGGGCTGAGTTCCAGTCTTATTTTGCTCTGTATCTACCATGGCTGGCACAATTGCATGGAAATAGGAGCCATTCAATATATAATTGCTGGATGAGTGAATGAATGCTGATTGTATCTGCCAATACATGAATGCAATCCTGATCGAATACCGATTAAGAGACTGGGCTGTGAACAGTCTGAATTTGAATACAGCTTTGTCCCTTACAAGCTCTGTATCTTTGGACAACTTACTTAACCTCTGTGGACTTCAGTTTCATCATCTATAAAACAGATAATAGTATCTACTTTCAAGAATTGATTTAAAGTATTTACTAAAATAAGTCTGGAACAATATAAGTGCTCAACAATGTAAGCTATTATTATCTTTCTCATCAAAGTCAATGTTAACAACTAACACTCATTGATACCCCCTATGCCTCATGCTCTTCTTTTAATCTATTTGTCGGTTCATCATTTCAAGGAAAGGAGGCCACAGTACAATAGTACCACTCTAATATGTCAAGATGCCTAATTTTAATAGAACAGATTCATCGTAGCCAAATATTTCTATTCTTTTGGTCTCTCATGCTCATCCGATTTAAGAAGCAAAGGCTGTGATGAAATCAAAACAAGTCTGAATTACAGCAGCAAAAGATGTTAAATCCTGATGCCCACTCTTGCCTCTGAAATGTTCTCTGCCTCACAGACATGTCTGCTCTTATCTCATCTATGTCACTATTCTTAATTCTTAGACTTTATACCTTGGGTAAGATATAGGAGAGATAATGGTTAAGAAACAGAATGTTCTTCTGTAAATATTATGATATGGTCATTTTGATGCTTTGTGGAAGCGGTAGTATGGGGTAGCATTCGACTTTTAGCCTTTATTTCTCTCAGTAACTAATGTGAGAAATGAATCTTCTCCCAGGATGGCCAGCCTTCACCCCACATCTGGACATAGTCTCATTCCTGACCCGTAGTCCAAATATTTTACTAATGCCAACTTTATTGTGGGCAACTTGCTGTTAAATCCTGCAATTAATCTTTGGTTTATAATTAAGTAACTGGATTTAGATTTTGGCTTAAATTTGTGGCTTTCTTGCTTTTGAGTTGGGCTGTACCTTGTGTAACAACTGGCACCATAAAATACCCAATGTCTTGAACCACTTTGGCTTAGGACAATTGTCTTGCTCCATTAGCAAAACAGTAGAAAATATTCTGGGAAATGTGGCATAATTCTTCAAATTTTCATCCATAAAAATAGAAGAAATAATCCTTATTGATGTCACTAGTGGAAAAAAGTATAACAGAAATCAAAGGCCATTTCAAAACTAAGAAATGAATCAAGAGTCGGACATGGAATAAAGTAAGGGCAAGGTAACTCTCAGAGTTGGGACTTGCAGATAGGTTACAGGTGATGGATGAATTTGGTAGCAATTTTACTCGCACATAAAAGCTTTTGAAAGAACCAAGCTAGTCTGCCTCTGTTTCTTTCTTTCTCTCTCCCTCTCCCTCACCCCTTTCCTCCCTCCCTCTCCCCTCTCTTTCTCTGTTTCTCTCTTTTCGTCTCTGTCTCTCTGACTCTCTCTCTCCTCCCTTTTGGTGGACAGGCATATGTAAATGTCAAAATGTAACCTAAAACCAACTTTTAAAATTTTTATCTACATTCTAAAAATTGTCCTGAGGTTATTTGTGTTTGCTTTTTGATTTACTTATATCCAATACTTTTCCATCCCTGCAATGTCTAACTGACATTTCTTAACAGTTTTTTTCCTAGTCCCCTACACTCAATATCACACACTATTCTTTTTACGTTGGAAGGTAATTCTGAGTTCACCTCTCTCCTGTTTTTTTTTTTTTGCAGGGTTCTAGCAGCCATGAATAAACTTTCACATGTAATACTTAACTCTTTTTATAAACAGAAATTGTACAATAAAAACTGAGGTCCCCTTCCATTTAGGGGTCTGAAAAGGAATTCAAGGGGCTCTCACTGGTCAAATATGGGGCAATGTGAACTCCGAAAAGAATGACTGCAATTGTTTGAAGCACATTGAATATATAAAAGTCTCCGAGTTTATGGGAGAGAGGGAGAGGGAATGAGAGAGAGAAGAAATCTCATTTGTCATCACTGGAGGTAGGAAGCACAGAAACACCTTACTCTAAATGTTGATAATTAAAGTTAAAGAATTCGCATTCATCTTGCTTTTCCTGTGTGAATTATATTCAGGGAAATCAAAGAGCTTGAACTGATGAAGGAAAGTTCTACTTAACAGAATTGTTCTAGGGAACAAATGTGGAAAGAATTAGAAAATCACCAGCTTTTAAGCTCCTAATGAATTTGTCTATTTAGATAATAATTATTAATAGATGCTAAAGTAATTACAGATATTCACAAAGTGCCCAAACATTGCCCCACAAATTACTTACTGGCTGTAAGAGGAAAGTGCATCTACACAATGGGGAAGTCAGCCTGCCACCACCCAAACCCACTCAGCATCACTATAAGCGGGACAGTAGGCAACTACATGCCTTCTGAACACTTCATGCAACATGAAGCGTTTTTGTCCAAAATGTTGAACCAGAATCTAATTGAGACTTCAGATCTATTTCTATTTTATAGGAAACCTAGAAGTGTAATGAAACAAATTAACTAACACCTTGGGGAAGCAATAAGAAAATTCAGAAGATGGGTTATTCTGCAGAACAACTGCCTCATTTTTCAACAAGTCAATGTCAAAAAAGCAAAGGAAGTTGTGAGATAACTGTTCTAGCCTAAAAGAGATTTAAGAAGTAGAATGGTGGTTGCCAGGGGTGGGGGGTGGAGCAACGTGAAGTTGTTCAGTGGGTATAAAGTTTCAGTTGCACCAGATGAATAAATTCCAGAGAACTTCTGTACAATATCATGCCTATAGTTAATCCTACAATGTGCAGTTAAAAAATTAAGAGAGTAGATCTCATGTTAACACACACACACACACACACCACAAACTAAACAAAAATAACCAATTTGCACAAGGAAACTTTTAGAGGTAATGGATATGTTTATTACATTGATTGTGGTGATGGCTTCATGAGTGTTACACATTTTGTTCCAGATAAATTTATAAAGTCTAGTCGAAACAACCCCCATTATACTCTGATCTAATTCACTCTGACTTGTTTTTTACAGACGACGTGTTTTTCTGCTTAGTTGCATATCCACACCTGGTATTTTTCTCTTTTAAGAACACTCGCCTTTACACTCCCTTCTTTGTAAGCATTCTTCATTCCAGAGAGAAGGTCACAGTTCGATAATCTTGAGAACCACAGAAGCCCATCACAAGACCAAGTCCTGACGATCTCCAGATGATCTCTGGATGGAAGGAATGCAGGCCCTGCACGTACCCTGATCCTAATCAACAACCCTGTTCCCTGAACCATTACTATAAGACTCCTCAAAACAGCCCCCTTCCCCGGGCTGGGACACACAGTTTTGAGTGCATTATCCTGCTGTGGCCCCCCTTTGCTTGGCAAAGAAATAAAGCTATTCCTTTCTGCTTCACTCAAAACTTTGTCTCCGAGATTCAATTTGGTGCTGGTGTACAGAGACCAGAATTCGGTCACAATATGTCCAAGCTCAAATTGTACACATTAAATATTTACAGTTTTTTGTATACCAATTATACATCAATAAAACTGTTTAAAGAAAGAAAAATTTAAGAGTTGTAAGATCCAATTATTAAAATGTATGATTATTTATTGAATCCTGGCCTGAACTTGTAAAAGATGTTTTGGGGACAATTGGGGAATTTTGAATATGAACAGGATACTTGATAGAACTAAGATAATACTGTAAATCTTGTTGGGAATGATAATGGCATTGATCTTAAGTAAGAAATGCCATGTTTTAAAAAGGAGAGGCATACACACACATTTGGAAATTAAGTTTCATTTGTCTGACATTTACTTTAAAATACTTTTGCCAAAACAAAACAAGTGGAAAACAAATGGGACAAAACTAAATAGATGGAAAAAATATAGTAAAATTCTAATCATTGTTAAAACCAGATGTTAGGTATCTGAGGATTAATTATATTAGTCCATTCTACCTATTTATATAAATGTTTGAAAATGTTCAATAAAAAGTGAAAAAGAATATGAGGGTCCATAATCCCTTTGTTACAAGGAAATGGATGAAGTCACATCCATCATTGCTTTTCTCATGGTGAGTTGAAATCCACAATAAAGGTAGTAAATCTGGCAGAATTTCCAATGAAATTGCTGTGATTATAGGTACGTATAGTCATTAGTGTAACTGAGATGTTCAGGCTTCATTTATCTGTGACAAAAATTACATGTCACAAATCCTATTTTTAAAAAATTTGAAATAAAGATATATATAAATATATAACACATATATACGCTAAAAACAAGGCTAAGTACAATAGAATGGTATCACATGGAATACCACTCCCTCCAAAGAGTTAATTATTTCTGTTTTAGGTTGGCAGGTGGTATACCATACATTTAAGTTCATACTTCTTATTGATTATACTGACATTAGATGGAATTCATTGAGTTGTTATTGGGAAAGATGAGGAATCTAGATCACTTCCAGCTTCTTTCTTCCACTGTAAGATTTGTTCCTTATATTACTACTTTTAGTGCTTCTGTGGATTGTTTTTTTTATTACGTTAGATAATACAGTCAAACCTCTATTTCATGTTAGATCACCTGTAGTCAGTATGTCTTCACTGCCAGCAGGTACGATAAATAATAATACGCCACTACTTCTTCCTTCCTTTCACCTCTCTCCCAACCCAACCAAAGAAATGGCAGAAATAATATTTTTAATGAATAAATTAATAACAATTTTAGGAAACAAGGAAGAGAACCAACAGCAGATGGAAAATTTTTGAGCATTTTCTGAAAGTCAGAAAACAAGGTCACTCCTCAGGGGTATGGGAGGCAGCAGCTTAGTGCAGGAGAAGCTTGGGTGCCAAGGACCCTGGGGAGTGGGGGAGCTGTCTGGTTGTGCCTTTGTTCTTCTCCACATTGCTTTGGGTGGACTCTTGCCCATTCTGTCATCACTACAGGTCCCAGGTATGAGTCAGGGGTGGCAGTGCCCGTCAGAACCATTGGATCCACTTGGTCAGGGAAAGTGTTTAGAAGAGTTACACACAGTTTCTGCCTCCCCAGATCTGGTGGAGGGCCTGCAGAGTGAGTGCATCGAGCCTCATGTGACCACCTGACCCAGGGCTCAGCCTGCTTCCGGTGGCTGTGGCTGCTGGGGGTCTCGGGCCACAGCGTGCATGTCACGCGTCTCCTCTCAAGCAGTTTCCTGGCCTTGTTCCTCAGCTGAGAACCTCTCAAGACAAGTAGTCTGTGGTCCCAGCCCTCTCTGATGCCATCCCCCCCACACCAGGTCCTTCTGGAAGCCCCATACTTCTCATTGGTACCCGAGTGGCTCTCCCCTAATGCAGGTGACACACTGGAGACAGCCTGGCTGTGACAGCTATGAGTGAGCCTGTGCCCCGTGTCTGACCCCCCATGGCTTTGCACTGTTCCTGACAAAGGAGGAAGCCTGCAAGGTCAAGTGGCTACCCAGGATGCCCAGGGTGAGTTCAGGCCATGGGGGGTCTGGGGAGTTGACTGCATACCTACCACTTATGAAAGATTTTTAGTATTGATATTATTTCTCTTCCCATAATCACCCCTGAGGGAGGTAGTAAGACCATCCCATTTTACTGATGAGAAAACGGACACAGAAGGAGGTTAAATAATCTGCCCAAAATCACAGCAATGGTCAGTAGCTTGGACCAGATTTGAGAGGTCTGACTTTAGAGTGTTTTCCTTTAACAACTGTATTTCCTGCCCATGAATAGAATTAGGATAGAGGATTAAGTAGAAAAGAGAAAGGCATGCCAAAAGAAAAAGGAAATAGAGGGTACAAAATAATGGTATCCCAGAAATGCGAGCAGCATAGAGGAAAAGTTTGACTAGAAGGAGATAGCATTAAAAAGAGGAGGAGATAGGAAGGAAGTGGAAAGAAAGTCTGCAGTTTCAACCCTTGTTTATATATTGTACCTGGAAGATCCCTGTTCTTGCATTTATTAGCAAAACTTCTATTTAAGCTTAATTTTCCTACATAGTTTAAGGAGTTCTGTTTATGAGACAACACATCATTCCCTAACCTTTACAGAAAATTTGCAATTTATTTAAGAATTGTGAGGAGGAAAGGAAGGAAAGAAGGAAGTGAAAAGAAGAAAGGAAGGGAGGGAGAGAAAAAAAGGAAGGAAAGCATGGAAGGAAGGGGAGAGGGAGGGAAGGATTACTAATTTTTGAAATCCCAAAGTGTGGAAAGCATAGAGTTGGAAAAGTGTTACCAAAAACACAGTAATAAATGATCCATTTGGTCAGGAAGAGGGAGAACAATTCAAGGTTACATCATATGGCAAAATTTCCTGAGGGCTTCAGAAGGAAAGAGTCTCACAATGGATTTTGTACGCAGTTATTAATTCCCCTGGGCATGTACCAGCTATATCCCCAAATCTGAGTTATCTTCATAAGGTGATTTACTTTGGCCTGCCCAGAGAGATTGTTATGAAACTGGATTAAAACATCTAATATAGTGAGTAAGCAAACACTTCCTCGCTTTACAAAGTCTTTGGGGGGCAAGGAAGGGGTCACAAAAATGATCCAGGCAACTAGTACAAACATCAGTATGGAAGATAATGTATGTTTCCTTCCAGTGTACAATACATGGTATGAATCTTATTATAGGTAAATATGAAAGAAATTTCATGAACAATTACAAGTAACATGACACCCCTTGGTGCTGACACTGCCCCTTTCCATTAGATCTCTTGTGCTCAGAACCCTCTCCTGACTGGTTCCAAGTTCTTCCCAGTTCTTCCCAGCTGTCATCTCTTTGTAGCTCTGAATTTATCAACAATGCTTTCTATAGAAGGGGAAAATGAGAAATGAAGAAACTTCCTAAATTTCCTCTAGAAAAATAAAATGTCAAACTGGTTGGAGACAACATACACAATCCTAAGGATGAGAGACCATTACTATCTCCATTTGACAGATGAGGAACTGAAAATTCAAATACGATAAATAAAATAGTCAAGGTCACATGAAGGGTAAATCAGTAACCTGAGATTTAATCCCAAATCTGTACAGATCTTAACCACAACACTGTTCTGTTTCTCATGCCATTATGACAGCCCACTTCCCAGTTACACTCTCAACCTTGAGTCAACTGCAGAGTGGAAGTCTCTTTCCCCTTATCCCACCAGAGTGTGTGACACCATAGAGCTTCAACATGTTGACATTGAAAATATTCCATTCACTTCTGCTTGTAATGCTATAGCCAACAGTTAGGGTCTATCTTTGCATTCTTTTTCCACCATCTTTTTCCTACCACTCGGCCAGTCTTTTGCCATACACAGGCCTTTGAAGTCCAAATGTTACCTGGCTACACCAAATGAAGAGACTTGCATACCCTGTTACCATAGTTAAGTACCTCTGAACTTTCTACTAGCCCAAGCAGGAACTTCATAATCCTCCATTGCACTACCTCTGAACAAGAAGTCTTCCCATCTGTTTCTGAACATCCTCAAATGGGTGCCTCATGTGTGCCTATGAACCATCTGCTGGTCTTTTCTGTGTTTGCCTCTTCCACCCCTCTCTGTTTTGGTTCATGCCTGCTGACAAGCAATGCTTGCAAAGGTACTTGAAGGAGCATCATTGGGACTTCCATGGCTTTATTTTACACTCTGGGTAATGTTGCCTTCAGAAACTGTCTCCTCCTAATGCTAATAAAGCTAGTGATCCTTGGCTTGCCGCAGTTGTGCTAGATTTCAGGTTACAGGTCAGGAGAATACCCTAAAACTCTATGCTACACTTTTGCACTGGGGTCCTGTAGCAGCATTGTTTGTGCCATAGCTCACAAAAGTATTTTGTCCACACGACAACATCTGAGGTCTAGCTCAGCCAGGCAAAATTCCTTGCTGCATGTTATTAAATCATGCAATCATAGGACTCAGAGTTAAAGGGGATGGTGAAGAGCTTCTGTGTTAACCTCGTACGTGGTGCCAAATTCCCATTTAAATCAGTGGTTTTCAAACTTTAATGTGTATCAGAATCACCTGGAAAGCTTGTTAAGTCACAAGTGTTTCTTGCAGTGTGTACCGACAACAAATTTTCTTAGCTTATTTTACCTGAAAATGCTTTATTTTACCTGAATATGCTTTATTTTACCTTCATTCCTGAAGGATATCTTTTGCCTGGTATAGAATTCTGTGTTGACAGTTGTTATTCATAAGCATTTCAAAGCTGTTGTTCCTCTGTTTACTGGCCTCTGTTATATACAATAAGAAGTCAGCTATCATTTGAGTCATTATTCACTTTTTATGTATTGTGTCAGTTTCCTCTGTCTACTTTGAAGATGTTCTCTTTATCTTTAGTTTTCAGCAGTTTATTTCTAATGTGCTTAGGAGTGGTTTTCTTCAAATCTATCCTGCCTGGGGCTCTATGAAGTACTTGAATCTATAAGTTTATTTCTTTTTCTAAGCTTAGGACATTTTGGGTTGTGATTTCTTTACCCCCCCCTTATTTTCTTTATTCACTCTCTCCTTTCCTTATGGGACTTTTTAAAATAAAAAGCAAATGGAGACCAGCCTTGAAATTCCCTGAGCAGACAAAACTACTTTAGTCATACAAGCAAAGTTTAATTTAGCTTACTTTACAAGAATAACTTGACCTAGGTCATTTCTTGTTTATGACTCTGGAAATCATAAGCAAAACTTAAACTGTTGATATGAGGTAACCACTGACCAATTCCCTATCATTTAAGAAAATTCTAATGTTATAATTAATCATGTGAAGAATAAACAGTCACTGTCTCCTTACCCTGGAGCCTCATCCCATGTTTGATTTGAATGCTCCAGGTTCACAAACTGTCTTTTTGCTGTGTACATAATAAACTTTTACTAATTACTACTTTGGTGATTCATTGGTTTTACCTTGGCTGTTTCTGAACTTTTGACAGATTCCAACTGCATCTATGTTAAACTTTATGATACTGTCCCTGAGTCTTGGTTCATCTAAAATTTTTTTTTAATGTACTGGATAACTATTGATTTATCTTTAAGTTCACTGACTTTCCTCTATAAGCGTCATCCTGCTTTTGAGTACATCAGTGACTTTTTAAACAAATCTTAGTTCTAAAATTTACATTAAAAAATTAGTGTCTATTTCTCTGCTAGTATTTCCTATGTTTTTATGTATTGCAAGGATTTTTTCTTCATGTCATTGAGAATAGTTTAAAATCTGCTCATTCCAACATCTGAGTCATCTTAGGGTTAGTCTCCACTGAATTTTTTTTCCTCCTGAAAATGAGTCACATTTTCCTGTTCTTTCATTAATAGAAATGTCTGGGATTGAATTCTAGATATTGTAAATATTATGTTGTAAAGACTATGGATTCTGTTATATTCCTCTGATAAGTATTGCTTATTTATTCTTATTGTTTTAGCACTCATTTGACTTGGTTGGACTCACACTGCAAACCTGTTCCTTGGGAAGCAGTTCAAATCTCAGTTCAGTTCTTTATCCTTTGCTGAGCAGCTTGGAATCTGCCTTGTACATGCATGGTCTGGGGACAGCCAGAGATTTGTTTAAAGACTGTACACAGCATTTGGGGGATATCTCCCTCTATCTCTCTCATTTCTAGGGTTCTCCTCTTACTTTCCAGTTTCTTTCTATTGGCTATCTTTTCTGGCTCTTCAAGTCAGAAAAGTGGAAGATTTGCTTTAGGGGTTTTAGATGCCCTGTGTAGTACAGTCTAAAATTTTCCTTAGGCTCAAAGCTGTGAAGACAAGAAACACACCAGTACTGTTCTTGTTTTTCAAATATCAACCCCTTTCCAGACTCTGCCTACTTTTAGTTTCTCTTCCTTCCACGCTAGATTTTATAATAGTTATTTGTGTGAAAATCTGCTCATTATAAGCTTACTTAGCCATACTAGAACTAGAACCTCCTCTAGTGATTTGAAAAGTATGCATTCTATTTCTCATTTTAATATTAACACTAAAAATGTTAATATACCTTGAATTTTTATTTAGGCATTAATATCTAGAGTTAATCAGTATCTGTGGCTTGCCAAAAGCAGAACAAACACCAAGAACCTTAGCAGGGCTTGTTTCTATCTTCTTTACTTCACCATCATCTATATTGAGATCATCTGGGATTCTCAATATAGATTATTAACCTTTTACATTTAGGCTTCTTTAGTTTCTTTGCTTGCCCTTGCTTCTTATGACGTGTGTCTTCTCTGAATTCATTTATTTCTCCTTTTGGAGTATATCCTCTAATAATTCTTGCAGAGTATGAAGTTGGTAACCCTTTTGATTTAGTTTAATTTTTTAATTAAACATAAAGGTACATAGATTAATGGCATTTGTCTGACAAAGCTTGTAATGCATAAGAGCAATCCCCTACATCCTTACTACTTAAGTTCTGCTTTCTAGACTTATTATCTATTTTTGATATATTCATTAGCTTATTAGATAGGGAGATAAGTGTTCATTTCTCTTACCCTACTGCCCTCCCATACACACACACACACACACACACACACACACACACATCTTTCCCCTTCTCTTCCTCACAGAAGACTATGATTTTGATTAATTACTCAGGATTTCATATTACTGGGTGTATTAGTTTCCTATTACTGCTGTAACAGATTACCAGAAACTAGGGGCGTAAATGAACACAAATTTATTACCTTACATCCTGTAGGTCAGAAGTAAAATACCAGTCTCACTGGAGTAAAGGGAAGATGTTAGCAGGGCTGGTTCCTTCTGGAAGCTCCCTGTGTTTTCCAGCTTCTAGAGACCACCTGCATTCCTTAGCTCATGGTCCCTTCCTTCATTTTCCAGACCAGCAGTGTAACATCTTTAAATCTCTCTGACTCTTTGACCTTTGCTTTAGTTGCCCATCATTTTCTCTCATGCCAACCCTCCTGCCTCCCTCTTATAAGGATCCTTTTGATTACTTTGGGCTTACTTGGAAAATCTCCCATTTTAAGATCCTTAACTTAACCACATCTATAGGTCCCTTTACAGTGTAAGTTAATATATTCACAGGTTCCAGGGATTAAGATGTGGCCATCTGGGGCAGGGGCTTGGCATAATTTTGCCTACTATACTAGGATTATATAAATCTTTCTATAAATGAATCACGTGGTATACTATGATTAAATTTTCATTACGTATATAATTTATTTTGATAATTATCTTTTGTTGTTTGCTTAATTTTCTATGTACTTACACATTTTTTTCCTATACTCTATGTTAGAATAATAAAACTCTCTTTAATATGTCAAACACTTTGGGTAAACTACTAGTTCCTGTGATGGTTAATTTTGTGTCAGCTTGACTAGGCCACAGTACCCAGGTATTTGGTCAAACATTATTCTAGATGTTTTTTGTAATATTTTTAACATGAAATTAACATTAAATCCATAGACTCTGATTAAAGCAGATTACCCTTCATAATATGGGTGGGCCTCATCCAATTATTTGAAGGCCTTAATAGAAAAAGACTGACCTTTCCTCAAGAAGTGGGAATTTTCCAGCAGACTACCTTTGTCCTCAAACTGCAACTCTTCCCTGGGTCTCCAGCCTGACAGCCTACCCTGCAGATTTTGGATGTTCCAAGCCTGCACAATCTTGTGAGCCAATAAATCTCTCTCTCTCTCCCTCTGGCTATATACACATCCTCTTGGTTCTGTTTCTCTGGAAAATCCTGACTAATACAGATTTTTGTATTGACAGTGGTTCTAGAGGAACAGAATCTTAAGGATGAGTTTTCTGAATTGGTTCTGGGGTATCTGGAATAGGTTCTCTGATCTGATTAGATTTAAAGACACTAATGACTCTATTTCCAGTAATAAAGAATGATGTCTTTGTAAGAGGAGACTAGGACACAGGTTGGTATAGAGGTAAAACTATTTGAAGAGTCATAGAGAAGACGGCCATCTACAAGCCAAGCAGAGAGGCCTTAGGGGAAACCAACTTTGCCAACATTTTGACCTTGGACATCTAGCCTCCAGAATTTTGAGAAATAAATTTCTACTGTTTATGCCACCCATCAATTATGTCTTTACAGCAATTCTGTAATATTATTTCTTCATTCCTAATTTTTTAGCCTGTTCTTATTTAATTGATATAATATTCTGTCCTGTTCCTCTGAGAATATTACTTTGATTTAAAAAAAAATGTCCGGTTCCTTTAATTATCTTATTGAGTGTCCTGTTTGTT
This sequence comes from Orcinus orca, assembly GCF_937001465.1. Classification (NCBI taxonomy): domain Eukaryota; kingdom Metazoa; phylum Chordata; class Mammalia; order Artiodactyla; family Delphinidae; genus Orcinus; species Orcinus orca. Next base: position 91,636,916 of record NC_064566.1, read on the forward strand.
GAGTTTGGTGCTGTTTTATGTAGTGAATTTCCAGAATGTTAGGTGCTTCTTGCTGCATACTCATCTTGTATGAGAGTTTCCCTATTCTAATTTCAGTGGCTGCTAATTTTGGGGGTGAACAATGCTGCCTTAAGCGATTGTGGTACTGAAACAGTAGGCTATATTTCAAGGAGGTAAAAATATTTATTTGGGGAACATGGGTTTCCTGCTTCTTCCTGGGTGCTGCAAGTAGCCTAATATGTTGTCCTTCCTCTCTTGCCCAGGTACCCATATTCATAGTTTTAGCCCAGAGGCTAATGTCCTGTTGGCTGTTCCTTGGTATAAATGGACATGGGATGTCATTGTCCTATGGTGTCAACTCATCTGGACATTCAAAATATATTTCTTTAATCATCTAGGTGTTTCGCCAGGGATCCTCCCTGACCCCTGTGTCTACACCTTCAACTTGAAGTATTGATACTTCCAAAGTCATTGCCACCTTTCCTAAGAGTCCTCTTATATGTTTTGGACAATGATTTCTTCTGTTGATCCAACCCCATGTGTATATTCTAGTTTTCATGGCTTCCTCATGATCACTGGTATACGTTTCTGTTTTATAGTGTGTTTATGAATTTATTCCTTTAAATAATATCTTTTATGCCATTTTTAAGGATTTAGGTCAGGAAGTGGAGACAGGAGTTTGTGGTCAATCCATTCTCCAATTTTTTATCTTTTACTATGCTCTGGAATAGTTTAAGTAGCACCAGAATTATTTGTTATTTTAAGTCTTGATAGAACGTATCTTAAAGAAACCCCCTGAACCTGAATTAGTGGCAGAGTTTTGACTACCTATAATAATTCTTATCTTGGTCAATTTTGATCATTTGTATTTTTTTTAAAAACCCATCTTTTCACATAGATCTTTTAATCTGATACAAATTTGACATAGTAAATTCTTATTATAACTTTAAAACTCCCCTATGTATCTACAGATATGTCTTCCAAATACTGCTTACTTGTGTAATGAGCAACTTTTAGGGCAAAGCTAATTCATCTTGTTTCCTCCACAGTGTACGAGCACAGGGCTTTATATATTTGTTTAGTTTTCTTTTTAATCCCTTTCAAAATGTTCATTGTACTGGCATTGGTCATGGTTCAGGAGACCAAGACTTTGGCCAATGCCAGGTGTGTGGCTAATAATTCACTTTCCTATACACTGCTCGTCTTTAAAGTTATGGCTGTCAGTAGGAAGTAATGAAAGTTGTTAGCATAATCTTCCATTTGCTTCATTTCACAATTACATCATCTTTCGAATAGGTTATTTGTACCCTCATAGGGTTGCTAAGACTCTTCAGCTTCTCTTGGATACACGCTCCAGGAAAAATAAGCACATGTCCCTGTGTGATTCAATGGTCGCTTCTCTGAAGTGTAGCAGGGAGTTTTGCATGTCTCATCTTCCTGTGGTGTTTGGGAAGTTTTTTCTTTTCTTGGCATTTCTAAAAGCATAGTATAGTTTTTCTTTTTTTTTAGCATATTCAGAATAATCTTCTACAAAAGAGCCTCAATTCTATATTTATAAGAATATAAAGGTTTCTCTTTTTTTACCTCTGCTGTTTGGGATCTTTCCAAATCCACTTCTTATGAGTTGTTTCCTTCTATCACTGTATTTTTACAAAAGGATTTCTTATATCTTATGTGAGAATTTTTCTTCCTCACTGATAAGCCAGGTTTGTAGTCCAAATCTATGAGTTTCTAGCTTTGTGAATGTAGGCAAACCCACTTAATTTCTGTGACCACAGTTTCCTCCTTAGAAAAATGGAGGAGTTAAAATTATTTCCATCTCGTAGGATTATTGCGAAGATGAAATGAGATAATGAATGCACATTGCTTAGCGTGGCACACAGGAATCAATAAACATTAGGTGGTACTGTCAGTCATAATCATCATCATTGTTGCCATTTATATTTCAGTTACTTTCCTCTGATATCAAGCAGAAACTCCAGCTTAAACTTGCAAGAGGTATCTGGAGTGATCACCTGCAACAGGAAAGTAACCATGGCACACTGTCCTACAGGCCTTTGTTACAAATATCTGTCTCTCTGAATTTGAGCTTTATCTAAGTGGTCGTATGTGGTCACCATCTGTGTCTGTTTGTGGTGTTCCTGGAAAGCGTGCTTCTAAAACCTACTTCTTCCCTTCTCTCTCTGGAAGTGATAAACTGCCAACCTCTGAGTGCTAGCAATTTGCAAGGTATTGATTTCCCTGACTCCTGCACTCCCTCCTAGAACAGACATACACATGGTAAAACTTGTTTCTTCCTTTACACAATTGGATTTCTCTTATTTTCTGTGTTCTGACAATAGTCTGATTTCGATCTTTGCCCCAGAATTTTAGTGCTGTGTTTTCCTTTTAAACCAGTTCTGTCAGCACTGATATCGGCCAAGGCCCCAAACTCATCTCTGCTGATATCAGTAATATCCCAATCCCATCTCCACCAACATCAGTTAATGCTCAAACCCATCTTCACCAATATCAGCTAATGCTTCAAATTCCTTTCCACATGGATTGGGCGCAGGTGGGTTTGGGGCGTTAGCTGATATCAATGCTGGAAGAATGTTTTTAAAAAAGAAATAGAGCAATACGTTTCTGCAGCAAAGATAAAAATTATAATAATAAAGTATGAAATGAATTAAAATATTAAATTATAAATATAATAGTAACATTTCTTGAGTGCTTAAAATGTGCCAGGCACTCAGCTAAACCCTTTTTTTGGCTTATACCTTGTCATCCTGCCAAACAATCCTTGAAGTAGTTTCTCTTATTTTCTCCATTTTACGGATGAAGAAACAGAGTTGTGGATGGATTAAATCACTAACTCATGATCACACACATCTGTTGAGCAGTGAATCCTGGACACAAGTCTAGGTTTTGAGGGCCTCTAATAATTTGCTCCCCTATGCTTCCCTCTTGAATTCTAAACCGAGAGGAATAAAATAGTCAGAAAGATGGAGATCAAAGATTGGCTCTTTTACTGATATAAGTTGGACTGGAGGGCATGGCTTATGCAGCAAAAATTGGCTTCCCACTTCTCAGTGCCCCTCAAGTAAGATCATGGGAAAGTTTGATTCTGCAGGGCAGACACACCTGACCAGCCTGCTGCCTTATATCACTGTAGGTTGGAGATGGGAAAAATAGAGAGTAACTTCTTGTATACTATTTCTATTACTAAAGAAAATTTGATCTTGTCAGTAAATTATGTGTTATGATGCTTCCTAGCTATGTAATCTTAGCTCTGTGCCTCAGTTTCCTTATCTGTAAAATGGGAATTATGGTCATATTTTCTAATATTGTTTTTATAGTGTAACATGTAAGCATGATTGAAATAGTACCAATCAAACTGGAAAGGTGAGAGAGTTAGCAGAAGAGAATAAGAGTTTTTAGTGAGGAGCTTACTTGGATGTTTAAAATCCATTTATTTTATGCAGAAATTTAGAATTGACAAGACTTTCATCTTTCTAATACCTTTACCAATTTGGTAATGTAGATACTGTTACCTACAATTTCTAGATGGGAAACTCAGGCTCAGGTGGATTAGGTGGGCTAAAGTGGAACAGTCAATACATAGCAGAGGTGGAAAGATAGTCCAGACCTTTGCCTCATCATCTATTTCCTTTTTTTTTTTAAACATCTTTATTGGAGTATAATTACTTTACAATGTTCCTATTCCTTTTTATTTTTCTTTTTGGCTGGGCATTTTAGATATGCTTTCTATTTAGTTAGTGTAAATATTTTTCTTTACCAAAGCTAGGAAAGAGTGTGTTTCTCCATCCTTTCTTTGTTTCTGTGGATTTTGCTTTCTTAGCTGCTCCTGGAGCCCTTTGTACATGAGCTGATTTGCTGAGAGAGCAGGAGTGCTTCCCCTATTAAATTGTGCCTGGTGTGAATGTGGTCTTTGGCATTCACTTTCCTGTAAATTCTAGATAGAGACTTTGTCTTCAAAATATCATTTGTACACACTAGATATACACCAAAGTTTGACTTTACCCTAGGAATCTGGCCAAAAAAACTGGTATTCAGCCTTGGCTTCATCATTAGTCTTAGCCTTTGTATGTTAGAGTAGACTAGATATATGTTTAAACGTAACTTTTGCCACCTTTAACTTGTCCATGATCAATAACAGCTTCGTCCTGTGGTTTACTATTATGTCTAAATGGTTTAGCAATGTGAGTAATACAAACATGACGTGTTATTCAGATTTTTCGCTGATACCTTTAAATGTAAGTGAGCATTCAAGATGTTACGTAGAATGAAAATCTCTGTGTATTTTATATACGAACATTTTCAGCCCATTAAAGTTATGAAGGCATATTTATTATTGCAATTATAAAATGGAACAATTATGAAGGCTCTTCACTTTTTGTACAAAAATAATTAAGAATATTTAAATATAAAGATATAAGTTAGTAGTTAATACAAAAATTAAGGGAAGCTGGGTAACTTCAGGAAGTTATCCTTGGTCGGCAAATAACTACTTATAAGAATTTAAATAATACAAAGCAGAATAATAAAAATATGATTATGCCATAGTTCTAATATTTATAACATGACTAGATATTAAAATAGGCTTTAAGAACCATATTTAAATCTTAGTTTTGTAATTCCATTTAGGCCATGATTCTCTCAAGGAAAGTTTCTTTTGGGAATTCTTTATGTCTTGTGAGAATGAAGTACGAATGTCAACTTTGTGACCTTCAAATTTCACGAGAAGAGAAAACTCCAAAATCACATAGAAAAACTAGTTATAATAAAGAATAATAGAGTAGAATACAAGAAGGAAACACTAAGGAAAAATTAGATGTCTCTCAATTTCTTGTTCTTTTACCTTTTTTTTTTTTTTTTTTTTTTTTTTTTGCGGTACTTGGGCCTCTCACTGTTGTGGCCTCTCCCGTTGCTGAGCACAGGCTCCGGACGAGCAGACTCAGCGTCCATGGCTCACGGGCCCAGCCGCTCCACAGCATGTGGGACCTTCCCTGACCGGGGCACGAACCCGTGTCCCCTGCATCGGCAGGTGGACTCTCAACCACTGCCCCACCAGGGAAGCCCTCTTTCACCAATTTTAATGAGTTACTTTATCTCACAAATGTGCTATATAGGAGCTGACCACGCTAAGCAAATACTGCTCCTGTGGTCACACGATAAGCTTAAAATGTCAAATTTCACTTTTAAGTTTAGTGATAAAATTGCAATAATAATATTTTTTCTATATTATAAAAATATAATAGATTTTGTATAAATATAAATTTTGTGTACACATAAAGTAATATATTTTACATCCCACAACTGCCTTCTATAATGTCTATTTGGCTTGGCTTTAGCTGAATAGTGGTTTTCACACTTGACCTTTGGGCATTTGGCTAAAATCTATATTTGGTGAACTTCTACTACAAACGATCTTGTATAATTTTGGCAACCATGTTGTACCCTCAGCAGTGGGGTGCTGAACCTCATTAAGTGAGTATTCCTACTATGTGGGGTAACTAGTTATGATGATGGATATTATTATAGTATCTTTATTTCTGTTAACTGAGCCAGGATTTTTTGTCAAGAATATCAAATAAACTAAAAACAAAACAAAACTAGAAGCAAACCTCCTAGTAGGAGTTAAGTATTATAAGAAATTCAGTATGGGGCTTCCCTGGTGGCGCAGTGGTTGAGAGTCCGCCTGCCGATGCAGGGGACATGGGTTCGTGCCCCGGTCCGGGAAGATCCCACATGCCGCAGAGCGGCTGGGTCCGTGAGCCACGGCCACTGAGCCTGCGCGTCTGGAGCCTGTGCTATGCAACGGGAGAGACCACAACAGTGAGAGGCCCATGTACTGCAAAAAAAAAAAAAAAAAAGAAATTCAGTATGCCAAATCCAGAGATATAAACCATTTGAGGATTGTTACCAAGACGGGAGATGGGTGAGAGGACAGAAATCCTAAGACCAAGAACTAGTAGGAGATCCACTTCAGGTGCCAAGAATCCAAGCATTTAAAGGGCTAGGAATCAAAAGAGTGCATTTTCCTCTTTTATCACCCTATGTCTAAAGATAGCAAATTTTTATGTCTTGTTCCTATGTTAGCATTGTTATGTCCATCAGAAAATCCAGATTCCCTATCTCTTTGGTTGATTCATAGTCGTATTCCACAAAGATATCACTCTGACCCCTTTTATCTTCAAAGTGATGCTCATGTCTTTTCCCTTCCCTCTACCCAGGTTCTTTCTAGGAATGAAGTATCTATGTAGGCTAGATTACACTATAGTAATGAACAACCTCTAAACTTAGTGGTTTAATCCCTCACAAAAGTCTTTTACTTGCCCTACTTGCCTCCTTTATTTCTAGGTTCCATTAGGTGTCTGACTCCACGGTGATGCCCAGATTCAGGCTGGTAGAGAATCTGTCATCTTGTAGCTGCAGCATCTGAGCACATGCCTTCTTCAATCACCACAGCAGGGAAAGAGAGATGGGGGCAAAACATCTAGACCCTTCACTGCATCTGTATAGAAGTGGTATGTGTTATTTCTGCTCACCTTTCTTTGGCCTGAAATAGTCACAAGTCACATGGACTAATAATTACAATGTTTTGTACACACAGAAGGGGAGGAAAGTTAGATTTTGATGGATACGAATAATGGCTACCACATTCTCTCTTCTAGTCACCAAATATTCAGTTCACTCTTCTCTAACAACCCTCCCCAAGGGAGACAACCTGAAATGTTAGCCAGTTATGGTTTTGAGCTCAAAGCCCAGGACCTCTTCAGGAAGGATCATAGCCTCTACTTCAGATCCAGGCCTGGCTCCTCTTTATCTGGAAATAATGAATGAGAAAGGCAAGTCATCTGTCTGCCATGGACCCAAAATACAGGAAGGGGAAGAAATCCCCGGTCTACGGGAATTCTTCAGTCTCACTGGCAGGCGTTGTGAGGGTCTTCTACCTTGGAAGCTTCCTAGTCCTTTGTTTTTTTGGCCCCAGGCTTTGGGAGATTTTTCTTTTACTGTTTTCTTCTTCAGCCACAGCCGATGATGACTTTGGGAAATAGGCGCTCTATGAGGGCTATGCAGATTTCACAGCCCATGTTCTAGCTAGAAAAGGTCAGGAGCAAACAATTTCTCACAATCTTTCAAAAACGTATAGAGCTTCTTGCCATTTGATTCCAGTCATCTTCATGTGCCAGAAACCACACCCATATTCACAATTCTTTTTTTGCTTATTATTATTTTATTTTAAAACAATCTCAAGCACATAGAAAAGCTGCAAATATGGCACAAAGAACGTTCTTTTTTCTGAGCCATTTGACAGCAAGTTGCTGATCTGATGCCCCCTCGTCCCCTTGTGTGTGCATTTCCTACTAACAAGGATGTTCTCCTACGTAACCAAAATATAATCATCAAAATCAGGAAGTCAACATTGCTATGTTACTACAAGAGGGAGGGGATATATGTTTACATATAGCTGATTCACTTTGTTATACAACAGAAATGAACACATTGTAAAGCGACTATACTCCAATTAAAAAAAAAAAAAGAAACCTCAGACACATTCACATTTTGCCTGATATTTCAAAAATGTCCTTTACAGCAAAAGAATTCAGTTCAGAATCATGAGTTGTTTTCCATTCTCGTATCTTCTTAGTGTCCCTCACTGTGGCCCAGCTCCTCAGTCTTCCCTTCATTTTCATTACATTGACACTTTGGAAGATTATAGACCGATTACTTTGTTCTGTGTCCCCTGATTTGCATTTGTTTCATGTTTGCCCATTATCAGATTCAGGTTGTACGTTTTGTCAAGAATATCACAGAGATGATGCTGTGTTTGTGCCGTTGGGTGACAGTTTGATTCTTTCACTTTGCTCACTTGAATGAGTTGATGTCTACCATGCTTCTCCACTGTAAAGCTATTCTTTTTCCATTTGTAACTAATAACTGTCGTGGGAAGGCACTTTGGAACTACGTGTATACCCCATTTGTCATCAAACTTTCAGTTGATTCATTTATTAATTTGTATTTAGAATACATATGTTTTCCATTTTATTTAATGAATTATAATCCATTGCCATCATTATTATTTTGATAATTAAATTGTCCTAGATTTGATCAGCAAGTGTCCCTTCAAGCAGGCATCTGTGTTCTTTTCACATGTCTTTATCATTCTTTGAGCTACTCCTTGTTTTCTAGGACAAGAAGGTACCCAAGCTCATTTTATACTTTTCTTGCCCCAGCTCTGGAATCAGATGTTTCTCCAAGGAGCCCTGGTTCCTCTTGGTAGAGAATGAGTATGTAGAAACCATGATCTAGGCACTGGTATGTTCATTGCAGTGTCACTCTTCTTAAGCTCTCTCAGAGGATAGAGTTAGGGAATCAGTGGATGTATGTATACACACACACACACACACACACACACACACATAAACATACACATTTACTTCTATCTCTCTATCTATCAATCTATCAACTATCTATCATCTATCTAATATTACATATAACATATATATAAAATCTCCACAAGCTCTTATGATGTATCACAGGGCTGATTCTAATTTTCTCCCTTTTCATATTTAAAGTGCCCTTCTCTGACAATGAGAAACCCATCTCCCATTATCCTTATTTCATCAATCCCTTGGTAATCATCCATTTTTACTGCCCCTTCCCTGCACAAATGCCCTCCTCACTGCACTTAGGCTCTGACAGCCTGACTCGATCTGCCCTTCTCGTGTGGATGCCACCCTCAGCCAACTCAAGAGCTGATACCCATGCTAGGCTGCCACTCCACAAAGACCCCTTCTTAACCCTGCTGGGTCTCTAACTCCCATACTTGGAATGTCCTTTTCACTCTGGGCTCCAAAAGCCCATGACAAGCCATCCTCCACGTGGGGTCTTCTGCACCCAGCTCAGGGTTTGCCATCTTGTGTCTGATGTGCCAACTCCCCCTCCCCCATCACCACGGATGGTCACCTCGGTTCCCATGGGTCTCTGACTCTCTTTGCTAGTGTGTGCTTCCCACAGGGATGTCCTCTGATACCCCACGCCAGCCCACTCCTCCAGCAAGACTCTTCAGCCTCCTCAGGCTCTGACGCCACTTGCCAGGACATTTCCCTCCACAGGGACACCCTCCTCACCATTCTGAGGCTCTGACGCCGACACTCCCTCCTCCAGGTGGACAACCTCCTCGCCACAGTCAGGCTCAGACCTGGGCAGCTGTCCTATGCAGATGCCCTCCTTATTCAGCTCAGACTCCAGTACCCTCCTCTGGGCCACTGTGGCTGCCCCCACCCCGCACCAGGCATGGATGGCCCACCTGCCTTTGCCCAATTTGGCTTTAGGGCCAAATTCTTCAAGAAGGAAAGGAAAGAGAAGAGAAAGATCCCATTGTTCCTTTTGGGACAAATTTCTCATATCTGGTGTGTTTCTTTGCATTTTCCTTCCCAAAGCTCTCTTTCTCTATTCCACTTCTGGGGGCAAGTTTTACCCTTAATATTTGACATGAGTAATTTTATAAAGCTGAAAAAGATTTACTGAGCAATATATCTGTAATCTGATCCTTGCCCTTAGGTAATATAATCTGTTGACAGATTTTATCATCTTCCTTAAAATTGCTTTCTGACTCTTATATTTTACTATTTGGAACCTAGAAGCAGTTGGGTTTTTTTGACCTTGCAAAGCCCCAATTCCTAAATCTCTCAATTTCCTTTCATTTGTGCTTTCAAATTAAGCAATTTTTTCCTGGGCTTATGTCTTTATTATAATACCTAGCCAAACATGACAAATATCACTAAACAAACATTCTAACGTATTTCCCCCTAGAGCTGTAGGTTCACTCAAATCACGATCTATTTCTCAAGTTACATGAATGAGAGTTCTACGAAATATTTGGTCACTATAAACCATGGTTTACAGCCTTTCTAGCCTCTGTTATCAGTGTCCTTGCCAATGACCATCTAACTGTGAAACATGGGCCACCACGTATTTTGAGTTATTATTATTATTTTTTTTACAAAGGCACCCAATTTCTGGCAGGAAATTCTGCATTAATAGGAATGGGTGAGGTTATGTTCTGATAACAAACAATCCAAAGTTTCAGTGTCTTAATACAACAAAAGTTGATTTCTTGATCACATCGTATGTCCTGTTCTGGTTGGTGGGGATAAAGGGAAGGCTCTGTTTGGCATAGCCACTCAGAAACCCAGTCTGTCAGATGTTCTGCCATCTGTATCTACACCATCTGAAACAACTAGCTCCCTAGTTGCCTCAACAGGGTGATGGGGAATGGTGAAGAGTGCATGGACTTTCCATCACCTCACACTGGATATGACATACATCACTTATGGCCACATTTCAATAGCCAGAATTAGTCATAGGGTCCCAATCAACCATGAAGAAGCTGAAAGTGGCCCTTCATATGCCAACAGGGGCAGAACTAGATATTGGCAAACACTAGTATCTTCTGCATGTACATTTCACTAGCAGATTTCAGTTGTGTCTCATTCCAACATGGTTATTATTTATGAAGTGTCCTTCACACTCATTCAGCAGATATTTATTGAGTTCCTATTATTTTCTAGGTACTCTTCTAGGCACTGGTCATATAGCAGTGAACAGAAGAGACAAAGCCCACTTACCCTTATTCTAGACAGACAAATTTTAAATATACAATGTGTCAGGTGGTGATAAATGCTGTGGAGAAAAATTAAACAGAAAAGGAGGCTAGGGCTTTCTGGTGGGGGAATGAGATCTGTAAGCTTGAATATTTCAGTTGGAGAAGGTCTACTAAGAAAGTCACTGTAGTTGGCTGAATAATGGCACCCAAAGATGTCCACGATTTCATTCCCAGAACCTGTGAACGTGTTACCTTTTATAGCAAAAGAGACTTTGCAGAGGTGATTAAGGATCATGAAAAGGAAAGATTATCCTGGATTAAGTTGGTTGGATCAAGTGACAAGGGTCTTTATATGAGGGTGGTAGGAGGGTCAGAGTCAGAAAAGACAATGACAGTGGAAGCAGAAGTCAGAGGAAGGGAGATATGAAGATGCTACGTGGCTGACTTTGAAGGGGGCAGGACTCAAGGAATGCAAGTGCCATCTAAGGTTTGGAGATGTGGAAGGTGAGGTGATCACCTGGGTAAAATAAATTAATGTAAAAGTGCATATATAACAACCAAAAAGAAAACCCCCTTTATCCTTCAAAAAGCTAAGCTAAATATATTATAATTCCATCACGTGCAATAGTCATGGTGTAAATTGTTCATCAAATCATTACAATAAATTCCAAATCATTTGTTAATGTTTAGAAATTGTTGGTGTGATCTTTCATTTGAAGAGGTTGTCATTAGCTAAATGATGCCTCTGTCTGTGAGCTATGCTGTAATAAAAGAGATTAAATCCAACACACAAAAATTTCCCTGCTAAATTAATAGTCATTGGTGACTTAGAGTGTCAAATTAACGTCGATAATATAGATTATGATGCCGAATCCTCTCAGCTTCTATTGAAATGCAATTATATTAAAAATGTTCTACCCTCCTAAATGTTTTAGTCCTTATAATACTGAGATTTTGTGTATTAAAAATCTGTATTATCAACTAAATCAAGAAAAGCATTTTGGAATGTCACATTTAATTGGGTGGAACGCAATCCTTCCGGCCAAAGAAGAGGCAAAGCACTACAGCAGTTAAGAGCATTGGCTATGTGCCAGACTAAGTTTGAATCTTAGTTCTGCCATTTAAGTTTTAAATAACCTCTCTGTGTCTCAGTTATCTTATCTGTAAAACTGGAGATGATAATGAGCATTAAGTACCTAAATGAGTTGATATTTACCAGACAAAGCAAATATTGTAAGTGATTGCTCTCATTTTTATTAATAAAATTATTGCTGCTAATTCTTGTGATGGGTGAGTGTTTGATGGATTTTAATGAGCTGATCCAATTAGATGAAGGTGAAATTCAACAGTGATCTATACTCTGGGTATCCTAGACCTCAAACTGTCCCCACGTGTCCCATCCATTCCTTCCTGCTTACCTGTTCTCCCAGCATCTCCCAGATCCTTTCTTTCTTTTTTTAAGTGTTTCAGTTTTATTTTTATTTTTTTTCAGTTATACATATATATATTCTTTTTTTTTTTTTTTGTGGTACGCTGGCCTCTCACTGTTGTGGCCTCTCCCATTGCAGAGCACAGGCTCTGGACGCGCAGGCTCAGCGGCCATGGCTCATGGGCCCAGCCGCTCCGCAGCATGTGGGATCTTCCTGGACCGGGGCATGAACCCGTGTCCCCTGCATCGGCAGACGTACTCTCAACCACTGCGCCACCAGGGAAGCCCATACATATATATATGCTTTTTCATATTTTCCATTACGGTTTGTCACAGGATTTTGAATATAGTTCCCTGTGCCATACTGTAGGACCTTGTTTCTCCATCCTATATATAATAGTTTGCATTCCAGATCCTTTCTGAGGTAAAGTCCCATGGAGACTACAGTCCTAGTAGCGATGTGAAAGTGACACCAGGATAAGCACCAGCAGCACTAGGCCAGAGCTTTGGGGGCCAGACGGAGCTTTAGGCATTTTCTTACGTGAATACCAGTGCCACCAGGGACACTTCCTACAAATCTCTGGGCCAACTAGAGCCAGAATCTAAGGTTGGCTCACGGGAGCCATGGTGGGTGGGCTGGCATTCCAGGAGCCTCCCAAACATTATCACTCAGAGATCCTCAGGCCTGTGCACAGTGTGAGCAGGGCATGGTCTACTCTGCTTGGGGTTGGAAGGATGGCAATGCCAGGGAGTCAGGACCCTTGGGGAATATAAGTGGCACTTACACTATCGATCAATGAGAAAAGAATCTGGCCTTAGTGCTGGAGCAGGGACCTAGAGCCACCTCCAGTGCCTAGGATGAAGTCTTTAATTTCTGGATTTTGAGAAGGTAATGAATGGATTCCAGGGAGTAGCAATGGTTGGCAGGAGCACTCAGAGAGCTCAGAAATGTGACTATTTATCAATGGTGTGGGAATAGTTTAGTATTTTAACAACTAGAATGGCTATAGCTATGCATATGGTTGGATATTTGCTCTGCTCTTAGTTCAAGCAAGCTGAAAACTGACTTAGATTTTATAACGTGGACGTCATTGATGTTTTGGTGAGCCAATAAGGGTATGAGTTTGACTGAGTAAGTACAGAGGAAAATGCAAGGAAAATTGGTGACTCTTTCAAGGGATTTTGCTATAAAGAGGAGTAGAGAAATGGGGTTGGGGATGAGGGGATCAAAGGACGGTTTTCTTAAAGTAGGAGAATTAATAGTATGTTTGCTGTTGATGAGAACGCTTTTGCAGAGAGATGATGTCTGTCTTTGTTTATTACCCAGGAGCTGTGTGTGTGATGTACTAAGGCTACACATATTTTTTTTCAGTATTATGCTCAGCTTTTCTTCCCATTATTTCCATTATGAAGTACCAGGCATCCCTCTCACTATTATTTTTTCTTCTCTTGTTATAGATGCTGCCCTGATTCATATCTGGGAATTTTTCTTTCTCTGCCTCTATTTTTAGTGTAAAGTCTGCTTGATAAATCAATAAGCACCTAGGTAGCCTGCATATACTGGATGTGTGCTCTTTTCTCTGCCAAGAGACCAACATTTCAGTATCTTAAACCACAACCTAGAAAGCCAAAACCAAATGTCATCCCATAATACTAGTTTTGCAGACAGCTACCTTCCTTGCATCTCTCTCTATGTATTATGTCTGTCTGTCTGTCTGTCTGTATCTATCTATCTCTCCTCTATCATCTAGTTCTAGAAAGAAATTAAACTACTTGGCTGTTTGTTGAACTAATTTCTTTCCTCAAATCCCAATCTTAGTTGAAATGAAAAATACTACCTACCTGAACCCCCAAGTTTTATAGTTTTATGATAAGACATCCTTTCTTTAGAGTATTTCCCCATGTCCCACACCTCCATCCTTCCAGGAATGAGTTAAAGTGGTTGGGGATGAAAGAGTGATAAATTCTGTTTATTGTCCATCACATCGTGGATTCGTCTGCACCAGAGACAGCCAGCCCCCTCTTGACTTCTCACATCCACCATTTAGTGTTTCCTCCGTGCTCTCCAGTCGATGGTTTCTTTTTTCCCTGGGCCCAGTAAGTGGATTTCTCAGACTCTGTAATACTTGTGAATTCTCTTTATTATTCCATAGAGGATGAGATGCTGCTTCTTTTCCAAAGGTCACAGAAGGAGGCAATAACAGAGGAGTTAAGAGCCCAAACCATTGAATAAGACAAGCCTGCATATAAGTCTCAGCCCTGTACTGACTAGCTCTGTGCAGCATGTTCCCTGTTAAATGGGGATGAAATCATAATGCTTTATTAGGGTTGTGTACCGAATGAGGAAAAAAAAGTAAAGTTCTTAGCATTAAAACAAGTCCTTGTTTACGTTCTGTAGTAAAAGATTTCTGCTTCATTATGAGTTTCATACTTAGTTTTGAGTTTCTAAAACGTGATTTCTTCCCATATTTCTAAATCCTTAACAATAAGTATAATTCTCTCAACAGCCAATAATTTTTCTCCATCAAGAAAGCCGTATGTATTGCTATAATGGATGTCAACAGAAAAACTTAACATTCTGAAATCTTTATTTTGTAGTGACCCTCTCAGAAATCAGTTTTATTTTATACAGTGAAATGACCCTACTTGCAGAAAGGTACATTAAAAAAACCCTGGAACCTAAAGATATAATAAGCAAACCACTTCTCCTACTTTTAGTTTCCTTATTCATAAAGTGAGGAGTGAAATACAGAGGATTTCTAAGATCCTTTTTAAATATATGCAACCAACAATACCAGTTTCCGTCAGGAAGGAGATTTAAGCATTGAATGAACTATAAGGTGAGGCCTTGGTGATGGTCTACTACTTGCGTTTCTCTTCTCCTCAAAGCAGCATGGGGTTTAACTGGTATGTCAATACAGGGTTAGCAGGTACTTGGAAGTCATGACATTCTTTTTTCTCTCCACAATAGACCTTGTTAATGCATCACAGCTTTTTCCAGCTCTGCTTGATGAGGTCTCAGAATCCTTCTCAACACAGTTCTGCAACAAGCCATTACCAATCACTTGGCATTGGCCTGCACATGGGAACCAATGTTTCATCCCTGGAACAAAAATATTTGTTCCAGAGAGTTTGTCTTCACAACATATAGGAAACACTTAGTAGAGTGTAGTTTCCTTTTTTGCTCCAAGATAATACTGACTCTGAAAAAAAAAATATATCGACTATGGTGAAACCATCCTCCCCCTCCAGAGCAGATCCTTCCTGTACCAACTGTGTAACCCGCTGTCTTTCCACGTTTCTACCTTCCTCCTGAGGGTGGGCAGGACATGTCTTATGCCAATCATGGGACAACATTTTGGTTTTAGTCAATGGAGCGAAAGCTCTATTTTGGCAACATTTCTATTGGTGACAGAAGCTTTTTCTCTGTTTTTCACTCTTTTTCCCTCTGTAACCACTCATTCCTGAAGTTTCCAGAACTTTCATGGCCCTTTTTCTTCTCAGACCAGAGAATACTAGTTAAAAATGGGAATTTCTCTCCTCAGATCAAAGAATACTAATTAAAAATGAAAAAAAAATATTGTTACCCCTATAAGGGAGGGATTTGGAAAGGGCTGTGCTTAATCTGTAACAAGAATTTTCTATGATAGATTTCAGACAATAAGACCAAATGGGAGATATGTCAGAAAAAGCTGTTTTTCTAATGTACCTCAGATTGTAGTATTTGGTCTTAACAGCAAAAAGTGACAAAAGGGGTGCACAGTGGGAAACTCATGTTATTTTGGAAAAGGGTTGGGGTTCTTAGATTAGGGCTCTATGGAAGATGTCAGAGATAACACAAAAACAAATATTCACACTCAGGAGCAGTGGCATTTAATAAAGTGATTAAGCATTGACATTAAATAAGTTCTCAGGACATTTTGAAGTGATTAATGTGCGTGGATGGAGGCCAGGCTTCATTGGGGAAGGAATAGAGGGATGTTTTTCTTGACTAAAAATTGCAAGCAACGGTGGTAAAAATTTCATGGGAAGTTTTGTTTGATTGTCCTTGGCATTAAATGACATTGATTATTAAAAAGACTTCTCCCCCTCCCTGCTACAGGGTGGAGAGGATAAAGCCTCTGGAGGAATGGAAATATTTGTGACAGCTTATACCAACAGCTTATACCCATGGGGCTCTGTCTCTACATTCTAACCCAGTGGTAAAGTATAAGAAGACACTTGAGTTTACCATCAACCGTACTTGTCTAATTCACTATTGTATCAAGTATATAATAGATGCTTGTTGAATGAACCTAATGTGTGCAGAATTCACAGGTGAATGAAAATTAGATGGACAAATTCCACTCAGGCAGAATTCTTGCTGCTGGGGAAGGTAGAGGAAAGTGGAGTTACTCTGTTGGAAGGCAATATGGGATTATCTGGTCCAACTTCCTACTTAAAGCAGGAATCACAATCTCAGCTTTCTTTCAAATGTTCATCTGCTTCTCCTTTAACATGAGATTGAGAGGTTTGGTTGAAGGTTCACATTTTTCTTGAGCAATAAGCAGGACGTGTTCTTGGACAAGTATGAGTGAACTTAGATATGCTGATGCATTAGCTGGGTCACAGGGGAAGTCTGGGATACACAGTTATTCTTTAACCAGAGCAGAGAGCAGGTGTATTTGTGTCATACCAGAATTCTGGTCCTGACTCTCTCACTGAAGAGGCAGTAGAGTGGTCAAGAGGTTGGGCTTTGGAGACAAACCTGGACTAGAATCAGGAGAAAGTGTAAGCCAGGGTCCTTCATTTGCATGGGTTCCTTCCAAGGCCCTGGGAGAAGCCCTAGCAATACAGTCACATGGCTATATATTTTAGTAAAAGAAAAATCTATATATATTATATATGTATTTATATAGAGATAAATATATACAAATCATATAAAAACTTAGATTTTATAAATATATATTTAGTTATTTTATATATATATATATATATATATATATATATAAATAAAACTGCAATCAGTTAAGCCTAAGGGCTCTTTCCACCCGGATTTTATGTGAAGAGGCAATCAAAGAGTAAATAACCACTAAAACAACAGACATTAAGTGGCTATATATATATATATATATATATATATATATATGTATATACAAATATATTTTTTATTGAAATATAATTAATGTACAATATTAAGTTAGTTTCAGGTGTACAACATAGTGATCCGACAATCAAATACATTACAGAAGTATCACCACGAGTCCAGTAACTGTCTATCACCATACAAAATTATTACAGTATAATTACAGTATAATTGACTCTATTCCTTACAGTATGTATTACATCCCTGTGACTTATTTAATTTATAACTGGAAATTTGTATCTCTTGATCCCCTTCATCTATTTCACTGAATCCCCTGCTCTCCTCCCCTCTGGCAGCCATCAGTTTTCTCTCTGGATCTATAAGTCTGTTTCTGTTCTGTTTTGTTTGTTTTGCTGTTTAGACTCCACATATAAGTGAGGTCACTATTTTATATCTTTATTGGAAATATTTTGAAATGTACAGAGAAGGGGAAGTAGGAAAAAAATACAAATATAGTTAGAGAACTCAACACCACTCTCTCAAAAATTGACTTCGTATGTAGACAGATAATCAGTGTTGATGTAAAGTACTTAACACTATCAACCAACTAGACACATTTGCCATTTATCAAACAGCTAACCAACATCAGCAGAAAACATGACACTTCTTTGTTGTGTGTCAGCTTGAATAGGCTGAAATACATTCCCCAGAATATTCACTCTTACGTATTTGTGATTGTGATGGGCCACAGGGAGATTCTTGTGGAAGATTTAGAAGGTGGAATTGAAGCAGCAGCATGCTGTTGGTGATCTGCTGAGTCAACTTGGCATTAATGCAGCAGGTGGACTGCAATGACTCCACCGTGCCCTGGACATGCTGCCAGCTTCTACAACAACCAGGGGCACGTATGCATGATAAACTCCAAGATGAAAGACCTCAGGTCTGCCAGATATCCATACCACTATGTCAGAGGCGACAAGAACAAACATGATTTTCTGTCCATCTCATGAGTTTTCAACTCCTTATGTTGGCCCCACTTTGTCCTGGATCTCCCTCTTTACATCCATTGTCCCTTCCCAAGTGTCTCCCCAGTGGCCTGTAATCTCCAGCCCGAGATGTAAAGAATGAACCTTGCAAAATACTTAGTCAGCTTCCACAAATGTGTAAGATCAAAGTCCTGTTACAAATCCATATATGTGTTGCTCTTCATTGAATAAAGTCTCTCTGGGAACTTCCCTGGCAGTCCAGTGGTTAAGACTTCGCCTTCCAACGCAGGGGGTGTGGGTTCGATCCCTGGTAGGGGAGCTAAGATCCCACATGCCTCATGGCCAAAAAAACCCAAAACATAAAACAGAAGCAATATTGTAACAAGTTCAATAAAGACTTTAAAAATTGTCCACATCATAAAAAAGCTTAAGAAAAAAAGTCTCTCTGGTATAATTAAACACACACACACACACACGCACACACAAAGCAAAACCACAAAACCAAAGACTGGATAACCAAAAAAAAAAATGAGGGAGGAGATAGAGATGTGTCAGGGAGTTAATTAATAAAAATCAGTTATTTTTTCTGGATTTTATGATGCTTGGTATGTATCAGCTTTTAAAGATGTGCAAATTTGTTATGATTTCCTTTCTTGTTCTAAATAAGTCTTTACTTTGACACCTAATTTTGTCTTTTAAATTATGTATTCTTTTTCTTCCAGAAAACCCCAGAAGATCCAGGCCCCAAGGAACTCATACCCATCTCTGACTGGAATCCTAGCACCATTCACTAACTCTGTGATCTTGGGCACCTCACTTTACCCGTCTGAGTCCCAGTTCGATCTGTAAAACAGCACCCATCTGTTAAATAATAAAGCAGCACTAATCTGTGTAACAATCTTATGAAACTACTTAGGTTATTGTCAGGGCTAATGTTGATGCATGTGACAGTGATAGTAAATATTAGCTATTATAGTTATTAATAATAATATCTGATTTTCCTACAGATTTCCCCATCTTAAAATGGATGTCATAAAATATAGTCTCTCATACTCACAAGGGTTTTTGAAGAATCAAATGAGATGATAACATTTACATGGCTATGAAGATGTCTTTTAATCACCGGAAGAAGGGCATGTACACAGGTCCACATCCTATCTCCTGTACACACACACACACACACACACACACACACACACACACACACTTCTCTTTCTAATTCCAATCTAGAATTCACACTGATTAGTTGGCTCTTCCCATGCAGGTTGTTTCCGCTTCAGTCAGGTAACACACAGCGGTGCTCTATGCCTCCTCTATACCTCCTCCAGATGGCCTGTGTTTGAATTCTGGCTCTACCAGGCCCTGCTGTAAGACTTGGGCAAGTTATTTAATGCATCTATTTGTCAGTTTCTTCTCTGTAAAATAAGGGTAATAATAATAGTCACTTCTAGGGGTGTTGTGAAGATGAAATGAATTAATACATGTAAAAATCCATATAAAGTAAATCATTGTAAGTTTTACTACTTCCATTTTACCAACACCTAGTGAGTGCTCATGGAGTGTCAGCTATTGCTGTCTGCATAACAAGTCAGCTTCTGCTGGTGTGTCAGACCTTGTGTTTATGCTAAGCCTTCTCCCAGTTATGTGGATGAGTATTTTGTTGGTCAAAAAGTAAGCTACAACTAAAAATAGAACTACCATGTGATTCATCAATCCCACTCCTGGGCATAACCAGACAAAACTATAATTCAAAAAGGTACATGCACCCCTATGTTCATAACAGCACTATTTACAATAGCCAAAACATGGAAACAACCCAAATATTCATTGACAGATGAATGAATAAAGAAGCTGTGGTACATATACACAATGGAATACTACTCAGCCATAAAAAAGAATGAAATTTGCAGTAACATGGATGCAACTAGAAATTATCATACTAAGTGAAGTAAGTCAGAAATACAAATACCATATGATATCACCTATATGTGGAATCTAAAATATGACACAAATGAACCTATCTATGAACCAGAAACACAATCAGGGACATAGAGAATAGACTGGTGGTTGCCAAGGGGGAAGAGGGTAGGAGCAGGTTGGATTGGGAATTTGGGATTGGCAGATGAAAACTGGTATATATAGAATGGATAAACAACAAGGTCCTACTGTATAGCACAGGGAACTATATTCAATATCCTGTGATAAACTATAATGGAAAAGAATATGAGAAAGAATGTATATATGTGTATAACTGAGTCACTTTTTGTACAGCAGTAATTAACACAATGTTGTAATTCAACTATACTTCAATAAAAAATAAATTCTAAGAAGTAAGCTATAAAATGAGAAAAATTAACATAAAGAGTAAGTTTTTCATAAAGCAAATTATATTATATTTAATTTCCTTTAATCATTTTATGTTTTTCCTACCTTTTATATCATATGTAATTTTGTTAGTGGTAAATGGTAATTTATTTGTTATTGCTTTATTTGGTGATATAAAGAATTGACATTCCTTTTTTAAAAAAAATTTTATTGACTCATGAAATCCAGAAACTTTCACTGGTTCATGAAATCCCAAATCCTGGGAATCATTGGTTTCCCATTAATACTGAAAGTCTGTAGACATAAGCACTTTTCTAAGGGTCACTGCTTTCAACGAGGTACTGGAGGCTTGGCTTAACAAAACTTCTACCCATCTTCCTTTATCTCCCTTGATTTTTTCATGGAGCTCCTAAACCAGATGGAGAATGAAAACTTGGGCCTCTTTTCTCCATTCTCAACAGCAGGGGGGTTATAGATAGGCACTCAAATATGAAGCTACAGTGATTCTCAGGACTGTCCATCCACTGGTAGCAAAAGGGAAAATAAGGGAAGAGCAATACAGAAGAAGCTCCTTTAGCATTTGGGCCAAGACAAGGAAACGTCAGTGGATAGAGAAGAGTCCAAAGTGTCTGCAAACCACAAAGTATCTGATTCCAGCAAAGGACTCTTGGTGCCAGCACTTTCCTTCTGTCCCTCACCTGGAACTCCTCCCTCTCACTGTGAAAAGAGAGAGCTATTTAATAGTCAAGACCATCTTAAGGCCAAGGACAACCAATTAATAACACTTCCCTGAAATTTCAAGCCCTCCCCCAAACATACCCTTTTTATTCAAAAGAACAGCCCTCCACATCCCTCCCCTAACAGATCCTGGCCTCCATCCACCCACATTAATCACTCCAACATGACCTGAGAACTTACTTAATGTCACTGACTAATCACTTTATTAAATGTCATTGCTCGTGATTGTGAAGACTTGTTTTGTTTCTCATCCCTGCCCATCTCCTCTGGACACCTATTCTCTTGAAAGGTAGAATTAGAGACCCTGTTGTGCACAGTTTCTCTGCATCCCCATCAAGATCTCTCATTTTGAAATGGGATGCATTTCTGCAAAAGCACCAGATTGTCCCTGAAGTCCTCAGGAAGCAGGTACACTCAACTCCTGACTCCCGTTGCTTCTCCCACTTTCCTCGGCAGAGGTTGGAAATATGGAAACTGCGCTATTTGCAAGCCGACATTTTGGGAATGCATCCAGTTTTGTGGCCAAAACTGGATGAGTTAGGAGAGTATTGTGTCAGCTATGGCCTGAGAGAGAAATCAAAAGTCAGCTATTTTTCACACTTACCAGAACCCAAATCCACCATGATCTTCTATCGTTTGTCTCATGAAGTTTAAATTTCTCTGCCTGACATCCAGAGCACCTCACGATGCAATCTTGTGCATCGTGTCTATTACGTCTCGAGAAGGACCTCAGACCAAGCCAGGAACCTCGTGATTTTTCCTTTGCACCAAAGGTCTTCATTGGTGCTATATCCTTGCTTTCTTCCTTGTCTCTCCATATACACTATCCAGGCCTCTTCAGAATTAATCATTCATTTATTAACCCCAAACTGATTTATTAAGCTTTTTTGGGTGCCAGGCACTGGGGACTGGTAACACAGAAGGTAAGGCCTTTGCCTTCAAGGTGTTATACGTAAGATCTTGTAGGTAAAGACTGACGTGTAAACAAAGAAGTTGATGAAAGTTTTGCAGTGGAAAAATGTCTGCTCTGGGAACAAGGCTGCATAAAGAATGGGGTGGCCAGGTATCTTTGCGGGGTCGGGAAGGAAAGGTTTCATAGCAGAGGTGGCTCTTGAGGTAGATTTTGGGAGAGGAGTGTTGTTCTCCACGTGGCTGGGCAGGGCTTAAGTTATGCATCTCTGGGAGCTGTGCCCGGGATGGGGCTGGGTTTGGGGTTCCACTTGAGTTATGCATCTCTGGGAGCTGTGCCCGGGATGGGGCTGGGTTGGGGGTTCCATCAGGGGCACCTATCATGCTGTCCCAGAGCCAGTCTGTGTAATGTGGGCATGAGTATGGTGTGTGTTTCCTAATCTAATGTTCAGGAGCCTCAGTGCGCCTGTGCAAGGCATTATGTGAGACAATTAGGCTTATTTAACATTCGCTATGGGAAAAATAAGAGAAAATTAAAAGAGCAATTTTAGGAGGGAATAATTGTTTTCTATACACTATAATTACAACTGCTTGTAAATGCTGTTATCATAAACGAATTTGCCTTTTGGTGTTCTCTTAAATTCTCTTGGTAATGAACAGACACTCAAGGAAAGGGACTAATGTCTCCTTATAGAGAATCTGGGGTTGCACTGACCCCTGGCGTCTACCTTGAGCAGAGGCCTCTAACTGCCCAGAACTGTATATTAGGCTTCTTAATCTTCCTGTCCCTGGTTTCAGAAAGACCCAAGAATCCTTTAGGACCAGAAGTGAATCTTAGAATCTCAGCCTTCCTAGGTCTTCTTAGGTAATTTTCTAATATTTGTCTTCAATTCTATTTCTCCTCTCATGCAACTTCCACAAAAGCCGCCATTTAGAATCTGAATGTCATTTTTTTTTTTTTGAATGTCATTTTTGATGCTTCCTCTCTTCCCCACCATTCTCAAGTCCCCAAGCCAAGAGCTGCTCAGTCACTGAGACCTACTGATCGTACCACCTACATAAACGCTACAATCCATCTGCTGCTTGAAATCAGGACACGGTCACCCTGCTTGGTTTGTAAGCAAAGATTTCCTGTCTGGCTTCCCTGCTCGAGACTTTCTGTCACCAGGGACATCCCATCTTAGCTCACTAAATTTATTCCTCAACTAACCTTTGATATGCTGGAAGGATTGCTATTAATTGCTTCTGGTAAATAACTGCATGAACTTATGTATGTCACTTGGGCAATCTCGTCATCTTATAAAATGAGGGTTTGGGAACAAGAAGAGGGGTTTTCTATCTTTTCACTCTGAGGACTTATACTATGAGTTCCCTCAGCACTCTGCCCTTTTCCCTTGTTTCAAAAAATCTCTTCTACCAAAATAAACTCATTGATTAAAGAAAAGTTTATTTGTTATCCATCTTTTTTATCCATCAAAGACATGTTTAACTGCTATTGGACATTTGGTAAGCGGAAGATCACTGATGTTACTGTAAAGAGCTAATCTAATTCCAGGCAAAGATAAAACAAAAAAATAAAAAAAACGCTGATATTTTATCTAGACTGTGCACCCTTATCATGAGTATATGTAGCATTTCTGTTAGTCTTCTTGAAATACTGAGAGTACCACATAGCCTTGTATTATAGCCATTACAGATCCCTGTGATATAAAGGGATCTATTGAAAGAAATAACCACAAAGGTCACACTAGCTCTGAGATTCTAGGTTTCTCAATCTCTTATATCTTAAATCCCCCTTAGAATTCCCTACAATGAACATAGCCCATTCTTTGCAGAGCACAGGCTCCGGACGCGCAGGCTCAGCGACCATGGCTCACGGGCCCAGCCGCTCCGCGGCGTGTGGGATCATCCCGGACCGGGGCACGAACCCGCGTCCCCTGAATCAGCAGGCAGACTCTCAACCATTGCGCCACCAGGGAAGCCCATAGCTCATTCTTCTTTAATGGTACCTGGTCCATAAATAAATATTCCATCACCAATGTCAACTCTAATTAAAGTTGGGAGGTGTTGCTACTTGCAAATTGAGCATATATGTGGAGAGAACTTAGAACAAATTAATTTCACATACATTTAATGATTTCTTATTTAATGCATGGTATTTAAACATTTTTGGTAGCATATGAAGAGTCTAATTAATATTAATTTTTATATTGCCAAATCATATTTCTAATTTTTTTCTTTTTTGGTCCTTTAATGTCTAAAAATTATCATTTTCCTTTGATGCTATGGCCCGTTCATCTTCCTTTTCTTCCTTATCATCATCTTCTCATCACTACCACCACTACAACGATACATTTACAGATAACTTCAGGCAAAGGCCTGTGTTCTCCAACCAAGCAGATTTCTGTACACACTATAGCTCCTATTTCCCCAAAGGGCAAATCTGGCTCATTAAAGGGTCAGACTATCCAAATTCTGCCTAGGCAACCTTACTGCTTTTGGGTACATATATATGTCCCAAATATAATGTGTGATCCTTAATGGGCTCATAAGGACTGGTAACACAGAAGGTAAGGCCTTTGCCTTCAAGGTATTATACGTAAGATCTTGTAGGTAAAGACTGACGTGTAACACAAAGAAGTTGAAGAAAGTTTCGCAGTGGAAAAATGTCTGCTCTGGGAACAAGGTGGCATAAAGAATGGGGTGGCCAGGTCTCTTTGGGGGGTGGGGGGACAGCTATAAAGTAAATTTAAGAACAGTTGGAAAGTTTGAATATGGATGTATACTAGATAAAATTATTGTATTAATATTAAATTTTCTTGGTATAATAATAGTATGGTAGTTCTATAGAAGAACATCCTTATTCTTGAAAAACATGTGCTGAAATACTCAGAGTGAACTGGTGTGATGTCTGCTACTTACTTTCAAATGTTCTTTTTAAAGAAAAAAAGAAAAAGGAAGGAAAGAAAGGGAAAAAAGGTGTGTGTGTGTGTGTGTGTGTGTGTGTGTGTGTGTGTCTACATACATTGTACACAAAGAGAGAAAGAAAATGTGGCAAAACTTTAGCAGTTGATGAATCTGGGTGAAGGGTCTATGGGTGGTCATTATACCAGTTTCCTAACTTTTCTATAGGTTTGAAATTTTGGAAACACATGTTGGGAAAAAGAATCTTTTGGAATCACTTGGATACTACTGCAGTTGTAATTTCATACCCTTTTCCCCCTTAAAACCCCAATTACTCCTGCTGTTCTATTCTCAGGAGGCAACTTTCTCCTTGTGTTCAGCCAGGATGGGCTGGGTTATGCTGCAATAACAATCTGAAGATCTCGGTAACTTAACCCATCAAAGCTTTCCTCCTCACTTGTGTCACATGGTCATTTCAGATCAGCGGGAGATTAAAGCCATCTTTGGGAACATCTCATGTACTCATTCTCACAATATAAAAGCTCTGTTTCTGAAGTGGACTTTTCCCCTTTATCCTCAAAGGAAAAGGCTTCTTTCCTCTTATTTAAAGATAACTGCTTCCTGTGAACTCTGGACCCATGTCTCCTGTGGAATTTTGCTTCCATGAGATCTCGCTGGTTCCTCCATCTCCGACAGCTTCAGTCTCTTTCTCTCCATGTGCTATAGTCTCCATATCTCAGAAAGTCCTGTGTTTGATCCTACCATACCTTCTAATTTCCCCTCTTCCTTTTTCCTGGTAAACTTGTCAAGCTTTTGTTCTTTTCAGGTGTTGTCACTTCCTGACATCCTAATCTTGGTTTTCATACAAGATGGTGTTTGCTCTCAAATTAGACTGAAATGCCTTCGTGCAGAAAAAATAGCATTTTTAGCTCTCTGCTCCATCATTCTTGATCTCTGCTGTGTGGCACTATGGACAATTCTCTCATTTGTAATATTCTCCTCTACTTTGATCTTTGTATATCAGATTTTGGGGGTTCTGCTCTCATCCTCTGGAATTGCTCCTTATCTGTCTTCTCTAATGTTTCCTTTTTATCGTGTCTTCCTAAACATGAGGATTCTCTGGGGACCTTTTTAGCCCTTCTCCTTTGTCCCTCTAACCCCTTTCTCCAAGAGCTTGTTGACTATCACCTTCAGTACATCTCTCTTGTGTACATGTCCAGCCCTGATCTCACCACTACCATTTCAATCTCATTATCCCAACTGCTTATATGATAGGATTTTTTCCATTGGAGTGACTTTCCCATCACCTCAGACTGACACATCCTAACTTAAAGTCACCACATTTCTTATTTCCAAAGGCTTAATTTTCCCCCCAGAAGTACCATTTTTCTTCTGGTTTCCCAGCCTCGTAGCCTCTTGGCAGGATTCTTTGACTTTTTCTTCTTCTCCATTTCTCATTTTTATTTCTAATACTCCCAGCCCTATCATTTTCCCTCAGATCTGCCCTTTCCTCTTTGTTCTTGCAGATGCACCCTCATTAATGGAGCAGGGATCACTGAGTCTGTGATTCGGGCTTTCTACTTCTTGTTCTTGCTTACCCCCAAGCTACCTCTCATTCTGTTACCAAGCAAAACTTCTTCTATCACGACAATCCCTGGTATGAACTGACAAGAAGCATCAAATCCAGATGCCTCAGCTCAGAATATAATTTGGTTTCATCCAACCTATTCTGCTGTCACTGACTCTGCTTCAATAATCTTGCAGCCAAGCCCTTCCAGATCCATTCCAGCCTCTCCTGCAAATGCTCTAAATCTTCTATTTGAGCTTTTCCCTCTCTTCACTCCTCTCTTCCCTTTGTTTCTACTTTTCATGATTTCTCTCCATTTTTTCTACCCTCTCCCCCTTCCTTCTTTCCCCTTCATTCTTTTCCTCGTCCTCTTTTACTTTCCTGTCTGCTTTTCCAAATCTTAGCTTTTCTTTTTTAAAAATAAATTTATTTATTTTTGGCTGCATTGGGTTTTCATTGCTGTGAGCAGGCTTTCTCTAGTTGTGGAGAGCAGGGGCTACTCTTCATTGTGGTACACAGGCTTCTCATTGCAGTGGCTTCCTTTGTTGCGGAGCACTGGCTCTAGGCGTGTGGGCTTCAGTACTTGCGGCATATGGGCTCAGTAGTTGTGGCTCACGGGCTCTAGAGCACAGGCTCAGTAGTTGTAGTGCATGGGCTTAATTGCTCCACGGCATGTGGGATCTTCCCGGACCAGCGATAGAACCCATGTCCTTGCTTTGGCAGGCAGATTCTTAACCACTGCACCACTAGGGAAGTCCCTAGCTTTTCTTTAAGATGTAATTTAGTTCTCTTCTCTTCCATGAAAGCATCTGTCACTGCTTGACTTTACACTAGATTTTTCCTCCTCCCACAGTGACCAGAGTTAGTTGCAGTTTGGTATAATAGTTAATTATTTAATATTTGTTATTCTTCTCCTTCCAACTAACTCACTAGCTGTTTGAAATTCTACACAGAAATCACCACAGTGCTGGGCATATGGCTGTGGTCAGTAGATACTTAGGATTTGATTGATGGATTTCTCTGAGATATAATTATGTTTTTTCAGCCTCCTACTCTAGGGAGACTTACACCTGCCAATTTCTGAAAATACTTTTTCTCTTCAATCCCAAATGGACAACTCTGGCCCCTAAAAAGGTGGCTGGTGATTTCAAAGTTCCAGGGATTTCTCATTTCCTTGGAGAATCCATACCTGTTTTATTATACTGCTACTTAATCCTGTATTATAGAAACATGTACATTGTTTTTATGCCTTTTCATACTTACCTTTCCCATATTTTCTATCTTTGTGATTATGGTGATGAATAATAGTGCTTTCATTTACATTAACTCATTGTATCCTCTACCTAGCTCTTTTATGATTGGTCATATCATTAGACTGGTATTTTTGTAATCTAGCAAAAAAAAAGAGTTTGAACTGGCTCAGAATCACACTAACAGAACTCAAATCCAGTTTTTTTCCCTTAAATTCAAAGGCTTTTACTCCTTCCATCACTTTACTTTCTTTCTAGTCTGGATGTCCCTCCTCTGGGCTTGCATAGTTTCCATCCACCAAAGCATGTAATGGCAGTGTCATCATTAATTTACAAATTGGCCTCCCCAGATTAGACTGTGAGCTTCCTGACTGTAGAGACCAGGTGTTATTTAATTTCTTATTTCCAGTGAATAGCACAGGACATGTTGTTTCAATGTCTGAATTAAGGCATAAATGAATGAATGCATGAACGAAAGAGAATTGTGGCTTGTTCTGTTTCTGTCTGCTTTTTAGAGAACTTAGTCCAAGATGTCACATGACTGTGTACTCTCCGTGGTACATTGTACATGATTGTAAAAAATTTGTGGAATTTCTTTCTCTTAAATCTCCTTACCTATCCCCTTTATCCCAGCAGACCAGTATCCTCAAAAACATAAAACTCACTGAAGTCTGTGGTCTTGCGTATTTAAGACTCAGGCAGTCTTGGGTTCACACCTTTCTTCTGTTGATTACTAGCTAGTTGAGCATCTGTGGACAAGTTGTTAATCTCTTAAGTTTCAATATCCTCATCTGTAAAATGGGCATGATAAAATTCATAGAGTTGGTGTGAGAAGTCAGTGGGATCATTTATTTGAAGCCCTCGGTATAAGTCCTGGAACATAATAACTTGCTTGATGAAAGTTAACAATTATTCTGGGGAAGGGTGATCGGTGTATTTCAGGAACCCCCTAGGCTATAACATAGGGCTCACCAACTGGAATTTTTCAGCTTCAAAACCACAGAGGTCTTTCCTTGGCCAAATGAAACCAGAAGATGTAGCCAATTCAAATAATTTGGCCCTAAACTCTACTTCCATTTGAATAATTCTGAGAAGTAAAGGGATAAGATAACCCTGACAGGTCCTTTTCAGCATCTCTAAGAACCTTACAGAGAGTTGGAACAAGAGGTTATTTGCCATTTATATTTGTAAGTGGGACCTTCCTTCCAGAGTCCTCCCCATCTATCTCCTATCATTACTGTGTTCCCAGAGTGCTTGCTTTGTGTGTGTGTGTTTGTGTGTGTGTGTGTGTGTGTGTGTGTGTGTGTCTGTTTTGTTTCCTTAATGACATGAGCTGCTGCTACCAGGTGTCCAGCGACATTGATATAAAGCATCACTTTTAGGTACTGGTGAAAGATATTTAACACATATGCAAATCCATCTCCTGGCACAGAGAGCCATATACATAGAGTTATCACATTAATGCTGTTTATCACCAAGCATGGGGGTTTGGATTTAGAGGAAAGGTGGCCTCCATACAAATTATCTCAGTTTTACTGTATCTCTGAGAAGAAGAAAAATGGTGGCCATTTCCTTCATCAAAAAGCACTGCCCTAGCCAGTCCATTTTATCGGTGAGCAAACTGAGGTCACCACACACAAACCTTGTTTGAATGGGCTCTGGTTTGGAGAGGGCCTGGAGAGGGCCCAGAGAGGGCTGTGGCCAATGTCTTGCACTCATGTTGAACTGGAAAGAGAGTGATCTTTGGCATCAGAAAGAAAGACCTAGGTTCAAATCCTAGCTCCACTGGTGAGTAAACTTCAGCAAATTGTTCATTTTTTCCTAAACCTTGGTTTTCTCTACTATTTGATAAGGACAGTGATACCTCTCAGGATAATTCAATTATTCATCCACTTTACTTATGCTTATTAAAGATATATTATGCACCAGGCTCTGATATTATAAGAATGAAATGATATTACAGGTGTGAGTTTCTGACCAAATGCTGAACTTACGGTGAAAACTCAATGAAAGTTCTTTCTCCTCCTCTCAAGCCTCATGGCTTCAACTGACCTTTCTCTAGGGAAGAATTCATCCCCATCCCCCCATTTGAGAATGAGTCAGACCTGGAGTATTTGCAGACTGACTTCAATCCCTTTCTCCCCCACGTTTCCCTTCAGCCCCCAGAACTTTCCCGCGGGGCTCTTGGGACTAGAATACCCCACTCACTGTGACAGATGGTCTTGGAGGGGAGAGAAATCTGACACTCCAGGCCCTAAGTGACAGCACACGGATATTCAAAATGATCCTGTTCAGACTAGATAAAGGCGACTTGTCAAAAGGGGACAGGTCGCTTTAGCAGCAGCTCATGGGAAGTCTGACAAGGGAACACTTCCACCCATTCTAGGGCCAAGTGGTGGCTCTTCTCAAGGGTGAGAAAGATGCCAGGGTCACAGGGAGATAGAAAGTCTGGGAAACAGACCAAATAGAAGGCAAGATCGCCTGAAAGTGAGAATGACTCAGGCAGTATAATCAAATATTTCATCCTCTTGAGGGCTCACTCCCACCTTACACTTTGCTCTGAGTGCCTTCTCCACCATGGCGCAAAGATGACCTTATTCCACCAACAGCATCCACATCTGACGCTTGTTAGTGCCCTGCTTCTCTTTCCACTGTGGCCTCAGCCATGGCAACAAGTACAGGGAAATATAACAACATAATCCTCTTCATACCATTCAGTCCCCAAAGATCCTTACTGAGAATTCTCCACTTATCTGGTCATTAGATCTAATTAAATCCCTCCAACTTAGAGCACTGATGAGTGGCACTACTTTCTCTCACCAATTAAAAGAGAAGAGATTAAAGAATTCCCTCGACACTTTGTCTTTGTGAAGGTGGTGGCAGGGGAAGAGGCAGGGAAGGAACACAGAAGGCTGTCCTTTATCTCTGAAGATGGTGCTGATATAATGTGGGTTCCTGCCAAAAAAATGTACTCTTTGCATGGCTTACCCAGCTGTGACCATGAACATGCATTAAGGAGTCTGTTGTCCTTTATAGAAATAGCTACCTCTTTCCAAAGATGGTTTGAACAGCTTGCACAAAGGACACCTACAATAATAGAAATCAAAGAGGGAAACCAAGATTGAAGAAGGGCATTATCAAACATATTAATCCAAAGGATTAATTGCATATTATTGCAATTAACAGAAAATCTAATTGGAACTTCCTGGTAGCTAAGGCAAAAAAGGAAACATGGCAAATTACCATAGCTCTCATCATTTAAAACAGGGAAGTGCACTTCCCCACTATCCCTTATTCTTAGGGCATAAAAAAAAAAATGTCCTGGTTCTAAATTCTGAAAGAACGTGGGGCTTATTTTAGGAGACGTTGCATGATAGACAATGTATTGAACATTGTCTCACATTTGACAAGCAAGGTGCTGAACGTCCAGGGCTTCAGAATAGTGTTTTCTTCTGTGAAGGGTTAAGTTGCCCACATAGGGCTCCAATGGTGACCTTAGCTTTATTATTTGGTACAGTATTCTATCAGAAGAGATCATGTCAACTCACGGGTTTAAGCAGGGGTGGGAGGGAAGGCCACTGATTCCTATCACGTCTGACTCCCTAACAAGGTCCTTCTGAAAAAGTACCCCAACTCTTTGCCCCTATAAAACAGACCTGCCTTCTCTGCCCAACCCCACTGACATGTTTGCTCATTAAGATAGTCATCAGACAGAAACAGGGGTTCAGCACTTTGAAGAGCAGAGGTTGAGGGGTCTCACCCCTTGTAGACCAGTGTAATCTTCTGTCCCCCTTCACCACGGCATTACTGAGCCAGAGCGGGCTCCTCTCGTTCTTCTCCTGACTTTTCAGTGTGCTATTTGGGGAGGACATACATCTCTTTCTAGCCCTCTCTCGTATTCAAAGTAGAATTGACTTAGGTGTGGTTGAAAGGATTGGAAGGCAGTGGGGCATGGAGGCAGAGGAATGAATAAAGTGATCTCAGGCTCACTAATCCTGAGATTCACTCCCTGCCATGAAAATATAGGGGAGCTGGGCTTCCACTCAAGCACAGGTCCACGGGGAAGCACATTTCTGCCAAAGAGATACCTTAGTGCACAACTTCCTCTGTTCTCATCCCAGACTCCTTCAAAAGAGACTCCAAAAGAGAGTTTTGGGTTCAAGGTCAAGCTCACACCCTGTGTACCCCACTGCATCCTGAGCACTCACAGATCTTCCTCTGGCTCTCTGCATCCCCAGACCCACTCAAAGGAACGTATCTTTAAGATGTTTCCAGATAAGAGCTCCCCCTTTGCCCTTGACTCAACAAAGGACTCCCTTCTGGAGAGCTGCCCTTTTTTCTCTTCTCCTGTTTCTAGCTCCAATATTGGTCACCCCCTGACTTGACCTCTTACCCTGGGATCCTGGATTTCTCCCTGCACTTTTGACTAGCTCCCTGTTGCTCTTTGTGTGATTACCAGATACTGCTCTACAGCCCTTGAAACTGCCTCCTGGCTGCCCATCCAAACCTGAAGCCTTGCAGTTTCCCTCCTTACTAACCAAACCCTGCTGAGGCCAAGCCCGATGTGCCAGTGCAGGTTTCTGATACCAAGTCCGGGGCTCTTTTCATGCCCCAGCGGCTGCCACCTGTTTTCGATCACTGAGACCAGGAGGAAGCAAAACAAGATGAAACTACAGGGGAGAGGGGACACTTGTGAAACCTGGCCTTGACTATTTTTACTTCAGGTGCACTCTCCACTTCCAGCCAAAGCCCTCTGAAACTTCTTGTGTTAGTCCCTTGAACGCAGTTGTTTCTTCTCATTGTGATTTTAGCGGAGAATTTGAAAAGTATTTGTGGAGATGAGAATAGAGCTAGTCAAAGAGCATGGATTTGGTTTTCCCAGGACCATTGGCCCTGACAGCCACTCTTCCTGTGTCCTTTGGATTCTCCTGTGCCCCTTAGCCTTCATTACTAAACTGGGACTAGGGGCTTATTTTGTGTGTGAGCTTTTAATGAGACTACGTATGTTGAGTGTTCTCAGCACAGCAGAACGTGTACCCACGGGGCCCCCTAGAGGTCAGGTCCCTTTCCCTCTGCCCCTACCCCCCTTCTTCCTGCCCGCTCCCTGGTCTTTCTCCTTGCCTTCCCCAAGCTCAAACTTGTGCAGGGAAGGTTGCCAGGCCAGTTGTAGTAGGAGCCTCATTTCCAAAGGGGGCGCTCTGAGATCAGGAAAAAGGCCTTTGGGGACCTTGAACGTGTGTCTGCGAGGACTGCATGCTGGTACCTATGGCTGGATATTTAAAAAATGACTTTTATGAAATCTTTGCCTTGATATGCTATCAATTTTTCCAGATGCCTTTTCAATATCTGTCTACAGAACTGTATGAAATTATAGTAAGTCCTACAGCTGGGAGGATGACGATATGGCAGCTGGAGACAGACATCTCTGGCTCTGATGAAATGAGGTAGATTCTCCCGGTAGTAGGTCCACTCTGGTGGGATGCCGAACTATGGGTCTCCTGAATGCAGGCCTCTGGGGCACTGACAGCTGTTGCCCCGTCTGTCTCGCCCTTCCTCTCCACTTCCCTCTAGGTCTGTGCCTCCCAGGCAGGAAACAGAACCAGACTTTCGGCTTTGGGGCAGTGCAGGGTGAGATCCTGGTCTGGGTTGGCCTCCCTCGGCTTGACCCAGGTCCTTCAAGGTGGGGGAAGAGAGAATGAGGATCTGAACAGCTCATTCTAAGCCCTCCTGGACTGGAGAAGGGAGAAAGCTGTTATAGGAGGCTAAGCGGACACCTTCACGGGATCCGACCACTCACTTCTCTCCATTTATTACCTTTCAGGTGTGCAGGGCACCATGAGAAACAACTGAGAGACTACAGCTGCTTTAAACCAAGCATCTGGGGTAGGGCGTCACTGAACTCCTGGGGAAGAGGTGCTGAGAAAGGTGAATAGTGCCTGGCACGTGGGAATGCCTGAGTGGATAGGCATCTGAAATCAACCCAAAGCTTTCCCTCTTGTGGGTCTTTGTCTCCCTATCTGGGAGGACCCAGGCTTTGAAGGAGAAGCCCCACTAGGAGAGAGCCTTGGAGGACCCGGAAGTACTCGCCAGTCCTTGTCTCCATTCTGGCCGAGGCCTCAGAGCACCGGGGATCGCACAGCAGCTTCTGGAATGGGGAGGTGCAAGGTTGCTCCTCTGGCGGCCACACTAGCGGCTCGGGGAACCCAGGAGAAGGAAGGTCCTAAGCATGTGTTACGACAACCTGCGTGCTGCAGTTTACCAGCGCTTGTCATCTTGTCGGTTTTGTCCACCTGCTAAGCCTGTTTCCAATGAGCACTCTGGAGTGGGAGGTGGCCGACCTCACATCGGAGCCGATAACAGACTGGCCTTGCGTGAAGCGCAGGAGATTAAGAGGCTTTTCTTTGCTGTTGTGGAGAGACCTCTGGCTCGAGGCAGTGCTCCCCGAGGGCACTGGAGATAGTGTCAATTACAAAACAGTCCTTCAAGCCTCGAGCTGGGTGGCTGTGGGGTCTGCCTGCAGATGGGTGTGCACATGTCCAGAGAGGAGCCTGGTGCACAGAGCAGGTGGGCGAGGCCCCCAGTAGGCCTACTTCTTCCCTTCCCCCTTAACTCACTGTAAAGTACTGTAATCTGTCAAGATGATGTCACCCTCGAGGACAATTGTGTCCTCTTCCAGGTGGTCCTATGTAAGGGGAGTGGTCTTTTCCCCCTCTACCATATTAGTATGTCAATCTCAACACCAATTCCTTGGACCCTCTACCGCATAGATCACAATCCTTTCTTGGTTCACAGCATCTTTGGTCTCACTAGTTTTTATGGTACCTGGAGGCCAAAAGAACTAACAGTTCCATTTTTTAAGTAGCTAGGGTCAAACAACGTAATAAGTATTAATGTCCTAAGAACGTAATAACAATTTGAAAAAATACAAAAGAAAGGGAAAAACATTTTTATTTTGTTCTTTTTGTTTTTTTGAAAAAATTTTGAGAATTTTATTTTATTTTTTATACAGCAAGTTTGTTGTTGGTCTTTGTTTTTTCTTTTCAAATTCATGTCCTTAGATTGATTGATTGATTGATTGATTTTTAACATCTTTATTGGAGTACAATTGCTTTACAATGGTGTGTTAGTTTCTGATTTATAACAAAGTGAATCAGCTATACATATACATATATCCCCATATCTCTTCCCTCTTGGGTCTCCCTCCCTCCCACCCTTCCTATCCCACCCCTCTAGGTGGTCACAAAGCACTGAGCTGATCTTCCTGTGCTATGCGGCTGCTTCCCATTGGCTATCGGTTTTACATTTGGTAGTGTATATATGTACATACCACTCTCTCACTTTGTCCCAGCTTATCCTTCCCCCTCCCTGTGTCCTCAAGTCCATTCTCTACTAGGTCTGCTTCTTTTTTCCCATCCTGCCCCTAGGTTCTTCATGACTTTTTTTGTTTTTTTGTTTTTTTAGATTCCATATATATGTGTTAGCATATTGTATTTGTTTTTCTCTTTCTGACTTACTTCACTCTGTATGACAGACTCTAAGTAAATCCACCTCACTACAAATAACTCAATTTCGTTTCTTTTGATGGCTAAGTAATATTCCATTGCATATATATGCCACATCTTCTTTATCCATTCATCTGTCAATGGACACTTAGGTTGCTTCCATGTCCTTGCTACTGTAAATAGAGCTGCAATGAACATTGTGGTACATGACTCTTTTTGAATTATGGTATTCTCAGGGTATATGCCCAGTAGTGGGATTGCTAGGTCGTATGGTAGTTCTATTTTTAGCTTTTTAAGAAACCTTCATACTGTTCTCCATAGTGGCTGTATCAATTTACAGTACCACCAACAGTGCAAGAGTGTTCCCTTTACTCCACACCATCTCCAGCTTTATTGTTTGTAGATTTTTGATGATGGCCATTCTGACTGGTGTGAGGTAAAACCTTACTGTGCTTTTGATTTGCATTTCTCTAATGATTAGTGATGTTGAGCATTCTTTCATATGTTTGTCGGCAATCTGTATATCTTCGTTGGAGAAATGTCTGTTTAGGTCTTCTGTCCATTTTTGGTTTGAGTTTTTTGTTTTTTTGATATTGAGCTGCATGAGCTGCTTGAAAATTTGGAGATTAATCCTTTTTCAGTTGCTTCATTTGCAAATATTTTCTCCCATTCTGAAGGTCGCCTTTTCATCTTGTTTATGGTTTCCTTTGCTGTGTGAAAGCTTTTAAGTTTCATTAGGTCCCATTTGTTTATTTTTGTTTTTATTTCCATTTCTCTGGGAAGTGGGTCAAAAAGAATTTTGCTGTTATTTATATCATAGAGTGTTCTGCCTATGTTTTCCTCTAAGAGTTTTATAGTGTCTGGCCTTACATTTCAGTCTTTAATCCATTTTGAGTTTATTTTTGTGTATGGTGTTAGGGAGCGCTCTAATTTCATTCTTTTACATGTAACTGTCCAGTTTTCCCAGCACCATTTATTGAAGAGGCTGTCTTTTCTCCACTGTATATTCTTGCCTTCTTTATCAAAAATAAGGTGACCATATGTGCATGGGTTTATCTCTGGGCTTTCTATCCTGTTCCATTGATCTATATTTCTGTTTTTGTGCCAGTACCATACTGTTTTGATTACTGTAGCTTTGTAGTATAGTCTGAAGTCAGGGAACCTGATTCCTCCAGCTCCATTTTTCTTTCTCAAGATTGCTTTGGCTATTTGGGGTCTTTTGTGTTTCCATACAAATTGTGAAATTTTTTGTTCTATGTCTGTGAAAAATGCCATTGGTAGTTTGATAGGGATTGCATTGAGCCTGTAGATTGCTTTAGGTAGTATAGTCATTTTCACAATGTTGATTCTTCCAATCCAAGAACATGGTATAACTCTCTATCTGTTTGTATCATCTTTAATTTCTTTCATCAGTGTCTTATAGTTTTCTGCATATGGGTCTTTTGTCTCCTTAGGTAGGTTTATTCCTAGGTATATTATTCTTTTTGTTGCAATGGTAAATGGGAGTGTTTCCTTAATTTCTCCTTCAGATTTTTCATCATTAGTGTATAGGAATGCAAGGGATTTCTGTGCATTAATTTTGTATCCTGCTACTTTACCAAGTTCACTGATTAGCTCTAGTAGTTTTCTGGTAGCATCTTTAGGATTCTCTATGTATAGTATCATGTCATCTGCAAACAGTGACAGTTTCACTTCTTTTCCAATTTGGATTCTTTTTCTTTCTTTTTCTTCTCTGATTGCTGTGGTTAACAATTCCAAAAGTATTTTGAATAATAGTGTAGAGAGTGGGCAACCTTGTCTTGTTCTGGATCTTAGTGGAAATGGTTTCAGTTTTTCACCATTGAGAATGATGTTGGCTGCGGGCTTGTCATATATGGCCTTTATTATGTTGAGATAAGTTCCCTGTATGCTTACTTTCTGGAGGGTTTTTATGATATATCAGTGTTGAGTTTTGTTTGAAAGCTTTTTCTGCATCTATTGAGATGATCATATGGTTTTTATCCTTCAGTTTTAACCTTCAATATGGTGTATCACATTGATTGATTTGCGTATATGGAAGAATCCTTGCATTCCTTCATTTAAAACTTGTGTTCCTTATTTATTTTCATTTTGGATGATCTGTCCATTGGTGAAAGTGTGGTATTAAACTCCCCTACTATGGTTGTGTTACTGTCAATTCCCCCTTTTATGGCTGTTAGCATTTCCCTTATGTATTAAGGTGCTCCTATGTCAGGTGCACAAGAATCCTTGCATTCCCACTTGATCATGGTCTATGATCCTTTCATTGTGCTGTTGGATTCTGTTTGCTAGTAGGATTTTTGCATCTATGTTGATCAGTGATATTGGCCTATAGTTTTCTTTGTTTGTGACATCTTTTTCTGTTTTTGGTATCAGGGTGATGGTGGCTTCATAGAATGATTTTGGGAGAGTTCCTTCCTCTGCTATATTTTGCAGGACTTTGAGAAGGATAGGTGATAGCTCTTCTCTAAATGTTTGATGGAATTCGTCTGTGAAGCCATCTGGTCCTGGGCTTTTTTTATTGGAAGATTTTTTTTTTTTTTTTTTTTTTTTTGCGGTACGCCTGCCTCTCACTGTTGTGGCCTCTCCCGTTGCAGAGCACAGGCTCCGGACGCGCAGGCCCAGCATCCAGGGCTCACGGGCCCAGCCACTCCACGGCATGTGGGATCCTCCTGGACCGGGACACAAACCCATGTCCCCTGCATCCGCAGGCAGACTCTCAACCACTGCGCCACCAGCGAAGCCCATGTTGGAAGATTTTTAATCACAGTCTCAATTTCAGTGCTTGTGATTGGTCTGTTTATATTTTCTATATCTTCCTGGTTCAGTTTTGGAAGGTTTTGTTTTCCTAAGAATTTGTCCATTTCTTCCAGGGTGTCCATTTTATTGGCATATAGTTGCTTGTAGTAATCTCTCATGATTCTTTGTATTTCTGCAGTGTCAGTTTTTACTTCTATGTCTTCATTTCTAATTCTGTTGATTTGAGTCTTCTCCCTTTTTTTTCTTGGTGAGTCTGGCTAATGGTTTATCAATTTTGTTGATCTTCTTAAAAAATCAGCTTTTAGTTTTATTTTTCTTTGCTCTTGTTTCCCCTCATTTCTTTTTCATTTATTTCTGATCTGATCTTTATGATTTCTTTTCTTCTGCTAACTTTGTGTTTTTGGTTCTTCTTTCTCTGATTGTTTTATGTGTGAGGTTAGGTTGTTTATTTGAGATGTTTCTTGTTTCCTGAGGTAGGATTATACTGCTATAAACTTCCTTCTTCGAACTGCTTTTGCTGCATCCCATAGGTTTTGGGTCATCGTGTTTTCATTGTCATTTTTTTCTAGGTATTTTTTTTTATTTCTTCTTTGATTTCTTCAGTGATCTCTTGGTTATTAAGTAGTGTATTTAGCCTTCATGTGTTTGTATTTTTTACAGACTCTTTCCTGTAATTGATATCTAGTCTCATAACGTTGTGGTCAGAAAAGACACTTGATATGATTTCAATTTTCTTAAATTCACCAAGGCTTGATTTGTCACCCAAGATATGATCTATCCTGGAGAATGTTCCATGAGCACTTGAGAATAAAGTGTATTCTGTTGTTTTTGAATGGAATGTCCTATAAATATCAATTAAGCCCATTTTGTTTAATGTATCATTTAAAGCTTGTGTTCCTTATTTATTTTCATTTTGGATGATCTGTCCATTGTTGAAAGTGTGATATTAAACTCCCCTACTATGGTTGTGTTACTGTCAACTTCCCCTTTTATGGCTGTTAGCATTTGCCTTATGTATTAAGGTGCTCCTATGTCAGGTGCATAAATATTTACAATTGTTATAACTTCTTCTTGGATTGATCCCTTGATCATTATAGTGCCCTTCTTTGTCTCTTGTAATAGTCTTTATTTTAAAGTCTATTTTTTCTGATATTAGAATTTCTACTCCAGCATTCTTTTGATTTCCATTTGCATGGAATATTTTTTTTGATCCCCTCACTTTCAGTCTGTATGTGTCCCTAGGTCTGAAGTGGGTCTCCTGTAGGCAGCATATATATGGGTCTTGTTTTTGTTATCCATTCAGCCAGTCTATTTCTTTTGGTTGGAACATTTAATCCATATATATATATTTTGTGTGTGTGTGTGTGTGTGTGTGTGTGTGTGTGTGGTATGCAGGCCTCTCACTGTTGTGGTCTCTCCCATTGCAGAGCATAGGCTCCAGACGCGCAGGCTCAGTGGCCATGGCTCATGGGCCCAGCCGCTCCACCGCACATGGGATCTTCCTGGACCGGGGCACGAACCCGTGTCCCCTGCATCAGCAGGCGGACTCTCAACCACTGCACCACCAGGGAAGCCCCTAATCCGTTTACATTTAAGATAGTTATCGATATGCATGTTCCTATTACCATTTTCTTAATTATTTTGGATTTGTTATTGTAGGTCTTTTCCTTCTCCTGTGTTTCCTGCCTAGAGAAGTTCCTTTAGCGTTTGTTGTAAAGTTGGT
Source organism: Orcinus orca (assembly GCF_937001465.1). Lineage (NCBI taxonomy): Eukaryota > Metazoa > Chordata > Mammalia > Artiodactyla > Delphinidae > Orcinus > Orcinus orca. The sequence continues at coordinate 91,676,707 of NC_064566.1, forward strand.
TTTGTGGTGCTGAATTCTCTTAGCTTTTGCTTGTCTGCAAGGTTTTAATTTCTCCCTCAAATCTGAATGAGATCCTTGCTAGGTAGAGTAATCTCAGTTGTAGGTTTTTACCTTTCATCATTTTAAATATGTTCTGCCTCTCTCTTCTGGTTTGCAGAGTTTCTGCTGAACAATCAGCTGATAACCTTATGGGGAATCCCTTTTATGTTACTTGCTGCTTTTTCCTTGCTGATTTTAATTTTTCTTTGTATTTAATTTTTGATAGTTTGATTAATATGTGTCTTGGAGTGTTTCTCCTTGGATTTATCCTGTATGGGACTCTCTGTGCTTCCTGGACTTGATTAACTATTTCCTTTCCTATATAGGGAAGTTTCCAACTATAATCTCTTCAAATATTTTCTCAGTCTCTTTCTTTTTCGCTTCCTCTTCTGGGACCCCTACAATTCCAATGTTGGTGCTTTTAATGTTGTCCCAGAGGTCTCTGAGACTGTTCTCAATTCTTTTGATTCTTTTATCTTTATTCTGCTCTGTGGTAGTTATTTCCACTATTTTATCTTCCAGGTCCCTTATCCGTTCTTCTGCCTCAGTTATTCTGCTATTGATTCCTTCTAGAGAATTTTTAATTTCATTTATTGGGTTGTTCATCACTGTTTGTTTGCTCTTCTTCTAGGTTCTTGTTAAACGTTTCTTATATTTTCTCCATTCTAGTTCCAAGATTTTGGATCATCTTTACTATCATTACTCTGAATTCTTTTTCAGGTAGACTGCTATTTCCTCTTCATTTGTTTGGTCTGGTGGGTTTTTACCTTGCTCCTTCATCTGCTGTTTGTTTGTCTGTCTTCTCATTTTACTTAAGTTACTGCATTTGGGGTCTCTTTGTCACAGGCTGCATGCTCATAGTTCCTGTTATTTTTGGTGTCTGCCCCCAGTGGCTAAGGTTGGTTTAGTGGGTTTTGTAGGCTTCCTGGTGGAGGAGACTAGTGCCTGTGTTCTGGTGGATGAGGCTGGATCTTGCCTTTCTGGTGGGCAGGACCACGTCCGAAGATGTATTTTGGGGTGTCTGTGACCCCAAACATAAATTATCATGATATTAGGCAGTCTCTCTGCTTATGGGTGGGGTTGTGTTCCTGCCTTGCTAGTTGTTTGGCATAGGGTGTCCAGCACTGTAGCTTGCTGGTCATTGAGTGGAGCTGGGTCGTATCATTGAGATGGAGATCTCTGGGAGAGCTTTTGCCATTTGATATCATGTGGAGCCAGGAGGTCTCTGGTCTACCAATGTCCTGAATTTGGTTCTCCCACCTCAGAGGCACAGGCCTGACACCCAGCCAGAACACCAATATCCTGTCAGCCGCACGTCTCAGAAGAAAAGTGGGAAAAAAAGAAAGAAAGAAAGAAAAAATAAAATAAAGTTATTAAAATAAAAGTAATTATTAAAAATAAAAAAGCAATAAAAAAGGAAAAAAAGAAAGAAGAGAGCAACCAAAGCATAAAACAAATCCACCAATGATAAGTGCTAAAAGCTATACTAAAAAAAAGAAAAAAAGAAAAAAAGACAGACAGAACCCTAAGACAAATGGTAAAAGCAAAGCTATACAGACAAAATCACACAAAGAAGCATACACATACACACTCGCAAAAAGAGAAGAAAGAAAAAAATATATATATCTTTGCTCCCCAAGTCCACCATCTCAATTTTGGGTTGATTCGTTGTCTTTTCAGGTATTCCACAGATGTAGCATACATCAAGTTGATTGTGGAGATTTAATCTGCTGCTCCTGAGGTTGCTGGGAAAAATTTCCCTTTCTCTTCTTTGTTCGCTCAGCTCCTGGGGTTCAGCTTTGGATTTGGGCCTGCCTCTGCGTGTAGGTCCCCTGAGGGCATCTGTTCTTTGCTCGGACAGGATGGCGTTAAAGGAGCAGCTGATTAGGGGGCTCTGGCTCCCTCAGGCGGGGGGTGGGGGGGGAGGAATATGGATGCTGGGTGAGCCTGCAGCAGCAGAGGCTGACGTGACTTTGCACTAGCCTGAGGCGCACCATGTGTTCCCCTGGGGAAGTTTTCCCTGGATCGTGGGACCCTGGCAGTGGTGGGCTACACAGGCTCCCAGGAGGGGAGATGTGGATAGTGACTTGTGCTTACACAAGTCACACAGCTTTTTGGTGGCTGCAGCAGCAGCCTTAGCATCTCATGCCCATTTCTGGTGTTTGCGCTGATTGCCACGGCTCGCACCCATCTCTGGAGCTCATTTAGGCAGTGCTCTGAATCTCCTCTCCTCCTACACCCTGAAACAATGGTCTCTTGCCTCTTAGGCAGCTCCAGACTTTCCTGGACTCCCTCCCGGCTAGCTGTGGCGCAGTAGCCCCCTTCAGGCTGTGTTCACGCAGCCAACCCCAGTCCTCTTCCTGGGTTCTGACCTCCGAAGCCCGAGCCTCCGCTCCAAGCCCCCACCTGCCCCGGCAGATGAGCAGACAAGCCTCTCAGGCTGGGGAGTGTTGGTTGGCACTGATCCTCTGTGCGGGAATCTCTCTGCTTTGCCCTCCACACCCCTGTTGCTGTGCTCTCCTCTGTGGCTCTGAAGCTTCCCCCCTCCACCACCCGCAGTCTCTGCCTGCGAAGTGGCTTCCTAGTGTGTGGAAACCATTCCTCCTTCACAGTTCCCTCCCACTGGTGCAAGTCCTGTCCTTATTCCTTTGTCTCCGTTTTTTATTTTTTCTTTTGCCCTACCCAGGTACAGGGGAGTTTCTTGCCTTTTGGGAAGTCTGAGTTCTTCTGACAGTGTTCAGTAGGTGTTCTGTAGGAGTTGTTCCACATGTAGATGCAGTTTTGATGTATTTGTGGGGAGGAAGGTGATCTCCATGTCTTACTCCTCCACCATATTGAAGGTCTCCCCTACAGCAGGTTCTTATTAGTTATCTATTTTATTCATATTAGTGTATATATGTTAATCCCAATCTCACAATTCATCCCCCCTACCCCACTTTCCCCCATTGGGGTCCATACCTTTGTTCTGTACTTCTGTGTCTCTATTTCTGCCTTGTAACCCTGTTCATCTGTACCATTTTTCTAGATTCTACATATATGCTTTAATATATGATACATTTTTTTCTCTTTCTTACTTACTTCACTCTGTATGACAGTCTCTAGGTCCATCCACATCTCTCCGAAAGACTCCAATCGTTCCTTTTTATAGTTGAGTAATTGTAGTTGTATATATGTACCACAACTTCTTTATCCATTTGTCTGTCGATGGGCATTTAGGTTGCTTCCATGATCTGGCTATTGTAAATAGTGCTGCAATGAATACTGGGGTGCATGTGTCTTTTTGAATTATGGTTTTCTCTGGGTATATGCCCAGTAGTGGGATTGCTGGGTCATACGGTAATTCAATTTTTAGTTTGTTTTTTTGTTGTTGTTTTTTGTTTTTATTTGCTGTATGTGGGCCTCTCACTGTTGTGGCCTCTCCCATTGTGGAGCACAGGCTCCAGATGCGCAGGCTCAGTGGCCATGGCTCACAGGCCCAACGGCTCCACGGCATGTGGGATCTTCCCGGACTGGGGCACAAACCCATGTCCCCTGCATCGACAGGTGGACTCAACCACTGCACCACCAGGGAAGCCCCTGAGGGTTGTCTTTTGGTCTTGTTTATGGTTTCCTTTGCTGTGCAAAAGATTTTAAGTTTCATTAGGTCCCATTTGTTTATTTTTGTTTTTATTTCCATTTCTCTAGGAGGTGGATCAAGAGGATCTTGCTGTGATTTATGTCATAGAGTGTTCTGCCTGTGTTTTCCTCGAAGAGTTTTATAGTGTCTGACCTTACATTTCAGTCTTTGATCCATTTTGAGTTTATTTTTGTGTATGGTGTTAGGGAGTGTTCTAAATTCATTCTTTTACATGTAGCTGTCCAGTTTTCCCAGCACCATTTATGGAAGAGGCTGTCTTTTCTCCACTGTATATTCTTGCCTTCTTTATCAAAAATAAGGTGACCATATGTGTATGGGTTTATCTCTGGGCTTTCTATCCTGTTCCATTGATCTATATTTCTGTTTTTGTGCCAGTACTGTACTGTTTTGATTACTGTAGCTTTGTAGTATAGTCTGAAGTCAGGGAGTCTGATTCCTTCAGCTGCATTTTTTATTCCCTCAAGACTGCTTTGGCTATTCAGGGTCTTTCATGTCTCCATACAAATTTTAAGATTTTTTGTTCTAGTTCTGTAAAATATGCCATTGGTAGTTTGATAGGGATTGCATTGAGCCTGTAGATTGCTTTGGGTAGTATAGTCATTTTCACAATGTTGATTCTTCTAATCCAAGAACATGGTATATCTCTCCATCTGTTTGTGTCATCTTTGATTTCTTTCATCAGTGTCTTATAGTTTTCTGAGTACAGGTCTTTTACCTCCTTAGGTAGGTTTATTCTAGGTGTTTTATTCTTTTTGTTGCAATGATGAATGAGATTATTTCCTTAATATTTCTTTCTGATCTTTTGTTAGTATCATGTCATCTGCAAACTGTAACAGTTTTACTTCTTCTTTTCCAATTTGGATTCCTTTTATTTCTTTTTCTTCTCTGATTGCCATGGCTGGGACTTCCAAAACTATGTTGAATAATAGTGGAAAGTGTGGACATCCTTTTCTTGTTCCTGATCTTAGAGGAAATGCTTTCAGTTTTTCACCATTGAGAATGATGTTGGCTGTGGTTTTGTCATATATGGCCTTTATTATGTTGAGGTAGTTTCCCTCTATACCTAGTTCCTGGAGAGTTTTTATCATAAATGGGTGTTGAATTTTGTCAAGAGCTTTTTCTGCATCTATTGAGATGATCATATGGTTTTTATCCTTCAATTTATTAATACGGTGTATCACACTGATTGATTTGCATTTATTGAAGAATGCTTACATCCCTGGGATAATCCCACTTGATCATGGTATATGATCCTTTTAATATTTTATTGGATTCTGTTTGCTAGTATTTTGTTAAGGATTTTTGCATCTATATTCATCAGTGATATTGGTCTGTAATTTTCTTTTTTTTTTTTGTAGTATCTTTGTCTAATTTTTTTTTTTTTTTTTTTTTTGCGGTATGCGGGCCTCTCATTGTTGTGGCCTCTCCTGTTGCGGAGCACAGGCTCCGGACGCACAGGCTCAGTGGCCATGGCTCACGGGCCCAGCCGCTCTGCGGCATGTGGGATCTTCCCAGACCAGGGCACGAACCTGTGTCCCCTGCATCGGCAGGTGGACTCTCAACCACTGCGCCACCAGGGAAGCCCTGTCTGATTTTTGTATCAGGGTGATGGTGGCCTTGTCAAATGAGTTTGGGAGTGTTCCTTCCTCTGCAATTTTTTGGAAGAGTTTGACAAGGATGGGTTTTAGCTCTTCTCTAAATGTTTGATAGAATTCACTTGTGAAGCCATCTGGTCCTGGACTTTTGTTTGTTGGTTATTTTGTTCTTAAATAATTATAATTATTTACTAATGGGATGTGTGTACTTGTTGAGAACTCCACAACTTTTTGAACCTTGGACACTGCTGCCTTTACTTGTTGTTGTACATTGATTTTTGTGCAGTACTTGCTTTTTATCACAACAACCACAGAAATCCTGCCCTCCCAAAGATATGACCCAATTGAAAGGAAATTGTGAGATCTAATGCCAAAACTATAAACTTCCTTGCATTAGCAATTTGCTCAGCATCTGGCAGGTGCTGAGTATCTCTGTGTTACCCTCCAAAAATTAAGACATCCTGTGTGAGTTCACTGTTCACTGTGTGACCCAGGACACCTTGGTGCACAGTTTGGAAACTGTTGGTCCAACTGTATAAATTTATTGCCTCTCCTCATGTTGGAGGAAATTTGTGGGCTAGAAGTTGGGATGAAGGCAAAGAACGGGGAGAGAAAAATTGCTGAGAAAAATCGTCTTAACTTTCTCAAGACATCCTCAGATTATGCTCATTCTATAAAGAGGTGTATCTAGGAAAACTCATGAGGCTGGGATCTTTCCTGGGAATGTTAAAGACATATTGTGCTAAGTAGGAATGGGTACCTCCATGAGTTGAGGACTGGGTCCATAGGATTATGCCTGGTACCACTGGTTACTTCTGCAACTATTGCTAGGCCAGTTATTCCTTCCTTACTTCTACCCTCCCCCTCTAACACCCTCCCTCCCTCCCTCCTTCCTTGCTTTCCACAAATGAATATTCTCCTCCATGTGAGCATACCCCAGTGATAAAAAGCAGGACGCAGGGCTTCCCTGGTGATGCGGTGGTTGAGAGTCCGCCTGCCGATGCAGGGTACTCGGGTTCGTGCCCCGGTCCGGGAGGATCCCACATGCCGCGGAGCGGCTGGGCCCGTGAGCCATGGCCGCTGAGCCTGCACTTCTGGAGCCTGTGCTCGGCAACGGGAGAAGCCACAACAGTGAGAGGCCCACGTACCGCAAAAAAAAAAAAAAGCAGGACCCAGGAGCCAGACTACCCACCATCTGCTACCATGTGTGACTTTGGCTAACATCTAACCTCTGTGCTTAATATTCTACTTCTGTAAAATGGGTTTAGCAGAATTACATACTTTATCAGTTTGTTATGAGATTGAAATGCCCTGAGAGAGATTAGATCAGTGTCTGCTATGATGACGTGCAGGCAGCTCACCAAACACGTGTCACAAGATAGACTTTATCTCTGTTTCTCCCTGGCTTACAGTCCAGGGCAAAAGATAAATATCAAACCCTGTTGGTGCAAACAATTAGTTGATTACAGTTCCAATGTGTGTTGAGAAGAAATGTAGTAGCCCACGTGAGCATTGCCACATGGGGATTTCACTTTGGGGTGTGTGTGTGTGTGTGTGTGTGTGTGTGTGTTGGGGGGGCGTGAGTGTCTCGAATTCCTCCCAGAGTAAATGATACTTAAGTTGTGACTCAAAAGATGTATAGAAGAAGTTAGGCCAAGGTCCAGTGGGTGGAGGAGGTGTGGAGAATATTCCAAACAGAAGGAACACTGTGACCAAGACACTAAGACTCCTGCTACGGTGAAAACAAGGGTGAAAGGCTTAGGCAGAAGCCAAACCATATGATGCCTTGTGGTCCTTGTTAAGGAATCTTAAGAGTGATGGGAAGCCATTGAAATGATTTGAGCAGAGGAATGGCATGACTTTGTCTTATAAAAGATCACTCTGGCTGCTGGGTAGAGAATAGACTCCAGAGGACAAGAGGGAAAACAGAAAGACCAGCTAGGAGCCTACTTGGAGATCCTTTGGGAGAGATAGGAGGTGGCCCTGCCTATGATGGCAACAGCAAAGAGGACAGATTTGAGAGGTAATTAGGAGCCTGAATGGATATGATGGGTTGATTGTGGAAAGAGAGGAAAAACCAGGCAAATGCCCAGAAGTCTTCCCAGAAGGGTTGGGAGGAAGGAAGGTCTGATGTGATGACAGGGCTGCAGAGCCCTGCAGGAGGGGCAGTGCCCATAAAAGACTCCTGGGAGGGTATGAAGGAGCCAGATGACGCAGCTCTCCAAACCACTCTCTCCAAGTACTTCTTAAATCATTGAAATAAAACAGGATCTCTGTGTTTCTCTTCTGAGATGTCCAGATAACTATCTCAGGTCTTCACTTTATTTTGTACAAAGGCCAGCCCTGGCATAGAAAATGAAAACCTCCATTCCACAGAGAACCCACTGTGGTTTTCAAGTTCTTAATCAACCTAAAATGTACGTGGAGTCATTCAAAACAAAGTTTATTGTTATGCTGTCCATGCACAGGCATGTCCAGATTTGCTGTCAGTTCCTTTCTCCCTCTCTATGGAGCCATCTCTTTTTCTTGTATTTAAGTAAAAAAAATGTTTTTGATATTAATTAAGTTACATGGCAATTTCCTCCCCCTAATTAAAGTGGAACCTTCTCACAGGACACTTTGAAGTGCGGCTCTGTGGATATAAGAAACTTTTCATCCTCCGCCAGGGCTCTGTAGTGTCTCTTCATATTGTTCACTTCAGTCAGAATAAAACTCTTTCTGATAATGAAGGGAAGAGCATTTCCCTTTTCCCAGCTACCACACAGTCAAGCCCGCCTGGCGTGGGATGTGGGGGAGCCGTGGCCGCAGGCAGGTTGCGGGGCTGGAGGCGACAGCTCAGGTGCATCTGGGAAGGGGTTGATGGGGTGACAGGGCTGAAAGCTGGGTGAGGGGGACATAAGTTGGAATGGGAGGGGTGCTGGGAGCCGGGGATGATTGGGGGAGTGGCAGCACACTGCTCCCGGGAGATAACAAATCCATCAACGACTTTTCACCATGAGCTTTGATATCCTTAATGAAAAGTGTAGCGGTTGGATCGTGGGTTCTTCTGTTCTAATTTCCAGGGGACAGTTCCTGTGCTTCGTTTGGGCCCAGAGGACCCCCTGAAATTCTCAGAGAGGGAACAGTGACCAAAGATGTAAGGAGAAAGGAAGAGAAGAAAGTGGGAAAGTGCAGCACGGGTAGCAGCAGTGGAGAGGGATGATCAGGAAAGGAGGGAGGAATCAGTCCCTCACCCTGAAAAAACTCCCTCAGCCGGGGAGACAGTTTTGACTTTCAAACCTGCTGGTTCCTCTGATTTACTCTTTCCCTCCCTCCAAGAGTTTCTCTTTCAAGCCCCTCTGAATGCCATGGAGGTGGGGAAAGAAAAGGAAGGCATCTTGTCTCCTCCTTGCCCAGAAACCAATTTCTCATGAGAACACCCCAGGGAGGAAGCAGAGGCCACTGGTTTTTATCTGCGAATCTGACTGCTGGTGTTTTCCCTGTAGGTATCGACAGCCAGGAAAACATATCACAGACCAAACCAGAAACAGCCCTGGTATGTCCACTTCCTCCCCACCAAACTGCCACCAGCCCAGAGTGTCAGACGCTCTAATTGGATTATTGCTGTTTCTCCAGCTGTCTCAAGGTGTCTCTCAAATAGCTCCGAAGCCACAGACAAAGGCAAATGGAAGAGGCATAGAAGGAGGTAGAGAAGGATGCAGGTTCCCTTCTCCTGGTCCCTCCTTCAGCAGCTGCCCCCTCCTGTCTCAGGCCAAGGAGGCAGGAGCAGGTCTCCAACAGGAGACCTTAGCTTCCCACCTGGCCTGCAAATCCCTGAAGAAATAGGTGCTGAAACAGGGATGGGAAGGGCAGGGTGGCGTAGCAGAGCTGGGCAGGTAGCGGGGTTTATCCTGAGGTCCTGCAGCTTAATTCAGCAACTGCAACTCAACTCCATACATGGGATGTGATGACGACTCCTGGGTGCCGGGCATCAGGCTGGGAGGTGGGAAGGAGTCCCTGAATGCCAGAGGTTCCCAGCCTCGCCGGTGGTGGTGCCCAAATGTACGAGAAAAAAACCACACGCTCCGGGAGCATCAGGAAGGCAGATCTGATTCCTGCTTGGGGAGGCCTGATAAAAGCCTCGGGGATGTGTCATTTCTGCATGACATTTGGGAGGCTGGAAAGATGGCAAGAGGAATGTTCCAGACAGAGAGGCAACAGGCGGAAGTTGCTGATGGGGGCTATGCCTCGTGTAGCAGCAAGTCTGGGGTACTTTAACCCTGAAAGTATTGTTGGGGGCCAAGGGGAGCTGAGGGGAGGGACAGAGAGGCCCTGCAGAGAGGCCGCCGCAGCAGAGCGAGACCTGGTCTACTAGGCTGAAGAGCCAGCCTTTCTTTTTTGTGTCACAGGGCATCATGGAAGACTTACGAGACGTGGAGTGATGGGATTAGACAGATATTTTAGAGGAACAGCTCTGCTCCCTTTCGGCACATGCTCCCTAATCCTTTATCCTCACCACACGGCTTGCCATCAAAAAAGCTAGGAACACTTAAACAAACTACAGTGTGTGACTTAGGAGAAATCCAGAACCATGGCATGAACTTCTTTACCTCCTGCACCTGGCCCTGTGGACAATTTCAGCAAAGCTCCAACGAGCATGGCATGGACTACAGAATGGCTTTTCCTGAGGACCCTTGATCAAGCACCATCCCATTCCCATCCCCGGCCATGCTGACTTTCAGTACATGGGTATCATAATAACCCAACTCAAGATACAGATGCCAGGGGACCCTGCACGTAAAGGGTGATGAGGACAATAGAGGGATGTGGTTAATTGGGAAGGCTTCCCGAAACTGTGGCCTTGTGATCGAGATATCATAAGTGAATGATTTGGCAGGAAAAAAAAGAGAGAGGCAGTCCAGAAAGAAGATTCATCAGAGCTGAGGACAGCAGGTGTTTCTGGGGTGGGGGGGAAGAATTGGATGTGTTGAGAGGAAGGAGAGGTGGGTAGTTTGTAACATGACTTGAAGGTGGAGATGCCATATTCCACGGGGTATGAATTCTGGGTGATGGGGTACCCCAGAGTGGTTTGTCAATAATGGGCCACATCAACCCATTCTCCAGAGCTCCTCCACTTCTGCCTCCATCCAGAGTGCAGGCAGCCTCCCTTGATTTTGTTCCCTTGAGACACAGCCTTGCAGAGGGATGAGAGTACATCCCCATCCCTCTAGTCCCTCGGACTAGTCATTGCATCCCTCTGAGGTTGGGAAGGGCAGGAAAGATGTTCTGACCAGGGAAGGTGGCCCTGCCGAGCTGAGTGATGGAGATGATATATGTGTACTAATTCTGCAGTTAGACCCTAGAGCTGTGTGATAACCTGTGCTCTTTATATTTTGGCAGTGAACTTATGCTGGCCAGCTGGGAGCCAGGATTGTGTTTTAGGCGTCCTCTGAATACTCTGGGACTTCTTTCTGCAGCATGGCTCCATGGAAAATACTTCCTTTGATGAAAGCAGCAAATTCCACTTGCTTGAATAGCTACACAGGAAAGTTAGCTTAACAACTATTTTGTGCTTTACTATTAAAGAAAAAGCCACTCACGTTCCATTTAACGTTCACAGATTTCCGTGAAGATTTTAGGGTAGATGTGATTATACCCATTTTACAGATGAGGAAACTAAAGCTCAGAGAGGTTAAATAATTTCCCCTACATCCCACAGCTCCTAATTACAGAGCAAAGATAATCCCTGGCCTTCTGAGGCTAAATCAAATGTATTTTCTGCTACAGACATATTTCTGATGAATACCAATTCCTCCGTATCCGGAGGCAGGCCAGTTTGTGGATACTAGGATCCAACACCTGATTCTTATTGCAGGGTTTCCTAAGGGCTGGGTCTTCAGCGCTGATGAAAGCCAGATTCCAGCTGCCAGCCATAGGAGAAAGCTGCAGGCGTTCCAGCCAACCCAGAGACCTAGAAAGAAAATCCAAGCATTCTTAACCTTTAAAAAGATCTTGGCCTGTGGGCAGATAAATTAACTCCAGGGCTCTGGGGAGATTAAACCTTATTTTATGGTTTGCTTGTTAAAAACGCATAACTCCAAATCTCACCAGAGATTGCAATTAAGATAGCATGGGGCTAAAGCTATATGAGAAGTATTATTTACTCCTGGCTCCCCGCAAAGTCCAAAACGACAATGGGTTTTTCCATTTCGTAACCTGCAGTCGATCTGAAGCCACCTGCCTTTGTACCTAAAGTGCTTTAGGACACGTGCTTCTTCTCTCCGAGCATTGCTGCTGCCACCGTTCTGTTATCCTTTGTGGTTGCCCAAAGTAACCATAAAAACCCAAGTTAAAACAAAGTTTCCAGGGTGTTAATGTTCAAGAGACACCAAGAACACTTTTTACCATCTGCTCCTCTACTGTTCCCACCTGAGGGGCTCTTTTCCTGTGTTCCCCTTTGAATGCCGGAATTGTACAAGCCCCAAATAGCTCCCTGATTTCTAGCAAAGTCCAAGGAAAAGCCAGGTCACCCTGAAGCAGACTGATCTCACTAAAATATGCCCAAGAGAGAACCATTACACATCTTCTCAACCATCCCTGTTAGAGATCTCATGTAAGAAGGACACACAGATTTTCTCTCCTGAACTTCTGTGAATAGTTACTTTGTTTATGCAAAAACACCACCGAGAACTGTTTAGATGACTCTTTCTGGGATCCTTGTTACCTCTCAAGATTAGTGGTTCCTTTATTCCCATCCTCTGTATGGATAGAAGAGATACAGAAGGAACAAGAGCCTTACTTGGAGAAATTCCATCTTGGGTACTGTAGTGCAGTGAGGGTCTTTCTTGAATTTGTCTTTTCCATCTTAAGACTCACTTGGGACCAATTCCAGATGCCTCAGGAGAGTTACTCAACCATTTTGGAGACTGGTATAGTGGAAGAACACTGAATGGGGAGTTAGGAGAACTGGATTTTACACCAATCTTTACTTCCTACTAGCTCATCTTCATCTAGACACAATGTCTTGCTGGTTGTTAAATTCCTCCTTGTAAAAGAAGGGGCTACTATGATTAAATGTGTTAAGCATGATCTAATTGCCTTGTAAGCATCAACTCTAGAAAGTAGCCCAAGGTCACACAACTAGTCAGAGGCAGGGCCAAGATTCAAACTGAGGTCTGCTGGACTCATGAGCCCAGACTTATAACCATTGTGCTATTCTACCTCTCTAGGTGGGCCCTTTCAGCTCTATCCTCCAATGAGAGTTTCTTACAGGCAAAGAAGATACTTCACACATTGGATGAGAAATAGACTTTCTATCCCAATTCGTTGCCTTTCTGTCCACTGGGTTAATCCTCCAGCCCCTGAATGCCACAAAAACTCTGAACCAGCCCCGCATTATTTTCCCCTTCTCTGGTGATGATCTGGGGCTGATTTGGCCAAACTTCTAAGTCTGTTGCCTAGCAAGTCCCAGCACATCTGGAGCCCTGCTGTTGTCTAAATTACACAGCTGTCTGCAGCAAAGATGCAGTCATCAGAAAGCTGCTGCCCAATGGAAATCCAGAGAACAATCTTTATATGGATCAGCTCTTTATACCTTTGTGTGGATTTCACTTCTCACTCACAAAGACAACGGGGGCAAGTTAGCAGAGTTCACACTGAGATGTGAGTGACTTTATAACCAGCATGAGGAAGATTTTCCACTGAAAACCCTCTTCTCTCCTGGTGACAAACCTGAATTTTTGCTAAGGGGGGAAAAAAACTCTCTCTCCAAGAGAATTTGTATGGACCCAAGGGCTTTGAAATGGAAAAAAGCTAGAAGATTTCTCTGAGGCAAAGAGATACCACCAAATAGTGCAGTCTCCAAATTTAGGTTTTGTAGACATGCACAGTAAAAGTTTCCAAAAGCTTAAGGAGGCAGAGCCAATTTGAAGCTTTTTCTTTTTCTTTTTTTTAAATGCAATAGGATAGGAAATACTGTTTTGGGAGTGGGGAAGATTGAAACCTGCAGTGAAAGGAAATGAAAAACCAAAATCTCTGCTGGAGGTGTCGATAAAAACTAGAAAATAAGAAAAAAAAAGAAAAAGAAAGCCAAACTGACCAGTCTTATTTAGCTCCCCAAGGAGAGAAGTGCTGCAGAAAAGAAGAAAGTGACAACAGTCAGCCCTGTGATCTCTCGTCCTATTAATCAGTCCTCTCCATCAGCTGACAGTCTCCCAGACAAAGGCCACTGATGTTCAAAATGGCGACCACATGCACCGCAGGATCCTGAAATGCCGTCTGCATCAAAAAGGCCAGTGAAATCATACTCAAAATTGAACCTCAGAATCTCAAAACTGGATGGGACCTTAGAGGTCCTCTGGTCCAACCTCCTCATTTTGCGGTTGAGGAAACTGAGGCACAGAGGTCACGAGACTGGTTGATCAAAAGTGGGAACACGGTCCCAAGTCTCCACCTTCTGACTGCTGTTTCCTGTTACAGCACACTGACAACCCAGACTCCGTGGTGTTATAATAATTTGCACATGGGTTATCTCCAGAGAATAATGGGGTCACTTTTCTTAAACCATATTATTGATTGAACCATATAGATTAAGTAGAACTCATCAATGACTTTTAATATATTAATGACAGTAGCCACTTTATCCCTGTGTGTTAGGTGTGTGTATTTAGTTCCATGGTGCTTCCAAAATGCAGTTCTCTTTATGCGAAGGCCAAAAAGGTGAGTCAGTGAGCTGGGATGAGGATTCCTTCCATCCCGGGGTTTTGTCAGTGACCTAATTTATTAATTTTACCTCCCTCCCAATTTAGAAACCTGGACACAACTAAAGCTCTTCACATTAGCTGTCAGTGTTGTCACTCACACTTGTATCAATAATCCTGAACTCTGACAACTTCCCTTATTTTTAGACCTAAATCCTATCTTATAATATAAATATCACACTCTAGGCAGAGCATCATAGAGCAATTATTGCACTTCCCAGGTGAGGTGAATTACTTGACCTCGACTCTTCAAGGCAGCCTCTGAGATGTGTTCTAATCACTTGGAGGCACTGGGGCAGAAGTTTAATACTACTAAAGTGTACAGGAGAAAAGAGGGCACCTGTTCTTTTGACAGATCTCCAGGTCCTTCCCTCCAGAGAGAAAAAAGTGAAGGTGGGGTGGGTTGTCAGTGCAATGAGGGGGTTAGTACAGGGTGCTGTAAGAGCCCATAATAAGGGGAATCCATCCCAGTGGAGGAGATCGGACTGTCTTCCTGAATTTGTACGGTGCTTGCAATTTACAAGTGTCTTTCATTTGCATTGTTGCACTGATCCCCAGGACAGCATTTGGGATTTTTATCGACTAGTTAGAGTATTGGATAATGTCCTCTGTGATGAATTTTCAGATCTCCCATTGTACAGATGAGAAAACTGAGGACTGAAGAGGAGAGGTAATTTGGACAAAGCTGGTATTCAAATTCAGATCTTTCTACCCCCTCCCCCATATTACTCATTTAGTGTGGATTTTTCCCACGTCCTGGCACATTAGGTCAGGCAAAAGTGAGGTTGTTAGTTTCATTCATTGAATCAACCTTTGTTCTTCGATTAATGTCAACAAAATGCCATGACATAAAACAACGTGTAAGGCTCGGAAGTCCAGCGATCACTAGCTTCCTTACACTCTATACTCAAAGGAGAATTTTTAGTGTAAACTTCCACGATTATGGAAGATTATGGATTCCAGGTGGGTATCCGAAAAGATCTTTCAGGGAGAAATTAGTAGAAGGGTTCCAAAAAGACACCCAAGTCATAGTTTCCAGTTTGCTTTATCAAGAGAGTTCTACTGCCCTTTGCCTTTCACCTTCCATCCTGCCTTTATGCCCAGCTACCTCCCCACAGCCTCACATGGCCTGTCTTCTGCATGCCCCCCACACGCAACACACAGTGTCACAACACCGGAGCCTGCACATGCAGGCTCACATGCTTTTTGGCGGGCACTGTCCACCCACACCTCCCTTCATTCCCATCACATTTTCGTCCCTGAAGCTCTCTTTCCCTCGTCCTGGCCTGCTAAGAGTGCACCATGGGGGTGAAGTGCATTGCCCTCCAGCCCAGGAACACCCCAGAACAGCTGCCTGTCCCCGGGTTAATGTCCCGGCGCCTCCCACATCTCCCCAGCCCCTTCTCCCTGCATACTCTGCAATCACTCCAACCTCCGTGTCACACTTTCCCAGAGCTCCTCTTCTGACAAGTTTATCAAGTTGAGAGATGACACTGTCAATGGGCATATCCAAAAAAAAAAAAAAGAAAGGAAAAAGGAGGGAGAGGAGGAAAAATGCCTGGAGCATCCTTTGATGTTGCAAGGAGAGTTCTGCACTCCCAAGGTCACGCGTGTGGGCTACGAGAGGCAGCCTCATTCTTTACCATTTCTTGATTCTTAAGTGAGCCTTGCCCAGTGGGTGCCTGGTGCAGCTCCCTCTGGGCAGCCTTTGCTTGGGGTGGGGTCTGGGAGCCCTGTGCTTCAGTAAGAGATTGCTTGGTAAGACAATGGCTGAGCTGATAATGCCAGCAAAGTCATGACACCAGGAACCTCTTACAATTTTAAGATCCAATCAACTTTAAAATATTACCATGTAAGGTGGATTTGAGCAGGGGCTATAGCAAACAATTGATCCCGGTATATTTACTGAGAGCACGGGCACCCTGCTGAAATATTCATCTGGGATGAGGGTGGTGGGGAAGAGGAGGGGCTGAGAAGCAATGGACTGTTCAGCTCGGGCTAAAAGTCCTTTGACAAAATGCTTCATTAGGAAAATACAGATGCTATTTTGTATATATGTAGTTATTCTATACAAAAATTCCAAGAGTCAGCCACACAGGAGGAACTTATAAAGAGACCTGCCTCCTTTCTCAGGCCTCTTCCCCAACTCTGTCCCACACTCAGGAAATGCATATGCTCCAGGGGTTGCCTGGGACCCCTCTTCCCTGGGACTTGACTCTCCCAGTTTCTACATTTCTCCCTATATCTGTGCCTTTCCAGTCACCGCCTTGGAGGTTCTGCAACCTCAGCCTGGTTGGAGGAATGCAGCCCGGCCCCAGGACAGTCAGGATGAGGGATAGCCTGCCTGCATTAACGAAGCCCTTGGAGATGGGAGGTGAGATGCAGGGAGGGCAGAAGCCAGTACAAATGACCCAGAGCAATTTATGGTTTATCCAGCCTGTGTCCGACAGAACGCCACCAGTCCCCTGCCTCGCCCACCCAGGGAAACATCAATAAGACATAGAGTTGCTATCCCGAGCCTGGGCTTGCAGTGTGGCCATGAGAAGGAGAACAAAGAAACTACCTCTTTCCTGTAGGAGCAGAGCTCATTGCTTGCAGTTAATGGGAGGGTGGAGGGAAAGGGTGGCCCTGTGGAAATTCCAGCCACTGACAGCCTGGAGCTCCTCGAAGACTCTCTGCCTGGGGGGAGGGCACATCAACTCCTTTGCAAGTGGGAGAGGGATCTTCATCTTCCTAGCAAGCCGGATCCTGAGTTTCTCCAGTTAGAAGCCCTGGTTTCTTTTTAAAGATCTATAAGAGCATACTTGGATTTGTGATTTCATATTTTTTTGGAGACATTTGTCCACTTGTTCCTTAACACTGCTGCCTGTGGCTCTCCCATCTCTGTTACTCCCTGTGCCCGGATGCCCAGCTTTGCTAAGAAGGATGCCTCTGCAGCTCTTAGGCTCAGTTCCCACACCCCCCTGCCTGCCCTTCTGTAAGATTTTCCCAAGATCAAGCTCCCCTTCTTGCATTTCCATAGCACATTATTTGGAGTTTGGATACATTAGTCACCATGTTGAACTGCAACCTTCCTTGCCTATCTCTTCTTTGGATGGTCAGCTTCTGCAGAGCAGGCACCTTCTGTCTCTACACCCCCAGGTCCTTTTATGGTGCCTCACATGTATTTTTTTTTTTATGTAAGTTATGTAAGTAGTTGGGGTTTTTTTTTGTTTTGTTTTGTTTTGTTTTTTAAACATCTTTATTGGAGTATACCTCACATGTATTTGATGTTCATATCATGCTGGATATATAGAACAAGGCCGCTCATCTTCCCTCAGTCATTGCCAGGAAGAAACTTTTTCTTCTAAGCTAAATCCATTAATCCATCAAGCAGCTTTGGGTCAATGATTAAAATATGAACTTGAACCATATGAAACTACCAACATTCAACTACCTTAGACCTACAAAAATGGTAATTTCATATGGTTCAACCAAATCTATGACATAGACACCGCCCTCAAGGAGGGAAGGAATAAAAGGAAACTAGCTTTTGTTGCACATCAGCTGGGTGTCAGGTACTTTATGAATATCATCTCATTTAGTTTACTCCTCATTTGATTCTGGTTCAGAAGAAAAAAATAAACATAAAAGAAACAAAATATTTAAATGCTAAGGTGGGTGGTACTGTGGGGACAGTGGGATGGGAAAAAAGTCTTATTTGGCTGGTAAAGGCTTCATAATGAAGGTGAGCTTCAGCCAGCCCTGAAGGGCAGGCTTCTGGAGTCAGCCTACGTCACATGAGGTACACCCTCCTTTGTCCCATGGAGTACACACTCTGCTTACCTCCATCACAGCACTCCTCACCTGGCTTCCCTGCTATTCATTTCCCTGTCTGTATCCATCCTACACCCTGGGCAGGTCCTCAGGACAGGGGTCACCTCACCTTCATCTTTGTATCCTTCTGTGCAGAGTGATGCCTGACACACTGTTTACTCAAATGTTTGTTGGGAATGTATACAGAGAAGACCATGCAGTGAATTCCAACAACAAATTCAAAGATTTCTCAGAGGCAGATATGCACCTGCTCTCCAGCCTCCCCACCAAGGGACCTGTGTGCTTACAAGGGCTCTAGAGGATAGGGTCCAACAGGGCTGAGCCAAGCATTAAGGAGGATGAGTCCCAGGAGAGGATCACAATTTCAAATAAGCATTAATAGTCGAATCCTTTTTTTCGTTTCCTGTTTCCCTGGCTGGTCAACACGATTCTTACATAAACCCTCAATTCCAGTTCATACAGTTGTCTCCCATAGGGACCGGGAAGATGCCTGATATGCTCATTAATAACAGCTACCATTCACTGAGCACTCCAAGATAGGTATTATCATCCCCATTTTACAGATGGAGAAGACATATACCTTGCCCAAGGTTACAAGCTAAAATTCCTGGTGGTTCTGGTTTTAAAACCCATACTTTTTTTTTTTTAATGAAGTAGAGTTGATTTACAATGTTGTATTAGTTTCAGGTGTACAGCAAAGTATTTCAGTTTTATATATATATGTGTGTATATATATATATATTCTTTTTCAGATTCTTTTCACTTATAGGTTATTACAAGATATTGAGTATAGTTCCAAGGGCTATACAGTAGGACCTTGTTGGTTATCTATTTTATATATACTAATGTGTATATGTTAATCCCAAACTCCTAATTTATCCCTCCCCTATTCCCCTTTAGTAACCATAAGTTGTGTTTTTTTTTAACATCTTTATTGGAGTATAATTGCTTTATATTGTTACGTTAGTTGCTGCTGTATAACAAAGTGAATCAGCTATACGTATACATATATCCCCATATCTCCTCCCTCTTGTGACTCCCACATGCCCTCCCTATCCCACCTCTCTAGGTGGTCACAAAGCACGGAGTTGATCTCCCTGTGCTATGCAGCTGCTTCCCAATAGCTATCTATTTTACATATGGTAGTGTATATATGTCCATGCCACTCTCTCACTTCGTCCCAGCTTACCCTTTCCTCTCCCCATTCCTCAAGTCCATTCTCTACGTCTGCATCTTTATTCCTGTCCTTCTCCTTCGTTCTTCAGAACCTTTTTGGGTTTTCTTTTGACTCCATATATATGTGTTAGCGTACAGTATTTGTTTTTCACTTTCTGACTTACTTCACTCTGTATGACAGACTCTAGGTCCATCTACCTCACTACAAATACCTCAATTTCATTTCTTTATATGGCTGAGTAATATTCCATTGTATATATGTGCCACATCTTCTTTATCCATTCATCTGTTCATGGACAGTTAGGTTGCTTCCATGTCCTGGTTATTGTAAATAGTGTTGCAATGAACATTGTGGTACATGACTCTTTTTGAATTATGGTTTTCTCAGGGTATATGCTCAGTAGTGGGATTGCTGAGTCGTATGGTAGTTCTATTTTTAGTTTTTTAAGGAACCTCCATACTGTTCTCCATAGTGACTGTATCAATTTACATTCCCACCAACAGTGCAAAAGGGTTCCCTTTTCTCCACATCCTCTCCAGCATTATTGTTCATAAATTTTTGATGACGGCTATTCTTACCGGTGTGAGGTGATACCTCATTGTAGTTTTGACTTGCATTTCTCTAATGATTAGTGATGTTGAGCATCCTTTCATGTGTTTGTTGGCAATCTGCATATCTTCTTTGGAGAAATGTCTATTTAGGTTTTCTGCCCAGTTTTGGATTGGGTTGTTTGTTTCTTTGATATTGAGCTGCATGAGCTGCTTGTGTATTTTGGAGATTAATCCTTCATCAGTTGCTTCATTTGCAAATATTTTCTCCCATTCTGAGGGTTGACTTTTCATCTTGTTTATAGTTTCCTTTGCTGTGCAAAAGCTTTTTTTTTTTTTTTTTTTGCGGTACGCGAGCTTCTCACTGTTGTGGCCTCTCCCGTTGGGGAACACAGGCTCCGACGCACAGGCTCAGCGGCCATGGCTCACGGGCCCAGCCAGTCCGTGGCATGTGGGATCTTCCTGGACCAGGGTACGAACCTGTGTCCCCTGCATCGGCAGGCGGGCTCTCAACCACTGAGCCACCAGGAAAGCCCTGTGCAAAAGCTTTTAAGTTTCATTAGGTCCCATTTGTTCACTTCTGTTTTTATTCCCATTCCTCTAGGAGGTGGGTCAAAAAGGATCTTGCTGTGATTTATGTCATAGAGTGTTGTGCCTGTGTTTTTCTCTAAGAGTTTTATAGTGTCTGGCTTTACATTTCAGTCTTTAATCCATTTTTAGTTTATTTTTGTGTATGCTGTTAGGGAGTGTTCTAATTTCATTCCAGTTTTCCCAGCACCACTTATTGAAGGGGCTGTCTTTTCTCCATTGTATATTCTGTCCTTCTTTATCAAAGATAATGTGATCATATGTATGTGGGTTTACCTCTGAGCTTTCTATCGTTTTCCATTGATCTATATTTCTGTTTTTGTGCCAGTACCATACTGTCTTTATTACTGCAGTTTTGTAGTATAGTCTGAAGTCAGGGACATCTGATTCCTCCAGCTCCGTTTTTCTTTCTCAAGATTTCTTTGGCTATTCGGGGTCTTTTGGGTTTCCATATAAACTGAAACTTTTTTGTTCTAGTTCTTTGAAAAATGCCATTGGTAGTTTGATAGGGATTGCATTGAATCTGTAGATTTCTTTGGGTAGTAGAGTCATTTGCACAATGTTGATTCTTCTAATCCAAGAACATGGTATATCACTCCATCTGTTTGCATCATCTTTAATTTCTTTCATCAGTGTCTTATGTTTTTCTGAGTACAGGTCTTTTACCTCCTTAGCTAGGTTTATTCCTAGGTATTTTTTTATTCTATATGTTGCAATGGTAAACGGGAGTGTTTCCTTAATTTCTCTTTCAGATTTTTCATCATTAGTGTACAGGAATACAAGAGCTTTCTGTGCATTAATTTTATATCCTGCTACTTTACCAAATTCATTGATTAGCTCTATTAGTTTTCTGTAGCATCTTTAGGTTTTTCTATGTATAGTATCATGTCATATGTAAACAGTGACAGTTTTACTTCTTCTTTTCTGATTTGGATTCCTTTTATTTCTTCTCTCATTGCTATGGCTAAAACTTCCAAAACTATGTTGAATAATAGTGGTGAGAGTGGACAACCTTGTCTTGTTCCTGATCTTAGAGGAAATGGTTTCAGTTTTTCACCACTGAGGATGATGCTGGCTGTGGGTTTGTCATATACAGCCTTTATTATGTTGAGGTAAGTTCCCACTATGCCGACATTCTGGTGGGTTTTTTTCATAAATGTGTGTTGAATATTGTCGAAAGCTTTTTCTGCATCTATTGAGATGATCATATGGTTTTTATCCTTCAGTTTGTTAATATGGTGTATCACATTGATTGATTTGCTTATATTGAAGAATCCTTTCATTTCTATGATAAACCCCATTTGATCATGGTCTATAATCCTTTTATTGTGCTGTTGGATTCTGTTTGCTAGTATTTTGTTGAGGATTTTTGCATCTATGTTCATCAGTCATATTGGCCTGTAGTTTTCTTTTTCTGTGACATCTTTGTCTGGTTTTGGTATCAGGGTGATGGTGGCCTCGTAGAATGAGATTGTGAGTGTTCCTTCCTCTGTTATATTTTGGAAAAGTTTGAGAAGGATAGGTGTTAGCTCTTCTCTAAATGTTTGATAGAATTCGCCTGTGAAGCCATCTGGTCCTGAGCTTTTGTTTGTTGGAAAATTTTTAATCACAGTCTCAATTTCAGTGCTTGTGATTGGTCTGTTTGTATTTTCTATTTCTTCCTGTTTCAGTCTCGGAAGGTTGTGCTTTTCTACGAATGTGTCTATTTCTTCCAGGGTGTCCATTTTATTGGCAAATAGTTGCTTGTAGTAATCTCTCATGATCCTTTGTATTTCTACAGTGTCAGTTATTACTTCTCCTTTTTCATTCCTAATTCTGTTGCTTTGAGTCTTCTCCCTTTTTTTTTTTGATGAGTCTGGATAATGGTTTATCAATTTTTTTAATTTTCTCACAGAACCAGCTTATAGTTTTATTGATCTTTGCTATTGTTTCCTTCATTTCTTTTTCATTTATTTCTGATCTGATTTTTATGTTTTTTTCCTTATGCTATCTTTGAGGGGTATTTTTCTTCTTCTTTCTCTAATTGTTTTAGGTGTAAGGTTAGGTTGTTTATTTGAGATTTTTCTTGTTTTCTGAGGTAGGATTGTAATGCTATAAACTTCCCTCTTCGAACTGCTTTTGCTGCAGTCCATAGGTTTTGGGTTGTCGTGTTTTCATTGTCATTTGTTTCTATGTATTTTTTTATTTCCTCATTGATTTCTACACTGATCTCTTGATTATTTAGTAGTACATTGTTTAGCCTCCATGTGTTTGTATTTTTTACAGTTTTTTTCCTGTAATGGACATCTAGTCTCATAGCGTTGTGGTTGGGAAAGATACTTGAATGATTTCAATTTTCTTAAATTTACCAAGGCTTGATTTGTGACCTGAGATATGATCTATCCTGGAGAATGTTCCATGAGCACTTGAGAAGAAAGTGTATTCTGTTGTTTTTGGATGGAATGTCCTATAAATATCAATTAAGTCCATCTTGTTTAATGTGTTATGTAAAGCTTGTGTTTCCTTGTTTATTTCACTTTGCATGATCTGCTCATTGGTGAAAGTGGGGTGCTAAGTCGCCTACTATTATTGTGTTATTGTCGATTTCCCCTTTTATGGTTGTCAGCATTTGCCTTATGTACTGAGGTGCTCCATGTTGGATGCATAAATATTTACAATTGTTATATCTTCTTATTGGATAGATCCCTTGATCATTACGTAGTGTCCTTTTTTGTCTCTTGTAATAGTCTTTATTTTAAAGTCTATTTTATCTGATATGAATATTGCTATGTCAGCTTTCTTTTGATTTCCCTTTGCATGGAATATCCTTTTCCATCCCCTCACTTTCAGTCTGTGTGTGTCACTAGGTCTGAAGTTGGTCTCTTGTATACAGCATATTTACGGGTCTTGTTTTTGTATCCATTCAGCCAGTCTATGTGTTTTGGTTGGAGCATTTAATCCATTTGCATTTAAGGTAATTATTGATATGTATGTTCCTATTACCATTTTCTTAACTGTTTTAGGTTTGTTATTGTAGGTCTGTTCCTAGAGAATTTCCTTTAACATTTGTTGTAAAGCTGGTTTGGTGGTGCTGAATTCTCTTAGCTTTTGCTTGTCTATAAAGGTTTTAATTTCTCCATTGAATCTGAATGAGGTCCTTGCTGGGTAGAGTAATCTCGGTCATAGGTTTTCCCTTTCATCACTTTAAATATGTCCTGCCATTCTCTTCTGGCTTGCGGAGGTTCTGCTGAAAGATCAGCTGATAACTTTATGGGGATTCCCTTGTATGTTGTTTGTTGCTTTTCCCTTGCTGCTTTCAATATTTTTTCTTTGCATTTAATTTTTTATAGTTTGATTAATATTTGTCTTGGTGTGTTTCTCCTTGGATTTACTCTGTATGGGTATCTCTGTGCTTTCTGGACTTGATTAACTATTTCCTTTCCCATATTAGGGAAGTTTTCAACTAAAATCTCTTCAAATGTTTTCTCCATTCCTTTCTTTTTCTCTTCTTCTTCTGGGACCCCTATAAGTCAAATATTGATGCATTTAATGTTGTCCCAGAGTTCTCTGAGATTGTCCTCAATTCTTTTCATTCTTTTTTCTTTATTCTGCTCTGCAGTAGTTATTTCCACTATTTTGTCTTCCAGGTCACTTATCCATTCTTCTGCCTCATTTATTCTGCTATTGATTCCTTCCAGATAATTTTAAATTTCATTTATTGTGTTGTTCACCATTGTTTGTTTGCTCTTTAGTTCTTCTAGGTCCTTGTTAAACATTTCTTGTATTTTGGAGAAAATTTTCCAAGATTTTAGATCATCTTTGCTCTCATTACTCTGAATTCTTTTTCAGGTAGACTGCCTATTTCTTCATCCTTTGTTTGGTCTGGTGGATTTTTACCTTGCTCCTTAATCTGCTATGTATATCTCTGTCTTCTCATTTTGCTTAACTTACTGTGTTTGGGGTCTCTTTTCACAGGCTGCAGTTTGTAGTTCCCATTGTTTTTGGTGTCTGCCCCCAATGGGTAAGGTTTATTCAGTAGGTTGTGTAGGCTTCCTGGTGGAGGGGACTAGTGCCTGAGTTCTGGTGGATGAGGCTGGATCCTGTCTTTCTAGTGGGCAGGACCATGTCCGGTGGTGTGTTTTGGGGTGTCTGTGAACTTATTATGATTTTAGGCAGACTCTCTGCTAATGGGTGGGTTTGTGTTCCTGTCTTGCTATTTGTTTGGCATGGGGTGTCCAGCACTGGAGCTTGCTGGCCATTGGGTGGAGCTGGGTCTTAGCACTGAGACAGAGATCTCTGGGAGAGCCCTCACTGATTGATATTACTTGGGGTCCAGAGTTCTCTGGTGGTCCCATATCCTGAACTCAGCTCTCCCACCTCAGAGGCTTAGATCTGACACCTGACAGGAGTACCAAGACCCCGTCAGCCACACGGCTTACATGTAAATGTGTTAAATTCCCCAATCCAAAGGCACAGGGTGGCTGGCCTTCTGCACTCTGTTTGGTCCTCCAGCCAGGTGTTGTCCTCTGGGCCTTGTTGATATGGAGAGAAAGCTTTGGATCCAGGTCCAGCTGCATTCCCTAGCATCTAGAAGAAGCAGCTGACACCCCCATCCTCCCCTATCACTGCCACAACTCATCACAATCCTTGAGCACCCAGGGCTCCACCTCTCATGCTCCATTAGTTTGATTTTTATGTCTGTGAGTCTATATCTGTTTTGCAAATAAGTTCATTTGTATCATTTTTTTAGATTCCACATATAAGTCATATCATATGATATTTGTCTTTGTCTGGCTTACTTTACTTTGTATGATAACTTCCAGGTCCTTCCATGTTGTTGCAAATGGCATTATTTCATTCTTTTTAATGGCTGAGTAATATTCTATTGTGTGTGTGTGTGTTTGTGTGTGTGTGTGTATATATATATATACACACACACAAACACACACACCACATCATCTTAAAATTCATACTCTTTATCACTAAGTTTTATTGGTACAAAATCCAGATTTTGGCTGGCCCCAGTTTCCCAGAATGTCTGGAGTTCAGCATGTTTGTCTGGGGTTTTGGGTGGCCAGGGCAGCACCCACGGCCAGAAGTGCACAAAGGAGTCTTCCCTGTTTTTGATCCCCTGCTTTCAACCTTTGGGACAAATCATATAAACATTTTAGCAGACTTGGTCCCTCATCAGCCAGTGTCGTGCCAGGTCTATGGGCCTTTCAGTAATCATTCTCAATGAGGAATTAACTCTTTGGAATTGATTTATAGAAATAGGCAGGGGCCTCTGCCAGCAGAATGTGTGCTACTCTGTCTTGATTTCTTGCCCCTTCCTGTCCCCAGAGAGCTCCTGCTGACACTGAAGATTGTCTTGACTCCTAGGAACTCACCAACTCATTGTAGATTTAAGCACGTGCCCTCTTGACTTTCAGGATTATGGTTTTTTTCTTCTTCTTCTTAATCTTTTTTTTTTTTTTGCGGTACATGGGCCTCTCACTGTTGTGGCCTCTCCCGTTGCGGAGCACAGGCGCCGGACGCGCAGGCTCAGCGGCCATGGCTCACAGGCCCAGCCGCTCCGCGGCATGTGGGATCTTCCCGGACCGGGGCACGAACCCGTGTCCCCTGCATCAGCAGGCGGACTCTCAACCACTGCGCCACCAGGGAAGCCCCATCTTCTTCTTAATCTTTAAGGAGGCATATATCCAAGGGGTAGGCAAAGTTTCACAAAGAGGAGATGGAGGTGGCAGAGAGAATGAACCCAGCATATGCTAAGAGCTCTATTCCACAATTTGAATGACAGTGAAGACATGTCTTGTCAAGTTACCACTTCAGTCAAACAGGCTAACCCTCACCAACGTTGATAACAGGGTGATTTCACTTCAAAAAAAAAAATAAGTGAGAGAAGGTGGGAAGAAACCTTGGGCTATTAACAGGGTTCCCATTTCACTGAGCTGATACAGGCCATGTCTTCTCATGAACTCTTCCAAATCCTCTGCTGTTTGCAGCTGTGGGATAGAAAGGTCCAGGATGTACATGTATCCAAGCCACTCTTCTGGCTGAAATGAGACCACTCTGGGGAGCTGCCTTGGGTGACTGGGCCACCCAAGCACTACTGTCGGAAGAGCTTTCTGTGCCCCCGGATTGGTAGGTGTAACTCAGGCAGAGTGGCAGATGTCATGCCCTTTCAAGATGTCAGTGCTTCTACTGGAGTGGAGAAACAAAAATCAGGGGCTGAGTCAAGGTCAGACTAGGGAGAGTAAGCACATCAGCAAATTAAACTGGGGTACCCAGAACCCTGTTCTATCCGGAAATATGTCACTGGGTCCTGGGTAGAGCAACTCTTGCTCATAATGAAGTTTCTATTTTTATCATAATGATCATTACTGACTCCACCAGCCCTATCTGCCTGGTTTTTACATTTGGTCTCCTAGAAACTCTTATTTCTGGATGCTCTTAAATCTGTGTCTTACCAGTCTGGATTCTGACCCCAAATCTATTCCTGACATTAGGCTTTTGACTTGGTAACTTTGATTTCTGGTTTCTTACCTGTATGTATATTATAATAACCCTGCTCCAAGCTACAGATCAGCTCTTCTAGATCCAGTGTATTTCTGGTAATTCTTGCCTTGCTAGTACTTGGGGCCCAAAATGATCATTGTAAGTCACTGGGGAAGTGGAAGCTGTGCGATACCAGCCCGCACTGAAGATGTATCATCTCTGTGAATCCAAATTCACCAGTAAGTACTCCTTATGTTACAGTCATAAACATTTAGGTTTGGGAGAGACTCCAAGGGTATCTAATCTGATGTCTCCCTATTAGTTGTGCAAATTTCCTTATTATATTAATTGTTTCAAAATAATAAGAGCTACCATTAATGGACTCTGCTAAACACATTATATATATTATCTCACTTAGTCCTGACATCAATTCTCTGAGGAAAAACACTGTCATCCTCATTGTATAGTTCAGGAAACAAAGCCCATGCTCTGAACCAGTATCCCATATTGACACCCCTTCCTATTGGTCCTGAAGATTCTGCTTAGATGCCTCCAGTAGAGAGGAACTCACAACTTCTTGGGGCATCTAGCTCTCTCTTTGACAGCTCTGACCTTGAGAAAGTACCCCCTTATGTTGACCTAAAAACCCTCTTCCTATCATTTTCAACCATGCCCTAGTTTTACACCTTAGTAAGACAGAACAAGTCTAAATGCCTCCACCACATGACAGCTCTCCAAACACCACATCCCGCACGTTTCTCTTCAACTTTCTCTCGTATGACTTTTTGATGCTGTCCATTTGCTCCAATTTGCCTTCAACTGTGGTACCCAAGATAAGGCCCTAATAATTGTATTGTAGATACTAATGATAGATTCTATTGTATTTTCTGGGTTACCACTATTTTTTTCTCTCCTGTGCTAAATTTACAGGCTCAGCAAAACATATAGAAGACAAAGTCCTTGCCCTCAAGCTAAAATGTTATTGTTTTCTTGGATGAGAAATAATAAGGAAGTATATTTAGTAAACTGTTTATTGTGTGCATCTGACTATAGACAGATGAAACATCCAGTAAGAGGGACAGGAGAAGGCAGGAGCCATCGGGGGAGTCTTTCTGGAATATTTGTGGCTTCACCTGGGTGTCAGTGGGAGCTAAATGAACAGCAGAACAGAGGGGATTCCAGGTGGTAAATGGCATGGAAAAATTGCAGGTTGTGTGTTGGAGGAAAGAGGAAGAATGGCTCTGCAGAGAGAATCTGGGAAATGAGGATAGGGAAGATTGAAAGTTTAGATGGAAATGAGGATAAAGATGGAGAAATCTTGACTATTAAGCTCCAGGATTTATACGTATGTGAATGTGGAATCAGGGCAAGAGAAGGAGGTTATTGTAAGGGCATTTCATTCAGTCCAGTCTTTCATATATCTCACTTCTGCAGCCTCAGGATTTCTCTGCAGGGCACCTATTCTAATTTCTATCACCATTCCAATCTACCCCCAGCTGGCTTCTCTGTCCCTGTCGATTTCAGTTAGAGCCTGTTCCTTTTTCTTTACCTTTGCCACTTCACCTGAAAAGTGCTGTCTGCCTGCAGTCAGACTCCTCCTGTCCTCCTGCCAGGATGACTGCTCTGAGATACCTGCCCGCCTCCTGCCTCTACTTCTGAGCACCTAACGTAGCACTTCCTGCTTAGTCCCTCCTATTGGCTCTCAATGGATTCACGCCTCCTGACCACTTTTCCAGTCTCATTTCCAACTACTCCACCTATTAACCCTATGCTCAGGAGTGCCTCAAACATTTTAATTGCTTCATCATACCGAATTCTCTCTCATTTTCCTGGCTTTGCACTCGTTGCTCATTCTCCACAGGACACCCTTCCCCCCTTATTCTCCTTGCAATAATATCCTTCAAGATCCAGCTTTGTGTGACCTCGGAAGACACCTCATTGGCCCACTCGAGCTGAATGAGCATCTTGGGCATTTCATGAGCACTCAGGACACTGGGCATGAATGTGCCCTGACCACACTGGGCAAGAGGCGATGGAAGCCAGTTAGGTTGTCTCATCTTTATTGAAAAGCTGACAGAGACTCACTGCATCAACCTGGGGAACAAGGCTGGAGAAATAAGCAGGAATCCAGTGAAACTCAGGAGTTTGACTGCAGGACCATAGGAAAGGTCATGCTCTAGACACAATCTGTCATGTGTGCAGCCACAGGGATGGACTTGACCTCCAAGTGTTCACACCATGACACAAAGATATTTAGGAATTCCCATTCATGGGCAACTTTATTTATTTTTCTTATGATTTCTCTTTTATTTTATTTTTTTATTGGAGTAAAATTGCTTTACAATGCTGTGTTAATTTCTGCTGTACAGTGAAGTGAAGCAGCTATATGTATACATATATCCCCTCCCTCTTGGACCCCCTCTCTCCTCCCTCCATCCCACCCATCTAAGTCATCACAGAACATAGCATAGCTCCCTATGCTATACAGCACGTTCCCACTAGCCATCTGTTTTACAAATGGTAGTGTACTTATGTCAAACCTAATCTCCCAATTCATCCCACCCTCCCCTTACCCCGCTGTGTCCACACGTCCATTCTCTACGTCTGCCTTTCTATTCCGCATAGGCAACTTTAAATTAGGGGATTCCTATATTCTTTTATTTTCCAGACTCCTACTTTCTTAATTCAGAGCCTGCTTTGAGACAGGAGGATGAAAGAATTGACTGTCCTGAATTCTAAGGGGTAACTCCATCTCAGCTGTGAACTCTGCAAATTCAGGAAACCCATCAGACTGGTTTGGCATCATCCTCCTCTTTCACAGAGTAGCTGAGAAGCCGTCAGAGTACAACGAGATGCTGCCTAATAACAAATTCCCAGCATTTTGTAGCTGATAATAATTGCTCACTTAAGTCTCCTGAAGCTTTAATTTGGAAGGTTGTAATCAATGGCAGTTTTCTCCCCGAGGTAGGGGAAGGGTAAGTGACAGACAGAAGAGCAAGTTCTCGTGTGTTGCCAATCCCAGGAGCTGAAGGAAGGAGGAGAGAGCCTTCCAGGTTGCAAATGTATGAAATGGGAAGCGGAGGAAGGCTGGGTCTAGTCTGTGCAGGGGGCCCAGGAAAAGACTCCAGGAATTTTTTTAGAGTTTGGAGTCATTAGTAATGGAGAAGGCTACCTTCTCATTCTCAGACAGCCCAGTCAGCTGTCTGAGGCTCTGATCAGAACAGATGCCTTTCAGGTTTATAAGGTTTAAACTTTCCCAAAGAATCCCAGCACAACAGAATCCTGCCTATACCCCTTCATTTGGCCCTTGCCTGCCTACTTCATAATTCCCCTTCATTCACTGGTCCCAGTCTCTTAGATATAGTATGTCTCTTACATTTAAATAATACCTGGTTTCCAACTTTGGATTAACTCTTGATCCATCTCTCCCCATCTCTTCAGGCCCCAATGCCCAACTTAGCTTTGGCACTCCCCCGGCAGCATAAATATCCTGAAGGGACCTCATCCTGCCAGGACATGAGTTCACATCTGCCATCAATTGGCATCCAAGACAGCCCTTGAGTGAGACCACTCTTTTCTAGTTAGGTTGATGCCCTGGCATGTAAACTGTTCTATCTCTGGCAACCATGTACCTGTGCTTGTCTTGTACTCATCTTAGGGCATAAACCTTCAGTGTAGTGTCCTGCACCCACTCAACCAGCTTAGCATTGACCCTAGGTTGGAATTCACTAGCGAATTTTCAAGAAAGAGGGGTCATTGCCGTATCTTCTCCCCAGGGACAGTTTCACAGTAGGCAGAGGAGGAAGTAACTTACATGGTGTGATTTGGATGGTACCATGCAGACCTACCCTATCTCCAAATAGCTCTCTCACACTTCTGTTCAGTGTCTAGAGGAAGTTGTGATTGTGGAAGAAAGGGTGTAGAATTTAGATTGGAAAGATCCACCCATCTTTGATCCCTGGCTCTGTTCTTTCTGTCTTTGTGACCTCGGAGAGCTCATTAAGCTTTCTGGGCCTCATTTTCTTGTAGGAAGCAAATAAAAATAAGTTGGACTCTTTTTGAAAATCCTAAAGCTCTGTGCACATATTAATTATTATTGTTCTTCATTAATTCAGCCTTGGAAGACTTTTTACCTTTCAGAACCACATTTTAATTTCAAATATCCAAGGGAGGGGTAACATTTTATGTATATTAGTTATTACCTTACAGCTTAGAAACTGAAAATAAATATCAGGGAATGACTTAGAGGGAAATTCTTAGAAAAATTTAGAAGCTAGTGGAATGAAGAAGTGGTCGACCCTTTCCTCTGAGATTCAAATAAATCTCTGTGTCCCTTTTCTGTGTCCAATATCCAACACTAGTAACCTGAAGACATAGTGAACCACTGACTTGTATAAAATTCCTGTCTATTTATTTATCTAACAAATATCCCCTAAGAACCTAATTTATGCCAGGCTTTGTGCTACTTGCTGGGAAGGCAAGGATGGACAAATATTCCTGGTCCTTTTCCTCACAGAGCAAACAGTCCAGTAGGCGGAAACAGACAAGTAACAAGCCAGTTACGTTACAGTGTGGTTAAGTGCTGACTGTGATATGCGGACGTATAACAGAGAGCATCACTCAGAAAAGTGAAGTCTAAGAAGATCTGCTGGAGGAAGGCTGCCTAAGAGTTTGTGGACAGAGCAGGCAGAGCATGGGCTAGGAAAGCAGATAAGAGTTTTCAAGATGGAGTGGATGGTGTGGCAAGAGTCTGGAGGTGATTGAAATATGATTTGTTTGAGAAATTGAAAGTAGTTCAGTGCAGATGAAGCACAGAGTTCGGGGAGAGAAAGGTGGAGAGGTCAATGGAATCCGTGTGAACAGGGATCTGTGTGCCAGAGTAAGAAATTTCCCCTTTAGGCAGGAAGAAAGAGGTCACAGAAAGGTTTTCTGTAGGAGACTCGCATTCACTATTGCGTGACTCATAGTGTCTTAAAATAATTCTTAATTTGACTGATCTCCCTGCCCCCCGCAGCTAAGCTGTGAGCTCTATGGGAATTGGATAATGTCATACTGATCACTGTATCCCAAGTGCTTGGCATACAGTAGTCACTACATTAATGATAATAGAAATTAATGAAACGTATTGTTCCTTCCTCTTTTCCTTCTGTAACTGCTACTAGAAATAAACTGGTATGAAATTAGAAAGATGAAATAAGAGTGCAGTGGAAACGAGGAGGTGGCTTACACTGTTACTTCTGGCTAGTTCGGCACATTCTTCTATTTTCTCTCCTCCTAGGCTTACAGAGGGTGAGTACAGCCTCAGACCTCTCAAGCTGATATTTAAACAAGGGTTAGTAAGGAAGCTCCTGTCAAGCCACAAGGCCCTCAGTTAGTTCACAGCAAGCATCTCACCATCACCCCCTCCCATGTGGATGGCACACACAGCTAGTCAGACTCAGCACCGTTTCCATCCGAGCACACATGCATTCACAACACATCCCTTCTCAGCAAAGCTTCCTTGGCACCTTCATCAGAGTTTACTCTTGAGATGAAATCTATTTACCATTCCAGAGATAAAGAATTCTATGAACCTTTCAAGTGAGCCATAGACAGAGAAGATATTTATTCCAGCCACTTTATTAGATAACATCCATGAACTTTTGGTATAGATAATGTTCATATTATAGCACTGTGATGAAAGATTTTAATACTAAAATAATCAAGTTTAATGTGAAGTTCTTAGGCCCTCAGAAGTAGACAGTTCATTTAAAGTAACTGTTTAAATATCCTATAATATCGCTTATATGTGGAATCTAGAATAATGATACAGATGAACTTATATTTGCAAAGCAGAAATAGAGACACAGACATAGAGAACAGACATATGGATGCCGGGGGGATGGGGGGGTTGGGATGAATTGGAAGATTGGGATTGACATATATACACTACTATGTATAAAATAGATAACTAATAAGAACCTACTGTATAGCACAGGGAACTCTACTCAATGCTCTGTGGTGACTTAAATGGGAAGGAAATCCAAAAAAAAGGGGATATATGTATACATGTGGTTTATTCACTTTGTTATACAGCAGAAAATAACACAACATTGTAAAGCAACTATACTCCAATAAAAATTAATTTAAAAAAGAGATTATATGTCAAGGTAAAATAAATTAATTAAGTAAGTAAGTAAGTAACTGCTTCCAGGCTAAGTTCTAAATCTGCTCTTTGCTGTCTGAAAAAGTCAGTTTGGAGTCTAACTATTCTGAAACCATAGTAAAACTGAAGACGAATCAAATCTAAAGTAAAATTGGCTATAACCTCTCAATTGTGCCTAGGTTATTCAATTTCTTTAAGTCTTGCTTCTGTTTATATTATTCTTATTCATTTATCTCTAAAAGAGAATACTGGTCTCATACACATTCCTATTTTGACAAAAAGCTATCGCATTAGAAAAATATCAAGCAAGTACTTGAATTTTGTGTACTGATCTCTGAGATTCTTAATGATAGATGGCAACAGATAAACCCTAAAATTGCCTTTACCATCAGGTAACAGTGACCTGGATTGCATCCACTGTCCTCAGGAAAATGTCACCAATTTTTAAAACCTTTTTATTTTATATTGGAGTATAGGTGATGAACAATGTGTTAGTTTCAGATGTACAGCAAAGTGATTCAGTTATACATATACGTGTATCTATTCTTTTTCAAATTCTTTTCCCATTTAGGTTGTCACATAATATTGAACAGAGTTCCTTGTGCTATACAGTAGGTCCTTGTTAAATGTGACCAATTTTTAATGAACTTGCCTTAGAACCTTCATCTCTTTCTCTTTCTAGGTCTCTTACTTTTTCTGCACTTTACTACTTTGCATTGTTTACTTCCTACATCTCTTCTTTGCCTCTCCATTTTGTCTCTAAGTTTCTTTGTGTTGCTCTAACCCTTTCTGACACTTTGCTCCGTCCCTTGATCTTCTGCCATTACTTTATCCGCCTCTCCATGTCTGTGCCTTCCCATGCCTGTCCCTCACATCCTGGCTGCCCCTCCCTCAAAGGTAGAAAGCCATTAAAGCAGCTCCCCATGCTTGCTTCATACTGTCGCATTGCTAACGCCGACTCCTTGCCGCTCTCACTAGAAATAGCTTTTGCCTTTTGTTGCCAAATCAGAATCTTCTCAGCAGTGAAAATGTGGCTTGTGAAAGCAAGTGCCTTGTAATTAAATAAATGGGTAATTTCAGTGTTTTTATTTTTATTTTTCTACCCAGGGATTTTCTTAGTAACAGGAAGAAATGGATAGCAGTACACTAATTCCTCTTGATAGAGAAGAGAAAATAAGTTAGTTTATATTTAGGTTTTATTTGGGAATTTGTGATAATTAATAAGAAGAGAAGGAAACATCTGTCCTAGAAATGGAGAAGATGAGAGGGAAGGGGGCAAAAAATTGGCTGCATCAGTTAAGACTGCTGGGAGAAGATAAGGTTGGCAAAAATCCTGGCTGAGTTAATAGTTTGGAGAAGAGTTAAGGAAAATAAGAGTTGCATCAAATATATCAGAGGACAGAGTGGTCCTGAGGAGGCAGGCCATGAATAAATGAGACGGTGATGAAGTGTGACCATTATAAACTAATGGACACCTTGAGGGGAGAGAGAGCCAAGGAGAAAACGGTGAGATTCCAAATCAGGACAGAACAGCAGTCCAATGATGGCTCTCCCTGGGTGGGAAGGAAATTAGCCAGCGTATTCTGTACACTGTTTACAATCATTCTCCCAGACCTCTGAGGCAGAAGAGGGATCAGAGAGGCTGCACCCAAATGAATAGCAACAAGATGATGTGAGGCAAGCCTGTGAGTCCCAGAGCTGGAGCAAAGGCATCAGCAACCAGAGGGAGCATCTATAAACACTGAGAGGACAGAGGGATCTGCAGTGATAAACCCAGAAAGTTTATCTCATAGCAGACAAGGTCAATACCTCTTTTTTTCCCCTCCTTTCTCCCTCCTCCCTCCCTCCCTCCCTCCCTTTCTTTCCTTCTTCCTCCCTCTCTCCCTCCCTCCATTCCATTCTTCCATCCTTCCTTTTTTCTTTCTCTCTTTCTTGTCCTCCCCGTTCCTTCCTTCCTTCTTTTTCTTTATTTCCTTCACTTTTCTTCTAGCTGCCTATCTGTCTCCCTCTCTCTCTGTATCTCCATCTCTCTCAATAGTGTTTCTAAAGAAAAAGGACAGATTCCCTTGGTAAATAACATCTTTACCCCCTAAACCACAAGCTCCTCAGATGGGCAGACATTTGTCCCTGGGATTAAAATGTTAGTCAGCTTAAAAGTAGTGAAACTTCACATGTGCTTGTCACAATTCTCACTCAAAATACTTTCACAATAACTTTCACACTATCTCAACATCACTCTGAGATGCTTGTGTAGATATTATTTTATCTATTCTAAAGCTACACTATGTTAAGATGGGTGACAGATAATGAACTTTAGATTTTTGACATTCTTTGATTGTTTAACATGTTTGTTAAACTAATTTTCTTAGGTTCCCCCATGAAGTGCTTTGGTCTCATATTTTATTCTATCATTTTCAGCAGTGAAATTTAGCAAGGTATCTAAAAAGCTCATACCTAGTAAGAAGTGAGGAGTTGACTTTGTTAAATATTTATCTTTTGTACTCTTTTATTATATTTGCTTTAGAGAGTCAATGTGATGTCATGGGTAAATACTGACTTTGGAATCAGAAATTCCAAGTTCAGTTTCAAGACCCACAAATTTTACTTCCTATGTAATCTTGAACAAGTCATATAATCTCTCTGGGTCTCAGTTCTAACACTGTGAAAAGAGGATCAAGATACCTATCTTACAGGGTTTCTGCAAGGATTAATTTAGACTAATGTAAAATTCTATGTCTGGGATATAGTAAATGCTCAATAAATAGTAAGTGTCATTATTGCTGCAGTTGTGGTTATCATGTTCAATAGAGCTTTATAACATATCAAGTTCCATAACTATCAAACTTATTATCATTGAATTTTGGATGGAATTATGGGGAAATCCTTTGTATCTTTCGAAATCTCCTTTACTTGCAATTGAGAGAAACCCAGCTAAATAGCCTTTTTTCATATATTCAACAGACACTTATTGAGCACTTCTCTTTGCCAGGAACTGTTTTAGATACTCAGGTTGTAGTAGTGAAAAGGCAAAGTCCCAGGTTTTATGATGCTTACATTCTAGTAGAGAGAGACAAAATAGAAAGAATGAATACCAGATTGTGATAAAATACTTAAATAACAGCATATGAAGTGTTACTGAGGAGAGATAACTTAGATCTGGGGGGACAGAGAAGCCTTCTCTGAGGCATTCAAATAATGGAAAGAAACCAGTCATGCAGACATTCTCCGTAGAGAGGAGCAAATGCAAGGACCCTGAGGCAGAGAACAAATTTGACAGTTTCAAGGAAAGAAGACTTAATTAAGAAGATGAGTTAGAGAGATGGAAAGGGGCCAGATCATAGAGTTTTGTGGATCATGATAAAAAGTTTGGGTTTTATTAGTTATTGTGGAAGTAACTCAAGGAAATTAAGCACAGGAGTGATTTATCATTCAAATTCTAAAAAGAGTACTCAGTGTGCTGTGTAGAGATGGATAATATATTATAGGTGGTCAAGAGTAAAAGCAAGGAAACCACTTAGGAGGTTTTTGTGGTGGATCAAGCTGTGTAAAAGGAGATAGAAAGAAGTAGACAGATAGAAATTTTATTTTAGATGTAAACCCAGCAGGATTTGGTGATGGGTTTGATGTTGGAAGTGCAAGATAGGGAGGAGTCAAGGGTGATGCTGAGGTTTCTGATCTGAACGATTGAAAAATGCAATTGGTGGTGCTGTTAATGGGATGGGTGGAGGAGGGGGTGGGTGTTGTTTTGGACGTGTCTGATCAAAAGGACTACCAGAAATCCGATAGGCATCGTTGAATAGGCAGCTTATCTATGAATGTAGAGATCAGGGCTAGAGTTACAAATGACAATGTCAGCATAAATGGTACTCAAAGCCGTGGAGCCAGATGAGATCACCAAGGGAGTGAATGTAGTTGAAGATGAGAAGATGGTTTGAGTCTGAACCTTGGGGATGCCAAGATTTACAAGTCAATTAGAAGAGGAAGATCCAGTAATTTATTAGCTTGATAATCAAGGCAGTTTGCAAAGAATGGGACTGGCCTAATGCCATTCTGTCTGTCTTCACCACTCTGGGTTCTGTCTCCCTCTCTTGCTCCCTCCCTCAATCTTTCAACTCCATCTCTAATCCTCATTACAGACTTTTTCTATATGAAGGAAACCTAGCCACAGACAGATCTGAATTCCATCTTCACAATGCAAGAGAAAAAGAGAAATCTTCCTCCCAACCTCATTTAAAATATCCTAAGGAAGGTCACTGATTGGCCTGGCATGGGTCACAAGCCCACCTGTTGCACCAATCCCAGGCCAGGAGAGCAGGGTAACTCAACTCAACCAGGTTCAGCCTGGTTCTGTGCTTCCGGGAGTCCTCAAAAAAAAGTAATGACTTTTTTCTTAGAAAAGAGTAGCACAGTTGTGGTTACTAATGAAATCACTGAGCTAGGCAGACTTTTCAATTTGGATCTGTTTCCTAATTATAAACTTGATGCGTCTGTCTATATCTCCAAATATAGTATGACATGATGGCCTGGGTTTTAATTCTTCTTCTTGTTTGATATCTCTAATCAAGTTTAAATAAATAAATTTGCTCTTATCTAAAGTTGAGATTGATGTACTCAAGATCTGTACTGGAAAGTAAAGTGGGTCATGAAAAAAAAAGAAAGGGAAAGAAAACCAGAGGATCAGGAAACTTCCCCAGACACTGAACTGTCTGATTCAAAGTATGGTGTATTCACAGAGAGGTCCTGGTGAAGCTGAGCCTTCTGGTCCAGAAGGGGCATCTCACATGGTAGACCAGATGACCACTTCTATACCACCCTGCCTACTTAGGGTTTTCCCTCCTGTAATAGGCTGAGCTGTAGCCAGAGGCAAGGGCCAGCTGGCCCACGCCAGTTATTCTGGATTGGCTACCTTGCAACACACTCAGTAATTATTTTTCTAACTCTAGTCTGGGCCTGTTCCCAATTTTGTTTTGAGTCACTGTGCATGAAAAAAGCAGAAGAATTTATTTCTAAGCCCACACACTTCAGGGGACAAAGAAAAAGTAACAACCCAAATTTGCTAACCAAATAATGATGATGTGAATAGCACATCCCTTAACCGTCATTTCATTGGCTTATTTAAGATGCACATTTCAGTCCCTCTTTATAGCTACTATAAGAGAGGGCAATTTCAGGGACATCCAAAAGTTTATCCATGAAATGCAACTGATTGCAATCTCCGACCTCTAAGAGTCCTCAGTCAACTTGTTAAGAGGGACCTCCTAAGTGACCTCTTGTATCTAACCAAAGGAAACATTAAGTTTCAGGGAATATTTCTTACCACTCTCATTTCCTATATGTCATCACCACATGATCTGGTCTGGAGAGTCTGGGTTCAAGGTTAAGAGATTTGCTCTGGGATTTGCCAAGGTCTGTGGTTTTGACCCTTTATAACCTTCATTCAGCCATGTTATCAGCTCCAGCAAGATACTAGGGTTCAGAGCCCTGTCTTAACACAAGACAAAGCCTTTCCATCATAAGAGGCTGAAAAGAACAACAATAATAGGGACAATTAACTTGCCATTCCCTGTGACTGGCTGTTCATCATAACATAATCATGTTTAGGATGAGCCTGGAGGCCATTTTTTAGTTTTATTGTTTGTTTTGGTTTTTGGTGTTCTTTCTTTTCTTTTGTTTTTAGTTAGAATATTTAGGTTGTCACTTTCAATTTATCTCTTAAAACATGTGCTCTTGGAAAGAAGTCTTCGTTTTTGTCTACACTGTAAAATCAAGATGAAGAATAGGAACCAGCTCAGATTGGGGTCAGCAAGGCAATTACTGAGTGCGTTCCTATGTGGTTCTTCCTCCTTCCGTAACAAAGAGCTTGTTATTGTTGTGTCCTTGTAAGACAATGCTTTGGACCCTGGGACGTGGCTTCCAGAACAAACACTTCACCTGGAGAGAAGCACAGACCTTGGCAATGCCTCATCCTTTAGAGCACAGTCTCCAGACCTGATGGATTAGAACCATGGATGCCAAGGGAATTTGAAAATATGACTTCTCTTAAGAAACTCTCAAGGGGTGTTTTCTCTCTAGAATAAATCTCTACCTCCTTTCCCTTTGGAATGAGAGGCCAAGTAACACGTGTCTCTCCTGGCTACTGAAGAAGTAGTGGGATTAGGTATAATCAGAGCCCTCTCCTTAGGTATGAGATGAGATGAGACTCTCTCAATGTGATCCCCAGGGGTCTCTCCCATGGGCCAAATAAGAATCCTTGGGTCACTTTTTGGGACCACCAGAAGTTTAAAAAAAGAGGAGGAGAGACCTGTTCTCCAAAAGCCTTACTATCGTGGTCATGAAGAGGAGAAAATATGTAGACACCAAATAGCACAACAAGGATGGGGAGAGAGAATGGTGAGAAACGTTCCATGCATGCAAGGTGGATGGGATTAAGGGAGCAAACAGGCAGTGGCAGGGAAGATTCCAGCAAATAGTTGGGTCCTACCCTGGCCGGGATTCAGATAGAACTTCAGTCTGGGCATTGGGGACTCAGAATCATATGCCCTCTGCCTAGAGGTGCCAAGAAGGACACAGGCCATCAACAGGCACCATGAAAGGCCAGGCTAGAAGGCATTGCATTAGAGTGGCTTAACCACAAGGCTGCAGAGTGAAGCCTGCCTGGGTTGTATCCTTAGCTCTTTCACTCATCACCTCTGTGACCTTGGGAAAACAACTATACTTCCCTAGTCTTCAGATTCCTCATCTGTACACTGAGGGTAATAAGATTGAAATGGAATTAAGAACCTGTGGAGGCCTCTTAGGTACAAATTCTTTCCACGTCCCCCATTTCTTGTCTGTAGGAAATAGGCTTCATTCAGCCTTCTTAACCTTCCCTGAGTTCCACAAGGCAGCTTCAAACAAGTGCTTCTCAGGGAAGGGAGAAGATGCAGAAACAAAGGAGGAGCAGTCAAGAAACTATAGTGCAGCTGCGGGACAGGGTCCTGGTTCCTCCTCAAGGAACATACATAACAATTTCTTTGAGTTGTTCCGTAGGAACTAAGGCCCCCACCCAGGTAGAGGATGGTAACTTCAGACTGAGCACAAGATCCTGGAACACTGCCCCATTACCTCACCACCAACCAATCAGAAGAAAGTCTGGACAAAGTGGAAGACTCTGACCCCCTCCAAATGATTCTCCCTTTAAAAACTTTCATGGTTAAGGATGTCCAACATCACTAATTATTAGAGAAATGCAAATCAAAACTACAATGAGGTATCACCTCACACCAGTCAGAATGGCCATCATCAAAATATCTACAAACAATAAATGCTGGAGAGGGTATGGAGGAAAGGGAACCATCTTGTACTGTTGGTGGGAATGTAAATTGATACAGCCACTATGGGGAACAGTATGGAGGCTCCTTAAAAGACTAAAAATAGAGCTCCCATACGACCTAGCAATCCCATTACTGGGCATATACCCTGAGAAAACCATAAGTCAAAAAGAGTCATGTACCACAATGTTCATTGCAGTTCTATTTACAATAGCCAGGACATGGAAGCAACCTAAGTGTCCATCAACAGATGAATGGATAAAGAAGGTGTGGCACATATATACAATTGAATATTACTCAGCCATAAAATGAAACAAAATTGAGTTATTTGTTGTGAGGTGGACAGACCTAGAGACTGTCACAGAGAGTGAAGTAAGTCAGAAAGAGAAAAATAAATACCATATGCTAACATATATATATGGAATCTGAAAAAGATAACGGTTCTGAAGAACCTAGGGGCAGCACAGAAATAAAGACGCAGATGTAGAGAATGGACTTGAGGACACAGTGAGGGGGAAGGGTAAGCTGGGACGAAGTGAAAGAGTGGCATGGACTTATATATACTACCAAATGTAAAATAGACAGCTACTGGGAAGCAGCCGCATAGCACAGGGAGATCAGCTCAGTGCTTTGTGACCACCTAGAGGGGTGGGATAGGGAGGGTGGGAGGGAGATGCAAGAGGGAGGAGATATGGGGATAAATGTATATGTATAGCTGATTCACTTTGTTATAAAGCAGAAACTAACACACTATTGTAAAGCAATTATACTCCAATAAAGATATTTAAAAAAAACAAAAAACTTTTATGGTTGAGCAGAATCTTCAGAGTTGGTTTTTGGACATGAGTCCACCTTCTCCCCAGGTTGCTGGCCTTCTGAATAAAGCAAGCTTTCCATTCCTACGGAAAGAAGCACTTGCTTCTCATGTATTGGCTTTCGAGTGGCAAGCAGCCCAACCTGAGTTTGGTAACAGTAACAACCATAGAGAATTGATAGCAGTATTAAATAAAGTATAGCGCACTTAGCACAGTACTGGGCACATAGGAAATGCTCAAAAAATGATAGCCATTATTATCACAAAAATAAGTAGAAGCCAGTTTAATTGGAGAAAGAACACAATACAAGGACCACATTATCCAGACTAAAATTGAAAGAAAATTGATTTTTAATCCCACACTGTTTGGTTTGAGCCCTTTAAATCCCTCTTGTCCAAGGCCAAGATTAGTCCTAGCACTCCAGGGTAGAACTGAGTCCACAGGTGAGGATCAAGTGGCCCCAGCTGGGGATGAAGGAGGATGGCAGAGGCTGGGAACCAGGCCAAATCTGATGGTAGCTTAGCTGTCTTTGAGTAGGTAACAGGATATCACGTGCAAAAGGGAGAAAATTTATTCTCACTTTTTCTCCAAGAGCATATCTAAAGAGACAAACTATAGTTCAAAATAAGAACTTTCTAGCAATTAGAATTATTTTAAATATGGGGAGGTGGCATTGGAAAGGCATGAGCTCATCTTTTCATCACACAAAAGATGGACAGAGAGATGTTCTAACAGGAGAAACCCAGGTTAGAAGATTGAATTAGCTGACCTCCAAGGTGTTGTCAAAGGTGGAGTTGCTAAGGAACCATGCTCTGTTGGAATTGTGCTGGATTTTTTTTTTTTTGGCTGCTTTGGGTCTTTGTTGCTGCGCGTGGGCTTTTCTCTAGTCATGGCGAGTGGGGGCTACTCCTTGCCGCGGTGCACAGGCTTCTCACTGCAGTGGCTTCTCCTGTTGCTGAGCACGGGGTCTAGGCGTGTGGGCTTCAGTAGTTGTGGCATGCGGGCTCAGTAGTTGTGGTGCATGGGCCCAGCCGCTCCACAGCACGTGGGATCCTCCTGGACCAGGGCCCAAACCCACGTCCCCTGCACTGGCAGGCAGACTTTCAACCACTGCGCCACCAGGGAAACCCTATGCTGGCTTTTGAACAAGAAGCTAAGAAATTGTCAGAAAAGTTTCAGGAATTAAATCTAGGCTGGTAGGTTTTGGCACACTTGAGAGAATCGCCCTTTCCAGGGGTTCATGGAAACGGTGGCACTTCTGCAGGGCTGTTGTCTTCCCAATAACACTAAGCTGCTTCTGACCTTTGCAAAAAAATGGGGTAGTGGTGGTGCTGGGAATTGGGGGAAG
The DNA here is from genome assembly GCF_937001465.1 of Orcinus orca. NCBI lineage: Eukaryota > Metazoa > Chordata > Mammalia > Artiodactyla > Delphinidae > Orcinus > Orcinus orca. The sequence goes on from NC_064566.1 coordinate 91,718,937, forward strand.
GGGAGAGGTGGCAAGAGAAGGGAAAAAAGGGAAAAAATCGATGCACCATGAAACCCGCAATTAGTTTGTACCATGCTATTTCCATAAAGTAGAACTCACACTTGAGATCTGAAAGGTAATCATCTGAGATACCAGAGTCTGACTATAAATAGCCAAGCTCCTGGCCTTATGGCTGCACCCTAGGGAGAGGGGCCAGCAGGGAGGTCTCCTGCTGGGGGCCTGGAGGCTGGGGCCACCCTCCCTCTACTCATCCTATTAATGCCAGCTCTCGGGACTACAGAGCATCTGGATAGCTATTTATACCCATCCTCCCCCAACTCTAATTGCTGCACACATCACAGGAAAGCCTGCTGCAGGAAGAAAAACCAACTAGACAAAGCTGCAGTATCTACCCAGTGGTTAGAATCAAAAAGGTGTAATCACAGGTTCCACCCAGGACCTACCGGGACACCTGCCCTCTGGCATCTCCTCCTGCTCCAGCTGTTTGCCTGGGTCGCTCTCCAGGTAGTTGTTGCCAGCTTCCTCCCAGCAACTCAGCTCACCTCTCTGCCATCCCCCCAGGAGGCCTGAGGAGGGACCAGGCCAGACTGGGTTTGCAAACAGACACTCAAGAATTGCCAAACACACACCCCTTGGAACAGACTCATCATCTGGTGACATCTGCGAGCTGCAGCTCAAGCCAAGGCTCCAAGCTCTGGACCTCTTTGCATTGGCACCATGGGTTTCTCTCCTGTACATGTGCGTGTAGGCACCTGCACGTGTGTGGGTCAGGGTATGTTTGGGTGAGTGAATCCTTACGTGCACCTAGCTCAGTTCCTGGGCTCCACTCACAATGTAGCTCCCACATACAAGATGTGCAGTTATTTGTCAAATGTTATCAACGTTTTGACGAATAAAATGCATTTTCAAGAATGGCTTTTTGTCATCACACAGTTTCTTGATGAGCAGATAACTCAAAGAGAAACTGCTTCAATGAGATTTCAAAGGAACCACTAGGAACCACTGCTTTACTAAACAGAAGTCCACACAAAGCCCTTATAATTGGGGCTATTTTTATGCTGTGAACCTTTTAGAAACTTAATTGAAAAATGAAACTTGCAGCTTGCAAAATTAACAAGCAAAATGTGCAGAGAGATCCTTACCTTGTTCCTGCATCTTGCTCTATCCTGTATGTGTTCTCCGTTCCTACCCCACAACTCAGGACCGGGCACATAGTAGGTATCCAGTCAATGCTTGCTGACTCAGTCCCTCTCAGGTCCCCGGGCCACATCTCTAACTTGAGTTTTTCTGATTCTGGTAAACACTGAAAGTCACCCAGGTAAGATCCAAGTGGGGCTTCAGCAAGAATCAAATCTTGTCTCAAGCGTCCTCTCCTACTGAGCATTTCAATGGTCTTAATGGTTTGATGAGGGAGACAGAAGTTTCAAAGGATCTGGCTTCAATCCCCTTCATACGAATCATTCCTCTCCTGGGGGGTATACTGTGAAATGTATGGGCTTTGGAACAGAAATATGTGCACACCCATCTAGACATTGTCCACCATCAACAGCAGTTAACCTTAGGCAAATCGCTGAACCTTTGTTTACTCACCTATAAAACACACCCACTACAGGGCATAGTAACATGAGGATTCCTTCTCCTATTCTGTTTTCCCTACATTGGATGAATCTTTTTTGCACTCCAAAGTGTTTTTTGGAGAGAAATCATAGTCCTTTCCTGAAAAAAAAATTATAATGCAATTTGGTGAGTGATACATGCAGGGCCAGCTTCATGGTTTAGCAGCTTGGGTAGTCGCACAGGGCCTTGTGTTCAGAAGGGCCCCATGTGTGGTTTAAGGCTCTGCTGTTGCTGTCTTGAAATTCTTAATAACTTCTGAGCAAGGGGCCCTTCATTTTAATCTTGACTGAGACCCACAACTTATGTGGCTCGTCCTGGATATATAGATACATAACAAACACACTTCAAGAACATACATGCAGTTGCCTTGTCAGCATGACCCAGGGACACACTGAAATGCAATGGAATACAATGCTTAAAGAGTTTTCCCAGAGTTGTTGAGTAGAACAGGAGGTAAGGAATGAAAGATTTCAAAAATAATCAATCCAGAAAAAAAAAAAAAAGATTATCCAAAACAACATTTCTGATGATTGATGACTATTCCAACCTAACAAAGAAAAGGGCCTTTCTGCTTTAGGTGGTCCTGGATCAAGGGTAATATTGGGCCCTCTGAGCAGGCTGGGCCTCTCTATTTTCACAGGTCAAGTTTACCTCCTGAAACTATTGGAAATCTTGCCTTGGGGAAGTAGCCTCCATGGCTTCATTACAAATCTCAAAGGTTCTTCAGTACCTCACTTTGCATTTAATTTCTCTCAAGTTGTCAAGATTGATGAAATACATGCATGCTTCTGCTCTCTTCCACCTGACATGTCCACCTCTACACCTGCCCTGCTACTCAGGCTGTTTCTATCTTAGGAATGTGCCTCTTTTTTTCTTCCATCCATATTTAACTCCTACCGCTACAGTTTACTAGCTGTTTGACTTTGGGAAGGTCACTCAACCTCTCTGTGCCACAGTTCCCTAATTCAGAAAATGAGGATAATAATATAACCTACCTCATATAGTTGTTGAGAAGCAAAGAAATTAATTCAAATAAAGTACTTAGAATCGTGCCTATCACATAGGAAAAGCTCAATAAATGTTTGTAATTCTTGTTACCAACTCTCACCCCACATAGTCCATTTAAACTATCATCGCAGAACAAAAAATTTCACAATTTGTATGGAAACACAAAAGACCCCGAATAGTCAAAGCAATCTTGAGATTGCTTTGGAACTGGAGGAATCAGGCTCCCTGACTTCAGACTATACTACAAAGCTACAGTAATCAAGACAGTATGGTACTGGCACAAAAACAGAAAGATAGATCAATGGAACGGGATAGAAAGTCCAGAGATAAACCCACGCACATATGGTCACCTTATCTTTGATAAAGGAGGCAGGAATGTACAGTGGAGAAAGGACAGCCTCTTCAATAAGTGGTGCTGGGAAAACTGGACAGGTACATGTAAAAGTATGAGATTAGATCACTCCCTAACACCATACACAAAAATAAGCTCAAAATGGATTAAAGACCTAAATGTAAGGCCAGAAACTATCAAACTCTTAGAGGAAAACATAGGCAGAAAACTCTATGACATAAATCACAGCAAGATCCTTTTTGACCCACCTCCTAGAGAAATGGAAATAAAAACAAAAATAAACAACTGGGACCTAATGAAACTTCAAAGCTTTTGCACAGCAAAGGAAACCATAAACAAGACCAAAAGACAGCCCTCAGAATGGGAGAAAATATTTGCTAATGAAGCAACTGACAGAGGATTAATTTCCAAAATTTATAAGCAGCTCATGCAGCTCAATAACAAAAAAACAAACAACCCAATCCAAAACTGCGCAGAAGACCTAAATAGACATTTCTCCAAACAAGATATACAGACTGCCAACAAACCCATGAAAGAATGCTCAACATCATTAATCATTAAAGAAATGCAAATCAAAACTACAATGAGATATCATCTCACACCAGTCAGAATGGCCATCATCAAAAAATCTAGAAACAATAAATACTGGAGAGGGTGTGGAGAAAAGGGAACACTCCTGCACTGCTGGTGGGAATGTGAATTGGTACAGCCACTATGGAGAACAGTATGGAGGTTCCTTAAAAAACTACAAATAGAACTACCATATGACCCAGCAATCCCACTACTGGGCATATACCCTGAGAAAACCATAATTCAAAAAGAGTCATGTACCAAAATGTTCATTGCAGCTCTATTTACAATAGCCGGGAGATGGAAACAACCTAAATGCCCATCATCGGATGAATGGATAAAGAAGGTGTGGCACATATATACAATGGAATATTACTCAGCCATAAAAAGAAACGAAATTGAGCTATTTGTAATGAGGTGGATAGACCTAGAGTCTGTCATACAGAGTGAAGTAAGTCAGAAAGAGAAAGACAAATACCGTATGCTAACACATATATATGGAATTTAAGAAAAAAAACTGTTATGAAGAACCTAGGGGTAAGACAGGAATAAAGACACAGACCTACTGGAGAACGGACTTGAGGATATGGGGAGGGGGAAGGGTGAGCTATGACAAAGTGAGAGAGAGGCATGGACATATATACACTACCAAACGTAAGGTAGATAGCTAGTGGGAAGCAGCCGCATAGCACAGGGAAATCAGCTCTGTGTTTTGTGACCGCCTGGAGGGGTGGGATAGGGAGGGTGGGAGGGAGGGAGATGCAAGAGGGAAGAGATATGGGAACATATGTATATGTATAGCTGATTCCCTTTGTTATAAAGCAGAAACTAACACACCATTGTAAAGCAATTATACCTCAATAAAGATGTTAAAAAAAAAAAAAAAGCTATCATCAAGCTCCAAAGTTCCTACCTCTGAAACTGCTCCACGCCTGCTCCCATCATTTTATTTCAGGCCACTATCTCCTCTCTCCTGACTTCTGCTGCAGCTTCTGAACTGAATCCCAGGCTCTAATCTTATCCTCCCCGCAAGGCCCACCATCCCTCTGGGCATGCAATAGGTGCTCCATACGTGTTGAACGAGGCAGTGACTGAATGAACGATGAATGAAGGGGCACAGTAGAGTGATGGTTCTAAAGCACAAATCTGACTACCTCACTCTGTGCTACTAAAGCCCCTCGATGCTTGGGACAAAACCCACACTCCTTAACGGAGGCCTTCTTGATCCTCTGCTCAGGTCTTAAGCTTCTCCTCTCACTACTAATCTCTCTGTCCTCGCGCCCCAGCTCCCCACCTCCGGCCTTGCCTCCTCTGGTCATTCTTCTCAGAACTGCTTTCTTCCTCTTGGGTCTTCGCTCACGTATGGCTCCACCTCCCCGCTCCCTCATCCCTCCCCTGTTCCTGCACCTGGCCATCCCTGCTCATCTCTGTACCTGAGCTGAGACATCACCTCCTGAATGCCCAAGGCAGCATCAAGCTTCCCGCTACACATTCCGGAGCAGGTACGGATAAACCGCCACTTATCCCCATTTCCTCTCTTCCTTGTCAATCTCTTCGACTAGAATTAATACTCCTCAACAGTAAAGTTTGTGCCTTGTTCATTTGCCTATTTTCAGTATCTATCGCAGTTCCTGACAGAATAGACATTTAGTAAATGATGATGTATTTATCAAATTAATGTGGCACTGTAATTCCTTCATTTCCATTTCTGCCCTTCCTCTGTGAGCACATCAAAGGTAGGAACCAGGGCTATTTCTTCCTTACTTTTGTACCCCCAGCGCCTAGCCCAGCCAGACCCACAGTAGTCACTCAAGGAGTATTTATTAAATAAATAAATGACTTTTTGATTTTAAAATTTGAATCTATCAATCTACAGATATTTATGATGTGCCTTTTCCAGGCAAGATATCCTATTAACATGAATTGCCAGACAAGACACAATGACAGGCCGGGGAGGGGGAAGGAAATTTCAGGCTGAGAAAACAGCCTGGAGACAGATGGGGAGCTAGACAAGAGCATGAAGAGCTCGGGGGATGGTGGGAAGGTAGTTAGGGTGGATGGAATGAAATGGGAGATTGGAAAGGGATTTGGACTCCAATCCATAAGCAATAGGGAGCCACTGCAAGTTCTTGAGCATGGGCTAGATAAGAAACAACCTGGGTTTAGGAATAGAAACCCTAGAAGCAGAGAGAAGAGTGGCTTGAAGTGGCATGGGATTTGGGGCAGGCGGAGGCCGTGACAGCAGTAACAGACAGACAACGTGAAAGCAGGGGTGGGGACCAATGAACTTGAAGGTGCTCCAGAGACTGTAGCCTCAGGGCTGTAGGACTGCTAGGCTCGGGGAGGCAAGTAAGGATGGCAAGTGTGAAGATGGCTTGGGGATTGAGAGCATGGTGAGATTGTCACTTATCAGGAGAAAGAGGAGGTGGTGGAGGGAGTTCGGATGTGCTGTTGGGGAGCAGGTTATGAGCTCGCCCTGGGCCCCTACAATGGTAGGGGGATGAACAGCTTTGGGGATACCATGCGACAGGCAGCCGGAAACCAGGCTCGGGAGGGAGGAAGGTATGGGGTTGGTGAAGCTGCAGAGAGCAGTGAAGTATGGCCCCCCGAGCCTGGTGCTTGCATCCCTGGCAAGGGATGCAGTGGAGGATGCTGGACTAGAAGGGGATGCAGGGCTTTACACACCGAAGGCTCTCAGCCCAGCCTTTCAGGGTGATGTTCACCAAATAGAATCGTTAGTGAACAGTGTTGGGAAACACCGAACTACAAAACCTGACATTTCTGAGCAGCAGGCAGACAGGAGAGGGGGTTCTCAAGATCAGACTGGGCGCCTCTGTCGTTTCCTTCAAACCCTAGCTGAAATGCAACATGGAAGGCACTTCCACCCCGTGGAGGAGCCGGGATGAGGCGATTGCTGAGCGCAGAGTTCAGAACAGTTGATGAATGCCCTCCTGTCCGAACCATTCTGCTTGGGTTTGGGGAAGAGCTTAGAGGGGAAGGGACGGGGGGAGCGCCTAGGCTGGGGAGGAGAGGGAGGGAGGGCGGCAGGAGGACAGGATGGGTTTGGTGGGGCTGCATAATTTTTGTTCTTTTTCACGTAGCACATAAGGAGGTAAGGAAGCCAAGGATTTCTGTCAATTGTGAGAGCTTCTGCGGCAACGAGGATGTCAGCTCAGGAGCCAAACTGCCATTTCTGCTTTAATTGGAGCCTCTCCGTGAAGGTTTGGGAGGGACGGGAAAGGGGGGCGGTGGAGAGAGGGAGAGGAGAGAGAAAAGAGTCAGCAACTGAGAAAGAGATGGAGAGAGACACAGCCGAGGGAGGGAAAGAGACAGGAAGAAACCTTCTGCAGAAGGAAAACCCCACAGGCAGGCCCAATCAGTGCCCCCAAGCATCTGTGACCAGGGCAGGCTGCCGGCTGGGTGAGGGGCCCAGAGACCACTACTCAGGATGGGGCGGCCCCTTTGCATGGGTGCACACCCACCCCACCTCCGCACCAGGACAAGACAAGAGCCAGGGGAGGAGCCTGGAGTTTATTCATCTCTCTTCCTTCTTTAACATTTATTTAAAAGTTTAAAAAAATCCTTTTTCATTTTTCTCAAGTACCCTGACTACTTGTCAAGCCCACAGTTCTTGGTGCACCACGGAACGCTCAGTCCATGGAAAGCCAGGGCATTGATGTCTAATAAAGACTAATCCCCCTGCAGGCTCCTCAGCTTGAAAGGAACCCATGTAGCAGAGGGCCCAGACCCACCTGCCTCTACCCTGCCCAGGCCCTTTAACCCTGCTCCAAACGGAACAAGAGTAAGTGCGGTAATAAGAAAAGGTAGCAACATGCATGAGTGTGCGTAGGTGCATGAGAGAGACAGAGACACAGACAGGGACAGAGGCAGAGCTATTACAGATTAGAGGTTATGTAAAGAATGGTGGAAAAGAGCAAGGAAAAAGGAGATGATAACAAATAAGATAAAGAGCTCGAGAAAAGATTAGCGCTTGAGTATATATAACCTTTGTTTCCTGTGCCTTGTCTCTTCCTAAATGTTCACACACACATTCAAATAGTTTCAAAGAAGCTTTTAGAAATGAACAAATTCGACTCTCATTTGACAGATGAAACTGAGTCACCAATGCTCAAGGAAGGAAAGCACCTCTAGAACTTACTTGTAGGCTGGTTAGGATTTGAACTTAGATCTCTTGACTGTCTTATCTGTGCCCTCAGAGCCTAGCCCGACAGTTTCTGTGGTTTGATTGGTGGGTCTGTAATAACTATCACTCGGTGTTTACCATGCACCAAGTACTGCCTAAGTACTTTACATATGGTATCTCTTTTCATCTTGACAACAGCCAGAAAAGGCAGGTACCATTATTATCCACATTGTGGAGTTGAGGACAAGCACAGGGAGTCAAGTAAATTGTACAAGGTTGCACAGCAGGTAAGTGGTGGAGCTGGAATACAAACCCCTGCAATCTGATTCAAGGGCTTATTTTTAACCACTCTGCTAAGCCACCACTCGAAGTAAAAGGGAGGTAAACAAAGTCCATGCAATTCTTCTCAACAAAAGGCCAAGGATAGGCCATCCTCTTTCCAGCACGTTAAAGCCCCGGGAGTATGACAGCAGAGGGGACATCTCATGGCTCCCCCGCCACCTCCTTGCTCATCTGCCTCTCCCTAGAGGGTAGGTCCTCACTGGTGTTCAGCTAGAAGGCCGCTCCCTGGATGCTTTCTCCACTGGCACTGTGGACAACTCAGCCTGTGTGAAGAGTATGAGTTTTCTTCATGAACACGCTGAAAAGCTTGGCTTGAGCAAAACACACCCTGTGGCAGGCACTGTGGTCTCCACGGGGCACTGGGTCCTCATCAAGATGGACCCAGCCGAGACTCTTTCCTCCAGGATCTCCTAGTCTCTTAGGAGAGCTAAAATGTGTACGCAAATAACTGCACCACAAGCTAGAGAGCCATACGTAATACCACGAGATACACTGACATAGGGCTAAGAAAATTTAGGGGAACAAGAGATGGCTTCGGGATGCAGCACCTGGGAAGTCTTCCTGGAGGAGGTAAGCATTGAGCTGGGCCTCACGGGGTCAACTCCATTTGACTATGCGAGGATGGAAAGGAGATCAAATGGCATTCCCAGTAGAAGGAATGCTCGTGCAAAGGCTCAGAATCCAAAGAAGTAGAATCTCAAGGAAATTGCAGGGGTGGGGAACTTCCCCTGGAAGGGAGTAGCCAGCCCCACAGAACACTTTCCATTTCTTCGCAGTCAGATGACCTTTTCAGGTCCAGGCCCTGTGCGAACAGGCAGACGGGAGGCATCCTGCTCAGAGGGGCCAGCATTTAACAGAGCGTGTGCCAACGCTTCACATGCCTTCCCTCCTGTAAACTTCACAGCCACCCTGTGCAATAGGTACTATCATTATCTTCACTTTATAGGTGAGGGGATGGAAGCCAGGAGGGTTAAGCAGCTTAGCAACGAGACACAGCTAGCGAGGGAGGGGTGAGGCTGGAACTCGCCCCTGTAGCCAGCCGGACGGGCTGCTCTAGAGACTGCTGTGCCATCGTGCCACCTGTGTGGTCTTTGGAAACTGGTTTCCAGAGAGCAGACACTCAGGAGGGAGACTCATCCCAGTTGCCACCTGGGAACCAGGTTGAAGGTAAATTATAGCAATGGAGGGGGGGAGGGCTGTGGGCTGCCCACTGGGTTAGGAAACCTGGGATTCAGCACCTACTGCAGGAAGCTGTGAAGTGTGTTTGTGTGTTAATAGCACTTTGTTCCTAAAGGTTTCTAGAGAGGCAGAGTGCTCAATCCAGCAAACCAAACACGCTTAAGGTGCAGATAATCTGTAGAGCTCTAGTTACACATATATATGCATTGATCAGCAAAAAGACTATGTCCATTTCTAAACAATGTCTAACAACATCTTAGACTCTCTTGTAAATATCTAATAAATTATAGATTCCACCATGGGGTCCCAGTCCTTCTCTCCCGCTGTCCTCCCTCCCCTCTCTACCATCTTTTCTTCCTTCCCCTTTCTCCCTTCCTTCCTTTCCTCTGCTGCTGGGGAAATCACTCAAAGGTCCCGACAGCATTTAAAGGGAAACTTCAGCTTTGCAGATTTCAGACCCAAACTCCAACACAGGGGCCCAGGGCTCCCACAGCTTAAGGATCGCTGATCATTCAAGAACATGTCCTGTTTCTTTCCTGCATCTTATTGGCTTAAAAGGGAAGACTGGGTATTAGGGGGTGGCCAAGGCCTTAAGCTGGAGGGTAAAGTGGTCAACTTATGTTCTCCCAGGCCAGCCATTTCATGAGTCTGCCCGAGACGAGAGAGATCTAGGGCAAGATGAGGCAAGGAGCTGACTCATCCCAGCTTGCGATGTTCCTTTGAGGGAAAGTGCTTGTCTTGAGGCCCAGCTGCCGCAACCTGGCACCTGCAGCCTGGCGCTGCTCCCCCCTGACTGCGCCCAGAAGCAGTGGCAGTCTCAGCGTCAGAAGCAACACGGCAGCAGCACCTGCCCCCGTGTCGCTCTCCCCCTCCCCTCCCCAACCTGGGCACCTGCAGCCCTTCCGCAGTAACTCCTTTCCAACCCAGCCAGCCCTCCACCAGGGCTGCAGTTGATGAAATCTGGGAGCTATTTTGAAATTTCCCTTTTTTAAAAAAAGTCCAAACTGATCAGTTGATAATTACATGTTGGAACATCTGCTCTGATTTGTTTTATTCTTTCTATTTTGGAAAATTGGAATACACTGAAGTTGTGCCTTCTGGAATTGCCGGCCTGGCTCTTGGAGGGTGAGCAGCCCGTCTGCTCGGCAGCACCTGGCTGGGCCCACTGCCCGGCTCCCAGGGAAAAGCGCAGCTCTCCTGCCTGAAATAGCGGGGCTGTGGCACCTCCCCGCCCAACCCCCGGCTTACAAAGGGTTACAGCACCTTCTTCTCATGTGGCCCACCTGCCTCCAAGGTTGGGAGGTCCGAGAGGAGCACAGACCCTGCAGAGCCTGCAGCCAGTTTGGGGTGTGATGAGGCCAAGTCCGGTGTGGGGCACTTGGAACGCCCCACCCTCTGCAATCATCAGTGACTTGGCTGGTTTCCCTCTGGAAGTGCCCAGATGCTTCTGTCTCCCAGGGAGGGAGGCAGGCCCACACTGCCCAGCACAGGCTTGCTGGTACTGAGAGGTGGGAACTTGCTAGGGTTTGCACAGGAGAGAAGCCTGGCATCAAAAACCCTCCAGACTCCAAGTGGCTGCCGTTGGAGAGTGACCGATCTCTCAGAGCCTGGGAGTGACAGAGACTCAGCAGGGCTGAGGACATGGGTCCTCTGGTCAGCTCTTCCTCCAATTAGCATTTCTGGAGTGTGTATGCAGTACTGGGGGCTTGGTGTGAGAGGAGGGGCCCCCAAAGTTGAATCAGGCAGACTCTGCTCTCAGGGGCCTCAAGGTGCTGTCCCACTCCAGTCCCTTCTCCTTGCAGTAACCGTGATGACCTTAAAATCTAAAACACAGAATGATGATGTCACTCACCTACTTTTTTCTTTTTCAGTGGTTATTTTTCTCTTCTCATAATAAATATATTTTTAAATTTTTCATTGGAGTATAGTTGATTTACATTGTTGTGTTAGTTTCAGGTGTACAGCAAAGTGAATCAGTTATACCTATACATCTATCCACTCTTTTTTTTTTTTAAGATTCTTTTCCCATATAGGCTATTACAGAGTATCGAGTAGAGTTCCCTGTGCTATACAGTAGGTCCTTATTAGTTATCTATTTTATATACAGTAGTGTGTATATGTGAGTCTCAATCTTCCAATTTATCTGCCCCCCCCATCCCCTGTAACCATAAGTTTGCTTTCTACGGCTGTGACTCTACTTCTGTTTTGTAAATAAGTTCATTTGTGTCACTTACTTACTTTTAACCCCTTCAAAGTCTCCCTATTGCCTTTATGGTAAAGTCCAAATTCAAATCATTAACTTGGTGTCCAGGGCTCTTCTAGATCTGTCCCCAGCTTACCTGGCTGGCCTAATCTCTCAGCCTCCATCCCATCCACTGAAGACTCCACACTCCAGTTCTCTGAACCTCCTCTGTTCCTTCCTTTCCATCTTGCCTCACACGTGTCATCCCCTTTGCCTGGATTACTCTTCTTTCCTCTTCCCTTCACCCCTTCACCTGAATAACTCCTACTTGTTTCTCAGGTCCCAGCCTACACTGTAATTTCTCCAGCAATCCTTTCCTGAACCTCCCAGACTTTTAAGAGTTTAGGTGCTCTACCTCTGTGCTCTCATGGCATTTTGAATTTCCCCCATGATATGCATCAGACTTCCCTGACACTGTCTGATTCCTTCTCTACCCACCTGCCTAGACCAAAATCCTGTTGAGGGCAGATACCATGCTTTGCTTATTGTACTATCTCAGGCAACTAGCCCAGTGCCTAACACATGGGGAGCTCTATAAGTAAGTGTGGGTTGAGTCGAAAAATGAGTAAATGCATCAACAGCTAAATCAATGCTCAACTTACTAAGGAGATGACATTTCCACAAATAATGTGCTATTGGAGAGGATTACGGTGTGTATCAGACAAGATAGGTTATGTCATGCTGCAATAATAAGCACCCTCAACTCTCAGTAGTTTATAAAAATGAAAGGATTATTTTTGCTCCCACTATATTTCTATCATGGGTCAGCAGAGATATTCTGCTCTGTGATGTCCTCACTTAAGAACTCCAGCCAAAGGGAAGCCCCATCTCTGTGCCTCTACCATAGCTGACATGAGAAAGAGGACATAATAAACCTTTCACTGGCTCTGAAAGTTTCCACTCTGAAGTGACACAAATATTACAATAGCCAAGACATGGAAGCAACCTAAATGTCTATCGACAGAGTAGTGAATAAAGAAGATTTGGTGTGTGTGTGTGTGTATATATATATATATATATATATATATATATATATAAACACACACACACATACATACACACAGTGGAATATTACTCAGCCATAAAAAAGAATGCCATTGCAGCAACATGGATGGGCCTAGAGATTATCATATTAAGTGAAGTAAGTCAGACAGAGAAAGACACATATCATATGATATCACTTATATGCGGAATCTAAAATAATGATACAAATGAACTTATTTACAAAACAGAAATTGACTTGCAGACATAGAAAACAAATTTATGGTTACCAAAAAAGAAAAGAATTGACACAAATAATTTCTGCCCTTATTTGGTGGCCAAAGCAAGTCACAACAACCATACTGAACTTCAAAGGGGCCAGGGAAATACAGTCTTACCATATTTCCAGGAGGGGAACTAGAAATATTTGGTGAACAGCCTTAATGACCTTTATAGGAAATCCAAGAAGAGAAAGTCCACTTCCAAATGGAAATATCTAGTAAGAGTTTAAGGACAAGGTGGCATTTGACTTGGGCCTTGAAGGATGATTTTGTTTAGGCCACTCGGTTCAGTTTGCTGGGCTTTGATACTACATGTTGGGAGAGCATCTAACTTCCTTCATTTTCAGTCTCTGCCCCTGCAGCTGGAAAATTTCCTAGGCTCTCTATCCTAAGCATTATTCAGATAGATAACACAAGGTCCCATCTCTGAGGGAGTTTGTAGTCTAGTCGGAAAGATAAGTACTGGATGTGTATAGATCTTCATAAAATAGGCACAAATGTGATATGCACCCAAAAAGTAGAGCAAAGGAAGAGAAATCACTTCCGTTTGGAGGCATCAAGTTGTGGTTTGTGGAGATGGGTAGGATTTCAAGAGGAGGAATTAGGATGGAAAGTGGGGAGGGGCACTAGGTAGAAGAATCAACACGGACAAAACCATGGAAGTGGGCGTTGGCAAAGCAAAGTAACTGGAAGAAATACACTTTAGGTTGGCCAGTGTCCTGGACACTAAGGCAGCAGAGCAGTTGGAAACACTGGAAAACCTCCTGAAATTGGGAACTTTCAGAAATGGGGCAGTAAAGAATAAGTGAGCAGCCTTGTTTTCTTCTTATGAAAGCTTTTTCTGAAGGTTCAGCCTAGGAGCCACCACCGAAATGAGATGAATTTTGGAAGGCCTCTGGCAGGCTGTACCTTACCTCTCAAAGATTTACAAAGTGTGCAGCCTCCTTCACCCCATCTTCCCCCATTTCACCTGCAAGTCACAGATTTGCAGTCTTGGTGGCTACCTCCTCCTTTTCAATGAGCAGATACTTCTAAGGGAAGTTTGGAAACCCTGGAGACCCTGGGTTCTGAAACAAAGCCTGATCCAAGGTATTGCCCCACCCCTGGAGATGTTCCCCAGCCCCGTGGGACTCAGGGCCACTGTGTGCTGGGTCTCAGGGAGGGGTAGGACCAGCGCCATCGGTCTGATCTTCCTGGATCCATCTGCCACCACACTCAACTTTATATTTTATTCTCTGATGACTTGGTCCTTTTTCAGATCAATCCAGTCTCAAAATAATATGTCAACACGGGCATTTGTGGTGAGGGCGACCATGATGAGGAATATGGCAAAGATTATTATTAGCTTCCATTTCATTGGGTTTTATTTTGTTTTTTGTTTTTCGTTCACATTGCTGCAGTTGAGGACTTATTTCCTGCAGCCGAAGTCTTCTGCCTCTCACTCACTTCACACTTTGACTCATTTATTTTTCCTATTTCCCCAAAGACCTTTTGGCACTTTGAAAAGTGTTTTACTAGATATGATCCTGCACTCTTAACCTGTGTTTCTTCCTCTCCTCCCTTCTCGTTTTTTATTAATGTCATAAAGAAAGTGTTTCCAGGCAAACGTCAGTTACTGAGTAATAAAACCCGAGGCGTAGGACAGAACGAAGCAGAGAAGTAGAGGCTGGGGAGGCACTGGGCCTTGTGGCTTTATGGGACAAGCAGGGCCAGCAGATCCAGCTGGCTAAGAGGCAGGGCCAGACTCTGCATTCCTGCAATATTGTTGCATCCTTGTGTAAAGCCCATCACAGCCATAATGGCTGTTCACGTTGGAAGCAATGAGTGGGTTATCTGCTCCAGGTTTTCCAGATGAGAACTAAGGTTAATGACTCAGCCCAGATGAATCCGTTGGAATCAGAACCCAGATCAGAACCCATCCCAAGCCCTCTTCTTGTTTTTCACACTTTCCTGCAATGGTCACACCCACTGCTGTGGGCCACTTTCAACAACACTCGGGACTCCAGGCCTCCCTTCTCTCATAATTCCAGACTCATAGGTGACTGTAATTAATTTCAAGACATTTCTATCCAAATGACCTTCAGACACCAGGGTTCTTATTTTACTGCCCAGACCTGGTGAATGATATTTGGACCCACCAAGTAACAAAACAATACAATCTCAGACTTTTCATTGCTCTATTTTCCTCAGTTTCTACATTCTACTTTGAAATCTCTCTCAGAGCCACCCTTCCATGGTGGATTCTCATCACCCTGCTGTGTTCCAGACTTCCTCACCCATCTGCTGGTCTGCTAGTTTCTAGTCTCTCTGCCTCCCAACTCTATCTTCACAAAGCCATCTTACACACTTTATGGAACAGATTTTCCTACAACTCAAACCAGATTGAGTTCTTTCTATAGCTAAAAACCAAATTACTCCACAAAGGCAGATAGGGCTTGGAAGAAAGAGGCTGGGAGATGCCAATAAAAACCCTTGCCTAGCACAGGGCCTGGCTCTGGGCTCTCAACGAGTGTTTGATGAATGAATAAATCAGTGATGAGAGTACAGAAGGGCTGCACAGAAAAATGGAAAGAACAAGGACTTGTTTAGTTGCTCAGATCCAGCATTTACTGTGTGGCTTAAGGCAAACACTGAGCCACTCTGAAATTCAGATTCTTGAAAAAAGGCAACACTTAATATTGCTTGACTTAGCTCACAAGATTGTCATGAGAGATCAAGCGAGAGAATGGCTAGAAAAGAGCTGTTATAAAGCATAAATAAATGTGCAAAAAAGAATCATATTACATCACAATGTTGGCTAGATTCAGGAAGCTCATTGCTTGGTACAATGGAAAGTGTGATCCTAGACAAGTCACTGTTCCTCTCTGGACCTGAGACTTCCCATCTCCAGAATGACAGCTGGGGACCAAAATATCTCCAATCTCTTCCTATGCTTACGTCTTGGGATTTGATGTTCTGATCCAAGGCTTCATGTGTCCCCAAGGAGACTTGCTTATTAGCTGTCGCAGTCTGCTGTCAAGCTGCTGTTCTGACCCTATCTCTGGATTCAGTCTCCCTACCCAGGCTTCTGCTTTCATCTGCTAATAAAGATTGAGGCCTCAGATTTATATCTGGTCCTTTCCTTATTCTCACCACATATTATACAAGTTTTGATCAACGAAGCTAGGTGGTTCACTTTTTATTTTTTTTAAATATAAGATGGGGAAAGACATAATTAAGGAGCCAATTGGTCCTCGTTATGGGAAAAAAAAGCCTTAATTATCCCCAAGGCTGACTCTAGTACACACTCATCAAAGGGCCCAGCAACCCTAGATCAAAGCCTGGAGCTGGGCGCTGTGGCCACCCCCTCACTTGTTTCCAAGCATTTGTGTTCAAAACAACAAAAGTTCTGAGTCCACAGCTCGAAAACACTCTGGAATCCTCCAGCCTGATTCCCTAGGGCTCCCCCGGTCACCTCTCAGGGAACACAAAGTAAACTTCTGGGAAGATCCTCATGGGAACTGGGTTTTCTCCCTTCCCTGATAAATGTTTAGGTCTAGAGGATTTGAGATGGAGAATGGAAATTCAAACAGAGGTCTGCCCTGGGGATTCTGAAATGGGGCTTTAAGCCCTAAGCAGTCAGATGAAAAAAATAAACCAAGTGCATAAATGCAAATAATTCATACCGACCAATAGCATGACAGCGTGTGACACTCCAAGCTATAGCTACTTGTGACCATTGTATTATATATGACGATGGCAGCTACCCCCGTTCACAAATCCTCAGTGACTCCCATGGCTTTTAGAAGGAAGTCCAGACCCTTCATTCTGGCATGGGAAGGTCCTTCTCAATGTGCCCATCACAGATCTCTGCAACCTTATTTTCCACGGCCCTACATTCTAGACAAATCATTTCCTTCACGTTCTCTACCTCCTTCCCATGCCTTCAGAAATCTCTGCATTATTCACACTGGCTTTTCCTGGGAAACTATTTCCTTTTACCTTCCTCTTTTCCATCAATCAAAATCTTCCCTATCTACTGCCCTATTTGTGTATTTCTTATAGAGCTCACTCATTTATTCAGCACAATTTGTGGGGCAGGGGCAGATTCTATTACGGACAAAGTTTTAGTCAAGGGCCTCAGGACACAAAGATGAGTGAGAATTTTCCCCACAGTGGAGGAGCACATATTTTAGTGCTGGGGACAGACATGCATTCAAATAGTGACATTACAGTATGAAAAATGCTAAAGCCAGTGCTGTCTGGAAATATAACGTGAGCTACAAAGGTAATTTAAAATTTTCTAGTAGCCACATTTTTAAAAGGTAAAAAGAAGCTGGTAAAATTAATTTTAATAACAAATTTTATTTACCTCAATAAATCTAAAATATCATTTCAACTTGTGGCACTAGATACATGTCTAGTACATAAGAGCCATGTGTGGCCAGTGGCTACTGTATTAGATGGCACAGAGGCAAAGCATATATAACTATGAAGAGACCACAGGGAAGGAAGTAAACCAGTTGGCCTAAGGGGTCATGAACTCTTCACGGGGCCTTGATGAATAAATGGGGCTCATCTGGTGGAGAAAGGAAGAAGTGCTTTCAGACAATAGGAAAAACCTCCAGAAAAGCGTAGAGGAGAAAGAGTATGGTGTGTCCATAGAAGCATAAGATGGTATAGAGTAGAGGGCATGATAAGGAATACTAAAAGTGAGCTTGGAAAGGAGGCTTCATGTATCCTCCCATGAAACACGAAAGAAAAAAGGAGCAGAGGAGATGTTTATCCAGGGGAATCCACACTGTGATTTAGGAAGATGACCTTGGCTACTGGATGGAGAATGGGCTAGGTGTAATGTAAGGAGAACTCCAGGGGCCCGTTGGGAGGCTGTGATAGAAACTGTGGGTGCTTACTAACACTCTGAACTGGCACTGATCGGCTACATTTCTCAGCCTCCCTTGCATTTTAGGCTTCCGGTCAGGAGGTGAGGAAAGAGAATTAGGGAAAGTCATAAGCATTCTTAACAGCTTTGGTCCAGACCTCATGGACTCTCATCCACTCATATTCCACTGGAATTGATGAGTAGTTAAGGAACTGGAGAAAAATAAATAAGGATTTTTAAACCTTTAAAATCAGTGGTAAATTAAGACGAGGATGCAGAAAAGGAGTCAGGGACATTTGAAGATGGTAGGTCCACTTGAAGTCAGGATGCTGATGGACCATGATGAAGAGAACCCAAACCTTCCCATCACCTGCCCCCCCACACCGACAGTGACATGAGGGAGAAATACACCTGAGTAAGTGAACCTTGAGAGATGGGAGTTAGTTGTTACAGTAGCTAGTCAGTCCTGATTGAGAGGAGGCTATTGTTCCAATCTTACCCTACTATTTGTTTTGGTTATTTGACATTTACGTGCACTTGCCATATCTCCTCACTTAAACTGTGGGGTTTTAGAAGACAAGGACCTATGGACTGTGTTGGGCTTAGCCTTCTGTCTCTCCCCTCCCCAGGCACAATGCTTTACCTTTTAGATAATTGATGATTAATTCAGTAATCAATTACTTTATGAACTCAATAAATCCTCTCATGTCTAGATCAAAATATACCTTTGTGACCACTTTCACCACTTTCCCTGCCAAATCCCTGAGCCAAGCCAATGTTACCTCTCACCTAGATTATTGCTATAGCCTCCTGATTTGTCTCCCTTCTCTGCACTTGCTTCCCTGTGGTCTATTTTCAACACAACAGCCAGAAAGGACTGCCTAAAAGGTAAAGCAGACATTACTCTGCTTAAATTCTCAATGGCTCCTATCTTCCTGAAAGTAAAAGCCATTGTTTTCATAATAACCCACAATGGCCCACAGAACTGGGCTTGACCTGCCCTCCCTGTCCCATTACCTCTCTGATGTCATTTCCCACTTGTTTACTCTCCCTGATCAGACTGGCATTTTTTAAATATGCCAGGCACACTCCTACCTCAGGGCCTTAGCACTTGGCTATTGCCGCTGCCTAAGATGCTCTTAGTTCAAATATCTGCATGGCTTCTCCCCCACAGGCCTCAGATCTTTCTCAAAAGTCACCTCCTTCATAAGGCTTTCCTCGGTCACATTATCTAAATTGCAACTCCACTCACTGCACTCTTTTTTCCCCGTCTCTCTCTTATTTTTCTTCGTACTTGTACTCACCACTCTCTAACATTAAACATGTTGCTTAATGTTTCCTTCTTTCTCATCTAGTAGAATTTAATATCCAAGAGACATAGTTTTTCTTTGTTGTCATCACTACTATGTTCCCAGTGCTATGTCTGGTACAGAGCAGGCAATCAATAAATATTGGTGGAATGAACAGGTGGAGACAGGCAAGCACAAGGTACCAAGAGAGCCATAAGGAAGGGCACCGACTTGTGCACGGTGGTGGTGAGGGGGTGTTGGGCTGCATTCTGCAGGCCCGCAAGCCCTGTACTTGCTTATCCTTGATAACAAAGAAAGAGCCGGGAGTCAGCAACAGGGACATCAGTGGTTTAGTGGATGGGGGATCTTATGTGTCTGAATCAAGGTCCTGGATGGACAACCCACCGTGTGTGGCTGGCGGCAGGTAGGATGTGAAGGCAGTATTCGCTCCTGGGGGAGGGGGATGTTTGTCAGTTATAGCGGGAATTGATATCAGGTTGTATCATTGGTTACCAGGGAAACTAGCAGAGGGGCACGCCTCTCACTGCCTGTTTGATGAGCTATGACGGTGGAGAGGTCCCGATCTAAAGATTAGAACAGTCACTAGCTGGGACCGGGGCAAGTATGTAGGAAGGTCAGTCGTGTGAATAGGTGTAGGTGAAGCAGGCACTGGTTGAGCAGGGCATGTACAGAGAGCATTTCTGTTGGGGAGGAGGGATATGCACCCATCTTGGGTGACCTGACCATGCTGGGTGGGGGTAGGGGACATAGGGAAGGCTCATGAGCAGAGAAGACACCCAAATGAGACTTAAAAGAATAGTTCAGATTGGCTAGGAGAAGAGTAGGTGGGAGGGAGGGCAAGACAAGCAGAGTGAGCAGTGAATGCAAAGACTTTTAGGAAAAAAAAATCCAAGATGCATGAAACTGCACGCGGTTAGGTTTGCTGGTGTGAAAGGTGCGAGGCTGGAGGATGAGAGATGAGGCTGGAGAGGTAGGCAGGGGAGAGATCACAGATAGCTTTCGCCCAGCAGTCCAGGTAAGGGGCTTGGCTTGGTCCCAATCTGCTTTCCCAGTAGGTCATTCTTGTGATTGTGCAGAGAACAAATGTGGGGAAACAGAGGAGAGCCAAGAACAGTAGTTAAGGAGGTTGCTATGGTGGGTCAGCCGTGAGATGACTAGGGCCCACAACAGGGTGGGTGTGGTGCAGTTGGGGAGGAGATAAAAGTAATATTGGCAAGATTCAGCAGTTGACTTGCTTGGGAGAAGTTTGCCTCTCTGACCCTCCCTTCTGGTTTAGATGCTGGTTTATGTACTGGTCCTGCTGAGTGAGATTATAAACACAGATGTTGGAATGGGTTTGTGCAGAAAGGTTATGACATGGAAGAGTCACGTGAAGACACCCAGGATGTGTTGGAACATATAGAGTTGGAACACTGGCGATCTTGGCTACAGAAATAGATTTGGGATTCAGTAGCAGAAAGATTATAGAGGTGCCCATGTGAGTCAGGTGCGGAGATAGTCACACAAGGCATCCTATGACTTACATGGTGAGTGGGGAAGAGATTGGAATAATTGTTTAGAGGGATTGACATCACCTTGGGGGAACAGTGTTGAATGTGATGCCCAAAGGGAAAAAGGAAGATGGAGGCTTACGTCAGGAAAAAAAAAACTAGCAGAAAGGTCCAAATCCAAATAAGTTAGCAATCTGGTGCAAAAACTGAGTCAATGAGAGGGGTTCAAGTTTAGGACCAAGAGCAGCATATAGGGTGAAGCCCTAGAAAGGATACGGTGGCCTAAGAGAACAGCCCAGGGGCGGAGCCATAAGAAACATTGATTTTCATACTCTTCAGTCATGGAACCCCTTCTTACAATTTCATCTCATGGAAGACTAATCGTGAAAACAGATACAGGTAGGGCTGCTCTGGTGGAAGTTGTTTTGGGCTGGAACCAAAGAGCTGGCTCCTGGCTTTCCTCCCCTCCTCTGAATGCCCCCAGAACACGGAAAGATGGAAAACTGCTTGTGTGGTGTGAAAACATTGGACTTCGTGCAGTTCCTGGAACACAAACTGCATATGCATTTGGAAGTCTTGGGATTG
This sequence comes from Orcinus orca, assembly GCF_937001465.1. NCBI lineage: Eukaryota > Metazoa > Chordata > Mammalia > Artiodactyla > Delphinidae > Orcinus > Orcinus orca. The sequence goes on from NC_064566.1 coordinate 91,739,899, forward strand.
CCAGGTCCAGCTCCACCTCAGTCTACTTGGTGACGTGGACAAGCTGCTTTCTCTCCTTTCTGGGCGGAAGAGGTCGGGGGGGTGGGACAAGGTAATGGCCCCAGCCCCTTTCTGCACTAATATTGCCCAGGATGCAGAGGGCATAGAAACTGCTCAAGGCAGGTCAGCCAGTCCTGCTGGGCCTCGCTCTCTCCCTGGTGCCATTTATCCCTCTGCCCACCTTGCTCTCAAAGCTTTAGAAAATGCTTTCCACTTGTAAAGCGCTGTCCTTAACACTTTATTACTCTAACAATAGCATTTTTACCAGCCCAGTCATATTTTCGTCTTCCTGGCCCAATGACTATATTTTCCAAGAAAACAAGCTCCTTCAAAATGTGCTGCTCTCTGACAAGCAGGGGAGTGCCACATGGTCTGTGGTGGGTGCCGGCATTTAGGAGGAAACCATTTTCTTTCACCTGCCCAAGTACTTCTTTCCCCAACACTTGTAAAGTTGATTGCTGCCAATTTCCAGCTGGAGAAACACAGCCATTAAGAGGGGGAGTCATTAGTAACTAGAAAATACTTAGAACATTTAAAACGGGGGCTTTGCTTTTCCTTTTTTTTCTGCTCCAGGTGGTATATTTTTTTAATTTTTTCAGAGTTCTGCTAGCATTTCTGTTGGGGAGGAGGGATGTGCAATGTGTTTATATGTGAGTGTGTGTGTGTATTTAATACACGCATATATATAATGTATTATAAATATTTAGGTAAATATATTTAAAATGTTTAGATAATATATGTATAAGGCACACGTGTATATAATATGTGTACTACACAAAGTATATATGTACTTAATATATGCATACATGTATAGGATGCATTTATAATGTATGTGAAGCTTTTGTAAATGGGGAGACAGAATGAAAGAATAGGAGAGAGAGAGGAAGAGAGGGAGAGAGAGAGAGAGAGAGAGGAAGAGAGAGACCTCCCTTTGAGCTCATTCCTCTTCATTGCTGTCCAGACATGAAAGGAAGCAGGGCAGGCAAACACTAAGCTCCCGTCCTGGCCTCTGTGTCGATTCTCCATATCGTATGCGCCAGGCACTGTCACTTTTACCTCTTGCATCTCAGGCATGGGAGAAGGGGAGAAAAAGAAATAAAATAAAGCACTTCCTCCAAAGAGTGTAGTCATGGGAATCGCAGGACTAAGAACAAATAATGATTTCCTCCTCCGCTTTTTAAGTAAATATTGCTGCACAACGAGCTATTGGGCAGGACAGGTGCAAAATAATAGATTCTTTTCTGGTCTCCCCAGCCCCCACGGGGCCACTGCTAACTGCATCAGGTACTCAATTTTCTTTTGTTATTCAAAAATGTGTTTGTGAATTCCTGGGGGGTGGGGGAGGAGGGGGCCAGTCCTGTTCTAGCATCACCAAGAGGACTGCTTGATTTGTATTTTTGCTTTATTAATGGAAAGCTATCTGTGGGCCCCAGGATTTCTCTACCCGGGAGGCTTTTAATGCCTCTGTCCAATGCAATGGGGCTTGGGAGAAAGAAACCACTCTAATCAGCAGAGCACATTTTGCAGGGGGAGGCAGCATATCCAGTGGAAACAGCTCCAGCTGGCAGAGAGGAACCTGGGGTCCCATCGGGATGCTGGGTAGACCCTGGACCTCCCCAGGCCTCAGTTTCCTCTTCCATGAAAAGGGAAGGGTAATGCACATCTTATCGATTTCAGAGGGCTAACGGTGAGGTTATTTTAAACTCATGATAGCCTTGAAATATCACAGTGCCTCAAGAGAGTAAAAAAGCACAGTAATAAGAAAAATGTGAGGGGTTATTCTTAATAATGTTTTTATTCAATCAAGTATAATTAATCCTTTCTCATTCCCTATTCTGAAAGCAGTTCATCACTTGAGGTAAAGCCAGACACAATCACAGCAGCATCTGGCTGGAGAGCACCTGAGCGTTCATCTCATTCAGCTGCTCACTCCCAGACTGGGGAACACCGTGATGGATTCGGGTCTCCAGCTCATGTATCCCATGCAAGCATCTCTCATCACCAAAGGAAAAATGTCTAGAGAGAAAACCTGGAGCCTCAAGCAAATAATTCTGAAAATATTTCATGATCCTTGTTAATTGCAGATTATATAGATTGCCTCCAGCTTGCCCACCCCTTGTCCTCCTCCAAAAGCAGACGTCTTTGTATTATCCGAGGTGGGAAATACAAAGGTGCTTTCACATCCTGTGTCTGGCCTCCTTGCCTCCATCTTTCATGTCAAAGCTGCAGCGACAGTCCTCAGGGAGGCAAATAAGGTAGCTCTTTTGCAAATGGGACTTGCTTTCAAGTTTAAAAGATTTGGGGAGTTGGATATGAATGCACGGTTATCCATATCTTTTCTTACCCTCTGGATCAATTAGGGGAAAGTTTGAGGGGCTGGAGAAGTCTTTCCTAGGTCTGAACTGAATGGTCTCTGATACACCTATGGGAGCATTGTCCCCAGCTCTCCAGGCCAGCCTCCCTCACACTGCCTTCAGCCCGCACTCTACCAGCAGCTGGACTGTTGCAGTGTAAGAGCTGCCGTGACGAGATGGGCCACAAGCCTTGGAGACCAAGGCCTGCCAGGGAGCCAGGCTAGGGACACACAGTGTGCCCAGCAGCTGAGGCCCACCTGGTCCTTCCATGGTCTTCCTCCTTGGTCAGTGCTTCCTTTCTCCTCAGAAGAATTCCCAGGGAAAGAGACCCCAAACTATGTAGTAAGCCAAGTTCACATTTCTCATTTGGTACACTTTGCTCAGTTTCTTCTTCTCCTTTTCTCTTTATCTCTCCCCTTCCTACCTTCTCTGTGAATAATATATTAATTCATTAGCATTCATTAAAACTCTGTCCAATTTAGTCGAATAAATTAGCAGAAACTATGGCTTTTAGTTCAGAGGCCAGGGACATTTTGATAATACAAAAATGGGTTCAGGGACATGTGGGACTCAGGCCCCATGCATGCTGTGGTCAAGAGCTCTGATTACCTGGAGCAGCAGGACAGAGGGTACAGGTGGGACAGGAAGGCCCAGTGCCTAAGACACCTGTCCATCTTGTGAGAGACACAGAAAGCAGTCAGGTGAAGGTCAATGTTGTCTACTTATGTTTAAGTAGATCTGACTTTTCTACTAGCCTGGAGCTGTTGGAATTCAGTATAGACAGACATTAACAGAATCCACTTCGGTGTCAGAGAGCTGGATTTTAGTTGTGATTCTGTAATGTTCTAGCTTAAGTGACTTTGAGTTTATTATTCAATCACCAAGCCATAGTTACTTAATCTGAGAAATGGAGGTAATGATAATACCTACCTGGTATGATTATTCTGATGATACAATGAAGAGAAACTTGAAAAGTACTGGTACATTAGTGGTTAGCAAATGTTTGGTACTCTCTTAGTCATTTCAGGCTATTATAATGGAATACCATAGACTAGGTGGCTTAAAACAATAATTTATTTCTTACAATTCTGGAGGCCAGTAAGTTCGAAATCAGGGTGCCAGCATGGTGAGGTTCTGGTGAGGACCCTCTTCCTGGTTTGCAGATGGCTGTCTTCTTGCTGTGTCATCACAGCAAAGGACCAGAGAGGGAGGAAGCAAGCTCTCTCGTGTGTCTTCTTTTAAGGGCACTAATTTCATTCATGAGGGTCCCACATTCATGACTTAATTTACTCCCAAAGGCCCTACTTCCAAATAGGATCACATTGAGGTTAGGTTTCAACATAAGGATTTTAGGGAGACACAGACATTCAGCCTATAGCAGGTACTGTTATTATCTATCTCCTCTCCCTCCCCAGCGAAAACCCTCTGCCTTTAGACATACTGTTGAAAATATACTTTAGAATGATCTCCTCTATCCAGACTGCTCTTCTTACCTCAGTTCTTGATATCAGCTGCACCTCTCACAAATATTTTTAAAAGATGCCTTTAGCATCAAGAAAAATTTAGACATCCCCTTAGAAATGTGGGCAAAAGTCACAAACAGCTAATTTACGAAAGAAAAAACATGTGTTCAATAAATAAAAAAGAAAACCCACTTCAGCCTTGAGAGTAATAAAAATACAAATAAAAACAATTAAATTATACTCTTTATCTTCCAAAATGAAAAGGATTTAAAATATGATGACATGAGTGTTGTCAAGGATGTGGAGGGGCAAGACACTCATATGCTGTGGATGGGAGAATAAAACAATAGAACCTTTCTGAGAGCAACGTAACAATATAAAGCAATAGTCCACCCTTTGTATTGAATAGACTTATTAAAGGAGGAGACAGAAAAACCCAGAAATAGACTCAAATGCACATAAGAATTTAGTGTATTATGAAGATGACATTTCAAATTAATGGAGTAAAGATGGATTATAAATGAGTTTGGTTGGGACAACTGGGTAGCCATCTGATAAAATATTAAGGTAGAATCCTACCTCACCTCTTATGCCAAAATAAATTCCAGGTGGATCAAAGACAAAATACAAAAAAGGAATCCATAAAAGTACTGTGAGAAAACATGAGAGCAATCATTTATAACCTCAGAGTGACTAATGCCTTTCTACTAAGTTGTCTCAAAATTTGTTTCCATAAATATAGGATTTATTACATCCTAGAAGATAAGAAAAATATTCTGAAATACAACCCACATTTGTGACAACTGTGACTAATATTTCTGTAAGCAGATTCATATGCTAACTTTGATTTGCAAATAAAGAAGTTTCAGTGAGCTACTTGGAATCCATGGTGTGTTTTGAAATGCTGCCTACATAGAAGCCTGGCCATAACATGGGCAGATTATGATCTAGTGGTACAAAATCTGGATGAGACACTAAATGCAAAAAAGCTTTTACTTTGCCCCTTTCCTAGATTTTCTGGCTCTGAATATTTTGGGGAAAGGGAAGCATTAAAATTTTTGTTTTCTCAATATTTTCCACAGCTTCTTATCTGAAACCATTGGATTTTACATTTTTTTGGAAGGCTAATACTGTGAATATATTGAATACTATTAAACACCACCAGTAGAGTATGCGTCAGCATTCTAGAATCGAATACATTATTATTTCTGCAGCAAACAGATGACTATTCATACTAAGTGAGATAGAGAAAACCTCACATTAGTCCAGGTCAAGTTTTACCACCAAATAAACTTTTGCATTGAATTTATAAAAAACTCTTCTTGTTTTCAGAGTGTTGTGGATAAGACATTGAGGGCCAGTATATAAAGAGTGTCTACAAATCAATAAAGAAAAAACAACAACCCATTAGAAGTAAACAAAAAGTTTATAGGAAAGGAAATACAAATGTATCTTAGATGAATGAAAAGGTTATCAACCTCATTCTTAATAAGAGAAATGCAAAATAAATAAGATACAATTTTTCGTGTAACCTATGTAAACATATGAAAGTTTGATAAGACATTGATGTTGAGAGTATAAGGAAACATATTCTCTTATATGTTTCTAGTAGGCACACGTATTAGAATAATTTCTAAAGACAGCTATTTAACAAAATCAATAAAAATTAACTTAAATATGCAATTCCCCATCTTGGAATTTATTCTAGTGCAAATAATAGGACACTGATTAAATGCATTATGATATAATAGATATATAACGTACAGTAGAATATTATACAATAGTTAAGAAGAATATGATAAATCTTTATGTACTGATATAAAACAATACCCTATGTACACTGTTAAGTAAAAAAGCCCAAGATGCAGTAAATTGGGCTTATTAAGGTACAATTTTGGGGAAGGGAAAGGAAAATTTGAAAAAATTGCCATTTTTATAGGTAACAGTGATTATCTCTGGGTAGGGAATTGGGTGACTGGGATACAGAGATATGAGAGATACTTTTCAGCACATACTTTTTTTTTGCCTCCTTTGCATTTTAACCCAAGTGCCATTGCCGCATAAATATTAAAAGATAATTTATTCTCATCATGATTTAGATGAACAATGTAAACACCCAACAATAGTTATTAGTTAAGTAAATGATGATAACTCTATGATGGATTATTATGCAACCATCAGAAATCAAGCTATAGAAGAATGTTTATCAGCATGGAAAATGGTAATGTTACACTGATACATTTTTAAAGTAGACTAGAAAATAGAATCTTGTCATATTTGTAAAAATTAAAAAGCAAACATGATATATAACCTACAAGCAAAGGTACTTAGGAAGGAAAATATCAGAAGAATTAATACAAAAATATTCTGTTCACAATTATTTACTGAATTCTTACTGAAAATGAGAAATTCTTCAGGACGTTAGGTATAGAGGGATGAACAAAAATTGTAGTTGTTCTGGCATGCATGGAGCATAGTCTAGTGGGGGGCATGCAAAGTGAAGAAAAAAAGTACATTTATATGAGAAAGAGTAATAAGAATTACTCTAGTAATAAGAATTACTCTAGATTGGGTGTTCAGGGAAAGCTTCATTGAGGAAGTGACAGTTTGAGATCTGAATGATGATAAGGATCCAATCAGGTGGAAAGAGATGGGTAAACATTCCAGGCAGATGGCGCAGAATGTGCAAAGATGAGGAAAAACTATGATGTGTCTATGGAAATGAGAGAAGATCAGTGAATCAGAGCAAGCGAGAGAGGGAGAGAACAGCACAAGAGGAGATAGGAAAGGAGGGTGCCACAGATCACATGGAGTCTTCCAGCTATATTAAAGGATTAAAACTTTATTATAAATGCAATGTTTTTGAGAGTTCAGTTGTCATTATAGCCTCCTTTTGAAGTTAATTTTCCTCTGACTGCTTTTAAGATCTTCTCACCATCTTTGGTGTTCTAAAATTCAATATGATGTATCTAAGAGTAGATTTCTCTTTGTTTACATTGTTTGGATTCATAGGAACTCTTGAACCTGTCTCTAAACAGTTCTGGAAAGTTCTCAGCCATTATCTCTTCAAACATTATTTTTGCCTAATTTTGTCCCTCCTCTTCATCTAGAACTTGAATTAAACAAATCTCAGATCTCATTCAATCTCTTAATCTCTTTTATATTTTCATTTCTTGTTCTCTGGGTGCTTCTCTCTTGGTAATATCTGTCTGAGTTATCTTCTAGCTCACAAATTCTTTTTTATTAGCACATCTGCCGTTAAACCAATCGAGTCTCTATTATTGTATTTTTCATTTCTAGAAGTTCTACTTGTTTATAGTTTTTTGTTCAGTGAGGATATTTTAAAGTTTATCCCTTTTCCTGAATAAATGAACATAGTAAATTATAAGATATTTCTCTTAATTCAGTCTAAGTTTTTCGTGGGTCTGTTTTTGCTCACTGTTTTTTATGCTGATTCTCCCACATGAAGCTTTTTTCAGTCTGTCTTGGTATTTTCTATTGTGTGCTATTCATTGCCTTTGGAAAATTATTTCTGGGACTTTTGTGTGTGTGTGTGTGGTACGCGGGCCTCTCACTGTTGTGGCCTCTCCCATTGCGGAGCACAGGCTCTGGACGTGCAGGCTCAGCGGCCATGGCTCACGGGCCCAGCCGCTCCACGGCACGTGGGATCTTCCCGGACTAGGGCACGAAACCGTGTGCCCTGCATTGGCAGGCGGACTCTCAACCACTGCGCCACCAGGGAAGCCCTCTGGGACTTTTTTTAAGCCTAGGATAATTTTCTACAAAGACAATTCATATTTTTGTTTTGTTTTATCTTGGTTTTGCCTATGCCTATTCCTAGAGCTTGACCACAGCAAACAAAATTCACAGCTGTGTATGTGCCTTTCGGTTCATGTGAACTTAGTTCACACATTTACTAGAAGACCATTTTGTGCTTGAGACTTCTAGAGGATAGGTTATTTCCTCTCCAGTATGCTCAAGGCTAAGGAAATCTTTGGTGTCCCAGCTTTATTGTGGAAGGTATCCTATTACATGCCCACTTTAGGAGGGCTCGGGAATTTGACTATTTTCTCCATTGACCCACGAGGCTGTAATCAGTTTATCCAGTTCAGAAAATGGTATCAGGGCAAAAATGTCCTACTTGACTCTCTGGGTTCCTAATTTCACGTTGATTTTAATGTAGTAATTTCTTACCATAGGGTCAGTCTTTTGATGCTTTTAAGAATCTTGAAAAAAAAATTATTCATCATTTTTAGTTGTTTTTAATATTAGAGTTGTCCAAACAACCTAGCCTCCTTATTCTCAGAAACAGAAGTCTATTCTAAGTGCATTTGGAAACCACTGAAGCTATTGTGCATAAGAATAACTTGATCCAATTTACACTTAAAAAAATAACGGTACAATATGGAGTAGAAGAGACAGGAAGAGTTGATAAAAGATTATTGAGTAATCTACACAAGAATGTGTTTTGGGCTAAATTGTGGCAGTAAAGAGGGAGAGAAATAGAGAGGTTGAAGTATATTTTGTAGGTTAGAACAGAAAGGACTTGGGGATAATTAGTTATTGGGGGAGGAGGAGAGGGAATCATCCAACATGACTCCCAGTTTCTGCCTTAAACAACCATGTGGATGGTGGGAGCATTGAAGAGGTGGGTGCTATGACAGAAGAGCAGTGCAAGTTTGGTTCAGGGGTCATGTTTGTGTGTGTGTGTGTGTGTGTGTGTGTGTGTGTGTGTGTGTAATTATGAGTTCAGTTATAAGCTTGTAATGTTTGAGATTTATATGAGACATCTAAGTATCATCATTAATAATGATTATTTCTGGGTGGTGGAATTGGGAGGAATTTTTCTTTTTTCCCACATTTTCACTATTAAACAAGTATTGTATTTGTTTTTAAGGAAAATGCTATTTTACAATAAAAGCAGTCCCTGTATACCACAAAAACTATAATTCCTTTTGAAACCTTGAAACTGGTTACCTCCATATTAATTAGTATCCCTCTCTGTTTTTACTTCTCTATGTTGTGTGTATATATGTCCACTGAATTGTAAATATTTTAGTGTCAGAGGCTTCTTATTTATTTCTCATCACCTCTCCCTCTCATATTGCTGTGGACATAGTAGATGCTTACTAAGTGCTGAGTAAATGAAAGCATTTACTCTTTGAAGACACTCAATAATTATTTTTTCATTGAATCTTTGAATAGACTGTAAGTCTGTTGCAATCACAAACCATCATGTTTTTTCCATTCAGACCACCTGTATCAGATACCTTCTTCGTGTTAACTCACAGAAGACTAAGTGGATGCTGGACTTCTGAGACTCACTTCCATCCCTTCCATTTGAGCCCTAGATGGGCTCCCTTCCACCAAAGGTAGCAGCAAGCTGAGCACTGAGAAAACACCTAATGGCCCAGGCACCGAACTTAATTCATTCACCAGCCTACAGGATTTGTGACAACACAGATTGTGTGAGAAACCGCCCATTGCTAAGGACCCCCCAAAATGCCATGGGCCTGCCTTCCACCGTAATGAGCTTCCCTTCTCTCCCACCAGAGCAGACTGTGTAATGACGACATTACACTCAGTGAATGCTACAAGAGAATAGGGGTTGGTTTCCACTTGTTTTATTGTCTCAAATAGTGCATAAGTATAAATTTTCTTAGGAATCCCCAGAGTGTAAAGCCTAAGACAGAGAAATCTCTCAGGAGCCAATAAGCCCTTCACTAGTCAATTTTGTGCACACTGGTATCATTCTCAGGGCCGGATCATAAGAAGGCCATATAGCATGGACAGGTATTTAAAAGTCAAATTCTCTCAGACTCTCTATGGGATAGTAAGCAAGATGTACAATGCAAACCGGTAAATGACAAAGATGCCCTGCTTTCCAGAATTCTCTCCACTTCGTCTCCCACCCTGAGTGCTTTCCCCTCAAGCTCTGAACCCACCAGTGTAAAGATCAGGAGATTTTTCAATGTCACTGCAAAGAGATGCTCCGTGCCCATCCTGCTCCAATGCTCTTGCTTTGGCAGCTTCCCAGAGGGCCAGTGCCAAGATCGCAGGCTATCTGGGGGGGGGAACACCCAGCTGGCCACCCTGAGGAACATCACCACAGGGATGCAGAGCCAGGCCCAGCCAGGCAAGAGCAGCTGCTACAATGGGACTTTCGGGACCGGAGGCCGGCTTGTGCTCCATGTCAGCAAGGCACCGAACAGCATCTGCAAATCTCAAAAAGCTAATGTATAATACAGAACTGCATGTTCCCGCTTTCTACCTCCTTCTTCATTGTTCTCTCAGGATATGTGAAATAGATAGCTTGTCCATGTTTTCCGCCTACAGTCATGTCCTCAAATACTCCTGTCTGTGGCATTATATTCCCTTACCCAGGCAACTTCGGAGAGGCAGGGCAATGCAGACCTCAGTGGAGCTTAAGCATGTGGGGGGTGGGGGAAACTGTGGTTGGTTTCCAAGTAATTGGTTTTCCTGGCCTCAGTTTCTACATTTTGAGATCCCAGAACAAAAGACACTGGAGCTAAGGGTGAGGCTGAGTAAAGAGACAAGATTCTGTTGCTGCTGGAATGCCAGGTCTGCCGTATCTTGACCTAGGCACCAGGCACCAAAACCCCAGCCCGCAATCATTTGCTGCTCTCTCAAGAGATTCTATCCAAAGCTCCCGGAGCTCAATTGAAAGCAGCAGGCGAAAAGTCAAATACTTCATTAAAAGCAGCAAGAGACTCCATTGTAAACCCACAGTTCTTGTCTATCAAAGATCAGACACTGGGATCCAAATCGGTTCTGGTTTCAATGAGAGATCAGATACTAAAGAGGTAGCTTGTGGTGTGTATCTTTTCAATGTGCTGCAGAAAGCCCCCTCTGTTTCTCCTGTTTTTACCTTATTTTTTATATCCTATAGAGACCCTCAAGAACACACACACACACACACACACACACACACACACACACTCATTATGCTGAGAAAGGGAGAAGCAGAGAAACATTTCAAAACGTAAGCGTAGGCTTGAGTTTCAGATTTATTGAATTCCCGGAAATGCTGTCTCTTCTCCTGAGAAAGGTTAGTGTTTGGAAACAACTTTAATCTGGCCAAAGAAAAGGGAAAGAGGGAGGAAAAGATACAGGGAGAGGGAGTGTTGGCAGAGGAAAGAGATGGTGAGAAAGAGAGAGGGAATTATTAATTTCAATTGATTTTCTGATAAGGTTTCATATCCTGAAGTGTGCTTCAAATCTAAGTGACATCTGCTGAGATCACCCCTCAGTGTCTGAATTCTCCTGAATGTAATTAGATCTGAGACAAGATAGAAGACTCAGTACGGTGGCCCTTAGGGAGGAAATGGTCTTTGAAAAGAATTATGTTAATCAGACTAGCCTTCTTCTTGCATCTGTTCTGCTGTTATTCCGGGTAAAATTAATAGGTCTAAGGAAGGATCTGATCATAATGACAATCTGGTCTTCACAGCAGGAGGTTTTATAAAGGAGTTGAACTGTGCCTTGTTGAGAACACTTAAAGTAATTAGTTACAGAGCTACTCACTTTCTTTCCTTTTTAATAATAATAATGGTTATTAATGTTTACAAATTAAAGAGTCTTACTCCAGATGAAAGGAGTGCTGAAACAGAGACTCAGGAGCAGAAGCTCTGTCCCTTTCTGCCTCGTGCCCAGAGTGATGACACTGTAGCCATCCTCCTTTTCCTGCTGGACTGTCTGCCCTCTCCCTCTCCCCTCCGTGCCCCCTCCCTCCTTGCTCCCCAGGGAACTGCTAGGAACCAAGTTCCTAGAGCTTGCAGAGGTGGGAGCAACAAACAGAGCTCAGGAGCAGAGGCTGAAACTCCTGACCTGGATGCCCCATGTCAGGCACAGAAGAGCTTGATAAGTATTTGCTGACAGGATGGAGGAAAAGAAGGAAGGGGAAAAGGAAGAAAGAGTAGAAATAAAAAGTAAAGCGAGAGAGAGACAGAGAAATAAACAAGAAAGAGAAAGAAGAGAGAGACAAAGGAAGGAAGAAAAGAACAAAGGGTAGAAGAAAGAAAAGACTAGAAGCAAAAAAGAAAGAAAAGAGAGAGAGATAAAGAAAGGGAAGGAGAAAAAGCGCTCACATTGTCTTACTATAAGATGTAACTTCAAAGATGGGGAGGGTTGATGCAATAATTTGTGTTCAGGTTTCTTCTCTATTAGTCTATAAACCAGGAGTAGGCAAACTACAGCCACTGTATGTGCTTAGTTCTGCCCACCACTTGTTTTTGTAAATAAAGTTTTGGGGGCCTGTATGTTTACATATTGTCTATAGCTGCTTGCATACTACACCTGCAGGTTTGAGTAGCTACAACAGAGATGATATGGTCCCCAAATCCTAAATATTGACTATATGTCCCTTACAGAAAAAGTTTGCGAACCTGTGCTATTACCTCTTGAGAGCAGGCGTACCATTTGATTTGATGCTAAGACATGCAGAGTGGGACTGAATTTTCCAGAATAGAACTTCCCACCTGCATGATGTTCAGAGACCCTTAAGCCAAGATAAGTACCTCTTAGTGGGATAGGTGATGTAGTGGGGGGAGGGGGGAGGGATGAAGGAGGGTGAGCATCTAAATTTCTGTTTTCTCAGTCTGAGAACAGGTTCTGAGAGAATGAGATGCCGTGTGTCTGCCTCATGTCCACGGGGCTAAAAGCAGCTGCAGCAGGGGCAAAGGTAGGAACTGAAGACCAACTCTGTCTCTGAACTAATTGTCACCACCTAATTTAATGTTTATATACATCAAACAAGCCAGTGTGATGCAAGGGTGAGATTTGGAAGGAGAAGACTTAGATCCAAGATTTTCCATTTACTGATTGTGTCATTGTAGTCAAATCACTTAACTTTCCTGAGCTCGTCTTCTCACTTGTAAAATGGAGATGAACATAATATAACTTCATGGTCTTGATGTATTCGATGAGTGAAGTGTGTCAAAGACCTTTGAAAACCATGTGGTTCTTACACAATTATTATATAACAGTTATAATAGATATTATATGATCCAATAGTATGAAGGACCTGGATAAGCCAGTGTTTCTGTGTGGTGGAAGTGCTGGTGTTGGTCTCCTAAGGTCTGGCTCTAACAGGAAATCACATGTCTTAAAAGGCATTTTTGGTAAAGCTGAACTATCCAGGCAATCAAACTTTGAAACTTTGTAACACTCACCCCAAAACCCAGGGACATAAAGCAAGCATTCATTTCTTGCCTACACATCTGCTGGTCATCTGGAGCTCAGTTAATCTAGAATAGGCTCATCAGGGCTTGGCTCCAACTTGTAGGTCTGATTCAAGGTCAATGTTCTTTCACTCTTTCTGAACCAGTGGCTTCCCAAGGCATGTTCTTTTCACAGTGATAGTCAGGAGCACATGAGCCCAAGCCTCTGCTTGCATCACGTCTGTTTAATATCCCATTGGCTACAGCAAGAAACAGGAAAGCACACTCTTCTCAGCATGAGGCCAAGGCAACTCAAACACCATGCCCAATATCACTGCAGTGGGGGAGCATACTCCTCCATGGAGGCCTGTTGCAGGGAGTAGATATTTGTTGACAAATAATCTACTACAGAAGCCAAAGCATTAGCTAAGCCGGTCTAGTGTACCCGAAGCTACTGGACACAGTAGTTTGTCTAAGTGTGCTGCCATTTTGACGTTGGTGGACCATCGCTGGAATGAAATTCACTTGCTAATCTGAAGAGTTTACTCTTGACCTCACATTCCTCTTTTTCATGTCCAGATGCAGTGGACTGTCAAGTAAAGAAAACTGCACAATTTCTCCAATAACTGAAATTCATTGACCAAATTTTACAGAAAAATCTGTACTCTTTAAGAACAAATTTGGGTCATTTGGAAAAGGTAGACATAATAAAGATGCAGGAGGACTGAGTATAATGGTAACAGGAAGCAAAAGGAACCAGGACTAATACCAGACTCCAGCAAGAGAGAGCTGAGGTCACCTTAAATAAGAGTGGCAGTCATGGGCAGGGGGTCCCAATTAATTAATTACACCTTAATTTAAAAAACTGTCTCTGTTCTTGTGTCACCCTCACTGTCCTCTAGAACTATGCGGAATGCCATGGCATCCCGAGGAAGGGAAGGGGTAAAGCCAGCTTCTCTGAGTTTCTCTGTTTTCCTGACTCTCTTTTCCTCCTCCTCCTCAAGAGGTAAGGATAAGGTTACCATAGGATCAACAGCTTCATAAATATGCATAAGAAAGACAAATCAACCTGAAATCCAAAAAAAATAATTAAAATATAAATAGACTTGTTTGTTTCAAGGATTTGCAATGAATGCTTGACTCAGTCTGAAGATTAATCAGTGATTGGTAATTATACTTTCACACACACACACACACACACACACACATATCCAAATACACAAAGGGATAAACCTGGTCCCCTCTAAACAACACGAATGCAAAAACTGTGTGAGTTTTCTGGTTCAAACAGAGGTGAAATCACTTGAGGTTCCTTGCTGAGTCTGGGTTCACTTCGTACCTGTTGCTGAGCCACCAGCGCAGGAAGGGACCATGGGCGGGCTTTTACTGGCATCAGTGATCAGCCTCCTTTTCTTCCTTCTTCCTACATTTCCTCTTCTGTTTTCTCTACCTCCCTTCCTCCCTCCTTCCTCTCTCCCTTCATCTTTTCTTCCCTCTCTCTCCTATATCTCTTGCAGTTTTTCCCCCTGAAATTTGACTTTTTTCCTGCCAAAGGAGGTAAGCCATCTTTCAATCCATAGACATTTATGAGTGTTTCATCACTGTGCCAAGCTTACAATTGCCAGTAAGTTCAATAAACCCAAGCCCTGTCCCACAGGAACTCACAATCTAGAACAGTTTTTCTCAACTGTGGGTAATTTCACCCCTCCAAGACACATTTGACAATGTCTGGAGACATTTTTGATGGTTATGGCTTGGGGTGGGTGCCACTGGAATTAGTGGGTAGAGGCCAGGGATATTGCTAAACATCTTAAAATACAGAGGGAAGATCCCCAAACAGAATTATCCTGTCCTAAATGTCAATAGTGCTGAGGCTGAAAGACCCTGGTCTAGAAGGAGAAACAAAATACAAACACTTAAAAGGTGACTCACTTCCAGGCTATGTGGAGAAAGGACCCAATATGTACTATGTACTTGGGCTTGGTAAATTGCGGTTCTGGCTTTTCTCTCTAGTCTCTGGGTCTTTCCAACTCTGCAGGCTCCCAGGTTTGCTGCCACCTTTGAGAACATGGGATTCATATATATATATATATATATATTATATATATATATATATAAAAAATATATATATATAATATATATATATAAATATATATATATTTATTTGTTTGTTTGTTTGTTTGTTGGCTGTCCTGAGGTCTTCGTTGCTGCGCGAGGGTTTTCTCTAGTTGCGGCGAGCAGGGGCTACTCTTCATTGCGGTGAGCGGGCTTCTCATTGTGGTGGCTTCTTTTGTTGTGGAGCACAGGCTCTAGGCACATGGGCTTCAGTAGTTTTGGTGCATGGGCCTAGTAGTCGTGGCTCACGGGCTCTAGAGCACAGGCTCAGTAGTTGTGGTGCATGGGCTTAGTTGCTCCACGTCATGTGGGATCTTCCCAGACCAGCGCTTGAACCCGTGTCCCCTGCACTGACAGGCGGATTCTTAACCACTGTGCCACCAGTGAAGCCCAAGAACATGGGATTCTTGATAAGAGTTGCAATCTTAGGAGGGAAGTTCCTCTCCCTTAACCTACTGTTCCTTGAGCCCTCCTGGTAGCTCAGTATTTGGCCATCTGGCCATCCGCCCATGCTTCCATCCATCTACTCAGCCAGCCAGCCAGCAGTATTCATTTGGCACTACTAGAGTTGCTCAAACTCTACTAGATACATCTTATTCTCAGATTCAGACTTCCTGGGAGGGAAAACAATCTATGTGTGGCATATTAATTGGAAGAGCACAAGGGCTGAGCTTTCTGTAAGAGTGGTTTTAGTTAATGCCCATGGGCAGTGTACCAGTTTCCTTTTCTTGTTAATGCCTCTAGTTCCCTATCTGTTAAATGGGAGTCCCACTCCTAGCCACTGTATTGTTCTGCAAGATGTACGCCTGGGTAATCAGCCTGATCTCCTGCTGGAGGGAGAAGACAGAAAGGGGAGAATGAAAGTTACAGTAGCAGCATCCTGTCTATACCCCACACTGGTTTTGTAACCTAAGACAAGTTTCTCAAACTTTTGTGCCTTAATTTCCTTATTTGTACAATAGAATAATGGCACTTTAGTAAAAGAGTCACTGTGAGGACTGACTAAGTCAATCCATGAAAAGCACTTAGAACAGTGCTTGGCACATAGTAAGAGCTCAATAAGTATTAACTATCATTATCAATTGTTATCATTACCAAGAGAAAAGTCACTAGTTTAGGGATCATGAAAAATTCTATTGTGTCAGAGGTTGGAGGGGAGAAGTGAGACCCTATAACTCAGGAATAAGACCCCTAAGGGACACCCTTTTTACCACTATCACTTAAACCAGGGTTTCTCAGTGTCAGCAATATTGATATTTAGGGCCTGAACATTCTTTGCTGCGGGGGGGACTGTTCGGTGCAGTGCAGGAAGTTTAGCAGCATCCCTGGCCTTTATCCACTACATGCAATAGAACTTTCCCCCCAGTTGTGACAGCCAATGTCTTCAGACTTTGCCAAGGGTCCCTTCGGAAGCAAAATCACCCTGGTTGAGAACCACTATCTTAAACAATAATGATTTTTAAAAATCAGTGATAGTAATAATCACGTGTGAGGAACTGTCTCCTCATCATTTGCAATGTCCCTTTTGACTGAGCATGAGGGCATCTTCCATGTGCTGCATGTAACTGTAGATGCTTCAAAAATACTTTCATTCTGCAGAATCTGAGACGTCTTCCTCCAGGAAAGTCTGGCTGGTTCCTCCCAGGCAGTTTGTCTCTAGTTCAACATACTTGCCATGAGGTGGATGGATAACAAATGTTCAAAAGAATACATTCCTTCCCAAGCAGAGATAACTGAGAATCTTGAGATTAATGCATATATTTCATCCATTTATGATGTTAATGTAAACACGACTTCAGAAAGATAACAATATAAATATGTATTAATCAGTAATCACTTACATATCTCTACCTGTCTTTCAGTCACACAGACCTTGGCTGGAAGGCTCACTCTGGCTTTTAATACTGAGTGACTTTCAGCAGGTTATTTATCTTCTCTAAGCCTCAGTTACATCTTCCATAAAATGGGGCTAATAATTGCACCCATCTTGTGAAAATTAAGTAAGAGAATGCATGTGAAAAAATTAGTGCAATAGAAGTACAAAGGAAGAATTCAACAAATGGTAGCTATCACAGTTGCTGAAAAGAGAAAAATGATAAGTCAAAGAATTAAATAGGATTAACATGTAGGCATAGATTGGTGCCCTTCTCTCTCTATTTTCAACTAGTTTCAAGCACTATTAAACAGAATTTGGTGTTCCCAGTTGTATTCGGTTGAATACACTCTCACCAAATTTATCTCCACCCAGAACCCGAGAATGTGACCTAATTTGGAAACAGGGTTTTCTTGCAGATGTAATTAGTTAGGATGTGATTATACTGGTTTAGGGTGTCCTTCTAAGAAGGCCATGTGAATTGAGGGAAGACCGCCATGTGAAGTTGAGGCAGAAATTTGAGTGAGGCAGCTACAAATCAAGGAAAACCAAGGACTGTCAGCAATTACCAGAAGCTAGAATAGGTAAAGAAGGATTCTTCCCTAGAGCCCTCAGAGGGAGCCTGGCTCTGCCAACACCTTGATTTTAGACTTCTAGCCTCCAGAACTGTAAGGTAATAAATTTCTCTTATTTAAAGGCATGCTGTTTGTTGTTCTTTGTTATGGCAGCCCTGGGGACTAATACACTAACTTGCTCTCTTTCTTACACTCTGCCTGGGTGGATAGTGCTGTTTATTGACTTATGTAAAAGTGTGTTTCCTTATAACTGTTTTTAGTAACTGTTTTTTTTTTTCCATCAGAGCCAGCATCACTCTTAACTTTTTAGTGCTGTTAATGAGCTTAAGAATACAGTTACTCCAAATAAGACCGGTATCTCTTCCTGGGCAGAGCTGTTTTGTCCCTCACATGTCCCTCCCCATTTCACCATATTTTCTTATTTCAAACTGCCCCAAAGGATCACATTCTTCTCACCTTCCAATTGAAATCAAAGTCTGACTTGGCTACACTTGGCAATCTTTCTAATAATTCATGTCTCAATTACCTTCTTCTTATCTTCATCCTGATAATGTGTCCTCTCCATCGAATTGACCACTTTACAAAGGCTCATACTTCTGGCGGAAATGGCTGTTGATGTCAATAGCTCTATAAGTAGATGTTGCCATTTTCCCACTGAACCTAAAATAAAAAGTAATTATAGAATTCTGGGTTTAGGAGGGACCATAAAGTTCATCTCTTCCAGTGTTCCCCACCCTCTGCTTCCCCACTTCAATGCATGAACTTTCTCTACACTATTCTTACAAGTAGACATCCAGTCACTGCTTTAAAACATCCAGTGATGGGAAATCCACTGTTTCTTACAACTGTCTATCTTATCATTAGACATTTTTAGTGTTAGGAAGGTCTTTCCACTGAGTTACATACAATGTGTCTGTCATTGTAACCACTGGTCATGGTTTTGCCCTCAGAGCCCAATAAGTAATATTCATTGCTCTTCTTAGGCGATCACATCCAATAATAGTGAGTTTCAAATTCACCATCCCATCCCCACCTCCTGAATAGTTTGTTATGTTTACTTCAGCCTAAACTACCCTTACTCTTTGAGTCATTCCATAATAAAATTTAAAGTTCCTAAACATTTTTGTCACTCTCTGTTGAACACATTCCAAGTTACATATATTCTTATGGTATGCCCCTAGAGGCATATAGAGCATCCCTGCCAATTCTAGTAGGAGCAGAGTGAGCTGAATTATACCAAACAATTTTTTAAAAGCTGAGTTTTCTAGTAGTTTCTTCATCAGTGAACAAGAACTTAACAATGGGTAAAAACACACAAAATTCTACTGTTGGAGAAGTGAAGGATCTAGAAAAGAATTCATTAAGATACCCAAGGAAAGTCAGAAAAGATTAATTGAGAATAAACTAGACTTTGGACAAATGTGAAAAAAGAGGCAGTGAAGGAATTATAATTTTAGCTCACACCTGTGGTTGGGCCTATGTTCCAGCTACTCTTGCTGTGTAACAACCACTCCAAACTTAGTAGTTTAAAGCAAAGACATTTTATTATAACAGATTCTGTGAGTCAGAAATTTGAATAGGACTAATGGGAATACCTTGTTTCTGCTCCTGCATGTCTGGGTCCTCAGCTGGGAAGACCCCAATGCTGGGATGACTGAAACACCTGTGGGCATCATCACTCACATGCCTGGTAGCTGGCTTGAATGCTGGAACTGACAACTGAAACACCAGCACATGGCCTTTCCATGCAGCTTGTGTTTCTCACAGCATGGCAGCTGAGTATCAAGAGAAGTATCCCCAAAGTGAACTTTCCAAGAGAACCAGACACTGCATGGCCTTTTCTGATCTAGTCTCAGAAGTCAAACATAATTTCCACTGCAGGTTCTTGGTTACCTCTTGATGGCGGGAATTGCAAGTCACCTTGAAAAAAAGGATGTGAGATGGGAGAATATTGTGGCAGCATCTTTGGAAATTATAATCTGTCATTGTCTGGAAAAGTAAAAATCAACGGTGTCCAATCTCAGTGTCCAACAGAGTTTATTTAACTAGAACTGAAGAACTCCCTATGGAGGACATCTTCCAAGTAGGACAAAGCTGTAACTCTCTACCTGTAATATTCTCAACCCTGTCCTCCATATGTGCTTTCTATCAAGAATTTTCACAATGGCGTTGCCCCTTACATTCTAAAAAGTAGAATGAATGTGATGATAGTTTATATGCTAGGCCATGCTTAGGCATCTCCACTGAAAGACCAAAGTGGTCATAAATGAAAAATTCTTACACCTTGAAGTGCAGGGAAACATAAAGGGAAATTGTTCCTGTGTTGGTTTAGCATGAGTATCAGGTTCCAGATTCTAGTCATTAGGTCTGCTAGACACAGTTCTCTTGGTAAAATAATTAGTATTCATATTTTGGTGTGATACTATGGCTGTGACTAAAGAAGGCAATGAGTTCATAGCTCTATTTTTCTTCAACCTGGAGTATGTCTCACTCAGTTGTATAGTTAGGTCAACTGCACTTTGGGTACATATGTTCACAATCAAGGGTGATAATTGAGAGCCATGTACATTTATCTTTGTGCAAAGCTTGTTTTCATCCTGTGCACAACTTTGCTGCTTTGGGAATAATCCACGTAAAAACAACCTTGAACTGAATACAAAGCATCATTCTAGCCCATTCTTGAATTTGGAGTAGGGTCTGTGGTCTAACCAAAATAGCTCTAATGAGGAAGGACTCTGGCAAGAATTAAAAAGCAAAGTTTATGGTCCCAAGGCTGTAAACAGCAAAAATACTAATCTCCCTTTTCACATCTAGGTGGTAGCAAGAAATAATCAGCAAAAATAAGGGAATTTCCTATCAAAGGATATTTGACTTTTCTTTAATGATGTTCCATCAGAGAGCCTTGACCATCTCAATCAGGAATGACCTGATCATGGTAGTTACTGTCCAAACTACGCATTTGACAATTACCATACATTTTGTTTTCTATCATTGGTTTTCACCTCATGTGTATTTGCCTAATGATGAAATTCTCTTACATCCATAGGAAGACTCTGTTGTAGTTATGATGGTCTCTCTGCAGTTTTGTGTACTTTAGATACACAATTTAGTATCCTAACTTCCCAGTGGTATTAGTTGTTTATTTTATGGGCTATTATTCATAATTGCAATTCCATGCTTTGACAATTCTTTTCTTTCCATCATGAAAGTATTCCATTTCCACTTTCTCAATCCAAATGTGACTCATATCTCAAGGCAAGTTACAATGGTATTTTCCCCAAGGCCTTCCCCAAACAGCTCTATGAACATCTAACTCACATCCATCTCCTTCTTCTGTAAATTCTTTCCATCACACTTATCATCTGTCTCCCTCACTCTGACATTTTTATCACATTCTTCCTTTTCTTCTTAACTCTTCCATGTGAGTTTATGTTGATTCTTCTATTAGACTCAGAGCTCCTGAGGGGTCATAAACCAATTTTTTTTATTTCCCCCACAACCTATGTACAAAATAAGTATTTGTTAAAAATACAAATAAGCTCAGTTGTTAGGAGTGAGGAGGCTTTTGCTGATTGATCCATGCTCTTTCTCTTGCCCAGTTCCCTCTTCTGACTTATAAGAGGCTTTTGTGAAAAGGCTGGGATGATCCATCTTACATTCCATATGGAAACACAGAGGTACAAAACCCAAGAATGAATTTATCAGGAGCCCAAGGACCAGCCTCCCAAGTCACTGCCTTCCACTTGTCCCTGTTTCTGCCTGTCTTTCTCCTGAGTACATCTCCACTAGCCAATGACCCTATGGCAGGAGACCCAGTGCAAACATCAGGAGAAGTCTTGGAAACTCTATTGCCAGGTGGAAGTTTTAAGAACAGAAAACATGTGTTGAGCTGAACTAGAGAGGCCTTGGCTAGATCAGTCCCAACATTGCTATGTCTATGCTTAGCATTCTCTCTAATGTCCTTCCTGCTCAAGCATCTTATTGAGTATTCTTCTATCCAGGAAAGGAGTTGGAAGATTTTTCCTCCTTTCTATAAAGGGCCAGAATGTAAAAAATCTAGGCTTTGTGGGTTATATAACCTCCGTCATAACCATTCATGTCTGCCATTGTAGCATGAAAGAAGCCATAGATCAAATGAGTGTGGCTGAGTTTCAATAAAACTTTATTTATAAAAACAGTTGGAGAGAGTCACCAAGACAGTAGAGCAGGAAGACACTTAGCTCACTTCCTTATAGGCATACCAAAGCTATAACTATTTGCAGAGCAACTATTAATGAGAAAGACCTAAATATTAGCAGAAAAGATTTTCTATAACTAAAGATATAAAGAAGGAACCACAATGAAACAGGTAGGAGGAATGTAGACACAGTATAACAGAGACCCATACCCCAGGGTGGACAACCCAAAAAGAGGAGGATAATTACAATTGCCCACACACCCCACATAGAGGGAACTCTTAAGGCATACAGCTCTGGTGAACAGAGGGGAGTGTGCTGCTGGGACACATAGGCCATCTCCTACAAAAGGCTACTTTTCCAAGACTGGGAAATGTAATCAACCTACGAAATACATAGAAATAAAAGCAGCAAAATCAGGTGACAGGGGAGTATGTTCTTAATGAAAGAATAAGGTGAAACTCCAGAAGATGAACTCAGTGAAGTAGAGATAAGCAATCTACCCAATAAAGAGTTCAAGGTAATCATCATAAAGATGCTCAAAGAACTAGGGAGAAGAATGGATGGACAGAGTGAGAATTTTAAGAGAGTTAGAGAAAATAAAGAAGAACAAAACAGAGCTGAAGAATACAATAACTGAAATAAAAAATACACTAGAAGGAATCAACAGTAGATTAGATGTTGTAGAGGAAAGGATAAGTGAGACAGAGTAGTGGAAATCACTGAAGCCAAACAGAAAAAAGAAAAAAAAAAAGAAATGAGGACAGTTTAAGAGATCTCTGAGACCACATCAAGTGCACTAATTTCACATTATAGGGGTACCAGAAGGAGAAGAAAGAGAGAAAAGGGAAGAGAACATATTTGATGAAATAATAGCTGAAAGCTTCCTTAACCTGTGTAGGAAAGAGAAATCCAGGTTTAGGAAGCATTGAGGGACCCAAACAAGATGAATCCAAACAGATCCACATGAAGACATATTACAAGTACAATGGCAAATTTTAAAGAGGGAATTCTAAAGGCAGCAAGAGAAAAAAGAAAAGAGTCATATACAAGAGAACCCCCATACAGCTATTAACTGATTTCTCAGCAGAAAGTTTGCAGGCAAGAAGGGAGTGGCATGATATATGCAAAGTGCTGAAAGGGAAGATCTTGCAACCTAGGATACTCTACCCAGGAAGATTATTATTTAGAATTGAAGGAGCGATAAATAATCAAAAACTAAAAGACAGACAATCAAAAACTAAAAGACAGACAATCAAAAACTAAAAGAGTTCATCAATACTAAACCTACCCTAAAAGAAATGTTAAAAGGTCTTCTCTAAGTGGAAAAGAAAAGGATACAACAAGAAGTAAGAATCTGTGAGAAAGGAAAAATCCCATTAGTAAAGGCCAATATATAGTAAAGGCTGTGGGTCAAGCACTTAAATAAGCTAGTACAAAAAAATAAAAGACAAAAATTGTAAAATCAACTGTAAGTACAATAAACATTGAGGGATAAACATGAAGATGTAAACTATGCCCTCAAAAGCACAAAACATGGGGGAGCAAAGTAAAAAATGTAGATCTTTTAGAATATGTTTGAACTTAAATGACTACCAGTTTAAAAAAAGTAGATGTAGCTCTAGGTCAATGTATATGAACCCCACGCTAACCACAAATCAAAAACTTGCAATAGATACACAAACACCAGAGAGAAAGTAACACATGCATACCACTAAAGGAAATCATCAAACCACAAGGGAAGAAACTAAAAGAAGAAGTAAAGAACAGAGAAGAACTACAAAAACAACCAGAAAACAATTCACAAAATGGCAATAAGTATATCCCTATCAGCAATCACTTTAAATGTCAATGGACTACATGTTCTAATCAAATGACATAGAGTGGCTGATTGGATAAAAATTTTTTTTAAAAGACCCATTTATATGCTGCTTATAAGAGACTCACTTCAGAGCTAAAGACACACACAGACTGAAAGTGAGGAGTTGGAAAAAGACTTTATGCAAAAGGAATCAACAAGGAGTGTGTAGCAATACTCATATCAGACAAAATGGATTTTAAAATAAAGTCTATAGGGACTTCCCTGGTGGCACAGTGGTTGGGAATCTGCCTGCCAATGCAGGGAACATGGGTTCGAGCCCTGGTCCGGGAAGATCTCACACGCCATGGAACAACTAAGCCTGTGTGCCACAACTACTGAGTCTGTGCTCTAGAGCCCATGAGCCACAGCTACTGAACCTGCGTGCCACGATGACTGAAGCCCATGTACCTAGAGCCCATGCTCCGCAACAAGAGAAGCCACTGTAATGAGAAGCTTGCACATCACAACAAAGAGTAGCCCCTGCTCTCCACAACTAGAGAAAGCCCACACTCAGCAACGAAAACCCAATGCAGCCAAAAATAAATAAATAAATTTATTAAAAATAAAATAAAATATAAAGTCTATGACAAAAGAGAAAGAAAGGCATTACATAATGATAAAGGGATCAATACAAGAAGATTATATAATGCTCATTAATATATATGCAACTTATATGGGAAAGCTTAAGTATATAAAGTGAATATTAACAGATATAAAGGGAGAAATTGACAACAATACAATTGTAGGGGACTTTAACAGCCCATTTACATCAATGGACAAATCATGCAGACAGAAAATCAATAAGTCAACAGTGGTCTTAAATGACAAAATAGACCAATTAGACTTAAGAGATATCTACAGGACATTCCATCCAAAAACAACAGACTATACATTCTTTTCAAGTGCACATGGAACATTCTTCAGGATATATCACATGCTAGGGCACAAAACAAGCCTCAACAAATTTAAGAGGATGGAACTTATATCAAGGCGTTTTTTCCAACCACAATGGTATGAAACTAGAAATCAATTACAGGAAGAAAAATGAGGAAAGCACAAACACGTGGAGACTAAACAACATGCTGCTAAAAAACCAATGAGTCAATGAAGAAGTCAAAGAGGAAATTAGAAAATACCTTGAGACAAATGAAAATAAATACACAACATTCCAAAATCTATAGAATACAGTAAAAGCAGTTCTAAGAGGGAAGTTTATATCCATAGAAGTCTACCTCATGGAACAAGAAATGTCTCAAATAAACAACCTTACCTACCATCTAAAGGAATTAGAACAAGAAGGATGAACAAACCCTAAAGTCAGCAGAAGGAGAGAAATAATAAAATCAGAGAAGAAATAAATAAAATAGAGATAAAAAACAATAGAAAAGATTAATGAAACCAAGAGCTGTTTTCTTGAAAAGATAAACAAAATTGATAAGCCTTTAGCCAGGCTCATCCAGAAAAAAAGAGATGCAACCCAAATGAACAAAATAAGAAATGACAGAGGAGAAATAACAACAGATACCACAGAGCTACAAAAAAAATATCATACAAAAATGCTATGAACAGTTATATGCCAACAAATTTAACAACCTAGAAGAAATGGACAAGTTTCTAGAAACATACAACCTTCCAAGAATTAATCAGGAACAGACAATCTGAACAGACCAATCACTAGTAATTAAATTAATTTGTAATAAAAAAAAAACTCCCAGGAAACAGAAGTCCAGGACTAGATAGCTTCACAGGGGAATTCTACCAAACATATAAAGAAGAGATAATACTTATACTTCTCAAACTATTCCAAAAAATTGAAGGGGAAGAAACCCTCCCAAAATGATTCTATGAGGCCTCTATTACCCTAATACCAAAACCAGACAAAGACATTACAAAAAAAGAAACTTATAGGCCAATATCTCTGATGAATATAGATGTAAATATCCTCAACAAAATATTAGCACACAGAATTCCACAATATGTAAAAAGGAACATATACGATGATCAAGTGGGATTTATGCTGGGGATGCAAGAATGGTTCAATATCAATCCATGTGATACACCTAATTAACAAAAGGAAGGATAAAAATCACATGATCATCTCAATAGATGCAGAAAAATCATTTGACAAATTTCAACATCCATTCATGATAAAAACTCTCATCAAAGTGGTTATAGAGGGAGCATATCTCAGCATAATAAAAGCCATTTATGACACACTTACAGCTAACATCATATTCAATGATGAAAAGCTAAAAAAAAATGATGAAAAGCTAGTGCTTTTCCTCTAAAATCAGGAACAAGACAAAAATGCCTACTCTGACCACCTGTATTTAACATAGTACTGGAATCTTAGTCACAGCAATCAGACAAGAAAGGAAACAAAAGGCATTCAAATTGAAAGGGAAGAAATAAAACTATCACTGTGTGCAGATGACATGATACAATATATAGAATACCCTAAAATCTTCACCAAAAAGCTATTAGAACTAATAAATGAATCAGTAAAGTTGCAGGATACAAGATTATTATACAGAAATCTGTTGCTTTTCTATACTGGAATAATGAACTAACAAAGAAAATTCAAGAAAACAATTTTATTTACGACTGCATCAAAGAACAAAATACCTAGGAATAAACTTAACCAAAGAGGTGAAAGCCTGTACTCTGAAAACTATAAGATATTGATGAAGATAATTGAAGAGGCTACAAATAAATGAAATGATATCCCATATTCATGGATTGGAAGAATTAATATTGTCAAAATGTCCATACCACCCAAAGCAACCTACTGATTTAATCAATCCCTATCAAACTACCCATGTCATTTTTCACAGAACTAGAACAAATAATCCTTAAATTTATACAGACCACAAAAGACCCTGAATAACCAAAGCAATCTTGGGAAAAAAGAACAAAGGGAGAGGTATCATGCTCTATGACTTCAGACTATACTAGAAAGCTACAGCAATCTGAGCAGTATGGTTCTGGCACATAAACAGACATATAGATCAATCAAAAGAATAGAGAATTGAGAAAAAAACTCATGCACATATTGTTAATTAATCTATTACAAAAGAGGCAGGAATATACAATGGAGAAAAGGCAGTCTCCTAAATAAGTGGTGTTGGGGAAACTGGACAGCTACATGTAAAATAATGAAATTAGAACATTTTCTCACACCATATATAAAAATAATCTCAAAATGGATTAAAGGCCTAAATGTAAGACTGAAAACCATAAAACTAGAAGAAAGCATAGGCAGAACACTCTTTGACATAAATCATAGAATGTTTTTTTTAATCAGTCTCCTAAAGACAAAGGAAACAAAATCAAAAATTAAAAAATGAGATAATTAAACTTAAAAGATTTTTCACAGCAATGGAACCATTGATAAAACAACAAGACAGCCTACTGGATGGGAGAAAATATTTGCCAATGATATGACTGATAAGGGTTTAATATCCAAAATATACAAACAGCTTATACAACTCAATATCAAAAAAACAAAAACTCAATTAAAAAATGAGCAGAAGACCTGAATAGACATTTGTACAAAGAAGACATACAGATGGCTATCAGGCACATGAAAAGATGCTCAACATCACTAATCATCAGAGATATGCAGATCAAAACCATAATGAGATAACACCTCACACCTGTCAGAGTGGCTAATATCAAAAAGACAAGAAATAACAAGCACTGAAGAGGATGTGGAGAAAAGGGAACCCCCATGCACTGTTGGTAGAAATGTAAAGTAGTTCATTTGCTAAGGAAAACAGTTTGGAGATATCTCAAAAAATTAAAAATAGAACTACCATATGATCCAGCAATTCCACTACTGGATACTTATCTAAAGAAAATGAAAACATGAATTTGAAAGATATATGCACCCCTATGTTCATTGCAGAATTATTTACAGTAGCCAAGAGATATAAGCAACCAAAGTGCCCAACAATAGATGAATTAATAAAGAAGCCATATATATATAGGAGTATTAGCCATATAAAAAATAAAAGAAGGAAATCTTGCCATTTGCAACAACATGAATGAACCTAGAATGTATTACGCTAAGTGAAATATCTTAGAGCAAGACAAATACTGTATGTTATCACTTATATGTGTTATCACTTATATATGGAATCTAAAAAACAAAACGAACAAACATAACAAAACAGAAACAGAACTATAGACACAGAGAACAAACAGGTGGTTACTAGAGGGGACCTGGGTGGAGAGAGGAAAGAAATAGGTGAAGGAGATTAAGAGATACAAACTTCTAGTTGCAAAATAAATGAGTCATGGACATGAAATATACAATGTGGGGAATATAGTCAATAATTATGTAATATCTTTGTATGGTGAATATTGTAACTAGACTTATGGTGATCATTTTGAAATGTATAAAAGTATCGAATCACTATGTTGTATAACAGGAACTAACATAGTGTTGTAGGTTAATTATACTTAAAAAACAAACAAACTCATAGAAAAAGAGGTCAGATTTGTGGTTACCAGAGGTGGGGAGTGGGGGGAGGGGAAATTGTATGAAAGCAGTCAAAAGACATAAACTCCCAGTTATAAGATAAACAAGTACTAGCAATGTAAAGTACAACATGATAGATATAATTAACACTGCCGTACATTATATATGAAAGTTGTTATGAGGGTAAATCCTAAGGGTTCTCATCACAAGGAAAATTTTTTTCTTTATATCTTTAATTTTGCATCTATATGAGATGGTGGATGTTAATATATCATGATGTATGTCAAATCATTATGCAATATGCCTGAAATTTATACAATGCTGTGTGTCAATTATATCTCAGTAAAACTGGAAAGAAAAACCCAAACAGCAACAAATATAAATAAACCAACAAAAACAGGTGGAGGACTGAATTGGGCCTGAAGCCCATAATTTGTTGACCACTGATCTAGGGGAATCTCTATGTTTCTCAGCCTTATTCCATTTCTGTGGTCACACTTTGGCTCCTGCAGCCCAACTCATTTGGGAATCACTGCTTTCCCTTTCTGTCTCCTTTCCTGCTACATCTCTATTTTGAGTCTCTCGATTTTTCCCATGAAAACTTCATCAATTTCTCCAACTTATACAACTCAAGTGAGTTTTCTGTAGCCCTGGGGCATTTATAGTTAGTACCCTAGAGTTTAGAATATAGTTGTTTCATGAATATTAATTTTATCTTCCAAAGAATATTGTAGGTCCTTGAGGGAAGAAAACAAGTCCTATATTAGTATATGTTTCCTACACCTTCCCTGTTACAGCTTGGTACATAGTAGGTGTTTAACAAATATTTGTTAGTTGATTTATTGACATATATCTACAAGAGTGTATTTGTTCCTTATTCTGTGTGGTAGGCTGCATAATGGTTCCCCAAGATGTCCCTGTCCCAATCCTTGGAACATGTGGATGTTACCCTACATCATGATATAGACTTTACCATGTGACTAAGTTAAGAATCTTCAGGTGGGGAGATTACCTTGGATTATCTAGGTTGGTCCCATGTAATAACAAGGGTACTTATAAAAGTGAAGCAGGAGGAGAAAGCAGAAGCAAGAAGAACTACAATTCTGCAGCCTGTGGAACAGAAACCATGTTCACAGAAAGAGAGATAAAACGAAAATGTAGAGGAGGATGTACCAGATGAAGGAACAAGATAAAACCCCAGAAAAACAACTAAATGAAGTGGAGATAGGCAAGCTTCCAGAAAAAGAATTCAGAAAAAGATAATGAAGATTATCCAGGACCTCAGAAAAAGAATGGAGGCAAATATAGAGAAGATGCAAGAGATGTTCAACAAAGACCTAGAAGAATTAAAGAACACCTAGAAAGATTAAAGAATAAACAAACAGAGATGAACAATACAATAACTGAAATGAAAAATACAATAGAAGGAATCAGTAGCAGAATAACTGAGGCAGAAAAACGGATAAGTGACCTGGAAAACAGAATTGAGGAATTCACTGCTGCAGAACAGAATAAAGAAAAAAGTATGAAAAGAAATGAAAAGAGCCTAAGAGACCTCCAGGACAACATTAAACACACCAGCATTCACATTAAAGGGGTCCCAGAAGAAGGAGAGAGAGAAAAGACGTGGGAAAATATTTCAAGAGATTATAGTCAGAAATTTCCATAACATGGGAAAGGAAATAGCCACCCAAGTCCAGGAAGCACAGAGAGTCCCAGGCAGGATAAATCCAAGGAGAAACACACTGAGACACATAGTAATCAAACTGACAAAAATTAAAGACAAAGAAAAATTATTAAAAGCAACAAGGGAAAAATGACAAATAACATACAAGGGAACTCCCATAAGGTAAACAGCTGATTTCTCAGCAGAAACTCTACAAGGCAGAAGGGAGTGGCATGATATATTTAAAGTGCTGAAAGGGAAGAACCTACAAACAAGATTACTCTACCTGGCAAGGATCCCATTCAGATTTGTTGGAGAAATCAAAAGCTTTACAGACAAGCAAAAGCTAAGAGAATTGAGCACCACCAAACCAGCTTTACAACAAATGCTAAAAGAACTTCTCTAAGTGGGAAACACAAGAGAAGAAAAGGACCTACAAAAACTAACCCAAAACAATTAAGAAAATGGTAATAGGAACATACATATCGATAATTACCTTAAATGTGAATGGACTAAATGTTCCAACCAAAAGACACAGGCTCACTGAATGGATACAAAAACAAGACTCATATATGTGCTGCTTATAAGAGACCCACTTCAGACCTAAGGACACAATATAGACTGAAAGTGAGGGGATGGGGGCTTCCCTGGTGGCGCAGTGGTTGAGAGTCCACCTGCCGATGCAGGGGACACGGGTTCATGCCCCAGCCTGGGAAGATCCCACATGCCACAGAGTGGCTGGGCCCATGAGCCATGGCCACTGAGCCTGCGCGTCTGGAGCCTGTGCTCTGCAATGGGAGAGGCCAAAACAGTGAGAGGCCTGCATACCGCAAAAAAATAAAATAAAATAAAGAAAGTGAGGGGATGGAAAAAGATATTCCATGCAAATGGAAATCAAAAGAAAGCTGGAGTAGCAACATTCATATCAGATAAAATAGACTTTAAAATAAAGAATGTTACAAGAGACAATGAAGGACACTACATAATGATCAAGCAATCAATCCAAGAAGAAGATATAACAATTATAAATGTATATTCACCCAACATAGGAGTACCTCAATACATAAGGCAGATGCTAGCAGCTATAAAAGAGGAAATTGACAGTAACACAATAACAGTGGGGGATTTTAACACCTCACTTACACCAATGGACAGATCATCCATACAGAAAATTAATAAGGAAACACAAGCTTTAGATGACACAATAGACCAGATAGATTTAATTGATATTTATAGGACATTCCATCCAAAAACAGCAGATTACACTTTCTTCTCAAGTGCACATGGAACGTTCTCCAGGATACATCACATCTTGGGTCACAAATCAAGCCTCAGTAAATTTAAGAAAATTGAAATTATATCAAGCATCTTTTCAGACCACAATGCTATGAGATTAGAAATAAATTACAGGGAAAAAAAGGTAAAAAACACAAACACATGGGGACTAAACAATACACTACTAAATAACCAAGAGATCACTGAAGAAATCCAAGAGGAAATCAAAAAATATCTAGAGACAAAGCACAATGAAAACATGACAATCCAAAACCTATGGGATGCAGCAAAAGCAGCTCTAAGAGGGAAGCTTATAGTAATACAATCCTACTTCAAGAAAAAATCTCAAATAAATAATCTAACCTTACACCTAAAGGAACTAGAGAAAGAAGAACAAACAAAACCCAAAGTTAGTAGAAGGAAAGAAATCATAAAGATCAGAGCAGAAATAAATGAAATAGAAACAAAGAAAACAATAGCAAATATAAATAAAATTAAAAGCTGGTTCTTTGAGAAGGCAAACAAAATTGATAAACATTTAGCCAGACTCATCAAGAAAAAGAGGGAGAGGACTCAAATCAATAAAATTAGTAATGAAAGAGAAGAAGTCACCATGGACACTGCAAAAATACAAAGCATCATAAAAGACTACTACAAGAAACTCTATGCCAATAAAATGGACAACCTGGAAGAAACGGACAAATTCTTAGAAAGGTATAACCTTCCAAGACTGAACTAGGAAGAAACAGAAAATATGAACAGACTAATCACAACCACTGAAATTGAAACTGATTAAAAATCTTCCAAGAAACAGAAGTACAGGACCAGATGGCTTCACAAGTGAATTCTATCAAACATTTAGAGAAGAGCTAACACCCATCCTTCTCAAACTTTTCCAAAATATTTGCAGGGGAAGGAACACTCCCAAACTCATTCTACAAGGCCACCATCACCCTGATACGAAAACCAGACAGAGATGTTACAAAAGAAGAAAACTACAGACCAATATCACTGATGAATATGTTGCAAAAATCCTCAACAAAATACTAGTAAACAGAACCCAACAACACATTCAAAGGATCATACACCATTATCAAGTGGGATTTATCCCAGGGATGCACACATTCTTCAATATATGCAAATCAATCAATGTGATACATCATATTAAAAAAATTGAAGAATAAAAACCATATGATCATCTCAATAGATGCAGAAAAAGCTCTTGACAAAATTCAACACAAATTTATGATATAATCTCTCCAGAAGGTGGTCATAGAGGGAACCTACCTCAACATAATAAAGGCCATATGTGACAAACTCACAGCCAACATCATTCTCAATGGTGAAAAACTGAAAGCATTTCCTCTAAGATCAAGAAAAAGGCAAGGATGTCCACTCTCTCCACTATTATTCAACAGAGTTTTGGAAGTCCCAGCCACAGCAATCAGAGAAGAAAAAGAAATCTAAATTGGAAAAGAAGAAGTAAAACTGTCACTGTTTTCAGATGACATTATACTTTACATAGAGAATCCTAAAGATGCCAACAGAAAACTACTAGAGATAACAATGAATTTGGTAAAGTTGCAGGATACAAAATTAATGCACAGAAATCATTTGCATTCCTATACACTAACAATGAAAGATCAGAAAGAGAAATTAAGGAAACAATCCCATTCACCATTGCAACAAAAAGAATAAAATACCTAGGAATAAACCTACCTAAGGTGGTAAAATATCTGTACTCAGAAAACTATAAGACACTGATGAAAGAAATCAAAGATGACACAAACAGATGGAGAGATATACTATGTTCTTGGATTGGAAGAATCAATATTGTGAAATGACTATGCTACCCAAAGCAATCTCCTGGTTCAATGCAATCCCTATCAAACTACCAATGACATTTTTTACAGAACTAGAACAGAAAATCTTAAAATTTGTATGGAGACACAAAAGACCCTAAATAGCCAAAGTAATCTTGAGGGGAGAAAATGGGCTGGAGGAATTAGGCTCCCTGACTTCAGAGTATACTACAAAGCTACAGTAATCAAGACAATATGGTACTGGCACAAAAACAGAAATATAGATCAATGGAACAGGATGAAAAGCCCAGAGATAAACCCACACACCTATGGTCAACTAATCTATGACAAAGGAGTCAAGGATATACACTGGAGAAAAGACAGTCCCTTTAATAAGTGGTGCTGGGAAAACTGGACAGCTACATGTAAAGGAATAAAATTAGAACACTCCCTAACACCATATACACAAAATAAACTCAAAATGGAGTAAATACCTAATTGTAACACTAGACACTATAAAACTCTTAGAGGAAAATATAGGAAGAACACTCTTTGACATAAATCACAGCAAGATCTTTTTTGACCCACCTCGTAGAGTAATGGAAATAAAAACAAAAATAAACAAACAGGACCTAATGAAAATTAAAAACTTTTGCACAGCAAATTAAACTATAAACAAGACAAAAAGAAAACCCTCAGAATGGGAGAAAATATTTGCAGCTGAATCAACGGACAAGGAATTAATCTTGAAAATATATAAGTAGCTCGTGCAGCTCAATATTAAAAAAACAAACACCGCAATCAAAATGGGCAGAAGACCTAAATAGACATTTCTCCAAAGAAGACATACAGATGGCCAAGAGGCACATGAAAAGCTGCTCAGCATCAGTAATTATTAGAGAAATACAAATCAAAACTACAATGAGGTATCACCTCACACCAGTCAGAATGGGCATCATCAGAAAATCTACAAACAACAAATGCTGGAGAGGGTGTGGAGAAAAGGGAACCCTCTTGCACTGTTGGTGGGAATGTAAATTGATACAGCCACTATAGAGAACAGTATGGAAGTTCCTTAAAAAACTAAAAATAAAATTACCATATGACCCAGCAATCCCACTACTGGGCAGATAGATACCCAGAGAAAACCATAATTCAAAATGACACATGCACCCCAATGTTCATTGTAGCACTATTTACAATAGACAGGTCATGGAAGCAACCTAAATGCCCATCGACAGATGAATGGGTAAAGAAGATGTGGTACATATATACAATGGAATATTACTCAGTCTTAAAAAGGAACGATATTGGGTCATTTGTATAGACGTGGATGGTCCTAGAGACTGTCATACAGCATGAAGTATGTCAGAAAGAGAAAAACAAATGTCGTATATTAATGCACATATGTGGAATCTAGAAAACTGCTGCAGATGAACCGGTTTGCAAGTCAGAAATAGAGATGCAGATGTAGAGAAGGTACGTATGGATACCAAGGGGGGAAAGTGGCGGGGGTCGGGGATGGTGGTGGTGGGATGAATGGGGAGATTGGGATTGACATATATACACTAATATGTATAAAATAGATAACTAATAAGAACCTGCTGTATAAAAATAAATAAAATAAAATTCAAAAAGAAACAAAGTGAAGCAGGGGAAGTCAGAGAGACGACAGAAGCTGAGAGACAGAAAGTGATTTGAAGATGCTCTAGTACTGGCTTTGAAGATGGAGGAAGTGGGCCATGAGAGAAGAGCTTCTATAGGCTGCTTCTGGAAGTGGGAAAGGGCGAGAGAACAATTTCTCTCCTGCAGACTTCTTAAGAACCAGGCCTATTGATACCTTGACTTCATCCCAGTGAAACTTATTTCAGAGTTTTGGCCTCCAGAACTGTAAGAGAATAAGTTTGTGTTGTTTAAAGCCATTAAGTTTGTGGTAATTTGTTACAGGAGCAATAGGAAACTAATACTCTCTGTGACAGGAAAATATTAAATGATAAAAAGCACCAAGAAGCATTTTTGTGCCTGTGTATGTATGCCCCAGCAGGTCCCTAAGCACAGCTTTGAGCATTTATTTTCTGGTGAGGATGGAAATCTAAAGTAGGTGGTGAGAAAAAACTATAGAAGCGTGTATTTGTTTATAGGAAGAAATTTCCTAGTGACATTCTGTACATAAGCCATTCTTCAAGGTGCATTAGAAGGTGATTTGTCCTGGAGATGTGGGTTTAAGATACAGCTCTGTCACTTGCTATGTGACCTTGGACAAGTCACTTAATCTCTTTGGCAGTAGAGCCTTACTGTTACAAAGGTTGTAGGAGGTCTGCCCTTGCCCCACTTAATTGGCCCCAATGAGGCAAATGTAGCCTCTGTTCATCTGGACTTAATAACACTTTTTTTTTTTTTTTAACATCTTTATTGGAGTGTAATTGCTTTACAATGGTGTGTTAGTTTGGACATAGTAAGACATTTACTATAAGCTTGCAATAAAGCTATCCGGTAAGAAACCCAAGGAGCAACTCTGTCATACAGAAAGCTGAGGTACTCAAGGTGCAGAGCTGCTGAGCTGCCATGCAACTTTGAGACTTCTTTCTGCAAAGGAGAAGGTGCAATTACTCCAATCAAACAACGCTACCAGGGGCTTCCCTGGTGGCACAGTGGTTGAGAGTCCGCCTGCCGATGAAGGGGACACGGGTTCGTGCCCCGGTCCAGGAAGATCCCGCATGCCACGGAGCGGCTGGGCCTGTGAGCCATGGCCGCTGAGCTTGCGCGTTCAGAGCCTGTGCTCCGCAACGGGAGAGGTCACAACAGTGAGAGGCCCATGTACCACAAAGAAAACCCCAAAAAACCAAAACAGTGCTACCAGGTCCAAGACCCAACAGCTAGGTGATTATTTTCAGAAGGATGGGTTAGATATTTGTTCTGTTTTGGTTTTGCTTTTTTGAGCTGTCCTCTTAGATTAATCACAAAGGCCCTATTGGCACAACCCAGGCTTCTAGTATTGTCATTTTTGTGATATTAACAAAAAGTAATAATGATGGCAGTTTTGTATGAATGATATCATTCTGCTACTTGTCCAATGTCAGTCCTTCTCTTGTGTTCCAGATGTTTTACTCCATCAATTCTCCCCATTTTCCCTTGCATCATCAAACATTGATCACCTCTATATTTCCATTTTCACTACTAACATGCTCAGGTTCTCCAAACACTAATAAGTGAAAACAAACAAAAAAGTTTTTGGAACACTGCTACCTCTTTGAACTACTGACTACTCTATTTCTTCCTTCCCTTTACTACCCAACCACTCCAAATGCTGTCTACTCTCACAGCTGCCTCGTGTCACCATCCATGCACTCTTGAACATCTCTTTCTGCTTCCCATTCCAAACAATTAACTCAAATTATACTCCACACAACTGAACTTTTCTTAATTGTCAACTTCAAAGCCCCTCTCAGTTCCTCATTTTCTCTGACCTCTCCTATATTTGTAACCTCTTCTTCTCTGCCCTTTGTCCTTGGCTTTCCCTCTTTTCCCTGTCTCCAACTATGGCTGGTCACCAGGTCCTACATTTAGCACTCCTCTCCTCCCACCATCCTTTCTCCTTGAGAGATCTCATCTATCCCCATATCCTCACCATCATCCATACTACTGACTCCACTTCTGACAACTGTTCCAAGTTCCATTTCCAGTTTTCCAAATGCATTGTGGACATCTCCACACGGATGTTCAAATGACATATTGAAACAGACAGGACCAAATCTGAACTAATGGTCATTCCATCAAAACAATACAGTGTAATGATTAAGAATATGGCCTTTCAAGTTTTATAGCCTCAAGTTTCAGTGTCAGCTGCTCTCTACTTTAGCTGTATGACCCTAAGAAATTCATTTTTGTGTCTCTATCTCCTCATTTATGAGATGGGAAAATAGAAGTACCTACTTCACAGAGTTCTTGAGAAAACTAAAAGAGAGAATGCAGTCAGATTGTCATGCTTAGTGCCTGGAACATAGTTATGGTTGAATAAATATGAGTGCTGTTACTACACCTGACTTACCCTTCTTTTTGTTAGTCAACCTCAGTTGGTCATCCTTGACATCACCCTACACCCAATCAATTGTCAAGTATTGTCAATTCTTCAATAATAACATGTCTTGTTTCTATTTCCTGCTTTTCACATGATCAGCTGTCTTGTTAGGACCAACTACAGCCTGCTGTCCAGTACTTTCACCGTTTTCTCTCCATCACTTCTACTCCATCCCTTCTTTTTGAAGCACAGATTCAATGTATCACTTTTCTGCCCCAAACTTTCAATGACTCCTTATCACATTAGAAATAATTGGCATTCAAGGGTCTTCATGATCTTGTCCTTACCTGCATTCCCAGCATTGTTTCCCACAACTGTCCTATAAATATCTCACATTCTACCCAAACTTACTGCCTCACAAACAGTTATCTTGTTTTTCTGACCCTGTTCCTTTAGTTATCTGACTCCTATTGCCAATACTGCCGTTCCTGGTTGCAAAAATTCCAGCCTCCCTTTGAAGTCCAAGTGAAATAGCATTAGCTCTGACTTAGTGATTCTTAAACATTTTGAGTTATGACCTCCTTAAAAATCTGATGTATATATAGACTTTCTTCAGGAAAGATGCAAATGAGCCAAAAGAATATCAGCATGTAATTTCAGAGGTTCATAGACCTTCTCCCCCATTCCCTTTTGCTGATCATTGAATTATTTTTTATTTTAAAATTATATTGTATTTTTTGATTACTAAATTCTTAAAGCATTATGTATCTCTTTCATAGAACTCAGCACATAGTTCCCTGTATTTCAGTTAGTTTCAACACTGGCCTTCCATAACTTCTAGAAAAGTGCTTTCTTTATTGTTGTTCTTATTATGTGTGTATCTGTCTGCTTTTTTTTTTTAATATCTTTATTGGAGTATAATTGGTTTACAATAGTGTGTTAGTTTCTGCTTTATAACAAAGTGAATCAGTTATACATATACATATGTCCCCATATCTCTTCCCTCTTGCATCTCCCTCCCTCCCACCCTCCCTATCCCACCCCTCTAGGTGGTCACAAAGCACTGAGCTGATCTCCCCGTGCTATGCGGCTGCTTCCCACTAGCTACCTATTTTACGTTTGGTAGTGTATATATGTCCATGCCACTCCCTCACTTTGTCCCAGCTTACCCTTCCCCCTCCCCATATCCTCAAGTCCATTCTCTAGTAGGTCTGCATCTTTATTCCCATCTTGCCCCTAGGTTCTTCATGACCACTTTTTTTTTTTACATTGCATATATATGTGTTAGCAGACGGTATTTGTTTTTCTCTTTCAGACTTACTTCACTCTGTATGACAGAGTCTAGGTCCATCCACATCACTACAAATAACTCAGTTTCGCTTCTTTTTATGGCTGAGTAATATTCCATTGTATATATGTACCACATCTTCTTTATCCATTCATCTGTTGATGGACACTTAGGTTGCTTCCATGTCCTTGCTATTGTAAATAGAGCTGCAATGAACATCTTGATACATGACTCTTTTTGAATTATGGTTTTCTCAGGGTATTTGACCAGTAGTGGGATGGCTGGGTCGTATGGTAGTCCTATTTTTAGTTTTTTAAGGAAGCACCATACTGTTCTCCATAGTGGCTGTATCAATTTACATTCTCACCAACAGTGCAAGAGGGTTCCCTTTTCTCCACACCCTCTCCAGCATTTATTTTTTATAGATTTTTTGATAATGGCCATTATCATCGGTGTGAGATGATATCTCATCGTAGTTTTGACTTGCATTTGTTTAATGATTAATGATGTTGAGCATTATTTCATGTGTTTGTTGGCAATCTGTAGATCTTCTTCAGAGAAATGTCTATTTAGGTTTTCTGCCCATTTTTGGATTGGATTGTTTGTTTATTTGATATTGAGCTGCATGAGCTGCTTGTAAATTTTGGAGATTAATCCTTTGTAAGTTGCTTCATTTGAAAATATTTTCTCCCATTCTGAGGGTTGTCTTTTCATCTTCTTTATGGTTTCCTTTGCTGTGCAAAAGCTTTTAAGTTTCATTAAGTCCCATTTGTTTATTTTTATTTCCATTTCTCTAGGAGGTGGGTCAAAAAGGATCTTGCTGTGATTTATGTCATAGAGTGTTCTGCCTATGTTTTCCTCTAAGAGTTTGATAGTGTCGGGCCTTACCTTTCAGTCTTTAATCTATTTTGAGTTTATTTTTGTGTATGGTGTTAGGGAGATTCTAATTTCATTCTTTTACATGTAGCTGTCCAGTTTTCCCAGCACCAGTTATTGAAGAGGCAGTCTTTTCTCCATTGTATATTCTTGCCTTCTTTATCAAAGATAACATGACCATATGTACGTGGGTTTACCTCTGGGCTTTCTATCATTTTCCATTGATCTATATTTATGTTTTTGTGCCAGTACCATACTGTCTTGATTACTGTAGCTTTGTAGTATATTCTGAAGTCAGGGAACCTGATTCCTCCAGCTCCATTTTTCTTTCTCAACATTGTTTTGGCTATTCGGGGTCTTTTGTGTTTCCATGCAAATTGTGAAATTTTTGTTCTACTTCTGTGAAAAATGCCAGTGATAGTTTGATAGGGATTGCATTGAACCTGTAGATTGCTTTGGGTAGTATAGTCATTTTCACAATGTTGATTCTTCCAATCCAAGAACATGGTATATCTCTGCATCTATTTTTTTATCACATTTAATTTCTTTTGTCAGTGTCTTACAATTTTATGCATACAGGTCTTTTGTCTTCTTAGGTAGGTTTATTCCTAGATATTTTATTCTTTCTGTTGCAATGGTAAATGGGAGTGTTTTCCTAATTTCACTTTCAGATTTTTCATCATTAGTATATAGGAATGCAAGAGATTTCTGTGCATTAATTTTGTATCCTGCTACTTTACCGAATTCATTCATTAGCCTTAGTAGCTTTTTGCTAGCATCTTTAGGATTCTCTATGTATAGTATCATGTCTTCTGCAAACAGTGATAGCTTTACTTCTTCTTTTCCGATTCGGATTCCTTTTATTTCTTTTTCTTCTCTGATTGCTATGGCTAAAACTTCCAAAAATATGTTAAATAATAGTGGTGAGAATGGGCAACCTTGTCTTGTTCCTGATCTTAGCAGAAATGGTTTCAGTTTTTCACCATTGAGGACGATGTTGGCTGTGGGTTTGTTATATATGGCCTTTATTATGTTGGGGAAAATTCCCTCTATGCCTACTTTCTGCAGGGTTTTTATCATAAATGGGTGTTGAATTTTGTCAACAGGTTTTTCTGAATCTATTGAGATGATTATATGGTTTTTCTCCTTCAATTTTTTAATATGGTGTATCACATTGATTGAATTGTGTATATTGAAGAATCCTTGCATTCCTAGGATAAACTCTACTTGATCATGGTGTATGACCCTTTTAATGTGCTGTTGGATTCTGTTTGCTAGTATTTTGTTGAGGATTTTTGCATCTATGTTCATCAGTGATATTGGCCTGTAGTTTTCTTTCTTTGTGACATCTTTTTCTGGTTTTGGTATCAGGGTGATGGTGGCCTCGTAGAATGAGTTTGGGAGTGTTCCTCCCTCTGATCTATTTTGGCAGAGTTTGAGAAGGATAGGTGTAAACTCTTCTCTAAATGTTTGATAGAATTTGCTCGTGAAGCCATCTGGTCCTGGGCTTTTGTTTGTTGGAAGATTTTTAATCACAATTTCAGTTTCAGTGCTTGTGGTTGGTCTGTTCATATTTTCTATGTCCTCCTGGTTCAGTCTCGGAAGGTTGTGCATTTATAAGAATTTGTCCATTCAGGTTGTTCATTTTATCGGCATACAGTTGCTTGTAGTAATCTCTCATGAGCCTTTGTATTTTTGCAGTGTCAATTGTTACTTCTCCCTTTTCATTTCTAATTCTATTGGTTTGAGTCTTTTCCCTTTTTATCTTGATCAGTCTGGCTAATGGTCTATCAAGTTTGTTTATCTTCTCAAAGAAACAGCTTTTAGTTTTATTGATCTTTGCTATCATTTCCTTCATTTCCTTTTCATTTATTTCTGATCTGATCTTTATGATTTCTTTCCTTCTGCTAACTTTGGGGATTTTTTCTACTTCTTTCTCTAATTGCTTTAAGTGTAAAGTTAGGTTGTTTATTTGAGATGTTTCTTGTTTCTTAATGTAGGATTGTATTGCTATAAACTTCCCTCTTACAACTGCTTTTGCTGCATCCCATAGGTTTTGGGTCATCGTGTTTTCATTGTCATTTGTGTCTAGGTATTTTTTGATTTCCTCTTTGATTTCCTCAGTGATCTCCTAGTTATTAAGTAGTGTATTGTTTAGCCTCCATGTGTTTGTATTTTTTACAGATATTTTCCAGTAATGGATATCTAGGCTCATAGCGTTGTGGTCGGAAAAGATACTTGATATGATATCAATTTTCTTATATTTACCAAGGCTTGATTTGTGACCCAAGTTTTGATCTATCCTGGAGAATGTTCCATGAGCACTTGAGAATAAAGTGTATTCTGTTGTTTCTGGATGGAATATCCTACAAATATCAATTAAGTCCATCGTGTTTAATGTGTCATTTAAAGCTTGTGTTTCCTTATTTATTTTCATTTTGGATGATCCGCCCATTGGTGAAAGTGGGGTGTTAAAGTCCCCTACTATGATTTTGTTACCCTTTTATGGCTTTTAGTATTTGCCTTACGTATTGAGGTGCTCCTATGTTGGGTGCATAAATATTTACAATTGTTATATCTGCTTCTTGGATTGATCCCTTGATCGTTATGTAGTGTCCTTCTTTGTCTCTTGTAATAGTCTTTGTTTTACAGTCTATTTTACCTGATATGAGAATTGCTACTCCAGCTTTCTTTTGATTTCCATTTGTGTGGAATATCTTTTTCCATCCTCTCACTTTCAGTCTGTATGTGTCCCTAGGTCTGAAGTGGGTCTCTTGTAGACAGCATATATAGAGGTCTTGGTTTTGTATCCACTCAGCCAGTCTATGTTTTTTGGTTGGAGCATTTAATCCATTTACATTTAAGGTAATTATCAATATGTATGTTCCTATTACCATTTTCTTAATTGTTTTGGGTTTGTTATTTTAGGTCTTTTCCTTTTCTTGTGTTTCTTGCCTAGAGAAGTTCCTTTAGCATTTGTTGTAAAGCTGGTTTGGTGGTGCTGAATTCTCTTAGCTTTTGCTTGTCTGTAAAGGTTTTAATTTCTCCGTCAAATCCGAATGAGATCCTTGCTTGGTAGAGTAGTCTTGGTTGTAGGATTTTCTCCTTCATCACTTTAAATCTGTCCTGCCACTCCCTTCTGGCTTGCAGAGTTTCTGCTGAAAGATCAGCTGTTAACCTTATGGGGATTCCCTTGTGTGTTATTTGTTGTTTTTCCCTTGCTGCTTTTAATATGTTTTCTTTTTATTTAATTTTTGATAGTTTGAGTAATATGTGTCTTGGCATGTTTCTCCTTCGATTTATCCTGTATGGGATTCTCTGTGCTTCCTGGACTTGATTGACTATTTCTTTTCCCATATTAGGGAAGTTTTCAACTATAATCTCTTCAACTATTTTCTCAGTCCCTTTCTTTTTCTCTTTTTCTGGGACCCTATAATTTGAATGTTGGTAAGTTTAATGTTGTCCCAGAGTTCTCTGAGACTGTCCTCAATTCTTTTCATTCTTTTTTCTTTCTTCTGCTCTGCAGTAGTTATTTGCACTATTTTATCTTCCAGGTCAGTTATCTGTTCTTCTGCCTCAGTTATTCTGCTATTGATTCCTTCTAGAGAATTTTTAATTTCATTTATTCTGTTGTTC
Organism: Orcinus orca; assembly: GCF_937001465.1. Lineage (NCBI taxonomy): Eukaryota > Metazoa > Chordata > Mammalia > Artiodactyla > Delphinidae > Orcinus > Orcinus orca. Next base: position 91,782,577 of record NC_064566.1, read on the forward strand.
ATCACTGTTTGTTTGCTCTTTTTCTAGGTTCTTGTTAAAAGTTTTTGTATTTTCTCCATTCTATTTGCAAGGTTTTGGATCATCTTTACTATCATTATTCTGAATTCTTTTTCAAGTAGACTGCCTATTTCCTCCTCATTTGTTAGGTCTGTTGGGTTTTTGCCTTGCTCCTTCATCTGTCATGTGTTTCTCTGTCTTCTCATGTTGCTTAACATACTATGTTTGGGGCCTCATTCTCTCAGGCTGCAGGTTCTTAGTTCCCATTGTGTTTGGTGTCTGTCCCCCGTGGCTAAGGTTGGTTCAGTGGATTGTGTAGGCTTCCTGGTGGAGGGGACTAGTGCCTGTGTTCTGGTGGATGAGGCTGGATCTTGTCTTTCTGGTGGGCAGGTCCACGTCATTGGTGTGTTTTTGGGTGTCTGTGGCCTTATTTTGATTTTAGGCAGCCTCTCTGCTAATGGACTGGGTTGTGTTCCTGTCTTGCTGGTTGTTTGGCATAAGTTGTCTAGCACTGTAGCTTGCTGGTCGTTGAGTGGAGCTGGGTGTTGGCATTGAGATGGAGATCTCTGGGAGGTTTTCACCATTTGATATTACATGGAGCTGGGAGGTCTCTGTGGACCATCTCCTGAACTTGGCTCCCACCTCAGAGGCACAGCCCTGACGCCTGGCTGAAGCACCAAGAGCCTGTCATCCACATGGCTCAGAATAAAAGGGAGGAAATAACGAAAGAGAGAAAGAAGAAGATAAAATAAAATAAAGTACAATAAAATAAAATAAAGTTTTTAAAATAAAAAAATAATTATTAAAAGTTTTTTTAAGTAATAAAAAAAGAAGGAAAGTAGAGAGCAACAAACCAACAAACAAATTGACCAATGATAACAAGTGCTAAAAACTATACTAAAACAACAACAACAAAATGGACAGACAGAACCCTCTGATCCTCTGTGCGGAACCCTCTGATCCTCTGTGCGGGCACTGATCCTCTGTGCGGGAATCTCTCCTCTTTGCCCTCCGCACCCCTGTTGCTGCACTCTAGTCCGTGGCTCTGAAGCTTCCCCCCTCCGCCACCCACCATTTCCACCTGGGAAGGGGCTTCCTAGTGTGTGAAAACCTTTCCTCCTTCACAGCTCCCTCCCACTGGTGTAGGTCCCATCCCTATTCTTTTTTCTCTGTTTTTTCTTTTTTCTTTTGCCCTACCCAGGTACGTGGGGAGTTTCTTGCCTTTTGGGAGGTCTGAGGTCTTCTGCCAGCGTTCAGTAGGTGTTCTGTAGGAGTTGTTCCACATGTACATGTATTTCTGATGTATTTGTGGGGAGGAGGGTGATCTCCACGTCTTACTCTTCCGTCATCTTGAAGCTCCTCCTGTGTGTGCTTTTTAATGAGGTTCAAAGATCATGAACATTAGAATCATAAGAGATTCCTTGGTGCAACTCCAGATCTCCTAAATCAGAATGTCATGGGCAAGCACACAAGGGACCCAGAAACACTTTCCTCTATGCTGCTCCATTGAAATGCCCATGAAACGTTGATATCATCCCATGCTTGAGCTAGCACCACAGATGCAGGATGTACAGGAACAGCCTTGGTACCACCCCACTACTAGCCCTTTTTTTCTGTGGCCAGGAATTGTCATGGACAATAAGAGAATTACTTCTCCTGCCATCTTCCACTAGTTTAATTGGATTATTTCTACACCAGCACCTTCTGGATTTGGGGCAAAGAATGCTATGTGCTTGAAAGTATTGTATCTGGGTCCCCGGCTGCCTTCTCTGCAGGTGGCTTGTTCTTTCCAAATCCTTATCCTGCACTGGTAAAGAGGTTTCTTCTTAGTCTTGGCTTAATTCATCTTAACACACTGTATAGAAAATTCCAGCAAGTCTCCTAATGGAGCTTGCCTGAATTATGATAGCAATTTGGGTAAATGCCTTATTGTCTCTCTCTGACTGTGAAGTTCTTAAGGTAGACTAAACCAATTTCCAGGTTTGGCATGTCCATTGTATTGCCTTATTTCACCCAGACAGATGAGGTCTCTTCCTTCTCCCTCCCCATCCCAGAAAGGTCAGAGAACATTACAGCTTCCTTTTCTCCTATCTACAACTTAACCATTTTAAAATTCTCACTTCTTCCATGAAGTTCCTCCTGAGAAGTTCTGTGTACATTGATCTCTCCCTTTCTGAACTGCCCAGAGCACTTCCTGTCTACTCCAAAAACTCCTTCTTAACCTGCGATTATATTCAGTCTACTGCATATGGCAGTACGGCATAATAGTTAAGTTCATGGGCTCTGGATCCCAGCGAACCAGGTTCTAAAACTCAACCCTAACACTACATAACAACATGGCCTGAACTTAGCTCTGGGACTCAGTTCAACATCTATAAAATAGAAGTAATATAATATCTACTTCATGGTGTTTTTATGAGAATTCAATGAGATAATGCATATAAAGCCCTGAGCATATGCTCAGGATATAGTAAGCACTCAATAAATGTTAGTTTTAGAGTGATATCTTGTATAAATCAGATCAGGCTAAGTTATGCTATGGAAACAAGTAACCTCAAAACATTGCTTCTTATAAAAACAAAAGGTTATTTCTCACCCACGCTACATGTCTCTTGTAGCCCAGTTAGGAATCAACTCCATGTTGCTATACTTGGGGAACTAAGCTGACAAAGGAGCTGTTATTGGAACATCTGCCAGTCATCACAGCCAAAGGAAAGGAGACTATCCTAAAGCAAGAAATGGATCTTAAAACTTCTGCCTGAAAGTGACACACATCACTTTCCTGTAAATTTCATTGACCAAATTCACAAGGCAGAGTCTGACTTCAATGGGGCAAAAAAGAATAATTTCCCGTCAGGAAGGGAAGAGGAAGAAACAGTTATCTTTTAAGTCTTTCATGTATTTTAGTTTTCCATCATCAGGTATTTGACTGACATATCTTTTGTGTCCCTTAGAATTTAGCACATAGTAGGAAGCAAGTATATATTTTATTGATGGATAGTAGGTGTCCATCATGTCTCTACATTTTGAATTGAATTGAATGATTGAAGGAGAAATTCCTCGGTGATATATAGCAAGTGTCTGAAAATGTCAACTGATAAATTGACAGCAAAGGACCAGAGATCCTTATTTCCTTAAAAACAAATGAAACCATTCACCTGACACATATGCTTAACAGGAGTATTGTCCAAGTCCACCATTTCACTCAAGATTTCTTCTTAGAATAAGTTTTTACTTAGTTTTCTGCAAAATCTATGACGTTGTTGTCATTTTTACATTTAGATCCACAAGTGCAGGACACACAAAATCTTTATTTCTTCCTGGGTTCTACCCAGCAATTAGCACCCGATGCCTTTAAGTTACCTTGGGGATAAACATGTGGCCAGGACATCTGAGCGCCCAGTAGATATAGCTTCCTGCTCTTATAAAAATGATTCTCTATTTAAATAAATAAGTGTCAAAGAGAGACGTGGACAGGCCAAAAGCACAAGCCTTTAAAGAAAATAAAATCCCCCAGGGAATTTTGGGTAGCTCTGTAACTAATTATTAATTATTATTGATTATCTTGCCCTGGTTTTATCCCTAACCTTGAGAACATTTCTTTCAAGTCACTTTCAGTCTCGAAACTTAGAGTCAAAATTCCTTCCTGGGGCATATTTATGGCTCCAGTACTTCTGTGGCTTCGACAGATATGAATGTCCCTGGAGTCTTTCTCCTGCCAACAGCAGATTAAGCCTCTGTTGGGAGAGTCTTTTGCTTTTCAAGAGTTTTCTTCCTCAGTCGGCAGTGATCAGACATCTCACATGACCTAACTATCAAATTCTTCCATCTTAGCACTAGAAAGAAATTTCCAGCAGGGGAAAGCTATCTCCTTTCAAGTTGCCTACTCATAACTTACTTCTTCTTTATGCATAGGGCAGAATCCCAAATGGGAATAAAGTCACTTAATGCTGCTGGTCTGGGGTGGTGGTGATCCAGGGGGAAGATCAAAGGGCTTCATGAAATAGAAGGTTGCCGACCTATTTACTAACTCACTTTTTCTTTCCTTTCTTCCTAGCTTCCTTCTTTCATTCTTATCAATATTTTGACTGAATTATGTGTAAACCAAAATTTGAATTGAATCCCTTTAGCAACCAGCTCTTTTACAACCTGCTTTTGATACAGAGTGCCTGCCTTTAAAAGCTACATGTCTCTTTCCAATGCAAGCCTGTAGCAAAATATATCACTATTTAAATGTACTTATAACTATCTTACTTTCTATTACAAGTCAGGAGAGCTAGAATGAAGAATTTTTCCACTTTTTTTTTTTTACTGTAGTATCCCCAGAGATTTACAAATTGTATGCCATATAGAAAGTCTCCAGTAAATAATTGTGAGTGAAAACATGAATAAATAGCATGGTGGTGAATAAATATTGGATCCAGGCAAACCTCCTGAGTTCAAAACACAGTTCCACATTTACTATGTAACTTCTTTCTGACTCAGTTTTCTTATCTGTGAAACGGGACTTTACCACTTGGCATAGTCAGGGTTTAGCTGCAGATAACATAAAACACTCCAGGTATTTTAAGCAAAAAAGGATTGAATACAGGGAATTAGGTGCTTACAAAATTGTTAAATGATGAGAGGAACAGGCTCTAGGCTCAGCTTCTACAATTAAGTTCCAAAATACCACCACTGTACTGACCCACTAAGAGAACTCCTACACATCTGCCATCAGAAAGCAGGGGAAGCAGGAGGTCACTGTCTTAACTGCTGAATTCAATATCAGATCATCTTAGATGTAATCCAAGAATCAGGAATCCACCAGAATTCTTGGCCCCAAGGTCACCTGAGATGGAGTAATCTGAAAGCTCTCATTACAACTGCTAATTTCAGGGTCAAACTATTATACAAACTGGATCTGTAGTAGGGAATAAATGACTCGCTTACGTCTCCTTATCTCCCTACCTAACTCATCAAAGAGTTCAAGTTTCAAGAAATCTGTTTGGGTTAACCAGTATTACATCTAGACTGTAGCTACAAAGCATTCTGGGAAATGTATTTTCAGCTTCTCAGCCACTGTCATACAGGAAGTAATCCTAGAAGCGGATTCAGTGGACATTGAACAAGTCAGGCTATAGTCTCCACCATAGGATTTCAGTAAGATTGTTTATAAAAGTGCTTCAGCAGAGTGCTCGCACATGAGGGGCAGTCATTCAATGTTAGCTGTTGTTTTTATTTTACCTAAGAAGATCTGTCACATTGGCTTGTGTGATGACCCTTCATACATATTTTGTGAGCACTACAGGCATTGAGTAGCAAGTTTAATTAACTAATTCCATAAAAATTTATTTAGTGTTATTTTTGGTACTAGACAGTGGCAGAGTCTCTACACCCCTCCTCATGCCCCACATTCTTGGCTCTCTTCAGATGACTGAAAATGAAGGCAAAACCTTCTTTCCGGTCTTCTGCCTAAATGTTGCAATGTTCCTGCTGGGGGCTTCCCCACAGCTCACCCTCCTGGAATCCACAGGACATGCAGTTTGGCTGATTGCTTCAAGCTGCAATTATCTCTAGAATCCTCTCCAATCATTTTGTTCTTTGTGGTTTGGGGGCAGGGAATGTAGGTGTGTGTGTTTCTTTTTGTGTGTGTGTTTCTTTCGTGTGGCCATCTACTCCTCTCTCTTCAATCAGGTGTCATCTCCTCTCTGGGATCAATTCCAGTTCTCTCCTTTTGCTCTTCCCAGGGCAAGTCCTCTGAGGACATTTCTTTCATGTCAGACAAGTCAATCCACAACACTTTAGGTGTGCCATCTACATACTGGTTCCTATGCTAGGTCCTGTAGATCAAAGTACTTAAGGTACATCTAGGAAAACCTGCATGGTGCCCTGGGAACACAAAATAGATGGCCCTAAGCCACATTTCAGTTGGGGATCATGGAAGATGTTTCCGAAAATAAAAGTGTAAGCTGAAAACTGAATGGAAAAGGATGAATGGGAGTTGGCCAAGTGACATGGGCTTAGGGCATCAGAAGTATACCCTGTGGAAGGAAAGAAATATGCACAAGGATATCTCCCCCCACCATAAATTAGTGGTTAAAAGGTAGATTGTTCAGACAAGTGAACCAAGGGTCAAGTTTCTGTTCTTCCACTTACAGGTAATACACAGCAATCCCATTTACTTTGGAGAACTACTTGTCTGCTGTTGAATGCAGTCTTGGTGGGATTGTCAAGCAAGGTGTCCTGCCCTTTCATGGCCGAGTTGTGAGCAGATGAAACAATCTAGGCCAATCAGATATTCTCCCTGGAATCTGAATCTTAAGTGTGTTGAAAAAAAGACTGGAAAAGTCTCAAGTTATCATAGTGGTGGAGGGCTCTCAGCTATCCATTATTTTAAAATACTTTGGTTTCTGTCCTTTCTGAGGATTTTTTCTTCCCCCCTCTCAATTCTGTGAGACACCCCATGTTCACCGATAAATTTTATTTTATTTTTTGCCCAAGTTGATCTCTGGTGGCTTGCAGCTAAGACACTTTATGGGATAAGGAAGGAAACTTTTTTTTTTTTGCTAAGGAAAAGTTTTTGATAGAAGATTGAAGTGAAAGTAAGAGTTCAAGGGCAAGGGAAGCTGGAGTCTAGTAAACAAAAGCTATCCCTAAACTGTTCTACATTAAAAATCAATAGAGCATTGGAAAGTTAGGAGAGAACAGAAGAGAAGAGGGGAAAATTTAGTTGAATAACATGGTGAAAGGAAGATCTCCTGTCTTCCTAAATATTTCTTTCCAAAGCATTTTTCTGCACTTGAAATTGTTGATTATGAATCGATTTTTGTGTATATGGAACAGGTGGGACAATGCAAATGCAGAAAGAGATGGAGTTCCACATTTGCAATGTCCTGGGGTAAAACAATGACAACAGTGTGGAACTGAGTAAGAAATTCAAAGATGATGGTAGCTGAGAGTCAGAGTGAACAATGAGAATACAAACTTCTCTAGGAATTTTCAGACATACTTCCAGTGGGCCATGGAATAGGAATTTGAAATAATCTTAGTTGGACTTTCTAAGGACAGAATGATCCATAAGTTGATATCTCTTGGTACATTTATGCCTTAGGAGAAAAGCCTGGTGGAAGATGCACCAACATGTTAATGGTAGATACTTTGCATGGCAGGATTATGTGGGATTTTTATTTTATTTAGCATACCTTTTCATAAATTCCAAAATTTCAACAATAAACTATAATGGGGAAACACTATTTAAAGTATGATTAAATACATAATCCTTTTAGCTCACATGACTGCTGTGAGGACCAAATTACATAATGGGTAAAAGCCTCTGATAGTCTAAGGGGTGATTGTTGATAATTCTTCTGTGTTCAGAGCTGGTGCTGTTTACAGAACCTATCCTGGATGGGCAAGGCTGCTTGAGAACAGCCTTACTGACTGGGTAAAGGTGGCTTTGTTGCCTCATCCATTCTCCTTCCAAGCACTGTTGCCTCCTCAGCAGCATCATTGCTTCCAGAGGTGCTGTCATAGTCAAACAGGTAGGGGGTTCTCCTACCCTGAGTAACTGTTGCTCTCTGCAGGATGTACACCAGAGTGCTCCAACCTACTCTTGAAAGAGGCACATGGCAGCTTGGAGAAGCCTCCCACAGCCACTCACAGCCAAGAGAGGCTTTTCTGGCATCCAGCACCCAGTATGGCACAGCTGGGACATTCTTTGTATGACAAGGGCAGGCCAAGTCAGCACTGGTCACCACAAATGGCCTGAAGTCTTCAAGGCTTTGCAACACGCAGAAAGAGGGGGGTCCTCTGGGCACCTTTCCCTGGTGAGGTCCTAGGAACAGTGGCGCCTACACTGGGGTCCCTGATGATGAACTGGGAAGCCATTGCCTTCACAGGAACAAGCCTCTGGGGGAGGGCCACTATCAGACCCTGATATCTTTCCACCAGCCTTTTGGGTTGTGAGTACCCCTGAGAACTCTGAGCAACTTTATCCATGATGGTTCATGTTAAGGATTTAGAGGCAACCAGCTAGTTCTAGGGATGATTCAGACACCTTCAACTGAGGAGCAGGAAGCTCAGCTCAAGCTCAAGTCCTTCTCCTTTGTCTAATAGCTCCCTAGACCTTGGGGGAAAATTCACTGTCACCTTAGTTGCATTTCCATGCTGCTTTGTGCATACTCCATTTGTAGCATTTATCACACTCTGTGAAAGTATATATATATTTCTCTTTGCTCAGAAGACTGTGAGCTCCTAGGGAACAGGGAATAAACACTGTCCACCTATCACAGTGCCTGGCATGTAATAGCCTCAGTCACTGTCTGTGAAGTAAATGATTTCTTCATCTACTCATTCAACAAATATGTGTTACATATCTGTTCGGGGCCAGACACTGTACAAGGCAATGGGGACACAGTGATGAATGAGACAAAGACCAGCTTCCACGGAGCTTACGTTCTTGTGGTGGAGGACAGGGTACCACATATACATTGTCATTAATAACTGTCAAATGTCAGTGGGTGCCCTGAAGATAAATGATGCCAGGTGGAAGAGAGCACTCCTTCAGACTGAGTGGCCAGGAGAGGCCTCTGTGAGGTGGTCACATTTTAGCAGATGCTGAGTGAAGTGAGAGAGTGCCACTACAGAATCTGGAGGAAGTGTGTCCTGAGTAGAGGAGGCAGCAAGAGGGAAGGTGTCAGGGAGCAACCCTGATGTCTCCAGGGGCCAGCAAGGAGGGTGGACAGGGAATGGGAGAGTGGAGGGGGCAGGATTCAGGGGACCCATGGGAGCCTGATGGTGCAGGGTCATGGAGAGGAGGCTGGATTCTACCCTGAGTGAGAGGACGAGCCACTGGAGATTTTTGAGCAGGGGAATGATGTGATCTGATTAGTGTTTCAAACTGCTTCGTGAGAGTTAATGGGAGAAGTTCAAGGGTACAAGCACTGAGAGCAGTTAGGGGGTGATTATTAGACCAAAGAGATGTTGAGGGATACGACTTGGATGGTCACACCCTGGACCATGCAGATATGCAGTGTGGTCGGATGCAGGATATATTTGTCTGTTTTTAGGCTGCAGGAAGAAAGAAAGCTCTTAGGCAGAAAAGAGTTTAGGGCTGGACCCAACGATGTCCAGCGTTTTGACAGAAATCTGGGCAAGGCAAGAAATAAACAGCGTTCGAGGATCAGAGCAGACATACCAGCCTAGGTGTCTGGCCCCTCCTTGAAGGAGGCTGGGGAGGCTGGGGGCTGGAGGGCACCATGACAGCTTAGCCAGGACCCACGCTGCCCCCTCCTCACATTTTCCCCAAAGCCCCACCAGGTGGTGCAGGGGCTGGGATTCTGGCAACAAAAAGTGCTGAGATCTTCACCTCAGCACCAGCAGCTGCTGCAACCCTGCTGACCCCATCCCCAGGCAGAGGACAGGGGAAAAGGAAATTATAGCAGAAATAACACTCCCCTCCCCAAGCCAGGCCATGTTGTCTAGTGCTGATGGGGGCAGGAACGCAGAGCTTCCTCTTGGGGAAACAGGACACCTTCTGTCGTCTCCTGGGCTCTCTAGAAACAGCTGGCTACACAGTTTTCTTGTGGAAGCCGGCCCCATTCTGGGCACCCAAACTCATGGCTGAGCACTGTTCCCTGAATTGAGGCCCTCCAGCTCCTGAGTGCCACTTTTATTTACTCGCTGCTGCTGAGGGCTGCTGGGGAATGAAAAAGAAAGTGCTCACGTCAGGGTCTGAGGAGATTTATTCCACTTTCATCTTACTGCTTGTTAAAAAGCATGTAAAAAAGGATGCTGGAAGGTGATCCAGAGCAGACCTAGCTGAGAGAGTGCAGAACTCCTGCACAGAAACTGCCAAGGGGTATTTATGACCATCAGAGTGAGGCCAGATGCCTCTGCCCAGCAGCCAGGGCCTAAGGAAATCCGGACAAATGTTCCCAGCATCTTCCCAGCATTAGCTCACACACCTACTTCACAAAACCTTCTTCTTTCAATCAGCCATAACCTCAGCGTTCTACCCACAAAGACACACTCATTTCCTGCACCGCCTCCCTCATGTGGAGTATCCTCTTAATCTTCCTAAATCTTCCCCATCCTTGAAGGGACACACTTAATCCCACCGTTAGCAGTCTGCCCTCCCTGGTTTAGCTCATGTGAAACTTCCTGTAACGGACCCCAAAGACATCCATGTTCTATTCCCACCAGTCTATGACAATGTTACTTTACACGGCAAAAGGGACTTTGCAGATGTGATTAAGTTAAGGACTTTGGGATGGGGAGATGGTCTGGAATGTTTGGGTGGGTCCAACATAATCACACCTGTCCTTATAAGAGGGATGTGGGAGGATGAGATTTGGAAAAATGAGATGTGACAACAGAACCAGAGGTTGGAATGACATGTTTTGAGGATGGAGGGAGGGACCACGAGCTAAGGGATGCAGGCAGCCTCTAGATGCTGGGTGAGCCAAGGACATGAATGTGCCCCTGAAGCCTCCAGAAGGAATGCAGCTGTACCAACACCTTGATTTCAGACTTCTGACTTCCAGAAAAGTAAAAGAATACATTTGCATTGCTTTAAGCCACTAAGTTTGCAGCAATTTGTTACAGCAGCAATAAGAAACTAGTGCACTCTCCCTTTTCCGAATATGCCTCTGCCACTCATTTTGCTATTTCATCCCATTTGCCTCTCATTGTTCCCCAGATCTAGTTCTTGTCTCCTTAACTGGCCTGAATGCCCCCAGAAATTCAGGGGACATGCTTACATAGCCTGTGCTTGTCCTCGGGGTTTAACATAGGGCTTAGCACATAATGCACACTCTGTAAGTACTTGGAGAAGGAACCACAGTCAAATGGGGAGAAACATCATAGAAAAATGGGAGCCCCAAGGCTGCCAGTGGGTGTGAGCATTGTACATTTCATCCCCGCCTGGCCTGCTGAATGTGTTCTTACATTCAAGGACTTTCTTAGGGCTTCTATGGTCCAGGCACTGTTTAGAAATATAAGGGTGAACTGGACGGGTAAGGTTCCTTTTAGAGGAAGTTTGCGGGTTAGTGGGAAGGACAAACAGTCAATAACAGTGAACTTTGTGCTTGGGGAGCTATGGGAGCCTGGCAAAGGCAACTAATTAGTCTTCCTGGAGGAAGTGACATTGAAGGTGAGATCAGGAGGATGGGTAAGAGTTACTCAGGTGGAGAGAGCTGAGAGTGTGATGGAGTGGGGGCATAAAAAATAATGTGCAAAACAACACAGAGAAAGATATTTGTATGCCCATGTTCATGGTAGCATTATTCACAATAGCCAAAAGGTGGAAGCAACCCAAGTATCCATCAATATATGATTGGATAAACAAAATGTGGTATATACATGCAATGGAATATTATTCAGCCCTTAAAAGGAAGGAAATTCTTTCACATGCTACAACATGAATAAAACTTGAGGACATTATGTTAAGTGAAATAAGCCAGTCACCAAAAGAACAAATATTGCACAATTCCGCTCGTATGAGGTACTTAGACTAGTGATACTCACACAGAGAAAAAGCAGAATAGTGGTTGACAGGAGCTGGGGGAAGGAGAGACGGGGAGTTATTGTTTAATGGGCTCTGAATTTCAGTTTTACAGAATAAAAAGTGTTCTGTGGATGGATGGTGGTGACGGTTGCCCAGCAGTGTGAATGTACTTAATACCACTTAATACACTTAAAAATGGTTAAAAAGGTACATTTAATTTTTAATATTTTATTGCAATTAAAAGATAAACTCATTAAAAATAAGAAACACAGAGGTTTTCACCTCTGTACTCAAGTATCTATAATCATCATTAAGCATCTTCCACATGTAAAGACAAATAAGACTTGTTTTCTGCCTTGGAAGCCTCAGAGTTAATGAGGGAGAAAGCACGGGAACCAATGTAACTCCTTTGTTGGAGTTCCTCGATTGTCTCTTGTCCTTGGTGGTCTTCTATTCCACCAGTGTAAGAGTTTGCCTTGTATCCACCAAGGCTCAGCCTTTCTAATTTCTGGCATCTCTATAGGAGAACCCCCAAAAGAGCTGGGGCCTTTCACAAATAAGCCACGCTGATGACTGTGGTTCGGTGCAGACTTGCCCTTTCTTTGTGACTCTCTGGAACTTGGAGGCCTCTAACGATGCTTGACTGGGATGCCAACAGAGTGAGTCGCCAGCTTGCACTCAGCTTAGATTGTCCTAGGGCAGCTGTACCTTCTTTAGCAGTGCAGTTAAGAACAGTTTTTTCTGTAGCTGGTGGGGAAAAGAGACACTCTCCTAGGGCCCAGACCCTTCAGAAGGGACCCCCAGCAGAGGGCCAGGATACATAATCACACAGACCTCTGACATGCTCCCTTCCCTGGCAGGGACCATAGGTTCACTAGAGGAGGTAGAGATGGCACCCAAGGGCAGCCTTGCTCTGTGCCAGGGTTGCCTGTTCCCCTCCCATCCTTAGACCCTGGGCCTGAGCCTGCCTCACCTGCCAGACTCATTATTCACCTAAAGAGATTTCTTTCTACAGGTTCCCATTCTCTGTCCTTTCTGTGGGGACCCTTCCCCATTCAGTCCATCAGATACATCGATGAAGCTCTGGATTCCAAATGAAGTAAAGCTTCAGATTATTTCCCGCAGAGCTCCCAGACCCCAGGGAAATCAAGGGATGTTGCTTGACACCTGTAACCAAGTCCCTGAACATTTCATGACAGTTAGAGTGATTTTCTCTACCCAGAGCACAGAGAAAGCCTCCAGGGCAGTGTTGCTTAACCTCAAAGTTGTCATATTCTAGTTTCAGCCAAGCCACCCTTTTACACCAATCTGTACTACAATCTTATAAGTGTTTTCTTAGCACTTTTAAATTACATGGTATGGGAGAATAGAGGCAGAAGAGACCGATTCTGCCTGGGGGAGGTTATTCAAGAGAAGGGAGTAGGGATGAGGTGACACCACTGCTCCTTGACATCAATTGAACAGCGTGCATGGTAGTTAGAGCCCTGTTACCACTCGTCTCATTACTGTATACATTCACAGGTCCTGCAGGTCAAACCTCCTCCTGAAACACAAGGAGGGCACAAAACCAGAATGAATCAGCTGGACAAGAGGGAAAGCCTTGGACTTGGAGCTGTGGGACCTGGGCTCACATCCTGACACCACCCAGATCCTTTACCTCTCAGCAATTTGCTCTAACTCACTCCTCTTCAGAAGAAAACGTACCACCATCAACGCTTTCACTGTCTCCCTTTCAGGACCTCTGTGAGAGCCAAATGGGATGACCTATGAGAAAGTGCTTTGAAAGTTATCCAACACTCTACACATATGAAATAAGAATAGAAAGGATAGTAAAACAATAAAAAAATGTTTATTATGAAAAAGAATAATGATAAAAACTCAGCATAAATCAGTGAGCCTATCAAATAGCTGATTGCTATCTTCCAGTTAGCATATTATAGGTATTTGTCATGGCCAGAGAATGCTTAGTTTAGGGAGGAAAGTCTCAAAACCACATATAAGTGTCCATCTGAGTTATGGTAAAGAAAGATAGAGGATGTATTCTCACACTGAGCTGTTGGGAGGTATCCTGAGTGAGTGACCCGAACGTCAACCCACTGTGCTAGTTGCTCCAAAACTAAAAATAGGCTTTATGTCAGATTCTCACAGAATGCAAGAGTCAAAAAGCAGTCACTTTTTCCACTTGAACCAGAGCTTTATAAAACAGGGCTCCTGTAAGAGCAGAGACTCCGTCCCCACTGCTCTACCTCCAGGCTTGGATCTCCCCTCTCTGTTTCCCTCCCAATTCACTTGTCCAGTGAGGCTCCCCTCACTCACTGCAGCGTGATGCAGGAAGCAAAGGAGGCTATTGGCTCACACCACACTCAGCTAAGTGAGAGAGTTGTCAGCAGTGAGGTTGGGGAAGGTCAGGTAAGCTAGGCAGGTCCTGAGTTGCCATGGAGTTTGCTGAATTAGACACAGAACAAGGAGATGCTGGTGAGATGAGGTGACCCTGGCTGCCTGAGTTACATATTCTCCCTGTCAAAGGTACACACACAAAACCCTGCTAGAAAATCACCTGGCCTGGCCTCCTTCTCCTTTGGCTTGTGGGAATACGGGTTCTGGGGCTGGGGAGGGAGTGGGGTATCTTAGGTTCAGGGGGCAAGCATGGAAAGATCCATCTGGGAGGGTTGAACTAAAGTCCTTACACAGCACTTTAAGCACTTACACAGTCCTTTCCACTTTAGGTGGAAACCGGAAATCAAGGGCAGCCAGCAAATACAAAGTGTAGGACCAGGGCTAACATGGTGAGTTGGAGCTGAGAATTAGGAGATGACCAGAGCCAGTGTGGGGAGGCGTAGACGTGTGTAGATGGTGTGTAGACGATGGCTGGTAAGGGACCTGTAATACAAGTCTTCCCTTTGTTGACTGTCAGCTCCAAGATGTGGGGTCGGGTAGGGGTGGCTTAAAGGCAAAGCCTGGGAGTCAGAGCCCGTCTGCACCCTTGAAACCACTTACACACACTTTTAACTTTCATTTTCTCACCATCCATACTCCCAGCTCCCCACACAAGACCCACCTTCCTGCTGAAAATTCTTCACAGTCAGCACCCATTTCTCAGATCTGCTTGGCAGATGGGTCTGTTGTTTGATGTGAAAGTCACCCTTAAGAAGAGAAATCAGTTCCCATACTGGGTACAATCTCATGCTTTATCACCTCTTCCAACATGCAATCCCACGGGCAAGCTTCCTCGGTAAGTTGCTAAGAAGTGTGTATCACGGAAACACTTGCCATGTTTTCATGGGAGAAGAAGCAGCACTAAATTGCCTCTAGGAGAAGCTTGGGTGGATGAGAGACCCTGATGACACTTGACTCAAGGCTTGTATTGTGTTTTATTATTGCTGATTTCAGAGCATGATAAGCAATATCCTAGTTAATTTATCATTGGCCTTCACCTTATACTTCTGCAATATTTGCAATTTTTCCCCTCCTAGTCCCCAGAAGAGAATAGCAAATATTTTACTTTATTAAGCACTTTATGGACAAGATTCAGAGGTTTAAGTCCTAGTATCTAGTAACTTCTCAGTGTTAGGGTTTTGGAAATGACTTTTCTATATTTTGGTGTTTTTCAGGTTTCTCTTGCAGGCTAAGGAGTTTCTCCGGTCTAGGTTTTCTTCCTTTTCTCAATATTCAATGTATTCACTCACTACTTTTAAGAATATACTACATACTAAGTACTCATCTAAGTGATGAACTACAGTAATAAATAGAATCATCAAAAATCCCCATCCTCGGGCTTCCCTGGTGGCGCAGTGGTTGAGAGTCCGCCTGCCGATGCAGGGGACACGGGTTTGTGCCCTGGTCCGGGAAGATCCCCTGGGCCCGTGAGCCATGGCCGCTGAGCCTGCGCATCCGGAGCCTGTGCTCTGCAACGGGAGAGGCCACAACAGTGAGAGGCCCTCATACCACACACACACACAAAAAATCCCCATCCTCATTGTGACAGGGACAGAGTAAGGGACAAAGTAGGTGATTAAATAGTTAAACCCACTGAGGGATCATAAGTAAAGGAAAAAGTATGGGAGACCCCTGTAAGTTAATGATCACTCAAGAAAGCAGGTTTGCTTAACCACAAAACCAAGCAGGCTTGCTTAGCAACAAAACCATGTAACAGAAGCACGAAACATGCCTCAAAACAATAAAGAATGGTGGACTGAGACCCACATCCTGCCCAGTGAGCTCAGCAAGTTAATGATTCCTAGCATATGCTCCTCTGAGGGCTCTAAAAATATAAGATAAAGGTATATACACTACCAAATGTAAAATCGATAGCTAGTGGGAAGCAGCCGCATATATAGGGAGATCAGCTTGGTGCTTTGTGTCCACCAAGAGGGGTGGGATAGGGAGGGTGGGAGGGAGATGCAAGAGGGAAGAGACATGGGAATATATGTGTTATGTATAGCTGATTCACTTTGTTATAGAACAGAAACTAGCACACCATTGTGAAACAATTATACTCCAATAAAGATGTTTAAAAAATAATAAATAAATTTTAAAAAAGAAAAAGGTGACATTATACTGGAACCTGACATGATTTATGATATTTTAGTATATGTTACCACCTTTTTGCTCATTTCCATTGAGCCATGATAGTCCCAATTTGACCATGTAGGGACAAGGACACTCCCCCTCCTGATGTGGAGGAGTTAATGATGGAAGTGAGGAGGAAGGTGGTCTTCTCCCCCTCCCCACTTTTCCTTTGATTATAAAACTGTAGCCCACTAAGTTCTCTGGGGCCACACTCCCTTGCCCAACTGCTTGTATCACTCACAAGTGTCCTATAATAATAAACTCTTTCCTTACCTGCCACTCTGCCTCTCGCTGAATTCTTTCTGCACCAAGGCAGAAGAACCTACGTTCTACTAAGTCTCAACACACATTCTGTGGTTTTAACCAGGTTTACATTCTATTGGGATAGACCAACACTAACAAGACAAGTAAGTAAAATATATAGTAGATGTTATTTGGAGAAAAAAATAAAGGAGGAAATGGGGATATAAAAGTTGGCCGGTGGAGGATAACATTTAAGATAGTCTAAAAAAAAACCTTCCTGAAAAAGTGACATTTGAGTAAAGACCAAAAAGGAAGTGAGGGGGCTGGCCATAGGGATACCTGGGGGAAGAACATTCTACATAGAAAAGCTGGTGCAAAGGCCCTGAAGCACGAGTTGGCTTGGCAGATCTAACAAACAGCAGGGAGATCAGTGTGGCTGGAGCAGAGTTAACAAGCAGAGAGTAGGGGATGAGGTCACAGAGGAAATGGGAGTCAGATTGTGCTGGACTCTCTCTCTGGGTCAGTGGAAGGACTTGGGCTTTTACCCTGAAGCCTTAGAAGCATCAGAGGGTTTTGAGCAGATCATTCTGACTACTGTGTTGAAAATAATGCATGAAGAACCAAGAACAGAATCAGGAAAAATAATTAAGAAGCTAATACAATAATTAAGGCCAGAGATGATGGTGGCTTGGACCAAGGTAGTAGTGATGGTGGAGGTGCTGAGAAGTAATTAATTTCTGAGTATATTCTGAGAATGAGAGGATTATTTTGGCAGATCAGATGTGGTGAGTGAGAGAAAGGGGAGAGTCACCAAGACTTTGAGCCAATACAATGGGAAGAATGGAACTGACATAAATGGAGATGCAGGAGGTACAGGAGAGGACGGTTTAGGAATGAAGTCAGGAGCTCATGTGTGGACATGTTGTCTTTGTGATGCCTATGATAGCTCGTTCCAGTAGGCCAAGTAGGCAATGGATATTTGGATCTGGAGCAGAGGGGAAAGAATGCATTGGGGATTATATTTAAAGACTCAAGACTGGATGAGCTTCCCAAGGCAATGTGTGTATGGCTAGAAAAGAGAAGAGCGCCAAGGACTGAGCCTTGAGAAGCTCCGGCATTTAGACATTGAGTAGATGAAGAGGAATCAATGAAAGTAACTTTAGACAAAGCAGCCAGAAAATTTAAAGGAAAACTAGTGAATATGGTATTTTGGAAGCCAAGTGAAGGAAGTATTTCAAGCGGGAGGGATTGACTGCGTCAAATATTACTGTTGATAGGTCAAATAGTATGAGAAGTATGGGCATTATGTTTAGGGTGATCTTGATAAGAGGTTTTGATAAAGTGGCAGGAGAAAAAATCCTGATTGGAGTGTGCTAAACAGAGATAGGAGGAGGAAAAATTAGAGAAAGTGAATGTCAACTTTTCAGATGAATTTTTCTGTAAACACAAAGGAAGAAATGGAGGTGACTGTTAGAGTAGGGTCAAGGGAGTTTTTTTGGTTGCTTTTTTTGTTTGTTTGTTTTTAATATGGGAGAATTCACAGCATGGATGAAAACTGATAAAAATGATCCAGAAGAGAAGAGAAAGATGATGTTTCAAGAAAAGGAGAGGATGGTTATTGCACAAATGTTCTTGAATAGGAATAAGATGGGTTCCAGTACACGGACGAGCTATTGGCTTTGATTGGATCATGGATAGTTCATGCTCCTTACTATACAAGGGGAAGACAATTTATATGCAAGTGATTTGGTACCCACATGTGGGCTTGGAAAAGTAGGATCAACTCCTGGGATAGATAACAGAAAACCATGGCAACCACACCAGAATTCCCTGGGGGAGGGGAGGTGGCACCACTGATTAGAAGATATACTGCTGCTGTAACTTGAAATAATCTGGCAGATAGAAATAAGGTTAGGACACAAGCCCTTCTGGCTGTTTTAATCTATTGCTATTACCTTGATAGGAGTCATATGGAAGCAAAATATTTCCTTATAGTAGGTATTAACCTAGTGGCTTATTTTAAACTATAGACCCAAGGGACATGTTCTGACCAAGCACACAGTGCCTGGAACACAGAGCAGTCACTCCCTAAATACTTGTTACAGGAATGAACACAGGAATGCATGAAAGCATGAATAAGTGAATTACAATCTTGACCTTCTATCTGATATCAGCCTACAAAGAAAAGCCATTGCTCCATATTATTTTTGTCTGTCTTAGAAAAACAATATAGGATAGCCTAAGTATCACAGGCTTTGGAATTGGACAGATATAAGTTTGATACCCAAGGTGCATCTCAATTAGACGTGTTCCTTAACCTGTATGAGTCTTATCTATAAAATGGGAATAGAATAGTTCCTAACTTACAGAGTTGTTGTGAAAAATAAATCAGACCAAGAATATTAAGTGCCTAGTAAACTGCCTGACACGTATTAGATGTTAAATAAATGCTGGCTGAAAAACAGCTCTGCTTAATGACCTTGTAAAATTCACTGACTTTTCTTCTGCAACATCTTTAAATCTACAATGCAAGCCAACCCCTGGGAGGGGTTGGTTCTCACCAGCTATGGAAAGTCCTGCTTCTTTCTTTGCAAGTAAAAATGATTTCTTCTCCTTCACTCCAATTTAGCGATTAGTTCTTACGTTTTGGATGGCTTCTCTTTGGTTTTAGGTTTGGTCTTTTGTTTTTTTTTTTTTTAACCTGCAAAGTCCTGTTTTCCCAATGGCTATGAGATGGAGATTTGGGGATTCTGTTTCACTTTGAGTGATGCTTCACCCAGAACACATTTCTTAGATGTGTAAGAGGAGAGAGATGTGACACACACGGGTCCTGGACCACACCCCACGAAGACCTGCATTGTTGCACCAGGAGAGAGCCGTTCACTGCATCAGTGAGGGGGATTCCTTTGTGGTTTCTTCACCCCCATTAATCATGTGTGACTAGAAGGAGATGTGTTTGACACCTCTCTGCAGACACAGTCAAGGACACTCGTCAGGGGTTGTTGCAGTGTTAAGGATGTTCTCACAGACTCCCGAAGAGCCTTGTAGTGAGAGGTGTTTCTCAGGAACCTAGGGCCACCTGCAAAGGCTGGTTAGTAATCTGAGAGAAAATAAGCCACGTAGTATTATCAGGATTCCCCGTTTTTAACAACCAAGAAAGGGTGGTTTATCTACAAGGAAGCTTTGGTGGAACTAGAAGAATGTGAAAGAATGGAGGGGAGACCATGCAAGAATGTAGGCAAAGAAAACCTGACATCAGGACAGCACTCTGGCCAGTGGAAAATGGCAACATCCAAGTTCAAGTGGGAGTGTTCTCCCCAGGGGCTCTGACCCCTCCCCTAACATAAACATACTCATGAGCCTCTCACTCCAGGAGACTCTAAAAGGCCCCTCTCCTGAGACACTGATCTCTGCTTAGGCTGCATGGGCCCTAATTTTTGCCTGGTATGAACATTTTGTGGTTGTAGAGGCAACATTCCCTAACTTGGGTGTTTCCCAGACATTTTCATACCAGGTGTCATTGCTCTGTCAGCATCCTGAGGAGCCAGAAGTAGCTGCTCAAGGCAGAGGCCACCTCTCAAGCCTCCTTGACCACAGCAAGCGCTGATGAGACAGATACCTCAAGGCAAACCATAGCCCTTTTCCACAGACTACCTGTTGGGATGCTATCCCACACTGCTCCTGTCTCTACACTTTTCCCCACAAAGAAAGAATGGAGCAGAAGCCTGGAGGAAACCCACAGAGTCAGTGGGACAAACGATTGAGGTCCAAGAAGAGTGGAGGATGCCAACAATAGCACCACCACCAACAATGTTTATAGATTAATGTGTGTAGGCTCTGGGCTGGTTGTCTTAACGTGGCTTGCCTCAATTTTGGAAACAATCATGTGACAAAGGTGTTGTCATTATCCCCATTGTAGAAAAGATGAAGATAAACCTTGGAAAGGTTGGGTACTTTGCCAAAGTGATACAAATAATAAGTGATGATCCTGGTATTAGAAGCCCATAAGCCTATGTTTTTAACTGTGACATGGCTACTTTGTGCACAAGAAAGGGACAGCACAGTGGTGGTGGGTAGGTAAATGCCTCTGGCGTTGATCTAGGAGGTGATTTAATTGCAGCCCAGCTGTGGGAATGAGGACATGGAGAAATTTCGCGCAGAGTTTCACACCCTGCCTCGCTTTTGCCTCCTCTGGAATGAAGCAAGTAACAAGCAGTCTGTAGCTGTAGCTCGTTTTTAAGAGGTTTGGGGGGCTAGCTATCCCAAAGAGGATGGAGACAGGCAAATGTTTGGGGAATCTCACGTTCAAAATGCAAGGTTGTGCTTTCTCTCAGGAAGTGAGAACACAAATACAAACATGCCTCTAATGAGAAAGTACCCACAGCCACCAGGTGCCCCTCCCATCACCCCAGGCAGCTGAGCTCCCATCCTTTGGCACTCTGGCTTCTCTAACAATCTTCCCACCATTTCCATCTGGCCAAAGGAGAACTATCAGAAACTGAGGAGCCTCATCTCCGTCTCACTGAACGTCAGACTTTGAATGAGGACCACTCAGCAAAACTTGTCCTCTCAACCCTGAGATGGAATACTCAGAGAATACACGAGGATTTCTCAATGGAAAATTTCAGAACAAGGGCACAGAGAATCCTTTCTAACCAGCAGCACCCGGTGAGTCTGAAGGCACTGTTAGAAGAAGTCAGGCCTTCTCCAGCTCAGTCCTGTGTTAGAGACACAAACTGAAAACATAGTCCTGGCTTCAGGTGACTCACTCATATTATCAGCCTCACTGTGTGTGGAGCACAGACTGAAAGCTGTGTGAATCAGACCAGTGCATTGCAATCTACCTGAACAGTTTTGGAGGACAAGGCAGGTTGCAATTCTTGTCCGCAAGAAAGGTCCCTTTTGTAGATTCCGAAACCATCTCAATCTGAGAGCAATTTTGTACGTAATAATGGGCAGTGGACTCCAAGGAGTCTCATAGTCAGTGTATGAGGTCCCTTTCGGTTTTGTTTCTGGTCATTGCTCCTATGTAAGATTATGTCCAGAGGCCTGAAGCATGGCTGTGTGCTTAGCAACCTGTAGGATCCTGACCCAAGTTTGGCTCACAGTTCTTGGGTCATCAGATATCCATTTCCACAAAGGGCATAAACACGGGGGCAGCCAAACTGTGTGTCTAATCAGAGATCACATCCTTCACCCCACACAGGTGAGCACAGACCATTTTAGGCTGCAGAGACCTCTCAAGGTCAGGCTCCAGTGCCGCTCTCAGGCTTGTTTCAGAAGAGTCTGGCTGCTGTCTCCCAAGACTCAAAGATCACACAACTTTGCTTTCTCTCCTCCGAGGGCTGATCAAGAGGCTTAAGCTGAAGCAGGAGGGATTTGGGGTTCGAGCAGCTTTTGAGGATGCCTTGTGAGACCTGATTTAAAAAGGTTGAGGAGCTTCATCTTCTCCAGGGGCTTATGGGAAGGTCCACTGGCTATCTTTTGGGGGAGTTTGAGAGCATCTTACCTGGAGGAAGGGTGTGGGCTGGGAGTCCAGAGAAGAAGAGCTCTGTCCCTCCCTTCAGGTAGGGAGGCCAGTGGCAAATAAATACCAGAACGAAATTAACTTTTTTGAATGTCAAGAAAGGGGCAGTCTGCCAGGGGCTCCAACTCAGAGCCTTTACTCTGAGGCCTGGGCTCTTTGAGCAGGAGGCCCTGATGCAATCCCAGCCCCTCCTCTGCCCTCCCTTTCTTTTTCTACCTTCCCCTCTTCCTCCCCTTTGCTGGCAAGGCTGTTCCCTGGCAGAACCCAGACACCTCAGCCAGGAAGCAGAGCTGTGGAGGTGATCAAATAGAGGTGACATCATGTGAAGGAAGGCCCAGGAGCATGTGCAAGACTGTAGTGCATTTAGCTATGCCAAAGAGGGCTAACTGTGGTACGCCAGAGTTGGTGTTAGTGTGTCTGGAGATAAACAAATAAAGTAACGGGTCAGTGGTGAGGTCAAACTTCTGTGTCCACTGGGATCTGAAGCTGTCTGCAGGGACAAGAATTTCCATGAGTCAGGTAAGGATTGTCAGCCCATCTATACTCAGTAAGGCAACCAGCATTCAGAAAATAAATCTATTTTCTGCTAACGATAATTGCATAAAGGGACCTAGGTGTAATTCTATCTTAGAAGGAAAAGGTTTAGAATTCAGCTTGTGTGCACTGTTGATAAAATATTCTCCATCCCTTCACCACCACAGGCTCCCTAGGTCTTCCCTGGAAAAAAGGAGGGATCTGTTTCTCGGGATTGGATCATAAACTACCTCCATTCCCACTCACCCACACTTGCAACGCCTACAAGTCGTGTAAATTCCCACATCCCAACTCTTAACCACATACACAATTACACACAGACACACAAGCACCCTACGCATTGATCTGCTAACCGCATCCACACGTAGCATCCACGTAATGAGTTTTTATGCCATGGATCCCTTTGGCAGTCTGATGGAACCCATGAACCCCCTCAGAAAACTGTTTTAAGTAAGTAAAATCAAATACATAGAATTACAAAGGTAAATAATTATATTGAAGTTCCGTTTTCAAAATATTTTAGAAATGACTCTGTGGTTTGGTAATATTTGTGCTCTTTTATTAAAGCTTTAAATAATATATAATGATGGATTTTATAACTAACGATGTAGAGACTATAAATGATATTTTTATATATCTGTAAGAACTGTAAAATAATATGAAATATCTGATTTCTATTGGTCATAAAATCATAGACACTCTTAGTACTACCATGGATTGTTGCCTACATTGATATTGGAGGAAATGCCACATTCAGCTAGAAGTTAATTTAGTTGGAATTAAATAAAGATTTAATTTTCTTTATCCCTTTCAAGTTCAGGGACCCTCTGAATTCTTTCCAGGGACCCCTTAAAGATCCATGGATCCCAGGTTAAAAGTTACCTGGACTTATCTATCATACATACTTACAATTATATAGCAATAAATACATTCATTCATCATACTTACAAACACTTATCCACCATTTCACACACACACACACACACACACACACACACACACACACACACATCTAAATCCTGTCTTAATAATCCCCAGCCATCACTCTCACTCATATATAGTTGTATGATGGTAAATGTTTAACAACCAGATCTCCAGGTAAAAAAAGTCCTGATTTGCAGCATTTGCAACTTCTATGGTGTAAATACTCCCACTGTGGCCAATTTCAAGTTACCAATAGATGTCACTGAACTCGAAGTTGGGCAGAGAGGACAGGCAACACCCCATTCCACCATATAGCGTAGGTGTAAATAACCTCAAGATGAAGAAAAGAGTAAAATGTAAAATAATTACAAAGGGATGAGTTTTAATTATTATTTTCATTCTTATATAATTTATGTCATCGTAAGTACATACAACTTTATTTTTAATAATGGCCAATTTTAACAACCAGCTTACATAGTGCTTAAGTTTAACAATAGCTCTCACAGGCCAGTATAAACCGGTTCCAGCACACACCGCTTGTGCCTTCATAGTCATATATATACTAAACCCTCAAGATATTTTCTAGACACAGATCCAATCATCCACTTATTCATTTATGCCCCTGCACCTTCACTCATGAACATACACTCCACTAACACCTTCAGGTGTTTTCACTGGTACACATATTCACAACACTTGTATCTGTCCATCTTAACAAGTCGTTCATATATATCCTTGATATACATAACACACATTACTATTTATACACATTCACAAACTCACAATTCATAGAGGTCCTCAAACTCATAAACCAACCCCAACTAATACCCAAGTTATGACACACTCATTCATACAAACACAGCTAATCCCTACTTATACTTATTCACACCACTCCCATAGACCCTAAATCCCAACTTATCAAAACACACACCCATCTCCCATTCACAAACATTCCAAAAATTCTCAGGTCAATGGACACATCCATATCATTAAATACACTCAAGCACTCACTTAACGCTAAAGGTGCATTCATTACACACATATTCAAATACCCACAGTTTTCCTACACTCCCAATAATGAACACATAACTAACTTCCATTCACGATATGCACATGTGCCAACCTACCACATATATTATTCATATGGACTCGTGCATACAGATCCCCACATGTCACCTACACACACCACTCACAGATTCTTCATATTCTTACTCCCTCCTGCTCCCCCAACATCCCTACACAAACACACAGATTGAAACCTGGCATATCCTCCAAGGCAAGACAGCTGTTGGCTCTGAGAGCACTTTAAGAGCTGAGGTGGAGGCCAGGGCTGGCTGAGTGACCTCACACTGATACGTCAGGAAAGAACAAGATAGCAACTTGGCCAGAGAGCCTATCGCCTCTGCAGAGCACAATCCATTAGCATCTCCTCTTTTGCCTTTTGATTTCTGATTCACTGAACTTCAGATCCATTACATCTCTGCCAATAGGAGAGATGAGGCACACTGGGCTGTGACGCAGTCTGGCAGAGAAGACCAAGGAAGTTGTTGGTCTGGTACCATTGAAAACGAAGCCTGAGTCTAACCAACTTCTCACATGAATGAAAGACCATGGCGCATTGTCCCCACAAGCTGGAGGTTTGGGCAGGTGTATAAGGCATCAGGAGTGTGTAACACACAAGCAGTGTTTGCTTCCCTTCCAAATAACTGGACCCTGGGTCCTGAGATGACACAAAGAGGAGGGGGGAGAGAAGTGTGTGCTGGAATCTATGGGGAGGCTCTCTGAGTGGGCCTGGTAGGGGGTTCAGGGAGCCTGTGGTCACAGATAAGCTGGGCAGTATGGTCAGGAAGTCACATGGGGCCTCCAATTTAAGTATCAGCCCCTAATGGGCCAACCCCTTGTGGTGCAAGTGAGCAACTCACAACTCACATGTGAGAACCCTCGATGGCAGGTCTCTGAGATGGGGCTGGAATCAGGGTCTCTGGTTTTCATCTGGGGGCTTCTCCACCTCAGAGCAGGTACTCAGTGAGTATTAATACTTGCCAAGTTGAGTTGAGGCCCTGGGAGGCCGTATAATTAGTCCTTCTTCCGGGGAGTCCAGAGCACAGAGCGATTCTGACTCAAATCCTCATGGCCCTGAGGCAGGCGGGGTTGGCCCTGGGAGTCCTGGCCCATCCAGCCGGGGGCCCTGTGTCAGCCTCTAGTTCCATCTGTTCCATTCCTGTAGCAGCACGGCCTGACTCGTCAAACCAGGGGCCCCTTCAGGGGGCAGTGAGATGGGGGAAGAGTTTGGCTTTGAGCACTTGGCTGAGTTACAGGTGAGCTGAGTAACTCTGGACAATCCCCAACCTCTCCGAGCCTCAGGCATCTCAATAAAAACCTAAGTATTTGTTCCAAGTGACCTTTAATGTTTCTTCTGGCTCTAAGCTTTTGGAATACTTATTACTGAGTGAGGCAGTGAAGTGCCCAGTGTGGAGCCTGACCCAATGTAAAGCCTCATAAACAGTGCCTCTTATTATTTTCTGAATTGAATGAAGCACTTGTAGGGGGTTAGGATGAGAGATATGTAAAAAGTATGACTTATAGTCCCTGCCCTCATGTTGCTTATGGTCTAAACTGAGCCCAGGTCACCAGGTAGAGGCACATGGGTAAAAGATGAGACCCGAGGCCTGCCTCCAAGCTACTGTGTGGCCCAAGAGCAGTACCAAATTGATACCACTGTGTGGCTCAGGAAACAGGCTCAGAGTTTGGAGGAGGGAGAGCGGACTGGAGTAACCCAGCAAGTCTCCCTGGGCAGGAGGACTGAGCCAGGCGTTCTGGATCGGTGAAAACTATGTAACAAGCAGGACCCTATGGGGCCTTCCCAGAACAGACCCTTCCCCCATATCCTCTGCTTTAGCTCCTCTCTGGAATACCCAGATAATAGTATCTGATGCACATTTCCTGAGTTGTTTTACAGATGCGAAAACTTCCACCAAATGGAAGACATTAATACTTGATGGCCATGAGCACATAGCCCCCAGGCCTCCTGGCTCCTAAGTATTGATAATGTTAACCCATGTGACACCGCCCTGTTACCTCACTGTCAACCAATCAGAGAATTGTGCGTGAGCTGATTGCATACCCTGGGAGGCCCCTCCCTCATCTTGCCTTTAAAAATGCTTTCCTGAAACCCATCAGGGAGTTCAAGTGTTTTGAGCACTAGCTGCCCTGGATTCCTTGCTTGGTGCCCTGAAATAAACACCGCCCTTTCCTTCACCATAACCCAGTGTCAATGGATTGGCTTTGCTGAACACAGGCAACACAGGCAACCCAAGTTTGGGTCAGTGACAATGAGACACACCAAGGAAAGAGCTTTGTGGCCTCAGCAAACTGTCCTCCCAGGACCCGTGGAAAGATTGAGGTCCTGAAACAGGGAGAGAGACCAATCTATATTCTTCATTTATTGAATTGCTTACACAACCAGCCTTTATGAAGCACTTGCTTTCTGACAAGCACTGCTATTAAATGCTGGGGAGGCAGGGCATAAAAATAAGAATGACAGGGGCTTCCCTGATGGCGCAGTGATTGAGAGTCTGCCTGCCGATGCAGGGGACGCGGGTTCGTGCCCCGGTCCGGGGGGATCCCACGTGCCGTGGAGCAGCTGGGCCCGTGAACCATGGCCGCCGAGCCTGCGCGTCCGGAGCCTGTGCTCCACAACGGAGAGGCCACAACAGTGAGAGGCCTGCGTACTGCAAAAAAGTAAAAAATAAAAAAAAATAAGAATGATATAGTTCTTGTCCTCAAGGGGATTTGTTTTCCTAGAAAAGTCAGGCTCATAAACAGGTGCTTTCAGAAGTAGAGAAGGGCTCACGGAGGCAAGTGTAAGTGTGACAGAAAAGGGAAGGAACCACTCTCTGTATCTTACCCGGGTGGGGATTCAAGCAGCGGTAAGTTTGGTGAGGGAATAACAATGATAACTAACCTTTATGAAGTGTTTGCTATGTGCCCTAAGCAGTCTACATATATTACCCCATGTAGTATGCATGCCTGCCATGTACTCTTCTTATATACAGAGGAGGAATATTTTGAAGCAGGAATGGGGAAAATTGGTAACTGGGAAGGTCAAAGTTAGAGCTGGCGCTGTGGGGCTGAAATTTCAAACAGTACCATCCAGAGGTCTCTGCCCCTGTCCACTTTCCCCTCTGCTGCTGAGTTTCGCAGATGCAGCATCTCCCACTCCGCCACCGCCCGCCCCTTGGCAAGAGGCGGGGCCCCTGTCCCGGTCAGTGTCATCCGTGGGTGAATCTTCCTCTCCGCATCCAGGACGCACTCGAGTTGCACAGGGCCTGCTGAAGGCCCACTCGCTCCACACATAATGGGGATTCGAATTCATTAATGCACTACAAATTAAAGTATTAATAACGGCTGCGGAGTTGGAATGAGAGCCAGGGAAGGGAATCGGGCATGGACCGCCCCTCCCGCGTCCCCACCCAGCGGCATTGTTCCAGCGCCGGTAATCCTGAGCTCTTTAATATGCTGTGACAGCCGCTGAAGTGACCCCAGACAATAAACAGGGCCTCTAGTTAAGTATTAATCTACCAAAAGAATGACCTTCATCCACTAAAGAAGGGATGTTTTTAAAAACCTCCCGAGTGGAGGAAGGCTCATTTGTTCGCTCATTTAGCATATTAAAAGGATATTATTGCTACAAACAAGAAATCTAAATGAGGCCTGGGCAGGAGCCGTGGATAACACTCCTGATTAAAGGTGCAGGGTAAGGATGAACACGGGAGGCTGAATTCGTTATTGTTCACCAACATGGCAGGACCTGGCTGCTGGGAGCATAAGAGCTGTGAGCCGAGGCCGGGACCGCAGACGCTGTCCAGGAAGAGGAGAAGGGCCAGCGTCAGGGGCACTGCCCACGCCGCCCCGCAGGGTGGGGGCTGGGGGAAGGGGTGTCAGCGGCGACCTCAAAGGAAGGACCCAGTGAGGTTGCCTCGGGCGGTTCCCTGGAGCGACCACAGCCTCCGTTGGCATCTCTCATTCTGCCTTTGCCGGACAGCACTGTGGACAGTTCCTTTCCCGAGAGCCCCTGTAGTTCTCCCATGGTTGATCTCATTCTTAGTCACGGGGAAAGAGTCCAGCAGGGAGTGAGGACAGAGAAGAGAGGGGGCTGATTCATCTCTCTCGGACCCAGGATAAGGGCACCGCCTGAGATTCCATACGAGAAGCTGGGCTGAGGAGCAAGGTGTCTCCTCTTTTAGTCCGTGGCAGTCTGTCTGGGGAAGATGGAACCTGGGTGAAGCTCTGGAGCAGAGGGAGAAGAGAAATATAATTGAAGGAAAGAAGCAGAGAGATACAAATGTAACACTCACATTCAACAAATATAGGGGGAAGGGAGCTCTGCCACTTACCTGGTACTCCATTAGGTTACATGGGGGACTGACAGGTGACTAGATATAGTCACATAGATCCAGCCCTAGGGATTTACCATCAATGGAGGGAGATGGGAATGACTCACATTGGTGAATAATAATAATTGTGGTGAAATTACAGAATTAATTGAATACAGGATTGAATTGAATTAATGTAGAATTACAGAAATAAAAGGGGAATTTTATTATCCTAAGAGCTGACAGTGCTGGCACTTTCTTCTCTGGACTATGTTGTCTTTGAGTACAGGGGCTGTGTTTGCTTATCTCTATGTCTCTGTCATTGAGTATAGTTCTTGACACACACTAGATGCTGTGGCAGAGACAATGCTATTTGTTCTCCACACAGCTGCCTCTTCCTGGGCTAAAATGGAGGAACATTTCTCGTCCTCTCTTGGAGTGAAATTGGAAGCATGTGACTAAATTTTGGCAAATGGAAACACAGGAGTAGGAATAATGTGTCACTTCTGGTCCAAGACATGGAAGATGCAATTTACCTCACCATTTCTCTCTTCCCCTGACTGAGCAAACTTGGCCAGTAAGTGATGAGAGGAGGCATCACAAAATGGAGGAAGCCTGGATCCCTGAGTCACTGGAAGGGGAAGGACCCTGACCACTGTACATCAGACTCTTCAGACTTCTGTTGTGTTGTACCACTGAGATTTAGGGGCTTATCTATTGAGGCATAAAAATTATTTATCCTGATTAATAAGTGAAGTGCTTAATAAATATTTGTTGAATTAATAAATGAATATTCTCCTTTAATCCTCACAATAACTTTAACATAGATACAGTTATTTCCATTTGACAGAGAAGGAAAGAGATTCAGAGTTAAGAAGTAACAGAGCCGGAAGATAAATTTATGTCTTCAAATTCCATGCTTTTCTTACTACACCTGGCTGCCTTTCAAGAATATTGTCTGATGTATATTTTATGTGAAATTTACCAAAAGTTACCTCAGTGTAATAGAGGTTAGGGACTTTCCAAATGAAAGGGCCCCCTGGTCATCATTGCTCTCAGTACAGGGTTGCTATCTTGGATGTCATTAAGGTTTTCTGAATTCGAGCACTTCAATAAAGAACTTCAGCCACATGTTTTCTCTCCTTGGGGGAAGGGGATTTTTATCCTTCCATTTCCCTGCTCAGGAAAGAAAGATCTCCTTCCCACAAGCAGATGGTCAAGATCACCCTCCTTGTAGAGACTGACCCTTGCTGACTTTTGCATCTCAGTTCTAAATAGATTTGTCAACCACGCAACAGTTTTTGAACCTCTGGAGCCTGGCCTGCCTGAACTTAGGAAGCATGAAAATAGCTGAAGATAAATACTAACAAACTGACTCACACTGTGAATCTTCTCCTCTACTTTTCCACAGCCACAAAGAAAGCAGACGGTAGTGTGAGGAGGGAGAAGACCTCCACCTCAAGCCAAGAGGGAAGGTGTTCAGGATATAGCAGGAAAGGGAGGTGTCTGCAGGACTGGAAATAAGTGAAACTTCTGAGAGGAAAACTAATAAGAATCAATCACAATAGATAAGATTAGTTATCTGTAGAGAAATCCAGAAGGCAAGATTGGATTGTCCTCTGTCTCCATTCGGTGTCTCTCTCCCTGGCTCCCGGGGAGATCTGGGTATTCGGTTCAGCTGGAAGAATAAACTTTTATTGAGTAAAGGCTATGTGCCAAGCATGGTACCAGATGCTGGGGACACAGATATGAGTAAGAAGGATCAATAACCCTCACACCCAGACTGTATATCAAATGAAGCACGCTGCAATCCTGGGAAACAGCTACTTGCCCCCAGGGCTGCTGCTAAACCTCATGGTGCCTTGGTACAATGCAGAGTTGCTCAGTGGCTCCCCTAGTGGCCAAATTCCCCTGCCCTAAAAGTCCTTTCTCTTCCTCACTCTCCATCCTTCCCTTTGGGATTTGTGTTCCCTTGGGATCTGCAGCTATCTGAAACTCAAAACCACACAGTCCCAGACATTAGAGATGGACAAATCCAAAGAGATTGTTGTCACCCAGATTTCCCATCTTAAAGATGAAGAAACAGATGCAGAAAGTGAGAAATGACCTAACAGAGGTCACTCTTTCCTGAAAAAAACAAGATGATGACTCATGTGTGTTAACATTTAAGCCAAAAAATGTATTAAAGCATTTTAGTAAATTAATCAATGATGGACGGGTAGAGGTGGGGGTGGGGAGGAAAGTTGATTGCTCAGCTTAGGTGAGTTCAGTATATGTTATTTGGGTCCCCTCCCTGACTTGTGTCCATCCTCCTTTCCACTCCTTTCCCTTGGTTCCAGGTCCCCTCTAACTCTCATTTCTAAAGCAATTTGAATTCAAAGACCATAGGGAAATTGGAGCTTGGGAGAGCTCCCTTGGCCGAGAAATTAGTCAATCTAATTACCCTCTCATACTGTATTTATCTCAATGGAAAGGGCTGCCAATGGTCTGTCAATGACAGACAAGGTGAGTGTGAAGTAGCGGCAAGTGGTTGGGGTCTTAATTGTGTGATCTGCCTTAGGGACATGTCATTCTGGAGCTGTAAGACTGGGTCATCTCCATCCTGACACCCTTCGTTCAGTCCCCTTGCTATTTTGCATTTCCATGGCAGACAACTGGGTGACAACTCACTCATAGCCATTCCCTGGGGGTTCCAGCCAGGCTCAGCGGCTACCTACTCCAGGATGCCTTCCCTGACCCCCACTCCAGTCCCCATGATCCCCCATGTGCAACATGTGCACACCTCCCTCACAGCACTCACCACGTGGCACTGCCATTCCGTTCCTGTGTTTTCTCCCCCACCAGCCTGAAAGCTTTCTTGAGAAAGAGCCCAGGCCATCCTGGTCTTCATGTCTCTGGCACTAGCACAGGTCCAATGCACAGTAGTTACCTAATACATGTGTTGACGTCAAAGTAAAATGCAAGTCAATTCCCAGTTTCTAGAGTCTTACCCTTGTTCTGATGCTTCACCTGGCTCTGCCCTGTAAGCCTAGAGTAGGTGCTACTGGAAAGCCAGGTCTGTCAAGATATTGTGCCTAGGGCTTCACATACAACATCACAATCCTGAGGGGCAGGCTTTATGATCTCATCTTCATTTGAAGAAACCAAGGTTCAGAGGAGTTAAGTGACTGGTCTAAGGTGTCACAGCTGGTCAGTACAGAAGCTAGACTGGAGCTCTGGTCTATCTGACTCCACAGCCTGTGCACCTCCATAGACCACACCCTGACTTTGATGGCCCAGCCTGTCCTGCTCACAGCACCAACAGTTTGAGACTGTCAACACAATTTGTGGCCTCAGCCTCACTCACTCATTTTCTGTGATGCCATAAAGTCACATACCACCTAGACTGGACTTAACAGCTTCATTTCCCAGGGACATCGTCTCTGCATATCGTCCCTGCTGTTTTAAAAGCACCCCCATCAGATGAGTCTGAGCATCACTGCTCCAACTGCCCGCAGCTGCTCTGCAGGATTTCACATGGACTTTCTCTTAGATTCTGGCCCTTGGTTTCTCCTGAACTTTCATGGCTTAAACACAATAATGATCAACAAAGAAGAGAGCTGCCTGCAATAAGCACCCAGGACAAAAATTCCCTGCCATTATCTCCAGAGATCAAAGAGAAGATCTTACCTCTGTTATTCTAGAAGATCCTAGGCTTGGATCTGTTTTTCGTATCTTCCCATAAAATTCCCTGACACTTGATTTATCTACTTCCTGCTGACCACTTCATTAATTTATTTATGCTTTCATCTTTAAAATATGTATAGAATTAAGACTCATGTTAAGTTTGGAGTCATCCAGAAATTATCTCTGTTCACACTTTCTTCAGGCACCAGGCAGCCTCATCCCTTCCCTTTGGAATCTCAAAATTCAGTGGACATGCGCGCGCACGCGCGCGCGCGCGTGCACACACACACACACACACACACACAAACTGAGAATAGAGATAGAGCAAAAAGGAACAGGGTTAGGGAGGGGAGGAGGAGAGAGGCTGGGCAGAAGAGAGGCGAGGAAGGAGATCCTGGGTGGAGCTACAGATTGAAGGAATCCCAAGGTAGAGGCTAGAACAAGGGTCAAAGTGGTGGGAATGAGAGGAAGTCTCCTTGGGGTCCTTCTGGCATTGGAGAAATACACAAAGAACCAGGGGCTAGAAAAAAAAAAAGAACCAGGGGCTGCAACTGCAGAGGGTGTGAGGTCATGAATTTTGCCTGCTGAGTGTCTGGTTTCCCAGGCTGAGAATTCTATTCTGCTCACAAGAAAGAATAAAGACTGTGTCCCTGAGAACACCTTCAATTCAGGATTAGGGTGCCAGGAAGATAGGGGTTCAAGAGAGATGGAGAAAACCTTAGTCCATTTGCAATGGAATTCCAAGAGGTTTTAAATATAGAGTGATGATATTCAAGGAAAGCTAAGAAACTCAGAACCTGAATACTGGAAATAACTCTATTGCAAATATCCACATTTTGCTAACAGACAGGACTGTTCCAGATGTCAAAAAAGAAGCAGTCTGCACAGGTGATGGATTTTTCCCGCGGATATGGGAATCTGTGTCACAATTAACCTCTTGATGAGAGATTTCTCTCAAGTAAGTTTTAGTTGACAGGTGGTAAAACCTGGACAACTGGCAAGGATTGACTGTCAACTGGAGAAGATGAAGCCGTTCATCCTTTCTCTTCCTGCCTCCTATTTGATCTTTCCCCCTCCTTCTTGTCAAATACCTTTAGCCTCCAAATACTCATTTCCAATGTCCTTCTAGAAAACTTTCCCTGACTTCTTTCCTCCTCCCCCCACCTTCTGTTTGGGTTGAGAACCTCTCTTCTGGGCTATCACAGCACGGTGTGCTGTGATTATAAAAACAGCACTTAGCACATTGCGTTATAACCTCTCTCCTCCTCCACCAGACTGCAAGTCCCTTAAGGGAAGGAACTCTGTTTTACTCCATACTTTGCTTTAGTTTCTAGTATGGTGCCTGTTACATCATAAATGTCAGATAAATATTTCTGAATGAATGGATAAATGAATGATCACAGAACTATGAATCTGGTCTAGTAGTTCTCCACTATTTTGTATTTCAATATAGGGGCCTGGGAATAGCATAGACATATTTTAGAAATTAAATTATTCAAAGGAGTACTAAACCAGTCAGCAAAAATCTATTTTGCAGTCACCACTCTAGTACAAACATGTCTCGCCATCTTTAAACAAGTGTCCAAAGCCACTGCATTGCTCACTGTTTGACTAGAAACACTTGCTATTAAGACTGCTCTCCCTGGAGGGGCAGGGGTCTCACACATCCCAGTAAACACATGCTCTTCCTTTGGGGCCAGGTTAACTTCACATGGCACCTCGTACTTGGACATGTTATTCACAGGAAGTCATGCCACCCTCTACACCGTGTAACAAACCGGTGCTGTTCAACATCACATCTGCAGGTGTCACATTAATATTGAAAGAGACATTGATAAAGCTCCCTTAGGGAAGGAACCACCCATCTCGCGGGTCCCCAGAGGATACACAGGCAAGGATGGAGAAAGCAGCCCTGTGATGGAGCAGTCAAGACGTTCCCAAACTTCTGCAATGATGTCCCTTGGGGCAAAAAAGGCAGCAACGCTCTGGCTTGAGTTCTTTGAATTAACAAAAAGATAGACACAATATAGAACTCTTGCAAATAATCTTTCTAATTTCTGGTGAAGAACAAAGGAAATTGTAAGGCTACTGTGTAAATTCCCCACTACTACCCTTCTTAGAACCCAGGAGTAATTGTTTCAGGGAAGAAGTTAAGATGTGAAGCTCTACATGCTTGCTTTATGGCTCTTAGCGCTGGAAATGCATTTTATCTGGGTGGCAGGTTCAGTGAGGTGGGGAAGGAGGCTGTGTGGGATCCAGGGAGAGAGAAACCTGGAGCTGGATATTTAGATCAGGCTATACCTTAAATAATAAGGATAAAGTGGTTTTTAATGTTTCCAGCCAGGCCTCCCAAAACAGGAGAGCAAAGGAGCATTAAGAGCAGAAGCCATACCTATGAAAGAGCCGCAGGCTTTTGAAATGTTGATCATGACGGAGGCTGCAGGGCAAGCTCATGAATGCTACATCTGAGGCACTGCCTGCGTCTCCCGTGGCCAGCATGTTGAAATCCAACATCTGGGAACAGCCTACAGAAGATTTTACTTCCAGCTACTTGCATCAGGGAGGGAAGATTGTAGTGGAGTGTGCCATGGACACACTGCAGTAGATTCACATAAGTAGTTGTTGAAAAGGTAGATTCTAGACGCCCCCTCACAGCTACTAGAGAATCTCTGAGGATGGAGTCTGGAAATCTGCATTTAACTAGCTCCCCAGGAGATGCTTATGCACACTGAAATTTGAAATTCAATGGTTTAGTACTTAGGAGAACACATATTGGGGTAGGAGAGACTGAAGCTTTACACCCATTGACTGCATGACTTTGGGAATTTACTTAACCTCCCAGTCCTCAGTTTCCCACCTATAAAATAAGAATAATAGTAATATCAATGTTCAGGTCCATTACACAGATTCAAGGAAATATTGAATGTAAAATGTTTAGCATAGAGCCTGATACATGGTAATATGTAGAAACAATTATTATATAACAATTACTGTAGTCTTTTTTTGGTAAACAAAATGAATACACATGAAGTAATTACAGACAGCTAATAACCAGGTGACCTGATGTGCCCAGAGCCATCATGAAGGAAAACCTTTTCCCTTGAAGTATGCCTCATTTATTCTCATGAAGAAGGCACACTACATCTTTTGCTGTTTCTCCAGTTGGGGTGACTGGCTTGTTGCTACAACTTTCATGTGATTCCTCTAGGGAGGAATCTTTGGCTGAGGGACTGCAAGTATCTGCTTTGGAACCCAACTGGCTGGAGTTGAATGTCTGTGCCCTCACTTACTAGCTATGAAGATAATAACAGTCCCTACCTCACATGACGATGAGGTGACATAGCCCATGTAAAGTGCTTAGTTCAGTACCTGGCACATAGTAAGTGCTTATTAAAAGTAACTGTTTTTAATGGTATAGGGGCTTTCAAAGCAAACCAGTCATTCCCAGGGGGACAAACACTCACTCAGCAAATGAATTCTGAGTTCCTACAATGTGTCTTGGGGTGTTTCTTGTTTCCGTGAGCAGTGCAAAGAAAGACTGTTCTTTTTCTTCTAAAACAAGAAAAATCAAGAGATTATTATATGGCAAATATCAAATGAATAACATACAGTGAACACTAGAACATTTGGATGGAGACAGACCAAGGAAGGTTTCCAGAGCAGGGACAGACACTTCTGAACAAGGGGGAGTGGTCTTGAAAAAGAAGAGCTGAATCAGAATTAAGGTGAAGAGGACGTACGCAAATTATGCATCCATGCAAAGAATGTATGACTAGAGGGTAGACTCATACAGTTACCTTCAGAAGTCACTGCATTCTGACACAGAGGTTGGCTCCATGCCACCAGAAAGGGATGCAGTTATCAAGATTGTGGAAGGGTGCAGGTGCACACAATATATCAAGAAGACTGCTCTCAGTGGCAATTTCAGATCTGGAAGAAGAGCCCATAGACAGCACACATATACTTTTTCCTTTTCCTTTTGTCCCCATGCTTTCCCTTATTTGTTTTTTAGGGAGAGGAAGGGGAAAGGGAATTGAAAGTGCAGAAACTATCTTGACACTGCAGCTGCCACAGATACCCTGCACCTGCCACCCCCATCTCCCCAGCCCCTTCCAATACAAAGGCATAACCTTGAACTTGATCACTGTACATTAAAGATGCTGATTCAGAAAGGATCAAGAGGACAGAAAGAACAGAGAACTGAAAGGGAAGAAAGAAGAAAAGGAGGGAAAGAGAGAAAGATGGTGAGAAGCCGAAAGAAGAGAAGTAAGAAAAGAACCACGGACAAATGTGCCATCTACTGCACTTTGGAGAAGTTACAAATGATGGGGTGGATTTAGGTGGGGTGGTTGGTACTACCACCATCTGGGTTTCTGCCATCTTCTCCTCACCTTTCATACCTAGAAACACTGCCTGAGATCACCTGGAAAGACACTCACAAATACACAGCCTTTTTAAAATTCATGAACTCGGTCACTCATTCATTCATTCACAAGTATTTCCTAAGGGGCTCCTATGTTCCAGGTACTGTGCAGAAACTGGGAATATAAAAAGGAGCAAGGGTGGTTTCTACCCTTGTTTTATTCACCCATCAGGTACTTTTTGGACTGAATGCTGTAGCTTACACTGTGCTGGGTAATGCAATACAAAATAATTTTAAGACATATTCCATAGTCTCAGGAAGCTTACTGTCTGCTGAGGAAATAATAAAAATGTAGCTGAGTTAATTACCTCCACTGAATAACTCCAGTCCTCAGTGATTTTTCATTTGTCTGTACTCTCTTGTCTGTTCACTCATGGCAGACTTAGCACACACTACCTTGTATTGTTGTTTATCTGCTTATGCATATATTTATTTTATTCTACCCAAGCCCTGTATCAGTTAGTTTATGCTGTTTAACAAACTATTGCAAAACTCTTTGGCTTCAGATAGCAACCATTTATTTATTCCATGATTCTATGGGTGGGCTATTTGGATTGGGCTCAGCTGGGTGACTCTTCTGGTCTTGGATGCATTCATTCAAGTATCTACTGTCAGATGCTGCTCTGCTAGGCAGTTCTATTTCTACAGGTTAGATGGGTGTTGACCAGGACATGAAAGGTATCTTGGCAACATGGTCTTTAACCTTTTGGCATGTAGGCCTGGGATTATTCACAGCACCACTTGGCAGAGTTTCCCGAGAACTAGTGGAAATGTGCAAATTTTCCTGAGGCCTGGGCTCTGAATAGGCACATTGTCACTTTCTATTAGCCAAAGCAAGTCACAGGGCCAGTCCAAAATTAAAGGGCAGCAAAATAGACTCTACCTTTAAATGGGAATAGCTGCAAAGACACATTGCAAAGGGATGGTTACAGGAAGGGCTACTGAAGTCAGTACCCCTAAGGGGATAGCTTGCCCTTACTGATGTTATAGGAGTAAAAAGCCAGTCTTGGGAATCAGGGAAGGCCTCCCTAAGGAAGAACATTTTCAAAGTTGAGATTTGAAGGATAAATAGGGGTTAGCTAAGT
This sequence comes from Orcinus orca, assembly GCF_937001465.1. Lineage (NCBI taxonomy): Eukaryota > Metazoa > Chordata > Mammalia > Artiodactyla > Delphinidae > Orcinus > Orcinus orca. The sequence continues at coordinate 91,820,408 of NC_064566.1, forward strand.
GGAGAGCATTCCGGTCAGAGAGAACTGTCTGTGTAAACTCTGGACATTGGAAGGATCCTGGGATATTCCTGGAAGAGACATAATGAGTCAGGTGGGAGAAAGGCTGGGCTGAGGGAGGAGTGGGGAGACGGTGCTGCAGGGCTAGGCAGGCATCACAATTGAGGACCTTGTAAAGCTTGATAAGGAATTTGGACATTATCCTGAGAGAAATGGGAAGTTATTAAAGAGTTTTAAGCAGGGGAGAGTAATGATGAGGCTTGTGTTTCTGAAAGATCCCTTGGACTGCAGTATGGAGAATGGATTAAGGGAGATGAAGAGGAAGCAGGAATAATAAAGTCTTATTTTAAATTTGCAAATACCTCTGGCAAGATCAGAGGGTTGTCAGCTACTTACATTTTAAGGGCAGGATGCAGGACAGAGATTCTCCCCCCTGACTCTGATCCGTAGGAGGAGGGAGTACCCAGCTTCCTAGCAATGTGTAACTCCCGCCCATATCTTATGCAGGAAGAAGAATAGAAAGTTCAAAGATGAAGGTTTTTTTTACCTTTCTGTTAGCCGAACTAATCATTTGCCTTTAAGTAAGACATTTCATTTTGATTAAAGTAATAACCATGAATAAGTAAAAAGAAATTAATTTCCAGAAGGACATTCAAATCTAAAGGGTTTCATTTCCTGTCGGGACTGAGGTTAATCCAACTCTTACCTCTGCTGACATCTAATGGGAGTGACCATTTATTGAGCTCCCACTATGTCCCTGGCAATTTACACAGTTTATCTTGCATGGTGTTTATGATGACCTCCTTAGGGAGATGCAATTACACCATCTTACATGTCCAAGGTGACACCTGGATGAGGGCAGAGCTGGAGTGTGAAGAAATTCCTCTGATTCTTACATCCATGGTAGCTCACCATCATTCCCTGAATCTTGCAAAGTGCCAGGCATGGGATTAAGTCCTTGTTTTACTTTATTTTGTTTCATCCTCCCAACAACCCTTTGAGATAGGGCTATTATCTTCTCCACTCTACAGATGAGGAAAACGAAATTCAGCATAGTCACCTGGCTTGTTCAAGGCCACAGAGCCAGGTCTAACATCAGAAGGTGTATTTTTAACCGAACACACTGCTTCCCTTGTTCTTCTAATATGTATACCATATGGTCATGGCAATGTTGGATTCTCTTAAATAAACATTCCCTTATCCTTCCTAATTGCCATGTAAACAAAGCTTTGCATGATTGATAGGGTGAGTCCCCCCACATCTCCCTCCTCATCTCCCACATCAGCTATAAGCTCCTGGATGGCAGGGTCTGTGTCTTAGACCACCCTCCATCCTCTCCAGTACCTAGCTGTGCAGATGCAGCCCAGAATTGTACTCGATCTGGGCTGGTTCTCCCCAGGTGTTGTGCCATCTTTACTCACACATGTGGAAATGCTCGCAAGCTGAGTTTTTTGAGTGAGTCCTACTAACAAGCTGGTCAGGCAGGAAGCCTGCCCCTCCAGCTGCATCTGCACAGGGATGGATCAATGCCAAGCCAGTCCTACCCCTTCCTCCCCCCAGCGCCGAGGTGTCTTGGGGAGCTGGGGGCTGCCCTTGGATGCTGCTGTTCCTCCATGTCGTCAGTCACCAGCCTGAGAGAGGCCAGGCTCCAGCTCCTCAGGCCACAACATTGAGAGGAATAATGAGTTGCTTTGGGGAAGGCAAGAATTTTCTGATTGGAAGACATATGGGGCTGTCACAGTGACAGATGGACACCAAAGCCCCTTCCCTACTACACTGTCCCAATGACCTCTACTCTCACCCCCAGGTCTGTCTGTCCCTTGATGCTGATTGGGGATGGCTGGGTGGTCATAGAGTGGAGCAGGAGACCATGAAACCACTGAAAAAAGGGATAAACCATAATGTTCTGGAGGGACATCATCTGAGTGTTAGCTTTATAACTCACATCAACAAGTCCCTTGGACCCACTTCATTTATCTGCATCATGAGAGAGTTAGACTTTGACATTCAGGAATGTAGTTTCCATCATCCATAAACTGTGGACAGTGAAAATACCTATAATTTTAGGCATGATGGAGAGAGTCCCAGCCTTGAAGTCAGAAGCTTTGGGTGAAAACCAAGCTTTAGTTACTTGACCTCTCTGAGCCTCCATTTACTCATGTATGAAGAGAAATAATAAATGCATTTCTCACAGGATTCTTGTGAGCATAAAATGAGGCACATGTATATGAAGTGCTTAACGCAACATCTGGTCGAGGATAGACGTTCTGCCAGCATTTATCGATTTGGTATTGAGTTTCAGTGAGGCATTGCCATTAAACTGAAAGACACCATGCAGAGTTGACTGTTAGCATCTGGTGCTAGTCTAAGGGTCATGTCAGTATTCATGCTGGTATTGGGAGTGTTATCTCTTAGGTATCTTTCAACCTTTAAAGACGAAGATCTCCAGAAGGAAAGATTGGCTCTTAATAATCATCTGGCCTAACAGTCTGAAAGGTGGGGGGCTCTGTATCCCCAGCTCTGCTCTGTGTCTCCAACACTGCGCAGGAGACTGTGGATCTCTGTTCTGCCCAAGGCAGAAAGTGACTGAGAAAGCGGCTGACAGGGACACTGGGAAAAACAGGGAAAGGAGGCAAGAACAATGCATCAAGGACAGGAAGACAGGGTTTAGGGGGCAGAGAGAGGCAGGTCTGCTCTGCCGGTGCTAAGGAAGCCGTTGCCTCCAAAAATGGATCTGTGCACTTGGATAACCCCAAGTCGAGGGTGAAGTCAGAGGTGCCAGAGCACAGCTGGGGTGAGCAGTGGTGGAGGTGAGGGCAAGCTCAGTGAGAGAAAAGGCAGAGGAGAAAAGGAAGGAAGACATAGCAGACATTGAAGTGAAGAAGAAGGAGGAAGACCATCTTGCCCTTCCCTTCTTAAAACCCTAACCCTGGGCTTCCCTGGTGGCGCAGTGGTTGAGAGTCCGCCTGCCGATGCAGGGGACTCGGGTTCGTGCCCCGGTCCAGGAAGATCCCACATGCTGCAGAGCGGCTGGGCCCGTGAGCCATGGCCGCTGAGCCTGGGTGTCCGGAGCCTGTGCTCCGCAATGGGAGAGGCCACAACAGTGAGAGGCCCGCGTACCGCAAAAAAAAAACCAAAAACCTAACCCTAACCCCAACCTTCCAAGAACCCCTGGCCTGTATGGGCAAGTCCTAGCCCCTCAGTCCAGGCATCAGCCCTGGAGTGTAGGTGGGAACAACTCTTGCCCTGTCTCCACACATCTGTGCTCCAGCCATGCTGGCCGGCCACCAACAAGTCACCAGGTGTTGCATCTCCACATCTTTGCCCTTGGGGTTTCCTCTGAGTGAAAGGCCTTTCAGCTCTTTCTTGTTTTAGAAAACCACCAGGCATCCTTCAAGTATCACCTCCTCTGGGAAGCTTTTCCTGAGTCCCTGAGGCAGAGTTAGTCTTTCCCTCCACTGGACAGCTGTACCTCCCTCCCTCAATGGCACTCTTTCAGGACTATTTGTTTCCTTTCCTGCCTTCCACTCTATAGGGAAGGTGGGATGTATTTCCTGTTCATCTTTGTATGTTGGTGCTTGAGTTGTGGGCCTGGAACACATTCATGGAATGTTCATGGAATGACAGGAGATGGAAGGGAAAGAAGGTGAGGAGAAAGGGTGAAGACAAGAGGAAAAAGGAGCTCAAGGAGAGGAACAGGAAGAGGGAAAGAGAGAAGAGAGGTGAGGGAAGAAAAGCCTGCCATTGGATAGCAGAGGGGGAAGGGGAAGGAAGGAAGGAAGGAAGGAAGGAAGGAAGGAAGGAAGGAAACCACAAAGGTGAAGTAGAAAAGAAAGTGAAGAGGATAAAAGGGAAGAAGAGTAGATAAAGAAACAGGGCTGAAAGGGGACAGAGGAAAATGCATTCCAGAGAATCTCTGAGAATTTCTCAGCAACCAGTACCTGGTCCCTGGGGCCCACTTTTTCCCATTCCTGCATCCTCACAAGGCATTGGGGTTAGGTCCTCACTGAGCCCAGCCACATCGGGAGCATCTTTGACCTGGGATGACTGTTCAGAGGAAGTGTGGCTTCTTTACCACTGAAAAATAGGTGGATCCTGTTGTGGGTTGATTTGTGTAGACACTTGTCACTTATAATATAAAGGAGCATCCTGCTCCTTCCTCCCTGTCATCACCTGCTCCAGCTAGCTCTCTTTGGATAGACCCCACTCGACAACTATTGGCTGGAGACTTTGTGGGGCAACTCAACCCCACGTAGATTTAACCGGACTCAGCTGGTCTTTCTCTCTTCCCTGGGTTGTATTCCACCGACTCCTAAAGTACCTCCTCTCACCCAATTTCAAGCAGACAAGCAGCTGTACTGACTGTCAGTCCAGGCACACAGGCCTCCAGGTAGGGTCACGGGTACATTGTGATGGGAATTATCCAGCAAGTGCTCTGGAGCTGTTCCCTGATGAGGGCTGAGACATCTTCCCCACACCATACTCGCCCTGTGCTGAGCAATGAGACTGGCTTCTCTGAGTGCAGGTATTACATGAATCAACATCACTTGTGGTCAAAGTAAATATCATTAGGGAAGGAAGAGCCTGGAGGCCTCCCTGCACCTTTATCTCTCAGCTTCCCAAGGGAGGCTGTTGGGAGCCAGACTAAAATAAGTGGCTCTTCAGTTAATTCCAAGACCCACTTAATTTGCATGATTCAGCCCCAGTCCCTTGCATCTTCCCCCTGATGCCCTCTCCCTTGCCAGCCTTCACCTTCACACGTAAAACCACCAGACTCCAGTGTTCCTTGTTCTTTTCTAATCTTTTACGATGGAGGGGCAGTATACATTTATTTGGAGAGGGGTGAGAGGCATTGCTTTTAAGGTATTTTCCTTAACCACGCACAGTCCAGAAGTGTCCAGTGGGAGGGAGAGGTGAATAACGTGTGTGCAGAGAAGGCAGGGAAACTCAGAGTTCTACAGAGCTCCCCGTCTTTCTGGAAGACAAATAGAGGCAACATTTTTTTTCCTTTCTAGCAGGGGCAATGGGATCTGTTGGTGGGGGCTATGGAGAATTTAAATCCACAGGGCTCATTTTAGCCTAGAGCCAAAACCTTCACCATCTATCCTAACCTTTCCTTCATCAGAAGTATAATGTTTCAACTTTCTTGTTTCTGCTTCTAAGCACTGAAATGGCCAATAGGTGAGTGTGAACAGAGGAGAGAAAACAAAAACAAGTCTCGAATAACCCCTAATCCAAAGAGAATCATGATTCCTAATGAAAATTGGGAGTTAACCAATATACCGTTTTTCTTTTTTTTTCAGTAGGCTTGTAGCGTGAACCTAGTCAATTGGTCCTTTCCCTTTATTCTCTTTCTTAGAGAATAACCTTGTAAATTAGAGTGTTGGCTTGCCCAGTGACGGAGGATGGTCATTGTAATTCCCTAGTCTCGAGGTGCCAAGATTCTCCTTGAATCTGCCCTCACTCTTAACTCTTTCTTGGAGACAGTCCCCAGATACTACACCCCTCTCCCCATTCGTTCACTTATTGATTACTTGCTGAGTAGTTGGGAGCAACAGAAGACCTAGAAAAGAGCTGTAGTGTTCCTGTCTTTCTGAAAGCATGGAGTACAGGGAGGGGCACAAAATGAGGCTGAGAAGCCAGTGGAGTCAAATAATGGAGGCTCTTACAGGGCTGGCTAAGGAGTTTAGACTTGTTTTATGGACAATGAGGCATTTCAGAAGATTTTGAAACACAGGGATGGCACAATCAGTTTGCTTAATAGGACATCACTCTGAGTTCAGTATGCAAGGTGGCCTGGAAGGGGTTGGCAAGACAGGAAGCAGGAAAACCAGTCAAGAGGAGGTTGGAATAGTGCAAGTAGAGAGAAGGAGAGCCTGCCGAGGGCAGAGGGAATACAGAGGGAGGGAGCAAGTCATGGGCATTTGACACATACATGACTTAAGAGACTTGGTCAAGCAAACAAAAGACCAACAAAACAATATACTACCCCGCCCCCAAAACTGTATTTTATTCAGCTATTATTAATAACTGATTTGATGTTATCCATTCCATTTGACAACCCCCGTCTCCTGCAATTGTCTGGTCCTGGTAACAATTTTATTGGAGCATAGGAGACACATTATAAATACATTTTATATTGCACATTGCATTTTAAGCAAATCTGAGACATCTCTGATTAGGCGCCATCCCAATGATAGCCTTGTTCATACAGATAATTGTGTGCTGATTTTTATTTTATTTTATTTTTTTCAGCTTTTTTCTCTCCCCCTTGGCAAAGCTGCAATCTTGCATACACATGTCAGTGGATAAAAACCCTTGAAAATAACTCTTCAGAAGAAATCTAATTTACTTTTTAATCTGGTTCGGAAATATGCCAGAAAAATTTCTACCAACAAACACTGCCATTTATTACCACTTATCACACACCCAAGCTGTGCTTGCGTTCCTGATGGGGCTAATGTAACAGGGAAGGAATCTTCTGATACATTATTTATTTGACACAATCCCACAAGATAAGATCTATGCGCAGGAGAGGACAAAGTCTGACCTTATCCGCTGTCTAAGGGGAAGTAAGGGGTATAACTTTTTGCTTGTTCGAGGAACCCTCTTCTCTCTATGCCCTTGGGAAAGTTCAGCTTCCCTTAGAGCTCTGAGACTATCACCCCCGAGAGACCTTGCTTTGAATTTGCTTTCTTCCCCTGAGATCCACACTACCCACTCACACATTTGCTTGTGTTCGACCTTGAGATGATTTTCAAAGGTTTCATGCCTGTTCTGATCTGCTTCTTAGGAACAGAGACCAGAGTGGCATTTAGCATAGGCCTATCCAAGCTCAATTTGGGGCGGCTCCATGTTGGGGAAAGAATATTGGTATAGGCCAGCTGGTGGCCTTGGGCTGGTGGCCTTGGGTCCTCATTTGTAAAATGAGGAGGGGTATCTCTATAACCCTGTCAAGCTTTCATGATCCATGAAAGCTGTGAAGCTTTGGGAAGAACAGAGGACTTGGGTCAGAAGGCCTGGAGCTGGAGTTCTGGCTTTGCTGCTTCCTGGCTGGATGATCTTTGGCAAGTTGACATCGCTGAACCCCTATTTCTTGATTTGTCCACTGGGGTAACAGCTCATAGAGTCGTTACGATGATGATGAATGTGAAAGATTCGCAAACAGCAAAGAAATGTAAGTGTAGAATTATCATGAACCAATTCATTAATTAGTGAAAACACATTATGAGATATTTGCAGAACTCACTCAGAAGGAAAACCTAGAGAGAAGTCAGGCTGGGAGTAGCCAGTGGGGCTTCCTGTATGTCTGTCTCCAACCTCAGGTGATAGATACCCCAGACTAGCTTTAGTCAAAAGGATACCCCTGTACTCTGCTGTTCAGTGTGTTTTGGCTTACAGTCCCTGACAGATATTCCCAGAGTTCTCTAGAGCTCCCAGGTTCTGCAGAACTGGGATTTTGTCTCCACCTCACCCTGTTCATGTTTCCTAAAATGATAAAGGTGAAGGATCTTTGAACACTGGACAGAACTGGGTTGAAATCTTGGCTGTGCACACACTGAAATCTATGGGAATTTACTTAACTTTTCTGAGCTTTAACTTTAACCCTAGGCTTAACCTTAACCCCTCATCTATAAAATGAGGAAACTAGCACTAACCTCATGGGGTTGTTGTGAGAGGTCAGTGGTATATGTGATGTAACCCTTTACAGGCTTCAGCGATCCACCATCAGTGAATTAAATTCTAAGAGAGGTCTTCGTCCTTCTAATATACCCTCGCACTCTTGGTGCTTAAGACAATGTCTGCTATGTTGGAAGAATTGAATCAGTTCTTGTCAAATGGATGGATGGATAAATGAATGAATGGATGAATGCAATACACAGTGGTCAGGGTCGTGAACAGAAGAAAATGTACATAATATTCTTGACCTAGAAAGATAGTCTTGAATCCTAAATCAATTTTAGAAACTTTATCTCCTCCCAAATCTGCCTCCTACTTCTTCCAAGCATATCCCTACTCCAGCTCCCCTTTCCCATCCTCTTGACTTCCAAAATGTTCCACCTCCCCCACCCTCACTCTCCAAGTTTTTCTCTTCTCAGCCAATGGGTTGGCAGTGAGGTCTGACCACAAAACTTTCTCCTTGTCTCCCTGCTTTTTGTGATCCCTTCTCAGAGCTATGCCTCCTGTGGGAAGAGTAAATATAGAAAAATGACAACATGTACATTAATGCTCGTTAGAATGTCATCATTATACTCCACAAAATGTCTGCTGAGAGGGTCCCTAAAGGACACTTAGAAATGAAGCAGCTGCTCCAGATTTGTTCCAGCTCACATCTCGAAGAAATGACATTGAGATAAATGCAGTAATCTCTGGCTGGAGGGAGGGGAGAGGAGGAGGGCTTCTTTGGAGAAGGAGGAGATGGCTAAGAGAGAACTTACACTTTCTCCATGTGCTCAGGACAATGAGTGCAGTGGACAGACAGCATGAGAAAATCGGAGAGTGGGTCAGGCTCCAGAACTGGGTCCAGCATACGCAAACCCAGAGGCTCACAGTCTGGGTAGGGAGACGGTAGGCTAAGGAGCTCAGACCTCAGTCTTAGATCAGTCTCTGAAAGAATCACCTGCTCTTCATCAGTGGTGAGACACAAGCTATGCTAGGAATGAGGAATACATTATTCTACTTACTTTTCTACCAGTAGTAACTGGACAAGAGTTGTTGAGAGAAGGAGAGGCAATGTGATACCCAAGTTTTGAATCTATTGACCAGTGGTACCAACTAATCTCCCTCTCTGCTCTGCTCATCCACTCAAGACATACCCACGTGCCCTACGTATACTCTTGTCCCCAACTAGTCAGTAGCTGATCCAGCATCAGAGTTCCCTTTATCCCACTGTCCTGAAAAAGCAGGTGACAAGGTTTGTAAAACCTTGCAGAGATCATGTTTTAATTTCATTTTTAGTTTTGTCATATAGAAAGAGTATTTTGAGCCGTAGCTGTAAAATCACTATTCTAAGTTCAATTAATTCATACCAACTATGGTTTGTATAGCACTTTATGTTTACACAGTCTTTCCCATGTACGCATTACTACATCAGATTCTCATTACTATCCCATGAAACAATCAGGACAGGTGTTATTATCCCCATTTTACAGATTAGGAAACCAAGGAACAGACCTTTCAACTATATATATGTACACACACAAATATATACTTGGGATGTTAATATTCCTTGTAGAGGATGCTTCCAAAAAGAAACCCACACGGGCTTCCCCGGTGGCGCAGTGGTTGAGAGTCCGCCTGCCGATGCAGGGGACACGGGTTCGTGCCCCAGTCCGGGAAGATCCCACATGCCGCGGAGCCGCTAGGCCCGTGAGCCGTGGCTGCTGAGCCTGCGTGTCCGGAGCCTGTGCTCCACAACGGGAGAGGCCACAACAGTGAGAGGCCCGCGTACCACAAAAAAAAAAAAAAAAAAAATAAGAAACCCACACAAATAGATGTCAACACACAAAGAGCACAAGATCCAAGACTCCTGCAAACTCAGTAAATCCTAATGTGTTCAACCACCTGTAAATAACCCTGTCAGAGACTTTTAACTGCTCAGGATTAGAACTCTCCTTGCTTGATTGAAGTATACCAGCCCCACTGAACAAGAAAGAATGAGGTGAGCTCAGCCCCCTCTGCAGCTTGTCATTCTCAAGTCAGTTTACCAGCTTAATTCATCAGCCAAGGAAGCGATCATGGTCATGGGAAAACATATAGGAAACACCTTTCAGAAAATAGGTATCTCAACCCTGGTCTGCCACTCCCAGCACTGTAGCCAGTCTGCAGTCTCTCTGAGCCTCAATATCCTCATCTGTGAAATGGGAGTCTAAGACCTTCCATATACCAGGCTGCTCTGACCACTGGTTGTTATTCAGACCCTCATAGCCTCTATGCTAAGTGACAGCCTTTACAACCTCACAGAATTTACCACTGCTTCATGGATAAATTCAAAAGTAACATCCTTGGCCTGATCATATTTCCTGCAGTTCTTTCCCCAGCTCTTCAAATCTGGGTCCAAGAGTGAACATGCACACACACACACTTGCAAACACGCATGCACGCACACACACACACATATACATGCACACCCTGCCTATCACCCCATCCCTCCTCTTTCCCCAGGACTCAGAAGGTTGGACTTAAATTAATTATCTTTAGACCCTGCTGCCTTTTCTTATTATGGTCAAGCACTGATTGGTTTGATGGTTCCTTTAAAACTCTCCTTGTCATAATTTATAGAGTGTCCCTATGTACCAGGGAGGATGCAAAATTGTATTCTGGTCTCTGTCCTGGAAATCTTATGGTCTCATGAGCAGGCCAAAGCCTCTAACTTCCTTAAACCTCGGCCTTTCCTCTATGAAGTGGGGATAGTGGTAATGCTTTCAGTGTTGTTGTGAGGATGAAATGAGATAAGGACTGTAAAGCCCTTGGAACAATGCCTACATATAGTAAACTCTCATTATTCTTGTTACTAATTGCAATGGGTATTATGGAGGAGGTGTTCTACCAAAGCTATGGATAAGCTGTGCTATGGGAGATCTGAAAAGGATGCAGCTATAGTTGGGTTCAGTGGTCTTTAACTAAAGAATATTGGTGGGAGAAAGAAGCAATACACATGATTTTATGTCAGTGGAGAATATGCTCTTATACTTTTACTGGATTTATCCAGGAGGTGAGGAGGAATCTACTTTGAGCCACAATCATCAAATCATATACAACACTAGTTCCTGTAAGTGGAGAGAGGGGTGACGTGGTGTATCCTTTCACAGATCAGTCCAACTGGGGAGGCTGCATAAGGGTAGAGGAGGAAGGAAGGACACCTAGGTAGAGTGAACTGCACAGGCAAAGACATGTCTGTGGGAAGGAGCATGGTCTTTCTGCCTGGTCCTCTGCAGGGGGCAGAGCTTGTGGTATGTAGAGCAGGAAGTGAAGTTGGAAAAGTAGACTTGTGGACAGGAGATTTCTCAAAGTTCTGTTTGTGGTTATCGGAAGATGAGGAAAGGTAGATAAGAGTCAAATTTTAATTGGAGTAAGCACTTTGATAACTATAGTCCTTAGACCAGAAATTATTTAATTTCTTGTATTATTAAAATTGATTTTCACTAACCACTTAGGCCCCTGAACCTAAAGTGTGTGTGAACAAGTCATTGATAAGTAAGCTCCAATTTTGAACTAGTCATCTTACAGGAAATGAACTCTGAGAATCAGGTCTCAAGTTGACATAGGGAGAAATGGAAAACATGAGAAGACTGAGCCTGGTCACAGTCTGGGGCTGCTCCAAAACCCATCCCACATGTTCACATGATGCCTAAGCGCCACCATCTCTTCTCCACTTCTCCCTTGACAGTCATATGTGTTGCAGCCACATCTGTGCCAGGAAAGGGCACCCAGCTAGACTATCTTGCCTTGAGACCAAGAATAGGAGATAGGGGAGATGGGCAGCTCTACCCCAGCGTCCTCCTTTGATCAATGCACCTTATTAAGTAAGTTTATTTGCAGAGCTTAGTGATGAATATCTACTTCCGAGTAAGTAAGGAACTGTTGTCTCAACCCCATTTTTCTCTAGCTCCCCACGCTGGCCATCTGGAGTAGCCCAGGATGGATCATAGAGGGTCCTGAATGTTGGCTGAGCAGCTTGAACAAAGTTAAATAAACTGAGAGCCAGTTTGCAGAATGGCATGCAGAAGGTGGAAGTGGTGGAGGTAGATGTCAGGAGGACAGGGGTTCTTCTTTGCAGCAAAAGTTTTTTGAGCCAGAACTAAGGGTCACAGGTATAAATGGGCTTTACATAGACAGGCAGCAACAAATGCAGGCTTTAGGTGAGTAACAAAGAAGCAGTTCTGCATTATAAGCCAGACTTTTAAGTCCTCCTCAGAGAGAAAGAAACGTTGATAAGAGACCCTTCTTTTAACTCCATGGGTTAGATAGAGCTGGCTCCTAATTCAGCCAATGTGTATTGAATACCACCATGTGCAGTGTGCCAAGACAAATAAGACATGGCATTTCCTACACAATCCAGCAGGGGAGGTGGATGTGTATACAACAACCAATCACCCATTGGGAAGAGTACTATTTCAAAAGTATGTACAAAGGACACATAATTCTGCCTGAGACAACTAGGAAAAGGAAATGGTATTTAAGTTAATTCTTGAAGAATTAGTAATTAATAGGCATTTGTAAAATGGAGAAGGGTCTGTGGACCCACTGTGTCTCCTTTCCATCAACATACGCATGTGTTCACAGTTCTCTTGTTGGGGAAGTTATATTTGGGATAAAAATGCAGTGCTTTCTCTTTTGAGGATTTAAGCCTCTCCTGCCATGTATCTGTAAGGCAAATGACCTGGACAGTGACTGAAATTTCTGGAGGGAAAGAGCCATGTCTTACTTTTTCTGATTAAGTGTGGCTTCCTGAGTGACAGGGGGAGTTCTCACTCATTTTTCTCAGAGTTCCATATTATCATATATCTTTTCTATGCTTGGAAGGAAGTTGTTGTTTGAATTGATCCCTCTCTGGAAGCCCCCAAATCGATGCTTTTCTTTCCCTTTCTCTCTCTGGTCTTAGCATCAGGAACCATGGACAAAATTTCTCCAACCTCCTTTGTGGCCTAGAGCTAATGCTTCTCAATCATATTTTTGTTCACTCAACACATATTTGTTGAACACCAACCATATGCCTGGTCTGGGAGCTAGGAAGATAACAGTGAAAAAAACAAAATAAGTCCTTGCCCTTATGGATTTCACAGTCCAGTGGGAGAGTTAGACAGTAAATAATTAAGCAAATAAAGATATTAATATATTGTCAGGCAGTTGTAGGTTCTTAGGAAGAAAAAAGTATAATAGGAGGGTATTCAGAATGCTGGGCAGGGGGTTGTGAGGTCAGGGATACCTCTTTGAGGAGCTGATGTTAGAGCAGAGAAGAGAATGGAACAATGGGGCAGGGAATGTGAATGCCTGGCGAAAGGTATTCCAAGCCACCAAGATGGAAAGCGGGACTATCCTTGGGATCCCTGATGAACAGAAAGGAAGAGAGTGTGGCTGCAGTGGAGTAAGCAAGGGAAAGAGTGGTCATTAATGAGGTCACTGGGACAAGATCATTTCGGTCTTTTAGACTGTGTAAGGACTTTGGATTTTGTGCTCATTGAGGGGAGATGCTTTTGGAGATCTTTGAGCAGTGGAGGAACATGCCGTAATGGATGTCTTTATACTGTCAGGCTAGCTGCTTTTTTTCAGAATAGATGGAAGAGAAACAAAAGAGGAGATTGGTTAGGAGGCTGGTGTAGTAGATTGAGCACGAGATGGTGGTGACTTGGACTTGAGAGTTGGTATGGAAGGTGGTGACAAGTGGACACAGAACATGGTTTGGTGGAAGAGTCAACAAGACTTATTTAAAGGATTGCATGTAAAGAATGGGAGAAAGATAAAAATCAAAGAACACGACATGGATTTTAGCCAAAGCAACTGAGTGAATGGTGGGGACACTTACTGAGATCCGAGGACTGAGGGGGGAAACAGATTTTGGGGTGGAGTTAGTAAAAGCAGAGTTTGATTTGGAAAATTCCTATTAGGCATTCCAGAGGTAATATTGAGTGGGTCTAATGACTTCAAAAAGTTGAGTGATTTTAGGGAGCAGTAAGAACAACTCTGGATACAGCACTGAGTACCAAGGAGATCACATACCCCAGCCCCAAGAGGGTAGGGTTGAATGGGAGCAAAAAGAGCCACAATTGAGTGGGTTTCACGGGGAGACAAAACCCTCAGGGAAGAGTTAGTTTCAGTTAGAGCAAGAAGGTGATGGAGCTGCTCAGACATGAGATTGAGGATTCAGGGGATTTTATCAAAGATGGGGCACATTTCCATAATGCTCCATGGAAGGCTTTGGAATGTGGGCATCAATGTAAGTGATGAGGTGAGAGGAAATCTGTGAGCCCCACAGGATCATGGATAAGGAAGATGCTTTAAGACAGTTTGTTTCTTTACAATTCCTGGGACAGTGATGGCCGAACAACATAAGGAAAAAGCCCCTGAATGAGGACTCCAAACTATCTCAAGTATCCACTTCTTCCAGGACACAAATCCTGAGCTTCTCAAGGTCATGCCAGCACTGACTTGATATGAAAAATTCTGCTATTAAGGGCTATATGCTGTTCTCACTAATCTGTTTTCCTGAATGCCCCAAGGTGGGTGGTCTCTCATTCCTAGGTTAGGGAAGGGAGTGTGGTCATCTCAAGTTCTACCCCAGGTCTTGAGGACAAAGGTTGAAAAAGAAAGCCACAAATCTAGAAGAGGTTACAAAAGAATTACAAGCCATAGGCACTTGCAAAGAAAACTACCAATTCTGGGCACTGAAAGATGGAACCCAGCAAGGGTCAAATTGACAGTCAGTTTGCAGGGGTTTAGAGAAACAGGAAGTGCACTGAACATCCAGGGTGGCCAGGAAAGGCTCATGGAGAAGGTGGGTCTCAAGGGGGTCCCCAAGAATGAGAAGCATTTACTCGATCACCTTGGGCAATGGACAGGGAGGTCTCCTGGGTGGATTTGCATCTATCAATTCAGTAGTGTGCCTCTGGCTGAGAAAGAACCATTTGCTCCTTATCACTATCCTTAATAATTCTAAATCAGGGGGTGATGGAAAATCAGCTCAAAGCTCATTTCAGAAGGATTTGGAAAGGGGAAGGCAGAAGGAAAACACATCAGAAAACAAATTCATCTTCTCGGCACAGAGACAAAGGACAGGGGCTTGGTCCAGAGCTACAAAGGCTGATCTTTTCAAGGCTGAGCCAGTTTTTCAAGACATTCAAGTCAAGGCGTGATAAAAATCCCACTATTCACTGTTATATTAATGGCTTCTCCACTATATGCAGATAGGTAAAATCATCATATCTTTCTTTGCATTTCTTTTTCTGTTGCCTCCAGCTCACTGAATTTCTCCCTTATCTGCCAAGAAATGTCTACTTTTAAGGTATTCTTTCATTTCCTCATGCCATTGGCTGTCAAATGACTTAATAACTTGCCCATTATGGAAGTCAAATATGGTTTATTAAAAATGCATGTATCACTCAATAAGATGCCCTTTGGCAGTCTTCAGACCTTGACGACTCTGTCTCAAAGCTTGGGAACACAGAATGGTCTTGGCCGGCCAGCTGCACTGCCTTGCTTTGTAACATGCTCACTGCCCAGATTATGCTGAAGAAGCAGAGAGCAGGAAGGTGGTAACTGTCCAAGGAGGAGGTGGAATTGGAACCACTTGACGGACTTGAGGAAGTGGGACCTAGGCCTGAAACCCCCAAGTGCCTGAGGACTTCCAAGTCATCTGGCCAGGTCTCAGGGAAGGAATATGGGAACGAGGATGGAGCTGGTACCCTGGGGTAGGTGGAGGGAGGGAGGGAGGCATCTCAGGAGGGAATGGCATCAAGGCAGGAGTGGGCTGTGTCAACTCAGTGCACTGGGATGATGAATCATGCCTGGGATGGTTCACATAGCAAGGCTACATCGCTATTTACAGGAGCTAATGAGGCATCTGCAGTCACACGTTCAGAGTCTGAATGTTGTGGCGGAGGAGGAAGAAAGGAGCCTGAGCTAAAAACACAAAGGGAACTGGAGGTCACCTTTTCCATCATCTGCCATGGGGCCAGAAAACACCCAAACCACTCCATCAGGGTATGTTGACCCTTCTCCCAAACTATCTCAAAGAAGCCCCTCGACCTCCTGGGCTGATGTACTCCAGCAGCTCGTGGATCTCCTAGTCAGAGCCCCATGGCTTCAACTAATCCTTCATTCTTTGTTTTTCTATACATAGTAGAGATGAGAAATATCTGTGCTGCCTCACCCCATACCCCATCCTTTCAACTACTTACAGACGCTACTCTGTCTCACCTTAGTCTCCTCTCCTAGACTCTAATTAATCCCCACATCTTCCACGACGGTGTCTCTCATTGCTATCCTCTAGATGGTCGCTTTTGACTTTCCACATCTTGTTATTAAGTGGTATAACATGTTCTACTCTGTCTGCGCATGTCTGTAGAGAGGGTGGAGACTCCTAGTCGCTCTGCCTAAGAGAATGCAGACGCCACACCCAAACAGACACTTGATGCCTCAGGAAGACCCAGAAGAGAGCCTGAGTGCCCACAGTAGGAAAGTATGGTTACGCAGCAGGGAGAGGGTCTGGGGTTCCTCTGGGGGAAAGAGGAAGCCGGGCTGTGGGAGTGGATAAGGGGACAATAGGGAGAGCATAAGAAAAAAATAATGAGAAAGAAAAAGGAAAGTGAGGGAACAGAGGGAGGGAGCTGGGTCGTGAGATAGGACAAAGAGAAGGAGAGGAAAAAGCACTTGGGAGAAGGAGAGGTGCCAAGGAGAAGCCAGAGAAAGGTCAAAAGCCAGAGAGGGAGAGAGAGATGGGGTGCTAGAGAGAAAACTAGGAGGAGAAGGACAAGAAGAGTAAACCTTCAAAAGGTACACAAATCAATGTCTGGGATGAGTGAGGGGGGACAGTTTAGCCTGGTCTGCCCAGAGACACATGATGATCCTCTGTTGAGACCATTGACAGGGGAACCACCCGAAGCCAAGCAGCTGGAAGAGCAATGCCCCATGTCCTCTGCCTGGAACTCCCTCATTACCTGGGATGGGGAGGTAGCCAGGTGCTGACATGGTGTGACTTGGGCTTGGAGGTTTCATGAGCATCTCCTGTAAGAAACCCCATGAGACGGAGGAAATGAGGATGCAGTGAAAGGGAACAGAGAGAGAGAAACAAAGGCAAGTGCTGAGAGAGAGGAGAGAGAGAGAGAGAGAAAGAAATAGTACCAAGCCAAGACAGAAAAGAGCAGAACAGAGAGAGATGGCAGAGAGGCTGATAAGGAAGGGAAAGCGACAATACTGATTGGGAGACTGGGAGAGAAACTGAGAGAGATGTTGTGCAATTGAGAGGACAGTGAGAGAAAAGGAGGTTGAGGGAGAGGAAAGACAAAAGAGCCAGGGCAAGAAGATAGACAGCATGGAATTGGAGCAGCAGAAAATGGAATGGGTCCTAATTTTGAACCTTTGCCAACATCTGAACTTGCTATTCTGCTATCAATTTTTCATCCGTCACTAAGACAAGCTGAAAGAACTAAGCTTCAGGTTTTGTTGATTATAGAATGTTCCATTCTGATCTGTACCAAGGGTAACTTCTCTGGATTTCTAAATGAACCCCATGCAGTTAGAGCAAGAGAGTGAGGGAAGGGGGTTGGGGGCAGGGAAGAGGCTTACCGCACCGCTAAGGATGGAAAATAGAGTCATTTAGTAATGCCCCGCAGGGCTGAAGGAGGTACTTCCTTACATATTAGTGTCACTTCTTGGGGACAGGAAGCTCCGTGCCACATTAGGGCATCTGTTGCCCTGGGGGTTCCGGGGCTGGCCTGGCTGCCTGCAAATCTCTCCTCTACCTCCTTTGTTTCTGCCAAATGCAGAGTCGGAGACCTGGCTTTACCAGGACCTCACACAGATGATCCCTGCCTATGCAAACAAAACAACAACTTTCAGTCTCCCTGAGAGAAGCCAGGTTGAGCTGAGTGCGGGGAGGGGGGCAGGACTCCTGGGTCCCTAATCGCCAGCTTCCACAGGAACACCCCCCCCCAGTGCCTGTAGCCCTTCAATCTGCAGTGCCCACTGTAGGACCCACTGGGGTGGCAGTGCTCAGAGAAGAGGGACAGAGCGAGGATGAGGAGGGAGTGGCATGCTCCACTGCACCTCTCCCCAGAATGCAATGTGACACAAGACATCAGGAGATGGCAGCGAAAGTTCAAGGGAAAAACACAGTTATTTATGGCTTGGGCATCTGTTGTCAGATCAGAAACAGAGACCTAATCTCAGGCAAATCCTTGCCTGTACCAGAGCAGATGGGGAGGTGTGTGCAATGCTCAATCCTGTTCAACTCTCAGTTGATTATTATTCCTCATCTCCAGATCCCATCTCTAAAGCAGACGTTTTTCCTGGCCATGATGCCAGCAGCCCCGGGTGGGTGGACGGGGGATGAGAGTGTCCTTCTCTTGGATGGGTGGTTATTTCCATTATGTGAATTGGAACCTCCTGTGTGAGAAGAGAAGGTTAAGGCAAAATCCAAAAAGGAGACAGTGACAAAGGGAGCAAAAGGAAAATTCCAGCCCAGGAAAACCACAGGCTGAATGGAAATGGGGTTGGCCTGAGAACCCCTAGATTAAGGCTCTAATCTTCTTTGCCCTACTTTGCAGAGTGACCTTGATTGAGCAAGTCATTTTACCCGTTTGGGTGTCCATTTCCGCCAAATGCTTGAGATTTTGTAATTGTATATTCCCAAGGATACACAAAGATGTCTGCTCAGCCTGGGTATGATGGAAAGAACACCAAATCTGGAATCAAGAAATCAGGGTTCAAGTCCTCATTTGCTAAGGACCAGTTGAGTCATCTAAAGCAAAACACCATTCCCTGCTGACTCTCAGTGAAGAGATGAAGGTGAGTTTATCA
Organism: Orcinus orca; assembly: GCF_937001465.1. NCBI lineage: Eukaryota > Metazoa > Chordata > Mammalia > Artiodactyla > Delphinidae > Orcinus > Orcinus orca. The sequence continues at coordinate 91,838,921 of NC_064566.1, forward strand.
GGCCCTTTCCCACTCTAGAAATCCCACAGTGCCATGAGAGGGAAACCTGGAAGTTATCAGAAGGCAAAAAAATGAATAAAGTCTGAGGAATTCAGATGCAACTTCTGACCCATAGTAAGTACTCAATCTACTTTGGTTGAACAAACAAATACAGCCTCTAATGGTGATTCCTGAGTCTCTGGCTTGTTGAGCTCCGCCCCATCATACAGCACAGACTCCCAGCCCCCAGTGGAATAGGTAGACATCTACCCTACCCCACACCACTCTCGAAACAACCCACCTATCTCCCAAGACCTCTCATGTTGCCATACACCTGTCTCCAAGAGCACTTCTGTCAGGGAGGGCAGAGGGAGGAGGAGGAAGGGCAGGGTGGGGATGGGGCACAGTCTGGTGAAAGGAGGCTGCCAGACAAGTTTTGGTGGACCTCTATTTGCATCTCCGTGCCCATACTGATTAAGCTGCTTTATAAGATGTTTTAAGATGTTGCAGTTATCCCAGGAGACACCTTATTTTTCCCACTTGAGATGCATCTTCTCAATTGAAAATATGTATCAACAAGCTCTGTATGTTTCATTGAAAAGCAGAATTAAATTTCCCAACCTGCCTAGATCCATTTACACTTCTGTCGGTGTGATTCAGAAAGCAGAGCCTCAGCAGGCCCTCAGCCAATGTCAAGGGGTTTAGCGTCGCCCCTCCCCCGCCCCCAGGAGAGCGGACAAATAGACTTTTTCCTTGATCAGACTGCAGGTACACTCAGGGGTAAACCCTGGCCCAGGCGGGCTACGCTGCATAGTGAAAGCGGGATAGTCTGATCTCGTAATAATGATAAATAAAGACCTGGAGCGGAGCTTCAGGTAGACAGATGTTTTGATTGACTAGACACAGGTATCTCTGTCTCCAGTGCCTGAGAGATGGTGGGTGATGCAAGAATTGCATTTCAGCTCCACTCCCAGGGGCTGTCAGCTGCGGAGGCTCATCTGTGCAGTTTGTATTCCTCTCACTACCAGGGCAATCTGAAGGACTTCGGGCTGCCAGGGAGAACATGTTAATTTACATTTGCAAGTGACCAAACAAGACCTCAATTTCCCAAAGCTTCATCCCTTCCCTGGGGTATCTGGATGGAAGGGAGGAGAACATATGATTGGTTGCCCCTAAATAAATCCTGGCTGGGAAGTCTCTGGAGGTGCCTCTTGTGTTGAGACCGGAGGTCTGCCCCAACCTAGCCCAGCCAGACACCTCAGCAAGGAGAGGTCGGGGCTAGACCTCATCCCCCGAGTCTGCAGAGCAGAAGCCTCTGAGGAAGACAGTGGCCACATCTGCTGAGATGATGAGATGGCACTCTTTCTCCAGCCCTGGGCAGCCTCTGTCAGCAGAGACTGAATCTCTGCAGTTGACTTTGCATATGTTGGCACCTGTTTGTAGCTTACGTCAACTAATGTCTGTCAATGGACTAATTGTCCTCAAGGATAAGGAATTAAGAAATTATGAATGTGAAGACACTTCTGTTCCCATACTAATGGTTTGTGTATTTAATGGTTTGTTTATTATTAAATGGTTTGTTTATTTTACTGATGACATCTGTCCTCATTTGAACCTTACAAAGCACAAATTGGACTCGTACTTACTCTTATTTGGGTTTTCTCCATCTCCGCTGTCTTTCATTTTCTATTGCCCCTAATGAAAGTAGCAGTCATTGTTTAAATACATGGATAATAGGTAGAGAGATAATAGATAGATGGAAGGAAGGAAGGAAGGAAAGAAGGAAGGAAAGAAGGAAGGAAGGAAGGAAGGAAGGAAAGGAGGGAATGAGGGAGGGAGAAAGGGAGAGAGGAAGGAAGAAAAGGATCTCCAGGGTAGCAAAAGCTTTGGAAATCACATTTATCGAAGGAACTAATGATGACTGGCTTGGGAAAGAGAAAGTTTAAGTGGAACATGATAGCTGTCAAGATTAGAATTATCTTTTTAAAACTATTTTTAAAAATTATGATGCATAATACTCCTGCACAATAATACGAAAAATAAACATATAGCTCATCATTTAAAAAAATCTTATAACCACACCCTGGTTGAGATCTGTAACATGCCAGCCCCCTTCTGCCACTGGCCTCTTCCCAGTCATCCCCTGCTCCCCGCCCTCAAAGGTCACCACAGTCCTCACATTTGCCTTCTATGGCAGTTTGTTTTTAAAAACTTTGTTTACAGCTTATCACCTAAATATGTAGCCCAAACAACAGGACACATGTTTGCCTGTGTTTTGAACTTTATATAAATGGAGATGTACAGGGTACTAACTTCCTTTGCTCAACATTGTGTTTTTTTTTTTTAAAGATTCATCCATATTGTTGCTTGTAATTGTGATTTGTTCATGTTGTTAGTGTATCGTATTCCCTTGTGTTAATATATCATAACTTATTAATGCAACCTAATGTTACTGAATGTTTGGGCTTTTTCCATTCTGGGGCAGTTAAGTTGATGATGTTGCTACAAACAGCTTTATTTGTGTTTCCTCGTACCCATGTGCATCCATGGGGTATACACCTAGGAGGGGAATTTCTGGGTCATAGAGTTTGCATCACTTTGACTCCATCAGATGACACTAAATACTGGGTTTCAAACTGATTGTTCCTTTTTATCCCACTAGCAATGATAAACTTTGCATCTCATCATTTTGCCTACTTGCTACTGTCTTATCTTCATATTTCCTGTCAGTGTGATAAGTGTGTAGTGACATTCCAATGTGGTTTTAATTTGCATAGACCTGATTATTAATGAGGTTGAACACCTTTTCACATGTTTATTGGCCATTGGTAGGACTGGTCCAATATTTTGCCCTTTTTTCCTTGGGTTGTCATTTTTGATTCTCATTTTTTGGAGGAATTCCTGACGTTATGAATTGCAGTCCTTTGTCAGATGTTTATGCATCCATTCTCTTACCCTAGTATGTGGCTTGCATTCTACATCTTAATGGAGTCTTTGGATGAACAGATTCATAATTTTAATATTGTCAAATGTATAAATTTTTTATTGTGATTAATTCTTTTTTTGTCTTGTTTAAGAAATTATTTTGTACACACTTCAAACTCCACGTTGAGATTTATATATTTATATATATTTAGCTCTAGGAGTAGAGTTGAGACCAATGTATCTACTGCTATGAGGAAACACATTTTCAATGTACAGAAGATTTTCTAACATTTCAGACTGGACAGCCATGAACTGGGCCATCTTCCTTCCTGTCACCTAGGAGGTTCCGGAAGAGAGTGGGTGAGAACACACTAGGGGTGCTACAGGGGAGGTCTGCCTTTATGGTCTATTCAAACTCTATGATACTAAGACTCTAATTAGTAATAGAATCTACTTTGATAAATGTTCAGTTATAACCAGTAGAGGGCTTCAGCCATGCCATAAGTTAAGTCATGATGCACTTGAGTGCTAATTTAGATAAACAGACATGGCTGCATGTACCCCACACTCCTGTCTTATATTGTGTATTCCCTTTTATTGCCTGGGCTTCATTACCTACACCTAGTTTAGAGCAGAGTACCCAGTCTGTGCATGGTCAGTTGGTGCCATGGGCTACGTTTACAGGCAGTGGTGGAAAATAGGGTTTATTTCAGGCTAATTCAATGGGTGGTGGTTGCCTGGAGGGCAGGACTAAGGGTGAAAATAGCAGAGGCTGCACGTCTGGGGCTTAATCTAAAAGTTCCCAATATAGAACACTGCAGAGAGATCAGCCCAAGGATATGGGTTGCCCTGAAAGCCTAACCCAGAGACAGAGATCAAGGCAGGCAGCACAGCTTCTGCTAGTGCTTGGACAGCAGAGGAGATCTAATCCCAATCCCCCAAACGCAGACCTTCCGCAGGTCTGTTTGTCTTCCCCTAATCCTCTAATATTTAAAGCAATTGCAATCCTGTTTGAAGAGACTTCCCAGCAGTTTGAATCTGGGGCCTCTGGAGGGAGAGACGTAGGGAAAAAGGCAGCTGAAAGGGAAGGGAGGAAGAGCAGGAGTGAGAGTGAATCCTGGAGAGGAGGGGGACGGGGAAGACGACAGGCTGCCAACGCTGGCTGAATTATATCTTCCTGAAGCTTCCTTCCCAAAGATGGCGTCTTCACAACTTCCAAGAGAGTGAAGATGGGGCGGAAGGAAGAGAGGGAGGGTCTTGGGCTAAGATCTGGCCCTTGAATGGAGCTTATTCATTCATCCAATTAATCGGGCAGTCAACATAATACACACCTACTGTGTGAGGCTAAAACCACACTGACCTTAAACAGATAATTACTAGAATCATAATTACAAAGGAGAAGTACAGGATGCAGTGAGACCCTACACAGGGTACCCAAACTTGAGATCAGGTCAGATTTGTCTGTAGAAGGAGCAGAAAATTGCAGGCTGTTTTTTTACTATATTACTCATGGTTTTTGCTTCGTGTTAAAAACAAAACAAAATACCACCCAAATAATCCCTGGTTCTTCTATCCTGGTGTCCTTTATCTCTAGAGTCACTTGGTTCCTGCTTCACCAGCTTGGACTAGCCAAAATTAGAACAACAGTGTGTTGGACTCTGCCATGTTATAGTCAGCACACATGATTAGGGGCTGGGAGAAAGGAGTGTCCCAGAGGGATGAAGGGAGTCGCTCAGTCTAGCAAGATAAGTGAAGGTCGAAGAACGGTCTCATTCCTTACACCTTGCCAGGGAACAGAATACATCTCTGAGCACAGCATCCTTATTGGACGACATTTGCCTGTTCCAGGTAATTGAAGGGTCCCTCCCCTTAAGCCACACTCTTTTACAAATGTTTCATAGAGGTGATAGAGATAGATAGATGATAGATAGCTAGATGAGTGAGTGGATGGGTGGATGGCAGATGCACAGCTGGATAGATAGATCAATCTATCTTAGATAGATGGATGGTAGGTTAACTTCTAGGATTTTAAAAGCAAAAGCAGAAGGTAGGAGAAAAGAAAAGATGATTTTGTAACTCCACAGCATGCAAAGAATCAAAAAATCATCCTAAGCAAAAACAAAAATCAGGGTTTCCCTGGTGGCACAGTGGTTGAGAGTCCGCCTGCCGATGCAGGGAACACGGGTTCGTGCCCCGGTCCGGGAAGATCCCACATGCTGCAGAGCGGCTGGGCCCGTGAGCCATGGCCGCTGAGCCTGCGCGTCCGGAGCCTGTGCTCTGCAACGGGAGAGGCCACAACAGTGAGAGGCCCGTGTACCGCCAAAAAAAAAAACAAAAAAGTCACCATAAGCAATTTTTACAAGAAGAGTGCAAGCAATAGATGCACGGCAAAGGCACAATCCACTTAGAAGGTTTCCCTAGGGCACTGGGATAGAGAGATGATGAAGAGGGGCGAGTGACTGCTAGCATGAAGTCTGGCTAAGCGTTCCTGTACACCCCTTCTTTTTGCTGAGAAAAGACAGGCTCGGGCTTTTCCTGAGAAACTGCTTATATTCTAATTAAAAGATATAAGGGGATCTACCAAGAAACATTTGCTTAAGATCCCCAACTTTAACCTTAAGCCAGGGTGTTCTAGTCATCTTTGCCAATAATTGCCTGAGTGACCTTAGGTTTCCCTCTCAAATGACAGGTCTTAAGTTCTTCATCTGTACGATGGAGATGAGACCAGGACATCCCTATAGTCCTGCCCACCTCTGACAGCCTCGCTGCTAAGCCTGGAAAGCACTAGCAAACCCCAAATCAACAAGTAATGCTGGCTTCTTGCCAAGTTCCCACAGCTTCTTCTGAAGGCTTTTCCAGGTGGGATTCCCTGATGACTGACAAGCACCCAAATCAGGATCAGAAACCCTCCACCAACCGCCCCCTGTGCTCATCCCAGCATCCTCACCAGCACCTCTCACTCCCAAAGGCCTTTCCTGCATCTGGCACCATGTTCACATGGCCATTTTTCTTCTAATTTTCAAAAGTAGGATATTTTTTTCCTTATCATAAAGAAGTCCATGGGATCCGATGCTTCTGTGTTGTATCCCCTTACCTCACTTGGAACTTCAACCCTGGCTGCAGTAGGCAGGCTCTCTGTAGCCTTTGGCTCACCTCATGCTAACATCATTCTCTGCACATCTTTTGCTTCTGTCCTGGGGCTTCTCCAATGCCCCAGGGATGGAGACTCTGCATGGGCCCAACTACATGGGTTCCTTCTCCCCAAGGCTGATCCAGCTGTTGCCATCGCTGAACGTCGGGAGCAGAAACTGATGCTACAATCTCAGCTTGGTCCCATATATTCAGGAGACAAATCGACAACTTGCGACAGGTGCTTTATGTTGGACCTCTTCTACCCTGGAAGGGGAAGTGATTTGTCCTCTCCGGAACTGACACCTACTCTGGATATGGGTTTGTCTTCATCACCTAAGGTACCTCTGTCAGCACCACTCTCAGAAGGTTGAGGAAATGCAGATTTTCTGACACAGGACGCCACGTAGTAACAATAGTCTCAGAGTAAGGAAGCCATTTTACAGCCAAGAAAGTGTGAGAATGGGCTCATGACTATGGGAACCACTGATGCAACCGTATACCACATCACACTGAAGCAGCAAGTCAGAACAATGCAGCAGCCATTACTGGACCATCTAAAGCCCCAGCTGAGAGGTAGCACCCTATGGGGTTGGAGTGCTATTCTACAGGGTACAGTATATACTCTGAGCCAATAGCTGATATGTAATTCTGTGTCTTCAATAGCTGGAATATACGGGTTCAGGAACTCAGGAGTAGAAGTTGCTGTGGTCCTCTCATCATCACTCCTAGTGACCTACTTGCAATTTATACTTTGAGTCCCTACAAATCCAGGTTCTATGGCACTGAAGTTCCTGGTTTTCAGCCAAGGAACAGTGAGGGTTCCACCAAATCCAAAGTCCTGAGTGTTGCCCGGTCATTTTATACAGTTCTTGCTGGTAGATCATGGGCAAGTAACCCTGATCTTGATTATTACAAGAAGCCAGAGTTGCTGCTATACAATAGGAACAGAAGATAATACATCTGGAGCTCCAATGAGTCACTGAGGCATTTCTTGGTGCTTGGGATCTAAACAAGGATTCACATGGGTCCTGGTTCCATTTTCTCCCTGACACTCTCCCCCAAACATGCGTTAAATCAGATGCCCAAAGAAGCTCAGGACTGCCAGTAGGGGTTGTCTTGGGGTGCCATGGCCTGGGGCTGGTTCCAGGAAGATGGCCTGGTTCACAGATCTTTCCCGCTGAGCAGTATAGTGTTTCTTTTGTGGAATGTCAGGAGATTGGGTGTTGACAGGCTGATTTGGGTTGACCAAAACTGTTGACATAAATGGGGGCCCCATTTGCCCCATGGGAAGTCCTGCCTAGCACATCATCTCCCCTGGTCTGTCTCCTACCCTGCTTGACACGCAGCATCGAGAGGTAACTGATGAGTCACAGGCTTTCTTGCTTCAGTGCTTTACCGTACGTACACAGATCCCCCTTCCTGGAACACCCTTACCCCTACCCCTTTTTCCTGCCAAGTAAACTCCTTTTTATTTTTCAAAATTCAGCCTGAGTTACCTTCTCATGGAGCTCCTTACCCTCTCCTAGCCCCAGGGTAGTTTGGCTGCTACTTCTCCATGTTTTCGTGGGACACATACTTGTATTTATCACCTGATGCTGTAATATCTCCCTCATTAGACCATAAGGGCCTTGAGAATAGTGATAAAGACATACTGAACAGTACTATAGGTAAATATTTAATAAATGTTTGTTGAATTAATGAATAATAACTCATAAGGTTGCTTTGAGGATTAAGTAAGATAACTTAAATACTCCAGATGTCAGCTAAGGTCACTCTGCCCTCTGAGTTTAAATAAAATTGACAAGCTTCCTATCCCACATTCCACAGGAAATGAATGTCTTCCTGAGATTCCGTGACCGTCAGAGTGCTTAGATCCTCATGAGCCCTTCAGTCTCTAGATGCTTGCTTCTACTCTGTCTCATTCCTATCTCACTGTCATTCTTTTCACTTGTCAGTGCACTGTATTCAATACCCAGTCCCTTCCTCTTGTTTCCCTCCCAGTTAAACATATAAGCCAGCTTTGTTTACAGCAAATGCTTGGAAAATTTGTGGCAATGATAAAGGTTTATACCCCAACAACCTAAAATTGAGTATTAGGTTTTGTATCCTTGAAAGGCCTTGAGCCACTCAGTGGAGCACTTTCACCTTCGGATGCCTCCGTGGGCGCCAACTTGCCACCATGTTACCTGTACCCTTGCCCTCCTCCTCTTCTCTCAAATCTCTCCTGCTTCCCCCCGACCCCATACTCAAATTCCTGTTCACTTCTTTTTAAAAATAATTAAAATTTTTTTAATCAGAGGAAGGCATTAATATTTTAAAAAATCAAATAGTACAGATATTCTTACAATGAAATCAACAGTCTCCTCTCCTACCCTTCCCCACCTCGAATCCCACTCCCCAAAGGAAACCACTTCAAACCATTTCTGTTGTGAGGGCTCCTGCTGGTTTCCTCCCTACACTAAATGGTATGTTTGTGCCTCCATTTCTTGATTTATTGACCACAGATATCGTCTATTGATTACCCACTACAAAATATAAAGATTTATATTCACCCCACGTTCAATGTCCTTTCCTTTTCACCTCTCAACTTTTATACTTATTATATTGATACTTAAGTTCTAAAATTACATTCATCATTTTAAATAATACATGTAAATATATGTGTCTTGTTTCCTCTACATCAGATAGTATTTCTTGCCTTCCTACTCTACAAAAGGAATATATGGGCACCTATTTTTCCTTCAACTTCTCTGTCACCTTTTCCACTCTCCACCATGCTCCACACTTCCACAGCTGCACCTTTACTTGTTCATTATCCAGACTGATACATTTTGCATTGTTCTGTGCATCCCTAGGTCTATCCTGCATTATGTTGTGAGCATCACAAGGGCCTTCAGGGACAAGGCTGCCCATGTCTATGAGTCAACGAGGCCTTAAGTCATAGTCACAGAGGGATCATTGAAGACCATAGTGAACTAGAAACAAAATGTCCAACTCAAAAGACATTCAAGTTTAAAAAAATAAATCTGTATACTCAAACCAGGCTCATCTGCAGTGGGTGTTTACTCTAGGTGACCAGTTTATAACCTCTTGTGTAGGTTATTCTAAAAGTTGAGTGTCAGTGAAGAGTGGTGGTAAGCAGGATGCCACCAAATACTCCATCTGCTCTCTTACACCTTCCATCTATCTCCCTGTCCAGTGGAGAGAGAACTATGACTAGTTTAGCCAGTAAAATGTGAGAAATCTTCTGAGTGACTTTCCGGTTGAGCTAGTGAAAACCCCAATGAGATTTGCTGCTCTCTCTTTCCCTGCTGCTGTAGCTGAAGCTAAATATTCTATACGGTGCAGCTTCAAGGTGGCAGAGCCTCCTCCGCCTGGGTTCCTGAGTGACTAGGGGGAACAGAGTCCCATGCTGACTTGCTTGGGTCATGCAGGATGACCAAGAAATAAACTTTTACGTGTTAAATCAATGACATTTGGAGCTGCTACCTCAGCATAACTTAATCCATCAATTACTCATCTGGTAGTTAAATAAATATTTCTATAGAAAAATTATTCACTACATAGCCAAGAAGTGAGTTAGAATTATGCTTCTTTCTCAATGGATCCAATGCCATAATTCCTTTGCTACTTGAAAGATATTCTTGCCATGACCTAGGTCAAATGTATTCTTTTTTCCACACTCAATACTGTACTTAAAAACATGACAAACTTCATTTTGCTTCAAATATAGAACATGAATTTCTTGTTTAAATTTTTGTATTTTTCTTTCTTTCTTTTTAGAGAAAAGAATAATGTGCCTTCAATATAACCTGAAACCATTAGCCCCTCAGTTACTTATTACATGGAATACATTTCCTTCACAGAAATTCCAGATGTATTGGACCATCTGCTCTAATTTGGACCAGTTGCCTTTTAGGTGTATCACATAGCTATTATCTTGAATATTCACTTCTCTCCTAGATTAGTTGTACAATTTCTATGGTATGATATACTACTCTTTCTTATTTCGTCTTTGTTTTATAGGAGTACATCCTCAAGTAAATTTCTTAGGAAGAATGTTTAGGAGGCAAACATTCTAAGTCTTTGGATTTCTGAAAATGATATTATTTACCCATCATACTTAATTAATAATGGCTCCAGGTTCAAAGTTACTTTTCTTCAAAGCTTTAAAAGCATATTTTATAAGGGTTGATGGAGTAATTATCATTGCTCTGTCTCTCACACTGAATACAGTTACGAAACCCATAGAGAATGAATGCTGCAGATACTTGAGGACTCCGAAAAGTAAACAGTAGTGGGCAGATTGGGAAAGCAGACCAGAATTAGATGTACCACCAAGTCAGCAATATGGTTCCCACTTTTCCTCTGATATCCACAGGCCTGGGCAGAGAGCTCCAGGAGATGCCATGTAGTTCTGGATCAAGAGTGGGAAAGGGAATTCTTAACATTCAGAGAGAGTGAATTCTCATTTTTTTTCTTTTTCTTTTTCTCTTCTGAGTGTCTCAGATTCCATCCTGTGGCATCAGCAGTGGCAGCAGGAGTCAAAGGTGCTTAAAACTCTGAGGCAGCAGAACATTCCTTTCCAGTCAGAGAAGAGAGTGTGACAAACCCCCATGGGTTCCTTTTCCTCTCTGTCCTCCTGCTGCTTGACCCCAGAAGTGGGCACAGTTGCAAAAAGTGTAAGACAGAGTGGAGAAACTAGTGCCCAGCTTCCGGGCCAGAAGAGCAAAGAGAGAAGGCCCAGGGAGCTGGAAAGTACCAGAGACTGTAAGAAAGAAGGAACTCAAGAAAGCAACTCCATAACATTGTATACCGACTGCTGGGATCTCCCTTAGCTGTGCATGTGTGGATCTGATCCTAAACAGCATACCCAAAACTTTGAGAACTGAACTACAGGAGCACTTCACCACCCAAGGTTCCCATGCTGGCCACTAGGTAGTGCACACAGAGCAGATCCAAATGGCTCTACAAAGACTCTGAAATAAACCTGGCATTGAAACCACAACTCACCAAACACCAGTTGGAATTTACAGCCTGAACCCAACCAAGTTAACTGCTTGTTAAAACAAAAATATTAAGATTTTCCATAGCACTTAAACAAGAGCCAGAAGCTCAAAACATAATATTCAAAATGCCCAGGACACAGTCTAAATTACTTAGTGTATGATGATGAATAAAATCTCAACTTCCATGCTTCCATGGGAAAAGACAATTAATAGTCACCAGCCCCAAGAAAACACAAGTGTTGGAATTATCTTGAAAAGGCATTGAAGCATCTATTATAAAAACATTCCAATAAAAAAAGAAAACACTTTTGAAAGATAGATGGTATTAACAAAGAAATCTAAGATATAAAGAATCAAGTGGAACTTTTAGAATTAAAATGTACAAGAACAAACATTTAAAAGTCACTGGGTGGGCTCAATAGTGGAATGAAATGACAGAGGGAAGACTCAGTGATCTTCAAAATTGATCGTTAGAAATTATGTGGAGAAAAGACTGAAGGAAAAAATGAATGGAGCCTAAGGTACCTGTGAGACAATAAAAAATTGCAAACGTTCATACCATCAGAGTCCCAGAAGAAGAGAAAAAGCATAGAGTGCTGAAAAATTGTTGGAAGAAATAATTGCTGAAATAATTGGTGGAAGACATAAACCTATATATTCAAGAAGGTCAGCAAATGCCAGAGAAGATACACCCAAGAAAATCCACTCCCACAGACATTGTAATCAAACTGCTGAAAATGAAAGACAAAACCCAACAAACAAAAAGACTTAAAAGCAGCCAGAACTAAAATATGCACTACTTATCAGAGAATGATTCCAATTACCACAGATTTGTCATCAGAAACCATGAAGGCCTGAAGGAAGTGGAATAATATTTTTTAAATGCTGAAAGAGAAGAACTGTCAACCTAGAATTCTACTTCCAGTGAAAATATCCTTCAGGAATTAAAGTGGAATTAAATAGTTTTTCAGATGAAGGAAAACTAAAAGAATTCATTGCCAACAGACATGGTCTCAGAATTGCTAAAGGGAGACTTCAGACAGAAGGGGAATAACTCCAGAAGAAAATCTGGAACATCAAGAATAAACAAAAAGTCACAGCAATGGTATGTATTTGTGTACACATAATTAACTTTTCTTCTCCTTGAGTTCTTTAAAATGTGTTTGATGGTTGAAAGCAATAAGTGTAACATCACTGAAAAGGTTATATTTAAACAAAGGCCCAAAGGAGATGGAGGAGTGAGCCATTGGTTTATCTGGGGCCAGATTATTCCAGAAAGAAAGTACAGCAATGGGAAAATCCCTGTATGGTAAGATCATTCCAGAGTGGAAATACAGTAACTGGAAAGCAGTCTGGGGAACCTGATTATAAAGGGCCTTCTAAGCCAATAGAAAGGTTTTGGCTTTTACCCTGAGTGAGATGGGAAGGTTTATGAGAGGAGTAACATAGCTTGAAGTGCACAATGATTTAAGAGCACTACTCTGGCATCTCGTAGAGATTAGGCAGTAGTAGGACAAAAGTAGAAGCAAGGAAGTAGCTAAAGAGATTTTTATAATAGTCCAGATGAGAGATAGTGATAGCTTAGACCATAATAATATCAATGGAATTGGAGAGAAGTGATAGGATTCTGGATACATTGTAGATATACATATCAGAATGTGCTCATGGATTTTTTTAGGAGTATGAGAGAATTCAAAGAAGATATCAAGGTTTGTTTCATTCTGTTTCATTTCTGGGTTTTGTGGTGGGTTTTTGGCATGTGCAGTTGGAAGTATAGAATTGACATTTACTGATGTGGGGAAGAATGTAGGAGGAAGAGGTTTGGAGTAGTGGAGGGAAGATCAGGATTTTGGTTTGGTACCTTATTAAATTTGAAATGCCTACTAGATAAAGACTTGTATTGTTGAATAAGAAGTGAGGTACATAAGCTTAGGATTCAGGGGAGGGGTAGAGACTGGAAAGATTAATTTGGGAGTGTTAATAAATAAATAAATGGCATTAAAGGCAATGGAACTACTGGGCTGGGATCACAAGGGGCATCAGTATAGACAGAGAATAAAAGACATCCAAGACTCAGTCTTGGAATACTCCAACAGGGTCAGAATTCAGAGATCAGGGAGACAGAAAGTAGCCAGAAAAGGAGAATGAGAAGAAGTGGCCAGTGAAGGAGAAGAAAACCAGAAAACTGTGGTGTCTAGAAACTAAATGGATAAAGTATTTGAAGGAAAGGGGAGTGATCAACCATATCAAAACACTGTGAATGTGACAAATAGATTGAGGACTAAGAATTGAACACTGGATAATTTTTATAACACATAAGTGACTTGTGACTTTGAGACTATCAGTTTTGAGGAGTGGAGGCTTCACTGAGGAGTGTTCAAGAAAAAATTAAGAAGAGATAAGCTGTAGAGAGAGTCTAGCAACTCTTTCAAGGAGATTATTTTTCTAAAAGGGAGGAAGAAAATAGAAGCCATAAAAAATTAATGCACAGATATCTCTTGCATTCCTATACACTAGTGATGAAAGATCAGAGAGATAAATTAAGCAAACAAACCCATTTACCATTACAACAAAAAGAATAAAATACCTAAGAATAAACCTACATAAGGAGGCAAAAGACCTGCACTCAGAAAACTATAAAACACTGATGAAAGAAATCAAAGATGACACAAACAGATGGAGAGATATACCATGTTCTTGGACTGGAAGAATCAATATTGTGAAAATTAATATACTACTCAAAGCAATCTACAGATTCAGTGCAACCCCTATCAAATTACCAGTGGCATTTTTCACAGAATTAGAACAAAAAATTTTACAATTTGTATGCAAACACAAAAGACCCTGAATAGCCAAAGCAACCTTGAGAAAGAAAAATGGAACTGGAGGAATCAGGTGTCCCTGACTTCAGACTATACTACAAAGCTACAGTAATCAAGACAGTATGGTACTGGCACAAAAACAGAAATATAGATCAATGGAACAGGATAGAAAGCCCAGAGATAAACCCACACACCTATGGTCAACTAAACTATGACAAAGGAGACAAGGATATACAATGGAGAAGACAGTCTCTTCAATAAGTGGTGCTAGGAAAACTGGACAGCTACATGTAAAAGAATGAAATTACAACACTCCCTAACACCATACACAAAAATAAACTCAAAATGGATTAATGACATAAATGTAAGACTGGACACTATCAAACTCTTAGAGTAAAACATAGGAAAAACATTCATTGACATCAATCACAGCAAGATCTTTTTTGACCCACCTCCTAGAGTAATGAAAATAAAAACAAAAATAAACAAATGGGACCTAATGAAATTTAAGAGCTTTTGCACAGCAAAGGAAACCATAAACAAGATGAAAAGACAACCCTCAAATGGGAGAAAATATTTGCAAATGAAGCAACTGACAAGGGATTAATCTCCAAAATATACAAATAGCTCATGCAGCTCAATATCAAAAAAACAAACAACCCAATCCAAAAATGGGCAGAAGACCTAAATAGACATTTCTTCAAGGAAGACATACAGATTACCAACAAACACATGAAAAGATGCTCAACATTACTAATTTTTAGAGAAATGCAAATCAAAACTACAATGAGGTATCACCTCACACCATTCAGAATGGCCATCATCAAAAAATCTACAAAGAATAAACGCTGGAGAGGGTGTGGAGAAAAGGGAGTCCTCTTCAACTGTTGGTGGGAATGTAAATTGATGCAGCCACTATGGAGAACAGTTTGGAGGTTCCTTTAAAAATTAAAAATAGAACTACCACATGACCCAGCAATCCCACTACTGGGCATATACCCTGAGAAAACCATAATTCAAAAAGAGACATGTACCACAAGGTTCATTGCAGCACTATTTACAGTAGCCAGACATGGAAACAACTTAAATGTCCATCAACAGATGAATGGATAAAGAAGATGTGGTACATATATACAATGGAATAATACTCTGCCATAAAAATGAATGAAACTGAGTCATTTGTAGAGATGTAGATGGACCTACAGTCTGTCATACAGAGTGAAGTGAGTCAGAAAGAAAAACAAATATCGTACATTAACTCACGTATGTGGAATCTAAAAAGATGGCACAGCCAAACTTATTTGCAGGGCAGGAATAGAGACACAGACATAGAGAATGGACGTGCAGACACGGGGTGGGGGGAAAGGGGAGGGTGTATGAATTGGGAGATTAGGTTTGACATAAATACAGTACCACGTG
Organism: Orcinus orca; assembly: GCF_937001465.1. Lineage (NCBI taxonomy): Eukaryota > Metazoa > Chordata > Mammalia > Artiodactyla > Delphinidae > Orcinus > Orcinus orca. The sequence continues at coordinate 91,854,207 of NC_064566.1, forward strand.
TAAAATAGCTAGTGGGAACCTGCGGTAAAGCACAGGGAACTCATCTTAATGCTCTGTGATGACCTAGATGGGTGAGAGGTCTAAGAGGGAGGGGATATATGTATACATATAGCTGATTCACTTTGTTGTACAGCGGAAACTAACACAACATTGTAAAGCAATTATACTCCAATTTTAAAAAAAGAAAAGAAAATAGAGGCCATAGCTGGAGGGTGATGGGGGTGGAAGTGCTCTTTTTAAGCTATTTCTATGTAGATGGGAATGATCAGCAAGGGAGGGAAGAACTAATAAGGGAGGTTGGTGAGAATTGTTGGGGAAGAGGATGGAATCTGGACTATAACTGATGTGCTAGGAGTAACTACAGACCATCTAGTGTCGTTGTGTCAGAAAAGGCAGAGTATCCGGGAGCAGAAGCAATAGATGTAGTGGGTGGGTGGCAAAGTTCTCTTTTGTTTGTCAGCTGAGAGAGAGTAGAGGGGACATTTGTGGAGGATTGAGAAGAAATGATGTAAAATAACGGCCAAGTTGAGTGGGGGAGTGAAGGGACTAGGAAAATGTAGGGGGATGTAGGGTAGCCTCAGGGGCCACTTGAAGCTGGTGATGATTTTAAAGTGAGGCCAGTCAGTAGGGTTGCATGCTTTTTCTCTATCTTTATTGTTCTCAAATGTCATCAGTGTGAGTCTCAGTGTGGACCATTTTCATTCATTGTGTTAGACAATTATGCCCTTTTAGCCTAAGGACTCATGATATTCTTTGGTTCTGGGAAATATGCTTGGATAATTTCTTTGATAATTTTCTTGCCCCCATCTCTCTCTCTCTTTCTCTCCCTCTCTCTCTCCCCTCTTGCCTCTATACTCTGGGAGATATCTTTGACCTTACCTTCCAGCTCTTCCAGTAAATTTTTTATTTTGGCAGTCATATATTTTTAATTACCACAAGGATTTTCCTATTCTCTGGTTATTTTTACTTCATAGTCTGGTTGTTTGGTTTGAGCATTTTTTGTATTTTCATTTTTTTTAATTTTATTTTTTAATTTTAGTTTTAATGAGAGAAAGTTTAATGTAGTGTTTAAAAGCACAAACTCATAGAGACACAGATGTAGAGAACAAACATATGGACACCAAGGCGGGAAAGTGGCGGTGTGATGAATTGGGAGTTTTGGGATTGACACGTATACACTAATATGTATAAAATAGATAACTAAGAAGAACCTGCGTATAAAAAAATAAATTAAATAAAATTCAAAATTTAAATAAATAAGTAAATAAAATATGGGGAAAAAGAGAAAAAGCACAAACTCAGAAATCAAACCAGCTGAGTTCAGATCTCAACCCTGCCACCTACTGGTTGTGTGAACTTGGACAAGTCACTTAACACCCCATGCCCAGTTTTCTCATCTCCAACATGAAGAATGATTATAATGGGTACCTCCTGTGATATTATGAGGATTAAATGAGTAAATGCATGTTTAAAAGAGGGCCTGTCTCAGAGAAGTGCTAAGGAAGTGTCAGTTATGGTGATGACAGGGATGATGATGACGGTGGTGGTGATGATGATGGATATATATATTACTTTGAAGTTCTCTGGGGTTATTAGTTCATGTTTAGAAAGTTTTCTCCTGCTCCTTGAGTTAGCTCTGTTGTTCTGTTTGTTTACCTTCATCTTTATATTTCGCTGATGATTTTCCTGGTGTACTTGGCAATCTGGTTGGACACTAGGATTTATAAATATGGATCTGGTTGACTATCCAACTGGATATTGTGTATGTAAGTCTCTTTCTCTGGTGGGCTTCTTCAAATGAGAATAAGGCTATAGGTCAGAGCTTTTGAGTATCAGGCTTTGATTTAAGATTCAGGTTGGAAAGTCATCTATAAAGGGAACCCTCTGACACTGTTGGTGGGAATGCAAATTGGTGTAACCACAATAGAAAACAGTACAGAGGTTCCCCAAAAAACTAAAAATAGAGTTGCCATATGATCCAGCTATCCCACTCTTGGTCATGTATCCAGACAAAACTATAATTCAAAAAGATACATACACCCTTATGTTCATAGCAGCACTATTTACAATAGCCAAGACACGGAAACAACCTAAAAGTCCATCCAAAGATGAGTGGATAAAGAAGATGTGATACATGTATACAATGGAGTACTACTCCACCATAAAAAAAGAATAATGTCATTTGCAACAACATGGATGAACCTAGAGGTGATCAAACTAAGTGAAGAAAGTTAGAAAGAGAAAGACGAATACCATATAATATCACTTATATATAGAATCTAAAATATCACACAAATGAACATATCTATGAAACAGAAACAGACTCACAGACATAGAGAACAGACTTGTGGTTGCCAAGTGGGAGGGGGGAGTGGGAGAGGATGGATTGGGAGCTTGGGATTAGCAGATGCAAACTGTTATATATAGGATGGATAAACAAAGTTCTACTGTATGACACAGGGAACTATATTCAATACCCTGTGATAAACCATAATGGAAAAGAATATGAAAAGAAAAAATATATATGTATAACTGAATCACTTTGCTGTACACCAGAAATTAACATAACACTGTAAATCAACTATACTTCAATAAAAAAGAAAAAACAAAAACCATCTGTAAGGCTGGGGACAGAATGAGGAGGCTCGTGGGGTTCTGGTACCCACACTAGAAGCCCTAGATTGCCTCCCTTTCCTTAAGATAGGAGCCCAGTGCCAAGGGTAGAGGGCAGTGAAAACATATCACTCCTCCTTCTCCTTTTCCACACCTGTTGACTCTTAGCCCAGAGCCTCTTATTTTTGCCAGGAAGACTGGCTTCCATCTCCTCTGCAGTCACCACTTGAATGTATTCTGGGCTTTGGCTCCATGTCCATTTCATTTATCAACCCACTTTCATCTAGTTTTAATTTTCCAAGGGTTTGTTGAAATGTCTCATCTGCTGGTGATTTTGACCTCATTCTTTATTCCTTTGATATTATTATGGGTTTATTCATTTTTGCATTCCTTTAGCATCATCTTAATGGGGAGGTCATTTGAACCAGAAATTCTATTCATTTCTTGTGTAGAACAGCTCGGCATTCTCTTTGTGTCTGTGCCTCTTCCCAAAAGACATCCTCACCATCCACACACAAAGTAGCTTATCGAAGGTAATTTCTAAAGAAAAACAATTTCTTCCTTCAGACGGATGCTGGTATAATATATTTAAATCATATATTTTCCAACTTGCTCTTTCTATGCAAACCACTCAAGATGGTGCCTGATTCATAGTAAGTGTTTGGTCCATATTATTTCCTCTTCCCCTCTTTGTAGTCTTTCCAGGCCCACCAACGAGTTCTAATCACAGTCTACCAACAGGCCTTCTCTCATCTGAATATTTTTATAGATTAGTGTTTATTCCTGGATAGGCTTTAGGTCTCTTTTTGTGTGTTTCTTCATGTTTGTCTGTATTCCCTTTAAGGAAAATGAGGGCCAGAGACACTAAATGACTCACTCAATAAAGCAGAAGTAAAAAGTGGTGAAGCCAAGGATTAGAACCCTGCTGTCCACCACTACCCACTTTTCCTCTGGAGTTTCTGGAATCAAGATCAGAACCAAAGTCTATCCTAATTTCAAAGCTAATGTGAATGGTTCCTTAGCAATTGCCCCTCCACCCCCAGCTCCACCTCAGAGAGTGCGAGGCTGAGTCAGGTGCTAAGTGCTCCTAGAGGCTCAAAAATTCAGTTTGGGGACCACATTTAGGCTTCTGAGGACTCTTTGCTCATAGAATGCTCAGGAAATTTGAGGAGATTCCTATTTCAAGGCCACCATTTGGGTAAATGGTCATCTGTGGGCCAGTAAGGGAACCTAATCATCAATCATTTTTGATGGGAAAATGTGTTCCCAAGTAATACACAAGCAATTCATGAATGAACTACATCTCATTTACAGGTCTGCTTGTTCTGTGAAGCAGAGCTTAAGGGAAGAGAAAAAAGAACAGAAATGGTAACCTTACAATACCTTTGAATATACTCCCCTACTTTGCCTCCTCCGTCTTAAGGTGGCTGGTTTAGATTTTTGAAGGGGAATTCAAAGAGAAGAAGAAGGAAAGAAAGGAAAGGAAGGAAGGGAGGGAGGGAGGGAGGAAGGGAAAGGTGGAGGAAAAGAGGTTAAGGGAATCTTTTGAAACATGTATACCCAGTAATAAAGAAAATACCTAAATTAAATCTACTACGACAAGAACTAGGGCTCTGCTGCCTTCCAGTCTCAGGCCTTGATGTCAGGACCAGCCCCAGACCCCCATCACCTGCCATGCGGGGGCTACGTTGGATGACCTCTCAAGGTCATTGCAATTCCATGGAGCATGATTTCATTTCTGGAAGACCCCATCAGATTTGAAAAGATCTTCCTGAGGGAGACAGTCTTCCACTCAGCAGGATTTGAGGAAGGGGAACGCAGCATAGCTGGGCTTCCTCCCCACCTTCACTCTCTTCACCCCTCCCCCATAGGCAGAAAACCTGGCGCTTCTCCGCAGTCCCACGCGTTCTGCATCCTCAGCTCAACAGGCAGCTTTGGCTCTGTGGCTACAGGACGAACACACTCACTCTCCCACCCCGCACCACTCCCCACACACAGTCTAATTAAATGTCTGTGGAGCTACAACTGAGCTCCTTGTGCTCAGAACCTACGGCAAAGGGCAAGAGGCCCCCGTTGGTTAAAGGAGGAGGATATCAAAGGATATTTTTTTCCAAGAGACTAACAAAACAGAAGGTGCCGTTTGTGCTACCTTTGATTTGAGAAACCATTTTAAAAAATTTTATTTTAAGAAACAACGACAGACTAAGGAAGAGGAGGGTGATTACCCACGGGCGGAGGATCGGGTCAGTGGAGGAAGGAGAATCTGAAAATAAAAAGGCAAGCAGGGAGCAGGCTGCAAGAGACGAGGGAAATGGGTGGGCGGGAGACTTCGTCCCTATTTTGTCTTTAATGCTTGTGAAAACGTCCACTCCTCAGGCTAGAGCAGGCTGACTCCATAGGTGATGGGTCTGAACAGAGAGGCTCGTCTCCTCGCCTCTTGCAAATGAATCTGAGCTGCTGCAGCGGGGAGGACCAGGCTCAGTGAAGGGGCCGCAGAGGTCCATCCGCGCACATGCTACATTCACTCCCTCATTCGGTAGAGTTCAACCAGCCTGCTGCGAGGAAGATGCCCAGGCCTGAGCCACACCCAGTAGGACCCAGAGCCTTGAGAAGAGGCCATGGAAGACTGGGGCCATTAGAGCTTGCATCTACTCAGGCTTTTCCAGAATCTCAGAATCTCTACTTCAGACCACTGGGTCTTTGAAGCCCTGCTCTTCTGAGAGTCACTGGCCTGGCCTCCTTGGGTAGAACACGTGTAAACAAAGCAATCTTGGGAGGCCCACAACTGCAGACAGAGAATGAGGCTGAGAACTAGAGGGAATCACTTCCATGGAGCAAGGTGCACATGCAACAAGACCACAGTCCAGGCTGGGCCCAAGGCTTCGGGGAGAACATAGTGATGGGGAAGAGAGTGCTGTGTGTTAGGAGGAGGGAGGGAAAGGGGAGAAGGAAAGAGGACTAGAGATACAAAAAGGAAGAAACCAACATTAACTGAGGGTGGTCGTATGCTCAGCCCTCATGACAACCTCAGAATGTAGCTTTTATCATTCCCATTGTAGAGATTAGAGAACTGAGATTCCAGAAGCTAGGAATTTACTCTAGGTCACATAGTGAAAGGTGGAATCAAGATTGGAACTGAAATATGTCTTAATTCCAAAGCTAATGCTCATGGTTCCTTAGCCATTGCCCCATCACACCCAAATTCATCCCCCCCCAACCTCCATATGAGACTTCATTCCAAGCATCACATAATTTAGCCATTTTCTGGGATCTGAGTGGAAATGCATAGAAGTCCAGTCCACTAGCTGTGTTAGGAACATTGATTCAGGAAAATGACAACACTGTGAAGAGGACCCAGGAGGTGGAGTATCCATCCATCCACGCTTTTAACCCCTGATTACCTATCAATGCATCACTGATGTACCCACTGCATCTGTGCCTCAGTCCCCACCCTTAGCTTCAGGAGGCCTTCTCCAAGCCCCAGCTCTCTTCCTTCCTCTGTGTTAGACCATACAGCATTCTCTTCAATTATTTCCCTGCTCATCACTACCGAACAGCCAAACCACTAGCACTGCTCCGTGGGTTATGTGCTGCATGTCACTGTGCTGTGAAATATTAAGCCTTCACAATAGGTCCGAAGTCAGCGATGCACAATCCTTTAATGGTTTAGCTCACTCCGGCTATTTGAAAGTGGCATAATATTGCTATTTTTAAATAAATGGGATCTGTGTTAATGAGAGCCGAACTCTCTTGCCGTGCCGGGCTTCTGTCTGCATCGAGCCTCCACTGGGGATGCAGCAAGAGAGGGAGGGGAGAAAACAGCTTTTCAAAATGGGAACCAAGCAGCACTTTAAATAATGCTCACAGATGCTAATCCTCTTGGGGGGAGGGGGGTGGTAAGATGATTATTTGAGTGAATAATAGATTTCATTTTCAAAGAAGATTTAGAGTCTTGATATTGAGAAGAAAGGGGGTAGGAGTGTGTGTGTGTGTGTGTGTGTGTGTGTGTGTGTGTGTGTGTGTGTGTGTGCACTCAGGGGGCAGGCATAATTCAGCATGGGTTGGATTGTGCTGAGAGGGGCATGTTAAGATGTGGAGAATAATTGTGCTTTTGGAGGTTTGGGAGAGGAGCCTCTGAGGGATGGGCAGGAAGCCATCTTGACCAGCTATGGAGACAGTAGTGGATAAAGAAGTATCCCCTTGAATAGGGATAGACCAGGCTCTGATATCTCCACAGGTGGGAGACTCTGGAACTTTGAATTCCCATTCCCCAAGTAAAGAATGGCAGGAAAAATGAGAGCTCTCCCAGGCTCCTCCCCTGTGTTCTGGCAGCCTTACATCTCATTGCCAGGCAACAGGTGCCAAGTAATACATCAGGCTCAGAGGGGCCCCTCTGCTTCTTGAGACTTAATATTGTGTTTGGAGATGTTGAGGAGGTAACCAGGGCCAGGACATCTTGGACGCAGAGTCCCCGACTGCCCCTGGGGATCCTGATAAAATTGCCTCTCCCTCAGTTGCAAGCTGGAGCTATAGCAGCAGACTGGTATGGGGCAAGGGGACATCAGAAGTGGAAAGTGGGAGGTATAGAAAAGGACTTGAGGAAAAAGGCTAATGAAAGAGAAGGAAGGTGCCTCTCCTGGAGAATCTGGCCAGGAGAATGAAGAATCAGCAGGCCAGCAGCTCCATCACCTGTGTGTGTGAGACTCAGAGTTAAAAACAACAGCTCTAATAGGTAGCTTCTCCAGAAGGAGATTGCCCTTCTTCTTCCTTTTTAGGAAGCTAGACATTCTGCTTTTAAAAGAATACATGAGTTTTCTGGAGATGTCACGTACAGCATGGTGACTATAGTTAACAATACTGTGCTGTATATTTGAAAGTTGCAAAGAGAGTAGATTAAACGTTTTCACCACACACACAAGAATGGTTAACTATGTCCGGTGGTGGATGTGTTAGCTAACCTTCCTGTGTACACTTGCTGTCCTGTCTCTCCCAGGTCCAAGCTGCTCCTGCCCCTTCCTGGGCTTAGATTTAGCAACAACAGCAAACAAATATTATTTTTTAGTATAAATATCTCCCAGGCACTAGACGGGACATACTTATCCCACAGATGATTCCTCTTGGACCTAAAATTCAAAATTTGACTGGGCGTCCTATGATTTATTTGGGGGTCCACAGTGTGACAGAGCACTGAGTGAGGCCTCAGAGAATATCTCATGTTCTGGGATGGGTCATTCATCGGACACTTACTGAGCACCTCCTGTGTACCCGGCTCTGGCAGCCATTCTCATTTCACAATATATTTGAATTTCATTTCAAATTATTATGTTGTGTACCTTAAACTCACACAGTGTTATATGTCAATTATCTCTCCATAAAGTTGGAAAAAGAATTTAAAAATATAGTAAGGAAAAGTCACCCTTTCTCCAACCCCTCTTATTAGTTATCTATTGTTATATAACAAAGACCCCAAGACTTGGTGACTTAAAAATAACACAGTTTTATTGGCTCACATTTTCTGTGAATCAGGCATCCAAGCACACCTTAGCGGGATGCCTCCACCTCAAGTTCTCTCAAAAGGCTGCAGTTGTGGTGTTGGTTGGGTTGCTGTCTCGTATCAAGGCTCAACTGGGGAAGGATCTCTTTCCACATCTTCTCACTGGGAAGACTCAGTTCATTGCAGGCTTTTTGACTGAGGGCCTCAGCTCCTGGCTGGCATTGTCTGGGGGCCTCCCTGGGCTCCTTACCACATAGGCCTCTCTGTAAAGCAACTCAAAATATGCCAGATGACTTCCTTCAGGGTCAGTCTCTTGGTAACCTAATCTCAGAAGTGACATCTCACCACTTCCTTTGTTATTGACGTATAGTTGATTTACAATGTTGTATTTATTTCAGGTGTACAGCAAAGTGATTCAGATATGTATATTCTTTTTCAGATTCTTTTCCATTATAGGTTATTATAAGATATTGACTATAGTTCCCTGTGCTACACAGTAGGACCTTGTTGTTTATTTTATGTATAGTTGTGTGAATCTGTTAATCCCAAGCTCCTAATTTATCCCTCTCTCACCCCTTTCCCATTTGGTAACCATTAGTTTGTTTTCTATGTCTGTGAGTTTATTTCTGCTTTGTAAATAAGTTCATTTGTATCATTTTTTTAGATTCCACATATAAGTGATATCATATGGTATTTGTTTTTCTCTGTCTGACTTACTTCACTTAGTATGGTAATCTCTAGGGCCATCCTTGTTGTTGCAAATGGCATCATTTCATTCTTTTTTATGGCTGAGTAGTATTCCATTATATATATATATATATATATATATATATATCTCACATCTTCTTTATCCATTCATCTGTTGATGGACACTTAGGTTGTTTTCATGTCTTGGCTATTGTAAATAGTGCTGCTATGAACATGGAGTTGCATGTATCTTTTCAAGTGAGAGTTTTCATCTTTTCCAAATATATGCCTACGAGTGGGATTGTTGGATCATATATTAACTCTATTTTTAGTTTGTTAAGGAAGCTCCATACTGTTTTCCATAGTGGCTGCATCAATTTGCATTCCCACCAATAGCATAGGAGTGTTCCCTTTTCTCCACACCCTCTTCAGCATTTATTATTTGTAGACGTTTTTATGATGGCCATTCTGACTGGTGTGAGGTGATACCTCATAGTAGTTTTGATTTACATTTCTCTAATAATTAGTGATATTGAGCATCTTTTCATTTGCTGTTAACCATTTGTATATCTTCTTTCGAGAAATATCTATTTAGGTCTTCTGTCCATTTTCTGATTTGGTTGTTTGTTTTTTAGCTCATATTGAGCTAATGAGCCGCTTGTATATTTTGGAAATTAGGCCCTGTCAGTTGCATTATTTGCAAGTATTTTCTCACAGATCATAGGTTGTCTTTCCTTTTGGTTTATGGTTTCCTTTGCTCTTCAAAAGCTTATAAATTTGATTAGGTCCCATTTGTTTATTTTTGCTTTTATTTCTTTTGCCTTGGGAGACTGACCTAAGAAAACATTGCTACAATTTATGGCAGAGAATATTTTGATTATGTTCTCTTCTAGGAGTTTTATGGTGTCATGTCTTTTTTTTTTTTTTTTTTCAGTATGCGGGCCTCTCACGGTTGTGGCCTCTCCCGCTGTGAAGCACAGGCTCCAGATGCGCAGGCTTAGCGGCCATGGCTCACGGGCCCAGCCGCTCCTCAGCACGTGAGATCTTCCCAGACCAGGGCACGAACCCGTGTCCCCTGCATCGGCAGGCGGACTCTCAACCACTGTGCCACCAGGGGAGCCTGGTGTCATGTCTTATATTTAAGTTTTTAAGCCATTTTGAATTTATTTTTTTTGTGTGGTGTGAGGGAGTGTTCTAATTTCATTGATTTACATGTAACTGTCCAGCTTTCCCAACACCACTTGCTGAAGAGACTGTCTTTTCTCCAGTGTATGCATATTCTTGCCTACTTTGTTGAAGATTAATTGACGGTAGGTGTGTGGGTTTATTTCTGGACTCTCTATTCTGTTCCATTGATCCATATGTCTGTTTTTGTACCAAAATCACACTGTTTTGATTATTGTAGCTTTGTAGTATTATCTGGAGTTTGGGACATCCCACCACTTTTGCCGTATTTTAATTGTTGGAAAGAAGTCACTAGGTCCAACCCAGAGTCAGGGGAGGAGCTTACACAAGCATATGAATTTCTGGACTCACAGATTATTTGGGGCCACTTTAGAGGCTCTTACTATATACCTTCTCTTCCTTCAACAATAATTTTCACAGAATAGGTCACAGTAAGGCCTCTCAGGGCAGGATTGTGTCTTCTTCACCACTGCATCCCCATTTCTTAACCTGGAACCCAGAGGAGAGGACCTCAGCCCTCCTGTCCAGCTAAGACCCAGCCTCATGAGCCTAGTGGCTTGTGAGGGTATTTTCCAGCTCAGTGAGATCTATGGTCTGAGGTCTAGTGTCATCCCTGAGCTGGGTGTGGAGTCATGACAAACTCTCTCTATTTATTCCCTTTCATTACCCTACATTGCACCTTCTCTATCTCCCAATAGCTTCTTGGTAAAACAGGGAGAAGCCAGAGATATCACAAGGCATGATGATGAGTATCAAGGAAAGTAAGAAGGCAGGGCTAGACAGAGAATTAGAATAGAGAGTAAAAAGAGAATAGAAAGAGAAAGCATCCTAAGCTGTTACCTTATTTAAAATGAGATACAAACATTTATTAAACATTTCTTAAGCACTGGAAACTTTCTCACATTTGTTCATTTAATCTTCATAAGTTTTCAAGGTAAACATTTCTATTTACTTTCCGTAGTTCAGAGAACTGAAATTCACAGAGGGCTAGGGACATGCTCGAGTTTCCACAACTGGTGGATAACAGAACCAGAATTCAAGCCCAGGCTTTTGAAGACCACTTAGGGCTCTTTCCAGGCTAACAGGATGAAGATGACAGAGAGGAGGGAATGTCAGTCTACTCATACCAACAGTTAATATCACAAGGGTTGTGTTGTGGTGGTGGTGGTGATTATTCAGAGTTAAACAATGGAGTTAAACAATTACACAACTGGGGGAGGGGAAGGCATGTTCCCATTACAGAAAACAATAACAAGTTGACAGACAAAGATGAGAAGAGAGACAGTCTAATGAGCCACCATACAGCCATACTTGGTTTGTGACCCAAACCAACCCTATCCATGGCAAATCTCCCTCCTTGAATCAGACGTGGCTCTGCATGACCTTGACTGAACCCCAAAGTTACAAATGAAGATGTATAGCTAATGAAAAGACTTTTCATGACCATGCTGAAGATCCCCAGGAGAGTTCCAAGGATGGTATGAGCCAGGGCAGGCCTCCTTATGGATAGAGGGTGGACAGTCTCTCAAGATAATTAAGGGAAACAGAAATGCATCCTTCTGTATGGAAAAGTTCTGGAGTGTTTGTTTTTAAAACTTGGTTTCATTATCACAGAGCCATAAATCTAAGCTCATGATGGGAAAGGGAGTCCCTGATTTTTTTCTAGAAGGGATTGAAATTGAAGGGAGATCGGTGAGGTTCTGGAGGAGAGAGTGTGAAGGAAAGACTACCTTCCTTACAACATTGTCATGCCACTTTGCAGTCCCTCCCAACACACACACACACACACACACACACACACACACACACACACACACACACACACTACCTACCCACATCTGAAGACATTCCTTTTCTTTTCTATTCATGGCATGTATTTAAATATTGAGGACGTTCTTCATACTCTGGTTTCCCCAAGACCCATCAATTCTGGTAGCCCACGGCTCCTGGATGTGTCTACCTAAACAAGCTCTGCGTGGGTGTCAGCAGATGCTTGAAATGATCTCATCCCAGGAATGAAAGACAGTGTTTATCACCGTACCCCTCCCCTTGCTGCTAGACAGCCTCCACCAAACTCAGCCCCAGCCAACGTTGATCCAGCCTCTGCTATTCTTGGTGGTGAGTTTCAGCACCTGAATGTTATTTTCTTGAATTTCACTAACTGCTACATAAATTCATATGTGCTGAGGCAAGGGAGAAACATGCATTTTGCTACCAGTAAAACGTAGTGGTAAATACCGTCATTGACTAGGAATCTTCTTTTTAAAACTTAGCAAACGTTAGAGGGCAAACTTGTTTGGAAACAATTTGTAAATTGACCACCAGATATTAGATGCACCTTGAATCTGTCACTATTTTGTTTGTTTCCATTGCTTTTCCCCTATGATCCTGCCCCACCCCCAGCCATGAACATTTGAAGATGCAGGAAAAGGACAGAGGAGGGAAGGTCAGGAAACCTGGGTTCAAGTCTGAACTTGACCACTCTGTAACCTTCATCTTGTCACAATATCTGCAGGCAAAGGATGAAGAGGTGGGACTGGGTTTTGTCTAAGTCTCATCCAGCTGTGTTTCTATGAACGATATGTATGCACTGCCATGACAAGGAGATGAGATACATTGCAATCACTGGGTTATGCCACTGCTGTCAGGAAGAAGTGCCACGGCCTCCTCATCTGGGCTGCCACCACCACCTTAGTTGTTCAGAGAACACAGGGAATTTTACAATTGGCAGGTCCTTAGCTTAACTCGTAGCTCCCAGGAGCTGGCTGTCAAGAGAGAGTTTCACGTTGCTGCCAGTGCCGTCTGAATTGTTAATACAAGAAAGATGCAGATCCCTGTTGGAGGCCCCCTACACCCGACCCCACAGGGGCTGCTGCCATTCCACTGGTGTAACAGTCTCCCAGACCACGTGCTCCTTCCCTGCGCTAGCCGTATTCAACACAAAAACACTGCCCTGACAAATGGAGTTCAGCCCCTCCAGGCCCTCAGGCTCAGAGTGCCAGTCAAATCTATTTCACATGCCTCCTGCTTGCAAAGCAGTCTCCAGCTATTTGGGCTAAAATGCTTAGGGCTCTTGGTTTCTGGAGACAGATGCCCACCCCATCCCGTGAACAGCTTATGTAGTGACCCATCCGTGAATGCCACCAACCAGAGAACGGGCACTGAAAGGCTTGGGTCTGAGTGTTAGAAACAAGAAAGATGTGGGTTAGGGACAGTGGGCACTGTCCTTCCCACCATATTTCTTGAGCTGGACAGGAAAGTGTTCACCTTCCTGTTTGCCAGCCTTGATTATGGCGTGTATAAGCTAGGGGATCAAGGAGGAAATTTCAGTTTTGGAGTAAGGTGAGACAACATAAAGATCAGAGTAATCACAATGAGGTGATCATAATCATGATGAGGTGATCATCGTGAAAAGAGGATTCATTGTGGGAATAGAGGGTTTGTACCCACAAAATGGAGTTCCATAACAAACGTTCCACGTTGAGTGCTTGGTCATCCTGTCTCCAACACTCTGTTCCAGCCATCCTGTCTACAGGATATAAAGTGCCTTTGCACTTTCTCTAGAATGCCCTTCTGTTGCTTTAAACTATTATCTCCTCATTAATGATGAAGGGATCCATTCGATTCAGATTTGTCTATAAATCACCTTGTGGAGGACTTGAAGACTTCCACCCATCCACTCCCTTCGAGCAAAGTCAATCATCTCCTTTTTGTGCCAGCACTGTATCCTTACATATCCTGATGACGTAACTTGACACACCTGTTTGATTTGCGTTTATGGTTTGTCTTTCCCACTAGCCCATAGGTCACTGAGCACGGGAGCTGGATATCACTTCTTACTTTTCCACGGTGCTTAACACAGTGCATGGCACAGAGAAGTGCTCATGACTATTTATGGACTAGATGAATAAATGGATGAATGAATGAATGAGGAGTAAACACTGAAGTTGTGCATAGATTCTCATCCCTGAGCTATGGTCACAGTCACAAGAAGTGTGGTGTCGCTGCTTGGTAACCTTGCCTTACAATATGGGTCCAAACTTTTAACCCATTTGTTCTCCCATTATCTGTAGTGGGGACACCAGGAATCCTCTAGCATCCTAGGAAAAATTGCTCTCACCATGAACAGTGTGACAATCTTGTTGCCTGGCCCTGAGCAGTTATATGACATCCTAAATTCCCATCATCCTCCATCAGGACTGAGTTGGGAGCTAGTAGAGGAAATATATCCATTAAGCCAGTACTGAGTCACCATAACTGCCCTGTTACTGTGGTTTGAATAATCAATCGCCATTACCAACATCCAACAACCAATGGAGATGAAGGCATTTCCTCCCCTCTTCCTCCCTCTTTTTTCCTCCACCCCAGCCGGATTTAACAAGAGGGCTCATGATACTCCATCTCCACTCATGAAAACATCCACTGGATGTTCCCAGTCGGATGAGGAGGGTTTATGGATACAAGCAGGCTAGGGGCTTCGATCCCTGACCCCGACTCGGCAGCCCGTGGCCCCGTGTTTGCACACCAGAGGGGTCCTCTTCAGTAAGCTTCTCACAACTCAGGGAAAACACCTGCATCGGCCATTTCTCATCAACAAGAAAGAGACCAGTTTCCAAGATGCCACCTGATTTCCATACCCCTTCCTCCCTCATTTCTGAAGCACGATGTAATCTCTCCCCTGCAATATAATAAATATTTCACTTTCAAATTCCGATTCATTAAAAGAATACCAGGAGGGAGAAATAATAAGGTGTCGCTTTACAGCCCAAATAAAACAGTGAAAGATATATTCTATAATTTATACGTCCGACTTTAGGTTGAGATAATTCATATATCATTTTCAGTTAGGGACCCAAAATGGTGCTGTGTCAGCATATTGACTGAAAAATAACTTTTTGTATTATTTTATGCCTTTCAGTAACGTGCCCTGGTTATCATATATCAGCACTAGGTTGAGTTCCAGTGTCTTGGCAGCTCCTCCGAAGTCATTCTCTTTCCTAATCAATGTGACTTTCCCTCTTCAATACAGATGGTGCCCCTTGGCTGCGCGTGCACGCGTGTGCGCGCACACACACACACACACACACACACACACACACACACACACATTCTCCCAGGCAAAAAAGCAGAGCTCCAACTGGAATCAGCTTGGCTGAAGCCATTTCTCTTACCATTATTACCAAAACTTCACTATTACTCACTTCTGAGGATGAGAAAACTAAATCAGCCTCAGTTGGAAACAGGCTGTATGGTATTTTTCCAATAGAAATACAATCTTACATGTAGCCCTTTACAGCTGGGGGTTTGGCGGGGATCAGTTTTGGGATGGGGTACAAAAAGGCATGTGTTCAAATCCCAACTCTTCCTCTTACTAGCTGGGGATTCTTGAGCAAGTCGTTTAATCTCTTGAAACCTCAGTCTTCTCATCCATAAAATGGAGAGATAATAATAATAATAGGTAGCCAAACAGAGTTTAGAGAATTTTAAATGAGGGGAAGGTAGTAATCAAATCACAGTGGGAACTGATTGTGTGCTTACTATGTACACACACACACACACACACACACCAGACACCAGACACTGGGCTTGCACTTTAGGTGGATTATCTCATCAACTCTCACTGCAACCCCATGAACTCGGTACTATTGTGCTTGTCATTCTGCAGATAAGGAAACTGAGGCTTAAGAAGTTAAACAATTTGTCTAAGATGGTTAAGTTTGCATTATAGGTATTTAGAAAATAATACTTTCACTTGGTATCTGTTTACAAGGCATTTTTTAAAACATCTCATTTGATCCTGTGATAGTGCTAGGAGGAAAGTAAGGCGGGAGGTTTATTATGAGAAAATATGTCCCCCTGCCTGTACCGCAATATTGCCTAGGTCTTGTGGTTTTCCTCACCACTTCACAATAGCCCTTTGGTTCAGACATTTAGTGAGTCCTTGGGATCTCTATACTCCTTCAGATCAAGCAGGTAAAGTAAACATTTCTCTGCCAATCACCTTTCCGCTCAGCTGATCTCTGGTTACTCCATTTGTCCTGAAGAACCATATTGAGACTGAAACTCTGTCCCAGCTGATCCCCCATAGACAAAGCTAGCCCTTCTCTGCCTGGAGAAATCAGAAGAGGACCCCAAGAACATTCCAGGATACGGGGCTCACCAGTAGTAAAGGCATTAGGCAGACACGCCATCCTGACAAAGGTCTTTTGAGATGCACTTGTACATCACCTAGATTTACCCTTCCTTTTCCAGATCATTTGGTGGAGACCCACAGAGTTAAAGTGGCTTGAACTTACACCAGATGATATTAGTCCCAAGACCTGAGCCTGGGACACTGGTCTCATTCTCTCCAATATACTGTGAACCCTCCCCATCCAAGCCCTGAACAAGCAGTCCTGGGAGTCAATGTTTAGTAATAATGTTAGTAGCAGAAGTAACAACAACAATAATAATAATACGAGGCACGTGCTCTGTGTCAGGCACTATGTTTGATACTCTCTATGTATTTGTTCATTTAATCCCTACAACAAACCTGAGGGAATAACAACCCTATTATTCCCCTTTTACAGTGGAAAAAAATGAAGACAAAAAAATAATTCTCCTGCAGTACATCCAGACAATGGAATATTATTTAGCGCTAAAAAGAAACGAGCCATGAAAAGACATGGAAGAACTTTAAATGTATACTGCTAAGTGAAAGAAGCCAATCTAAAAGGACTACATACTGTAGGATTCCAGCTATATTACATACTGGAAAAAGCAAAACTATGGAGACAGGAAATGACCAGTGGTTGCCAGGAGCTGGAGAAGGAATGAAGGGAGAAATAGGTGGAGCCCAGCGCAGTGAAACTACTCTGTATGATACTGTAATGTTGGATACATGTCATTATACATTTGTCAAAATCCTTAGGCTGTACAACACCAAGAGTGAACCCCAGTGTAAACTATGGGCTTTCAGTGATAAAGACGCCTCCATGTAGGTTCAACAGTTGTAAGCAACGTAGCACTCTGGTGCAGGAGGTTGATAATGGGTGAGGCTGTGTGTGGGAGCAGGGGTACGTGGGAGCTCTCTGGACTTCCAGCTCAATTTCCTGTGAATCTAAAACTGCTCTAAAAAATAAAGCCTATTTTAAAAATCCCTAACAAAAGAGATGAAAAACTAAAACTTTTTAAAGTTAAATAAAAACGTTGTAATCTTTCAAATTAAATAAGAAAGAAATGAGCTCTCAAGCCATGAAAAGACATGGAGGAATCATAAATGCATATGACTAAGTAAAAGAAGCCCATCTGAAAAGGCTACTATATGATTCCAACTACATGACATTCTGGAAAAGGCAAAACTATGGAGACAGTAAAATGATCAGTGTTTGCTGGGAGCTGAAGAAGGAAGGAAGGAAGGAAGGAAGGAAGGAAGAGAGGGAGGGAGGGAGGGAGAGAGGGAGGGAGGAAGGAAGGAAGGAAGGAAGGAAGGAGGGAGGGCTGAATAGAAGGTACACAGGGGATTTGGAGGGCAGCGAAACTAATCTAAGATACTGTAATGGTGGATACATGACATTATACATTTTTCAAAACCCATAGAATGTACAACACAAGGAGTGAACCTATAATGTAAACTCTGGAATGTAGTTAGTATTAATATATCAATATTGGTTTATCCATTTTAATAGGTGTACCACACTAACACTGTTAGATGTTATTAATAGGAAAGGTGTGTGTGTGTGACAGGTGACAAGGGTATATGGGAACACTCTACTTTCTGCTCAGTATTTCTGTAAACTTAAAACTGCTCTAAAAAATAAAGTTCATTATTCAAAACAAAAGAAAACAAACAAACAAAAAATAACTTTCAGAAAGTGGGCAGCTAAGATTTAAACCTAGACTTTTTCTGGTTTTAAATTCCAATGCCCCTAGATTTTAGGTCAAAAGACTCAACAAGCCTTTAATTCAAACTTTGTATCTGAATTCCTGTTTTCTCATCCCTAAAATGGGGATATAAACAATAATACCTCTCTCTGGACCCTTACTCAGAGAGTTTCAACAAAATAGTTTACTGTAAAGAACGGGAAAACAATTTATAAACTGTAAAGTGCTATGCAAATTCAAGAAATGACCATCATTGCTCTGAAATTCTGCCTATTTGTCCATAACAAGAATGTGGTTCTCTGGGAGCTGCTGCCAAACTCTCTGGCGGAAGCTGCGTGAAAAGGCTCATAATTATTCTCCCTTTTGCTGGGACATGGGCCTCATGTGGTTGGGCTCCAAGTGAGGGCTGAGTCTCCTGACACCTAAAGGGTGGATCAGCTGAGGAGAGAGAAGCTGTGGGTCCACAGCTTGGACCAGAAAGGAGAGAGAATGTGTGTGTGTGAGAGAGACAGAGAGAGACAGGGAGAGAGAGGGAGAGAGAGGACAGCAGCATGAGAACACTCATTCATCATAAGAGCGATTTCCCTGTTAATAAAGTGACCTTGTGTAAAGAGCTCAACTTCTCACAGCTCTCGCATCATTAGGAGAGGGACACTTGCCGATCGATCGTGACCACACGGGCTGCTGAACCAGGGCAAACTGCCACCACTGAAAGAATTATATGTGACACAGCCCAGCCCTGGGATCACACAGAGACTGGGTGGGGGGAGGGAGACGCTTCTCACTGAGCCCCTTAAGGGCAGAGCAGCAGACTGGATCCTGGGCAATGGTGGACTGGGGATGGGGACTCCCCCCAAAGACCGCAAGGCTTGCTGCCTCTGGACCATGCTCTGCCTGCCTAGAAAGTGCCTGTAGTTGTTTCTTGGCCAATCCCCGGAATCAGAGGTCTAGGATACGCAGGACCTTAATTCTTGGGTCTGTAACATAAAAACAGCCAATAAAGACCACAGAGCTTCAGCCTTTTTCAAGCTCCCTTGGGTTCTGCCTGACCATATCATTCATGATTCAGCACATCCAGATTCCTGGTTGAAGGACCACGATTGCCATAGCATTCAAGCCGCTAAGAGAAAAGGAAGCTACCTGTATCTCCACTCCAACAGAGGGAGACCAGAGTAAGCCCAGCACCTCCTCAGTGGAACCCAGGAGAGGGAGCTGGGAGATGGGGGGAGGGGTGCTTGTGTCAGTCTGGGCCACAACCTTGCTGTGTGATATGGGACACCTCTCTTCACCTCTCTGAGTGAGGGTTAAATCAGTTGATCTGCAAGGAGCCATCTGGTTTTAAGAGTTCCAATTATGAGTTGGGCTTCTCTTAACTAAACATATAGATATTAAAGCAATTTTTTAAACTGATAAAGTGAGCTGTAGTGGAAAATCATCCTCATATTAATGCAACCCTCTACTCCCTTCCCCACTTGTGTTTCTCTGCTCTCTGATGCTGAGATACAGTATTTGCCAATTTTTGAAATTTTACGAAAGATCTTATTTTCTACAAAGACAAAAGACATCTTTTAACCCCCTTTTCATGTTTTCTTGGGTCTGGAATCCTGAGAGAGGGAAGCCTCCGTCTTCCAGGAAAAAAAGGACATTACACAAGAGAATCAAACCCACCATCACCCTGTTTCTCTTTCCTAGTAGAAGCTTCCAATTCCCAGGCAGTGCTCTAAGCCCTGAAATTAACCCCCATTATATTGCATAGCAGCCAGCCTCAAACACACACAATGCAACCAGAGGGCTTTTTGATGCACTGACACAATTTGGTGAACATAACTTCTTTCTTACTTTCTCTTCAATGGAATCGCTCCTACCTTTTGTCCCAATTCTTTAAGGGCTGCTGCTCTCAGCCCAGCTATCATTGAATCTTCACAGAGGTGGTAGTTTAAAAAAGACTCAAGTTCTTCCCCTTTCCAGGAGCATCTGCGTTTTAACAGGGAAATCTTCACGTTTAAAACCTTCGATGTCAAGGAATGAATCTCTAATGGTAGAATTTCAAACATTAGGATAGATGATGGGAGAGCTCTTTTGTGGCTAGAGGAGACACATCGGGACACTGTCTTGTCAATCCACTCCTCACACCGACATATGGCCCACCTGTGGAACTTTGGAGAAACTTAAACTGCTTCTCACTCACTAAAGAAAGTGACTATCCATGCCCCATTCTACCGTTCCCTTCCGTTACAATGAGAAGGACCTGGGTTAGACCTGAAGCATGTTCTAATGAGGAAAAAAAGTGAGTTCTGGAGGCAGTAATGGAAAACCTCTCTTGAGAATGTATAAGCCCATCTAGATGAGGGGCCAGGGTGGTGGTGCAAACTTGGCCTGAGGACCAACCTCTTTGGAGATATTTATTCATATAAATCCAAATAAAAGTAAATAGAGTAACTTACTTCCTCAAATAATGATTGAGATCCAACTTTTGAAGAGGCACTGAGTGGAAAGTCAGGTGAAGAGCAAAGAGTGGCGAGGACAGTTTTGAAAAAAAAGTAAAATTTTACTACTGTCCTTGAGGAACTCAAAGTCTAGCAGCCAAGATGGCCACATCCACAGCACACCATAACACCCCACATTATATATGACATGAACAGAGTGCCATGGGAGCCCAGAAAGGGAGCACCTCATTCCACAGGGATGCAAGGAAAAGCTTCAAAGAGACATTGGAACTTTATACTGAAGGATGAATGAGAGGAAGGAAATGAGCAAAGTCTTTCCAGAGATAGAAAGCAGTAATTACGAAAACATAGAGGCTTAAAGGGTATGGTAGGCTGGGAACTACAAAGATAATAGTAATAATAATAATATTTTGACTGATGAGCAATATCTTCCTTAAGATATCTTCCAAGAGTCCCCACTTTCTCCAGGTAGATGTCTGTGCATGTACCAAGGACATCCACCAGCTGCTCTGAGTAGGAGGCTTACTAGTAAGAAGCCTGAAACTGTGGGCTAGAGGTAGACTGTGGCAGGCCTAGAATACTGTGTGAAGTCTGGGAGCTTCATCTCAAGCCACTGTTAAGACACAATTAAAAGCAGCTCCTCTCCAACTTCTCCCACAGGCATGTTGCAAAGATCAGAGGGGAGTGAGTAAAACCGTATGACTAGCAGTTTTAGGAAGTCCTTGCTGCAAGAGAAGTGCCCTTGAAGTCTTGGTTTCATCTTTATAAAATTCTTGCCAATTTTGGGACTTCCCTGATGGCACAGTGGTTAAGAATCCACCTGCCAATGCAGGGGACGCGGGTTCATGCCCTGGTCCGGGAAGATCCCACATGCAGTGGAGCAAATAAACCTGTGCGCCACAACTACTGAGTCCGCATGCCACAACTACTGAAGCCCATGCACCTAGAGCCTGTGCTCCACAACAAGAGAAGCCACTGCAATGAGAAGCCCACACACCGCAATGCAGAGAAGCCCCCGCTCACCACAACTAGAGAAAGCCTGCGTACAGCAATGAAGACACAACGCAGCCAAAAATAAATAAATTTATTTTTTTTTAAATTGTTGCCAATTTTGGTTTTATGCTATAACTTACCTATGTCTCTTTTAATATAAAAATAATATTTGCAATCACTTTCCAGTGAGTAAAACAAGGACTTGCCTGTTCATCTTGTGCTTTCTCTTAGCAAGTTCCTCATGGTGTACTCCCACTCCAAGTTGAGGAGCTGGATGGGAGGCGGATGAGGCCAGAGGCAGGCAGACCAGATAAGAAGTGGCATTGGGTATGAAGAGCAACAGTTATAGAAATGAAGAGGAGAGAACAGATACAAGGGAAGTTTTCTATATGGAATTGACTAGACTTGCTAACTATGGGTCATTGAGTGGGAGAAAGAAAAGTCCCAGACTCCAAGTTTTCTCCAAGTGCATGTTGCAGTCATTGTTGCTAGGTAACAAATGATCTCCTAACTTAGCAACTCCAAATGACTATTTTATTAAGCTCACAGATTCTGTAATTAGGAGTGGAGAGGGGTAGAGCAGGGATGGCTTGGCACTTCATAACGTCTAGGGTCTCAGCTGGGAAGACTTGGAGGCTGGAATGACTTGATAGCTGGGGCAGGAATCATCTGGGGGTAGCTTCACTCCTTCAGCTGGTGATTACTGCTGGCTATCAATCTAGACCTCAGCTGAACTGTGGACCATGCCTTGTGGTCTGGGCTGGTTTGGGCTTCCTCACAACATGGTGGTTGGGTTCCAAGAGAGAGGTGCATGGCCTTTCTACCTAGCCTTGGAAGTCACATACTATCTCTTCCACTGCACTCTGTTGGTTAAGACAGCCACAAATGTCTGCTCAAGGTAAATAGACTGTCAGGTTCATAGACTTCACCGCTGGATGGGAGAAGTGTCAAGGTCATATTGTAAGAAAAGAATGTGGAATGGGAAATTTTGTTGTGATCATTCTTGGGAAAGACAATCTGCCATAATGTCCTACCAGGAAATCCTTTTGTCAATTTTCACTTACAGTAATCAGCTCATCTTGTAACTGTGAGCAACTGAGAAAGAGCTCGTGTTGGATTCATCTGTATCTTCCCCACACCATCTAACCTCACATCTTGCTTTCAGAAGTTTCGGTAAGAATTTGTGTGATGAATGACTAAACAAACAAATGAATAAATGAATGAGAAATGAGCTGTCAGAATGTCTCTATGGCACCTGATACAGACATCTGTGTGAAGAAATAGCAGCTCCTTGAAGGAAGGGACCACTTAAGGAAAGTTGGTTTTATTGCTTTCACAACCCTCCTGTATGTTCTCAGCTAATCAGGCAATCCAGTATTTATGTGTGGCTTAATTAAGGTTGTGAGTGGCTTGATCCTTGTCTTCTTAGGTCTATCCAGGAAGATTACAGAGATAAAATAAAATTCCCTCCAGGCAGGCAAGCCTCACAGGAGCTGGGCTAGAAGGAAAGAGACAGAGAAGATGCCCCTGGTCTTCCGGGAGAGCCTGTACCTTGGAAAATTTCATTTCTCTTTCCCACACAGGCACACATCACAGGCCCATGCCACATCCCCCACCCAGAGGCCCGATGGACCGCAGATGGGCACAGGCAGCCATGAACCATCTACATGCACATGGGGCGACCACTGCACAAACGCACCCTCAGGCAAACGTTACTGCTCCTGGAGTTGTTGCTTCCAATTCCAGCTTCCTTAATAAAGATTCAGATAACCTACAAAACAAAACTCAATGAAGTCTGAAACTAACAAATCAAAAACAATTAGCTCCTCTCGGCCTCTGAATCTACCCTTTTCTTCTAAAACCAAAGACCGATTCTTACTTGGATGCTGGCCTTGTACGTTTAATGAAGAAAGAAAAGGATTGGTTGGGGTGGCAGGGATAGGTTAATATTTTTGAATGATTAGTAGCAAATACAAAGGCACTTTGAAGGGCCATTTACATTTTTTTCTTTATCACTGAGCCTGTTCTTCTTTGGAATAGTAATTAACCCGACAGTATCCAACTTGTACTCAGAGTTAACGGGACCCCTCAGTCATGGGAAAACTTTGGGGTTTGTTCACATTCACATCCAAGAGGCTATAGGGGACCTCAGGGGTTTAGAGAAAGCAAAGTATCTCGGTTTCCACTCTTCGTCCTCCAGCTGCCAAAAGAGATGCCACAGGCATTTGGTTATCTAGAGCTGAGGCCTAGGGGACAGTGATGGAGATAGGGCCCTACATCAAAAGTAAGTGCAGAGAAAAGAAAGAGCTTTCCCAATATTGAGGAAGTATAGACACAGTTTGCAATGCATTCACTTATTTATTTATTTAGTATCTATTGGGCAGCATCCCTATACCAGGAACCGTGCCAGTTTCTTTCCTCTGGTTACTCACAGTTCAATGGATGGCATAAATAAACTGGTGAGCTGATTACTGAATGATAATGCCACAATAGACTGAAGCACAGGGTGTGACGAGAATGAAGAGAAGGGGCTACTTGGCCAGTTTCAAGGTTTGAAGCAGGTTTCTGGAGGTTGATGAGGTTCTAAGCTCTGAGTTAGTTGATTGTGTGTGAGGGGGGGAGAGAGAGTGAAAATCGTGGTGGAGGATGTGTTGGGGGGCTTGTGGTGGAGGATGGTATTCTAGAGAAGTAATTGCATGAACAAAGATGTAGTAATCACAGTAGTAGAAGCAGTGGTAATGACTCTATTACCATAAATATCTGGCCAAGTATAAAGCGCTTTGTATGGATTAATGCATTTAATCTTAACAATACATCTAACTTCTCCCCATTTTATAAATTATAACCAGGTCACACTCAGATTAAGGAACTTTCCCAAAGTCACAGGTGATGAAGTTGGGATTTAATCCGAGGAAGAGAGTCAAGCTCCAGCTCCACGCTCTCAGCCTCTGATCTCCTTCCAGCCACAGTTCTTTATCCTATAAACAATCACAGGCACTGAAGGATTTTAAGCAGGAAAGGGACATAGTCAGATTTGTGTTTTAATGGCCCATCAATGCTAGGTGGGAAAGGATTGGAGGGTGGTAATGCTGGAGGTGAGGTGATAAATTAGGAGGGTTACAAGTTCCAGGTGAGAGAATCTGAGGGCCTAAAGTGGGGGCTGGGGATGAGAAGGAAGTGTTAAACTTGAGAAACGTTTGAGATAAAAACTGGACAAGTCTTAGTGACTGAAAGTGAAGGGTACATGAGAAGGCATCTAGGATGATTCCCAGATTTATGGCCAGTGCGGGTGGAAGTGCCATTAACCATCTAGAAAATACTGGAGGCAGGGTAGGCCTAGGCGTCAGAAGGTGAAGGGAGATGTGGAGAGAGAGGTGCTCCTTAAGCTTTAGACCTGCCTGCTGATGTAAAGGGCTGCGGGGCATCCAAGTGGAGATGAGAGGAAGTTACGTGGGTAGAAGACCCAGAAGCAGACCTAAGATGTTAGAGCTGGAGTATCATCCACATAAAGTTAGTAATTAAAACCATGGGAGGTGATGAGGCTCCCCAGAAAGGGCAGGTGGAGAGCACACCTATATTTGAAGGGCAAGCAGGAAGGAGAAGCTGGAAAGTTGCCCATAAAAAATATCTAAGAGGTAGGAGAAGAATCCAGATAAAAATGGAACCATAAAAAGATAAGGGGGGGAGGAGCTGCAAGATGGCGGAAGACGCGGAGATCACCTTCCTCCCCACAAATACATCAGAAATAGATCTACACGTGGAACAACTCCTACAGAACACATACTGAACGTTGGCAGAAGACCTCAGACCTCCCAAAAGGCAAGAAACTCCCCACGTACCAGGGTAGGGCAAAAGAAAAAAGAAAAAACAGAGACAAAAGGATAGAGACGGGACCTGCACCAGTGGGAGGGAGCTGTGAAGGAGGAAAGGTTTCCACACACTAGGAAGCCCCTTTGCAGGCAGAGACGATGGGTGGCAGAGGGGGAAAGCTTCGGAGCCGCGGAGCACAGCAACAGGGGTGCAGAGGGCAAAGTGGAGAGATTCCCGCACAGAGGGTCGGTGCCGACTGGCACTCACCAGCCCGAGAGGCTTGTCTGATCACCCACCGGGGCGGGCGGGGGCTGGGAGCTGAGGCTCGGGCTTCAGTCGGAGCGCAGGGAGAGGACTGAGGTTGGCGGCGTGAACACAGACTGAAGGGGTTAGTGCACCACAGCTAGCTGGGAGAGAATCCGCGGAAAAGTCTGTAGCTGCCGGAGAGACAAGAGACTTTTTCTTCCCTCTTTGTTTCCTGGTGCTCGAGGAGAGGGGATTCAGAGCGCCGCTTAAAGGAGCTCCAGAGACGGGCGCGAGCTGCGGCTATCAGCGCAGACCACAGAGACGGGTATGAGACGCTAAGGCTGCTGCTGCCACCACCAAGAAGCCTGTGTGCGAGCACAGGTCACTATCCACACCTCCCCTCCCGGGAACCTGTGCAGCCCGCCACTGCCAGGGTCCCGTGATCCAGGGACAACTTCCCAGGGAGAACACACGGCGCGCCTTAGGCTGGTGCAACGTCACGCCGGCCTCAGCCGCCGCAGGCTCGCCCCACATCTGTACCCCTCCCTCCCCCCAGCCTGAGTGAGCCAGAGCCCCCGAATCAGCTGCTCCTTTAACCCCGTCCTGTCTGAGCAAAGAACAGATGCCCTCAGGCAACCTACATGCAGAGGCGGGTCCAAATCCAAAGCTGCACCCCGGGAGCTGTGCGAACAAAGAAGAGAAAGTGAAATCCCCCCTAGAAGCCTCAAGAGCAGTGGATTAAACCTCCACAATCAACGTGATGTACCGTGCATCTGTGGAATACCTGAACGGACAATGAATCATCCCAAATTGAGGAGGTGGACTTCGGGAGCAACAAGATATATATATATATATATATATATATATATATATATATATATATATATATATATATATATATATATATATATATATTTGTTTGTTTCCCTTTTTCTCTTTTTGTGAATGTCCATGTGTATGGTTCTGTATGTGATTTTGTCTGTATAGCTTTGCTTTTACTATTTGTCTTAGGGTTCTGTCTGTCCTTTTTTTTTTTTTAGTGTAGTTTTTAGCACTTGTTATCATTGGTAGATTTGTTTTTTGGTTTGGTTACTCTTCGTTCTTTCTTTCTTTTTTTAATTACTTAGTATTTTTAATAATTATTTTTTATTTTAATAACTTTATTTTATTTTATCTTCTTTCTTTCTTTCTTTCTTTTCTCCCTTTTATTCTGAGCTGTGTGGATGACAGGCTCTTGGTGCTCCAGCCAGGCATCAAGGCTGTGCCTCTGAGGTGGGAGAGCCAAGTTCAGGACACTGATCCACAAGAGACCACCCAGCTCCACATAATCTCAAACAGTAATAATCTCCCAGAGATCTTCATCTCAACACCAAGACCCAGCTCCACTCAACAACCAGCAAGCTACAGTGCTGGACACCCTATGCCAAATGACTAACAAGACAGGAACACAACCCCATCCATTAGCAGAGAGGCTGCCTAAAATCATAATAAGGCCACAGACACCCCAAAACACACCACCAGACGTGGACCTGCCTGCCAGAAAGACAAGATACAGCCTCATCCACAAGAACACAGGCACTAGTACCCTCTACCAGGAAGCCTACACAACACGCTGAACCAACCTTAGCCACTGGGGACAGACACCAAAAACAACAGGAACTACAAACCTGCAGCCTGCACCTAAAAAAAAAGGAGACCCCAAACACAGTAAGTTAAGCAAAATGAGAAGACAGAGAAACACACAGCAGATGAAGGAGCAAGGCAAAACACCACCAGACCAAACAAATGAAGAGGAAATAGGCAGTCTACCTGAAAAATAATTCAGAATAATCATAGTAAAGATGATCCAAAATTTTGGAAATAGAATAGAGAAAATTCTTTTTCGGTCTACCTGAAAAATAATTCCGAATAATGATAGTAAAGATGATACAAAATCTTGGAAATAGAATGGAGAAAATATAAGAAATATTTAACAAGGACCTAAAAGAACTAAAGAGCAAACATTTAACAAGGACCTAGAAGAACTAAAGAGCAAACAAACAGTGATGAACAACACAATAAATGAAATTTAAAATTCTCTAGAAGGAACCAATAGCAGAATAACTGAGGCAGAAGAACCGATAAGTGACCTGGAAGATAAAATAGTGGAAATAACTACTGCAGAGAGAAGAAAGAAAAAAGAATGAAAAGAATTGAGGACAGTCTCAGAGAACTCTGGGACAATATTAAATGCACCAACATTCGAATTATAGGGGTCCCAGAAGAAGACCAGAAAAAGAAAGGGACTGACAAAATATTTGAAGAGATTATAGTTGAAAACTTCCCTAATATGGGAAATGAAATACATAATCAAGTCCAGGAAGCACAGAGAGTCCCATACAGGATAAATCCAAGGATAATCACACCAAGGTACATATTACTCAAACTATCAAAAATTAAATACAAAGAAAAAATATTAAAAGCAGCAAGGGGAAAACAACAAATAACACACTAGGGAATCCCCATAAGGTTAACAACTGTTCTTTCAGCAGAAACTCTGTAAGCCAGAAGGGAGTGGCAGACATATTTAAAGTGATGAAGGAGAAAAACCTACAACCAAGATTACTCTACCCAGCAAGGATCTCATTCAGATTTGACAGAGAAATTAAAACCTTTACAGACAAGCAAAAGCTAAGAGAATTCAGCACCACCAAACCAGCTTTACAAGGAATGATAAAAGAACTTCTCTAGGCAGGAAACACAAGAGAAGAAAAAGACCTACAATAACAAACCCAAAACAATTAAGAAAATGGGAATAGGAACATACATATCGATAATTACCTTAAATGTAAATGGATTAAATGCTCCAACCGAAAGACATAGACTGGCTGAATGGATACAAAAACAAGACCCATATATATGCTGTCTACAAGAGACCCACTTCAGACCTAGGGACACATACAGACTGAAAGTGATGGGATGGAAAAAGATATTCCATGCAAATAGAAATCAAAAGAAAGCTGGAGTAGCAATTCTCATATCAGACAAAATAGACTTTAAAACAAAGACTGTTACAAGAGACAAACAAGGACATTACATAATGATCAAGGGATCAATCCAAGAAAATATAACAATTGTAAATATTTATGCACACAACATAGGAGCACCTCAATACATAAGGCAAATACTAACAGCCATAAAAGGGGAAATCGAGGGCTTCCCTGGTGGCGCAGTGGTTGAGAGTCCGCCTGCCGATGCAGGGGACACGGGTTCGTGCCCCGGTCCGGGAAGATCCCACATGCCGCGGAGCGGCTGGGCCTGTGAGCCATGGCCGCTGAGCCTGCGCGTCCAGAGCCTGTGCTCCGCAACGGGAGAGGCCACAACAGTGAGAGGCCCGCGTACCGCAAAAAAAAAAAAAAAAAAAAAGGGGAAATCGACAGTAACACAATCATAGTAGGGGACTTTATAACTCCAATCTCACCAATGAAAAGATCATCCAAAATGAAAATAAATAAGGAAACACAAGCTTTAAATGATACATTAAGCAAGATGGACTTAATTGATATTTATAGGACATTCCATCCAAAAACAACAGAATACACATTCTTCTCAAGAGCTCATGGAACATTCTCCAGGATAGATCAAATCTTGGGTCACGGGTTTCCCTGGTGGTGCAGTGGTTGAGAGTCCACCTGCCGATGCAGGGGACACGGGTTCATGCCCCGGTCCAGGAAGATCCCACATGCTGCAGAGTGGCTGGGCCCATGAGCCATGGCCACTGAGCCTGTGCATCCAGAGCCTGTGCTCCACAATGGGAGAGGCCACAAGAGTGAGAGGCTCATGTACAGCAAAAAAAAAAAAAAAAAAAATCTTGGATCCCAAATAAAGCCCTCGTAAATTTAAGAAAATTGAAATCATATCAAGTATCTTTTCTGACCACAATGCTGTGAGACTAGATATCAGTTACAGGAAAAAATCTATAAAAAATACAAACACATGGAGGCTAAACAATACACTACTTAGTAACTAAGAGATCACTGAAGAAGTCAGAAGAAATCAAAAAATACCTAGAAACAAATGACAATGAAAACACGACAACCCAAAAGCTATGGGATGCAGCAAAAGCAGTTCTAAGAGGGAAGATTATAGCAATACAATCCTACCTTAAGAAGCAAGAAACATCTCAAATAAACAACCTAATCTTACACTTAAAGTAATAAGAGAAAGAAGAGCAAAAAAAACCCCAAAGTTAGCAGAAGGAAAGAAATCATAGAGATCATATCAGAAATAAATGAAAAGAAATGAAGGAAACAATAGCAACAATCAATAAACCTAAAATCTGGTTCTTTGAGAAGATAAACAAAATTGATAAACCATTAGCCAGACTCATCAAGAAAAAAAGGGAGAAGACTCAAATCAGTAGATTTAGAAATGAAAAGGGAGAAGTGACAACTGACACTGCAGAAATACAAAGGATCATGAGAGATTACTACAAGCAACTATATGCCAATAAAATGGACAACCTAGAAGAAACAGACAAATTCTTAGTAATGCACAACCTTCTGAGACTGAACCAGGAAGAAATAGAAAATATGAACAGACCAATCACAACCGCTGAAATTGAAACTGTGATGAAAAATCTTCCAACAAACAAAATTCCAGGACCAGATGGCTTCACAGGAGAATTCTATCAGACATTTAGAGAAGAGCTAACACCTATCCTTCTCAAACTCTTCCAAAATATACCTGAGGGAGAAACACTCTCCAGTTCATTCTACAAGGCCACCATCACCCTGACACCAAAACCAGACAAAGATGTCACAAAGAAAGAAAACTACAGGCCAATATCACTGATGAACATAGATGCCAAAATCCTCAACAAAATACTAGCAAACAGAATCCAACAGCACATTAAAAGGATCATACACCATGATCAAGTGGGGTTTATCCCAGGAATGCAAGGATTCTTCAATATATGCAAATCAATCAGTGTGATACACCATATTAACAAATTGAAGGAGAAAAACCATATGATCATCTCAATAGATGCAGAGAAAGCTTTTGACAAAATTCATCACCCAGTTATGATAAAAACCCTCCAGAAAGTAGGCATAAAGGGAACTTGTCTCAACATAATAAAGGCCATATATGACCAACCCACAGCCAACATCGTCCTCAATGGTAAAAAAATGAAACCATTTCCACTAAGATCAGGAAGAAGACAAGGTTGCCCACTCTCACCACTATTATTCAACATAGTTTTGGAAGTTTTACCCTCAGCAATCAGAGAAGAAGAAGAAATAAAAGCAATCCAAATCAGAAAGGAAGAAGTAAAGCTGTCACCGTTTGCAGATGACATGATACTATACATAGAGAATCCTAAAGATGCTACCAGAAAACTACTAGCGCTAATCAATGAATTTGCTAAAATAGCAGGATACGAAATTAATGCACAGAAATTTCTTGCATTCCTATACACTTATGATGAAAAATCTGAAAACACTGCCATTTACCACTGCAACAAAAAGAATAAAATATCTAGGAATAAACCTTCCTAAGGAGACAAAAGACCTCTATACAGAAAATTATAAGACACCGATGAAAGAAATTAAAGATGATACAAATAGATGGAGAGATATACTGTGTTCTTGGATTGGAAGAATCAACATTGTGAAAATGAGTATACTACCCAAAGCTATCTACAGATTCAATGCAATCCCTGTCAAACTACCAGTGGCATTTTTCACAGAGCTAGAACAAAAAATTTCACAATTTGTATGGAAACACAAAAGACCCGGAATAGCCAAAGCAATCTTGAGAAAGAAAAACAGTGCTGGAGGAATCAGGCTCTCTGACTTCAGAGTATACTACAAAGTTACAGTAATCAAGACAGTATGGTACTGGCACAAAAACAGAAATATAGATCAATGGAACAGGATAGAAAGCCTAGAGATAAACCCATGCACATATGGCCACCTTATTTTTGATAAAGAAGGCAAGAATATACAGTGAAGAAAAGAGAGCCTCTTTAATAAGTGGTGCTGGGAAAACTGGACAGCTACATGTAAAAGAATGAAATTACAACACTCCCTAACACCATACACAAAAATAAACTCAAAATGGATAGAGACCTTAATTTAAGGCCAGACATTATCAAACTCTTAGAGAAAAACATAGGCAGGACACTCTATGACATAAATCACAGCAAGATCCTTTTTGACCCACCTCCTAGAGAAATGGAAATAAAAACAAAAATAAACAAATGGGACTTAATGAAACTTAAGAGCTTTTGCACAGCAAAGGAAACCATAAACAAGAAGAAAAGACAACCCTCAGAATGGGAGAAAATATTTGCAAATGAAGCAACTGACAAAGGATTAATCTCCAAAATTTACAAATAGCTCATGCATCTCAATATCCAAAAAACAAACAACCAAATCCAAAAATGGGCAGACATTTCTCCAAAGAAGATATACAGATTGCCAACAAACACATGAAAGAATGCTCAACATCCTTAATCATTAGAGAAATTCAAATCAAAACTACAATGAGATATCATCTCACACCAGTCAGAATGGTCATCATCAAAAAGTCTACAAACAATAAATGCTGGAGAGGGTGTGGAGAAAAGGGAACCTCTTGCACTGTTGGTGGGAATGTAAATTGATACAGTCACTATGGAGAACGGTATGGTGCTTCCTTAAAAAACTAAAAGTAGAACTACCATACGACCCAGCCATCCCACTACTGGCATATACCCTGAGAAAACCATAATTCAAAAAGAGTCATGTACCAAGGTGTTCATTGCAGCTCTATTTACAATAGCCAGGACATGGAAGCAACCTAAGTGTCCATCATCGGATGAATGGATAAAGAAGATGTGGCACATATATACAATGGAATATTACTCAGCCATAAAAAGAGACGAAATTGAGCTATTTGTAATGAGGTGGATAGACCTAGAGTCTGTCATACAGAGTGAAGTAAGTCAGAAAGAGAGAGACAAATACCGTATGCTAACACATATATATGGAATTTAAGGGAAAAAAAAGGTCATGAAAAACCTAGGGGTGAAACAGGAATAAAGACACAGACTTACTAGAGAATGGACTTGAGGCTATGGGGAGGGGGAAGGGTAAGCTGGGACGAAGTGAGAGAGTGGCATGGACATATATACACTACCAAACGTAAGGTAGATAGCTAGTGGGAAGCAGCCGCATAGCACAGAGAGATCGGCTCGGTGACCGCCTAGAGGGGTGGGATAGGGAGGGTGGGAGGGAGGGAGACGCAAGAGGGAAGAGATATGGGGACATATGTATATGTATAACTGATTCACTTTGTTATAAAGCAGAAACTAACACACCATTGTAAAGTAATTATACTCCAATAAAGATGTTTAAAATAAATAAGGGAGCAGAGAATTTCAGGAAGGAGAGAGTGGTTATTACATTTAACGATACAGAAAAGTCTAGCAAAAGGACTGAAAACGTCACCTGGTTTAGTAATATGTAGTCCCTCACTGACCTTTGACAGACCAGTGAGGTCACGAGATGGGGGAGGGAGAGACGTTAAGTCAGGTCCCAATGAATGGAGTGAATACAAGGTATGAAAACAGGTGTAGTAGGTTATTCTTGCAAGCAAGTTGTCTAGAGAGGGAAAAAAAATACAAAGGACCCGGGATCAAGGGAGAGTTGTTTAGGATTTGAGAAATCTGAGTCTCTTTAAAGGATGAAGAGAAGGGCAAGGAGAAGGAAGTTGGTGGAGAGAGAAAGAACAAGGGAGTGAAGTCCCAGGTTGATGGAGGAGAATGGGATCAAGAGATGGTAGGGAGTTAACCATGTCCAAGAAGAAAGATCCTAGAGCATAAAGCTGAAGTGAGGACATCTGAGAGATAATGCTCTATCACTTCAATTTTCTAACTTTTAAAATGAAATCATGATGAAGACATCTGCTTAGAGTGTGAAGGAAGAAGACTGGAAGGATTCTTGAGACTAGAGAAGAGGATGAGGATAGGGAGGGGTAAGAATGAAAGCTGCCAATGACAAAATCATTGGCCAAAATGTAGCTGCAGTACAGAGCTAAGATTGACACTGGTATGGGATTTCCCCTTGGAATTCTCAGCAATTCAATTATAGAGGCAAGGGAGTTTGCCAGCCGATTAGGGTATATGATAGAGACCATCAACCCCAAGGTCACTGGTAGCCCAGCATAAAGGAGCTAAGGTATGTAAGGCACCCAACACAGTGACAGGTACATAGCCCTCAATAAATGTTGGCTCTTCTTAACAGCCATCAGTTGGTGATTTGAAATTATAAAACCTAATATTCTTCTATCCTACTAAAGAACAAAAAATGGAGACACAGGCTAACATTTTAACAGGACAGTGTAAAGATTGAAGCCAAAGAAATACCCAACAGGAAGGGCTACTAAAAGGCCATAGAGGTTATTAAAGAAAATGATAGGATCCTGGATGAAATTAAGATGCTGACAGAGTCCTTTATGTCTGGGACAGGTTAGACGCAGCCCTTCCTTGAGGCTGGGAACAACTCCCAACCCTCAGAGTGGGCCGTTTCTTCTTTGAATGGAAAAAATGATGATGACCCATGGTGTTACATCTAATCTACTAATAATGCTGCCTAGAGCCCTGTGATGAGCTTGGCTCCTGAGGCAGGAGACCCGTCTTGTCTGCCATGGGCTTAGGACGAGGAGGTGACATGTTTGCTCTCCCCATCTAGCCCAAACCCCTCACTGAATATGAGAAAACTGAGGACTAGGAAAGCAAATGCCTTGGCTGGCTCTTCAGTGGAAACCTCGACTACCAGCCAGGTTTCCCAACTCACATCCCAGAGTTCTCTCCAGCACACACATGCGTTGCCATTTCCCAAACACAAGCAAAGCAAACATCCCATCGATGATTACTAAGGGCCTACAGACGGTAGCGGAGACCAAGAAGCAGCAGATTTATGAATCGAGGCCATGTTCTCACGTCCGGGCATGGGGGAATTATCATTTAGCATAAGTAAGCCAGAGCATAACCTAGAGTAATCCTCGGCAAAAACAAAGTGCTATGGGAGCCTGGGTTCCTGCTGAGAAATATTAAGTGTGCAGTTTAAGCTTATTTGAAGCATGTAGAGGCCTGAGGGCCTGCGCATGGGCACGGATAGCTTTAAGGAGAGGCTATTTCAGTTGGAACAACGCTGTTTGGTACCAAATGCTTATCAAGCACCCAGGGCGGTCGGCCCAATTAGAGAATTAACATAGCTCATATCTGCTCAGCCAAATAGAAAGTAACTACTCTATAAAGGGGCTACGCATCCAAAATTAAACAGGAGAGGAGAGGCCTCTAATTGCTCTCATGTTTTGCCCAGCAGCGTGATGCCAGTCTCAGAATCTCCTGAGCAGATGGAAGGAAGGTAGGGGTAGAGAGGGATAGGGGAATCACTTCACTTCATCAAGCACCTCCTCTCTCCGTCATAGAGCTCCCCCCTCTTTCTCTCTTTCTTGTCTTGTTCAACCTATTAATGTTTTCAGTCTTTCTACCTGCCTCTCATCAGCCCAGGTCACAGGTACAGTCAGTTTGGTGACATAAAAAGAGCATCAGAGTCAGAGAGATCTGAATTGCAATCATCCCTTCACTAATAAACTCTGTGTGACCTTGAACAATTTACTTAACCTCTATGAGTCACACTTTGCTCATGTGAAAAATAGGAGCTAATACTCTAATATTTACCTTTCAGGGTTGTTCTGAAAAATAAATAACTATGAAAGTCTTTAGCAGACCGTGTCTTGCCCAGAGTATGCATACACTGATGTCAGTGGGAGTCAACCCTGTCCTCCGAGATTCAAATGAAATTGGCCTGCACCCCCAGTCCCACTTGTAGGAGAAAACCCAGTCTTTCCAAAGATGCTTGGAGGAGGCATTTACGCTTCTCCCGGTCACCTCTGAGCTTGTTCAATTTGGGACTCATCCTCCAAGCAAACTCATAGTGGACACCACCCTGATTCCTTCATTCCCCCAAACCCTCTTACTCTGAGTCTGTGGGTGCAGTGGGTTTTGTTTGAAATGCGAGGGAGCAGAGAGCGTTTGCATGGTGGTACCCCAAACAACTTTAAGTGATTATGATACCACTCCTATTTTTAAATGTCCTTCAACCCTCCCCAAGGCTTGCTCCAAGGTTTCCTCACTGGCCAGCTCTCTGCACACTTCAGCCTCTGCCATCTCGTCTCTTCCCTCCCTCCTTTTCCCTTTCATCACCCTCCTTCTTCCCTCTTTCTGCCCATCCCAGACCCCGAATTTGTGTTCATTTCCTTACACAGAGCTGTTTGCGTATTTCCTTAGTTTGCTTTATCTTTCCATACCAGTGCTTGGAACTTTATCTTTCTCATCCAAAACACCCTGTCAAAGAACTTTCCTGAATAAAGTCAGTCCTTTCCCTGTGAGGAAGTCTGGTGCCAGCTGTTAGTGCAACAATGACATTCTTCCTACTACACGGATCCTCAATCAATAGAGGTTAGTAGCTCTTTACTCCTTCATACTAAAGAAGATCTTTTCTGAGACCACCTTTCCCTCAAATGAACTTTTCCTGTCTCTAGTAAGCCTCCTGAAGGAATAAGCCACAATTTCCTCCAGCCCATCTCTCATTCACTGTTCGGGAAGATGCTGCCTCCATTCTTCTGAGACTGCTCTCTGAAAGTCAGCTTGAATTTGCCCAATCCAGCGACCTTAGCCCCACTCTATAGCAATTGGTGCTGTTGACAGTGAACTCTTTCTGACCTGGGTCTACCCAATGCTGTCACAGCTGCTCTGCCCCCCATCTCTGGCCATTCCTCCTCAAAGGCTCCCTTCTCCTCTGCCCACCTTGAGCACTGTGGCCACTGGGCTTCCATCAGTAATGCTCCTCTCTTCCTGCTCTATACGACCTTCCCAGCCATCTTATTCACTCCAACAGCACAACCTCCCAAGGCGCCCATGAATCCTACGTGTTTCTCTTTAGCTGTGATTCTCCCCAAAGCACATGCACACATGTGTGAACACCTGCTGGAAATCTCTGACTGAGTGAGGATCCGGCACCTCCAACTCACCAATCCAAACCATGCTCATCTTCCCCTCCATCCCCACTGCCAAGCCGACTCTTCATTCAGTTAGGGAATCACCAGCCTCCAGCCCTCTCCCGGCATCCATTGAGTCGCTCAGTAAACATTGATGGGGTCTTTCCCCCATGTAATCTCATTCATTTCCTTGGCTCTAAATAACATCTATATGCTGATGGCTCCAAAATTTATATCTCTCTCTCAGCTACAGACTCAGATACCCTACTGCCTACTCAACCTCTCCTCCTGTGACTTACCTCACAGGCACCTCAAACTTAATGCACCCAAAATAGAATTCTTACCTCTCTCCACCATGACTGTCCCTTTTCCATTTGAACCCATATTAGTAAATAGCACCTCCAACCATGCATTTACTTAAGCCCAAAACATGAACGTCACCTTGATTCCTTCCTCTTCCTCATCCACATAATTCAGCTTAGTAGCAAATCTCGTGATTTCTTGTTCTAAAATATACCCAAAATCCATGTTTTCTCCCCACTTTCACTTCCACTCCCATGGTCTAGGCTATAATCACCCTTTCTATGGATGATTCCAATGGCCTCGTTGGGGTCTTTTGCTCTATACTCACTTCCCTCCAAACTCATCTGTACCCTGGACAAGAAAACAATTTTAAAACCATAAACAGGATCATGTCATTCTCCTACTTCAAACCTATCAGTGGCCTCCCATTTCTCTGAGAATAAACTCCAAATTCCTTCTCATGTCCTATAAGCACGTTGTCTCTCCGAAGTCCCCTCATGCCCTCAGGTCTATCTGTAATCACCGGACTTCTTCAAGTTCTTCACATAAGGAAAAAGCCAAGCTCTTTCTCATTCTGGAGACTTTATGCTTCCCTTTTCCTCTGACTATGATACTTTTCCCAAGATTGTTCCTTTTTTTAAAAAAATAATAAATTTATTTATTTATTTATTTTTGGCTGCATTGGGTCTTCGTTGCTGCACTCGGGCTTTCTCTAGTTGCTTCGAGTGGGGGCTACTCTTCGTTGTGATGCATATGCATCTCATTGTTGTGGCTTCTCTTGTTGTGGAGAACGGGCTCTAGGGCGCAGGCTCAGTAGTTGTGGCGCACAGGCTTAGCTGCTCCGTGGCATGTGGGACCTTCCTGGACCAGGGCTTGAACCCGTGACCCTGCATTGGCAGGCAGATTCTTAACCACTGTGCCATCAGGAAGTCCCCAATATTGTTCCTTCTTTGAACTTCATGTCTCAACATAAATTTGACCTCCTCTTAGAAGCCTTCCTGAAATTCTTAGGTAGGTTTGTACTTGCTTACCCACCATTTTATTACCTTTCCCTCATAGTATTTAACTACTTTCTGGATTTGTTCCTTGCTTGTTTATTGCCTGTCTTCTCCATGAGGGTAGAGACCACATCAGTTTTTTTAACCACTGGATTCCCAACATGGAGAACATTGATACATAGTAATTGCTCAATAAATATTTGTGGAATGAGTGAATGTTTGGAAAATGAATGCAACTTTAATATGCACAAATAGTTGGATAAGACACAGTCCTTGCTCTCCGGGGATGAACCACTCAGTAGAATATAAACTCATAATTGTAACACAGTTATTTCTTCTGTGAGAAGCATAGTTCAAATGGTATGGAAATGCAGAGGTAAGCACAATCAGTCCTGCCTGGGGAATTTGTAGAAGACTTCACATAAAGCTGATAAATAGATGGCATGGGTACTTATTACACACGATAGGGATTTGGTAGATTTTAATTTTTTATGTGCAGTTGATTGAATCAAAATTGAAATTTATCCTTGCATTTTAGCTTGAAGTCAACTCAGGTAATCACCTGATGCTGGAGATAAGAGCTGGAAATTTTGAGTATCAGTGTAAAATATAGTCTCAGTACTTCTAACAAGATAATTAATCAGCTGGTATCTAAAATGCATTTCCCCTCCTTCACCCTTCAAAAAGATAGTCCAAAAATTGTGGGGTTGGGGATATCTGGCTCTGCAGAATTCATGTGAAAACTGGAGATTCAGAATAAACACAATCTCAATTTATCCAAGAATAATGGAGTTGCCTAAAATATTGACTTTGCCTTAGGTTGTATTAACAGAAGAATTTGCACCCAGAGTGTGGGCCAGTCACTGATAGGACCAAGTTGGGGGCACCTTACTTATTAGGTTTTCATATTTCAGGATGATCACAGGCAACTAGAAAATACCCCAAGTAGAGTAACCAGCATAGGGAGGGGCCTGGAAACCATGGAATATTAGGACTAGTTGAAAGAACTGGAATATTTTTCTTGGAAAAAATTACATACTTTAGGAATGATGTAATACTAATTTTCAAATATCTAAAGAAGTGTCATGGGGAACAAGGACTAAATGTATTTTCTCTTACTTCAGAAATTAGATATAAGAAATCACAGTGTATTCCTTATATCTTCTTTTGATGTGGATAAAAGAAAGCCAGTTTGAATTAGTTTAGCAAAATGGGGAATTTGTTGTCTCACATAATGACGGCATCAGGAATGCCCAAACCTAATAACTTAAATCCCTAAAGGTCTTTCTCACTCCATTTATCATTTCTACTTCTTTCTGTGTCATCTTTTCTTTCTAATCACTAACAGCATTTTCCTTGAGGATGTGGCCACCTGCAGTTTCTAAGATCCCATCATCCTAGGTTTACCACCATAGAGGAAGGAAGTTCTTCTCCCAGTTCTTGTGTGAAAAAAAAGTTCCAAGAAAGAGCTGTGATTGGCCTGCCTTAGACCACGTGTCCACCTCCTGAGGAGTCACTCTGGTCTGGGGCTGACACAGTGGCTTAGCTAGACCCAGAGTCCACTCTCTGTGGGTTCATGTCAGAAGATGGCCACCCCCATTCAGGCCCCAGGTCTTAGGAGGAGGGGGATGCAATTGACTAGAAGAAAAAAGGGAGGGGTGCTGGGAGAGTAATAACTCTCCACTACTCAGAAAATTGGTCTGTGTAAGATATGGGGAAGATTATTATAAGAGTTAGAAGTTTCCAGATATTTAGCCCAGGGCAGTCCTTAAAGGAACCACTCATGATTCTACAAAAGAGCCAGTAGCAGAGCACCAGGGACCCTAAAGGAAGATGCCCAGCATCATCCGTTTATCTCCCCCTTTGTCTCACCATCTCAATCACCCTCTTGAATCTCAACAGTTACAACCCAGAGCCTCTAGACCGTGACTCTGCCTCACGGTTCTGGTAACATTCACAGATTACCTTGTTGAATAGCCTTTCAGGTGAGACCCAGTCACCACCCCTTGTCCTCATCCGTCCTTAAACTCCTCACCACCCCTGCAAGTCATCAGCTTAGTGGAAGGACATTGGGTAGTTTCTCCACATGCATGTTCTGGTTAGTGCTCAGTGGTAGACTGGAAGGGGGACCCGTACAGATGTCTGGGGAGCTCTCAGTGCCACTGTCTCCTCTCTGCCCTTGAACTCTAGCTGCCTTGGCCTCCCCAGACTCTAAGCTCTACCTCCTCAACTCAGGAAGGCCTCTGGGATCTCCTTGGGATGTCTCTCACCCACCCAACCCCCCACCCACCATGCTATGGCCTACATCTCAGGCAGGAAGCTGGGGCAATCCTAAGACCCACCTGATTTGTTTCCCATCTCTAAGGGATCACTGTCCTTCCTTGTCTGATGTCTGTTGTCTGGAAAACTGTTGTTTCGTATATTTAGTTGTTTTAAATATTTGTTTCAGGTGGGAGGGTAAATCCAATCATGTTATGTCATCTTAGCCAGAGTGAAATTCCATAACCAAAGGTTTACTATGTTTGAAAATATTGTTGAAAGGGTTAGGTCTTCCCACAGTCTCCTACAGCTCTTGAGCTCTCTGTTAAAAGTCAGAAGAAATTAGGATTTGTTTTGCCCTTCAGTACCAGTTGGTAGAGCCATGGGATTGCATTTTCTCCAAATTAACGAAAGTTTCCATTCAAAGGACCACTTTATCTTTTCCTTACTCCTGCTTCTCTCATTCCAAATCAATGCTTTTAAATGATCAGTGTTTACATATATTCATTACCTACTTTATTCATTAAACTCTAGCTCAAAGGATGAACAATAAATTGTTTCTCAAAAAAGCCTAGAGTTATAAGAAAATGTCAGTTTTTATCAGAATAAAAATAAAATGTGTTTAGAGCCTCAAGCAGTGGAGAAATGGTCATTTACTGAGAAAATTGTAATTGTGAGGACCAGAGTTCCTTTAATGGCAAAGAAAAAATGACATCAGCAGTGGGAGGGACCCTGGAGGGGAGAACTGTGTCCTTTATTGCATTCTTTCCTTCCTCCTTTATTCCATATGTACTTGAACAGGGCTTGGCTACAACTTTGTCTTAAATATGGCCAATACTTAATATACAAGATAACTATGTTAAAAATTGGTAATACATTGCTATCACCTTATAATCATATCAATTTCTTAACATCATCTAATAAACTAAGTTTTCAAAAAACTTTTAGACTTTCAATAATTTGAACTATACTTTGAATCAGGGGCCTGCTTTCCTCCTGTGTAGATAAGAAACTTTTGTAATTAGCACATCCATTATTTGTATGTAAATGACTATTTCTAAAGTAACAGTGAATGGTTCATTAACTTAAATAGTCCCCTATTTAAGTTTTTAAACTTATATATTTTTAAAAATAGCCTATATATTTTTAAAAATAGCCCTTATAAAAGTAAATTTCAGCTTAGGCCACTGATGAATTATCATAAATTCTAAGTGAGTAAGGTGGAAATTAATGAGGCTTTACTGTAAATTCATACAGGGCCATAGTAGCTGACTGTCCCGAGAGAGAGCAGATGTGCGGTTGACAGGAGGGCCCCTGAGAAATTGTATTTATTGAGGGCTTACATGTGCCAGGCACTTAGCTAAGTGCTTTACATGCATGATCTCATTTAATGCTCCCAACAACACAATGATTTAGGTGATGCTACCCATTTCAGATGATAACTCAAAGGCTCAAAACAATTTGATAATCCAACAGAGACACACTTGTAAGAAGTAGCCACACAGAGAGTGCAGCTCAGATTTCCCCGGGGGCGAAGTTCCTGCTCTTCACCACAGGGCATGGGGCATGTCTGGGGGCACCCACGGCTGCCCTCCATGCTTCTCCACATGCGCTGGCGATGCTTTCTGCTCTCTCTGCCTTCCCCCATTTCTTGGCAGCCCTCCCACACTCCCCATCCATCCCTCAGCCTTTTGAGTCTTAGTCTCTTGGGGCTTATTCAAGCCCATTGCCAAAATGGAGAGTCTAAATCAGCCAAGGTTATTCGCTGTTGAAGGCCATGGAAAGTGTTATGTCTTTTGTGAAAATGGCAGTTAAGTTTCTAACTAACAGCAATGGAGGATATTGGAGATGGTTTGAAAAGGGGTTTTGTTGGCTGATTTATAACCAACTTTTGAAATGAAATTTAGTAAATCTAGGAAGATATATGAGCCTTCCAGGGCTTGTTATATGAATTGTTTGTAACCGTTTTTCCCCACAGAGCCCCATATCAATTTCTTTTATATATTTCATGTATTCTTAGAAAATGAGCTCTACGTATCACAGTTCCTGTCTAACCTCTTTTGTCTCTTGTTTTTGGACAAATGCCGATCACGTCATGATAGGGAGGATTCCTTCCTGTAGAAGGAGAGGAACGTGATGGCACTCAGGAGACTTGGATTCTGACCCACCTGCCTTTCCTGCCTTGATGAGTGGCTATGAACATAACACATCCTTCTTTGAAATGTAACCATAATCTGCCGCCCTCATCTCACTCACCTCCCACCCTTATCAACACACTTCAGAAGTAGAGAGGGTGACATTTATGATAAAAACTCTCTAGAAAGTGCGCATAGAGGGAAACTACCTCAACATAATAAAGGCCATATATGACAAACCCACAGCAAACATCATTCTCAATGGTGAAAAACTGAAATCATTTCCTCTAAGATCTGGAAGAAGACATGGATGTCCACTCAAGCCACTGTCATTCAACATAGTTTTGGAAGTCCTAGCCATGGCAATCAGAGAAGAAAAAGAAATAAAAGGAATACAAATTGGAAAAGAAGAAGTAAAAGTGTCACTGTTTGCAAATGACATGATAGTATACATAGAAAATCCTAAAGATGCCACTAGAAAACCACTAGAGCTAATCAATGAATCTGGTAAAGTTGCAGGGTACAAAATTAATGCACAGATATCACTTGCATTCTTATACACTAACAACAAAAGATCAGAAAGAGAAATTAAGGAAACAATCCCATTCACCATTGCAACAAAAAGAATAAAATACCTAGGAATAAATCGACCTAAGGAGGTAAAAGACCTGTACTCAGAAAACCGTAAGACACTGATGAAAGAAATCAAAGATGACACAAACAGATGGAGAGATATACCATGTTCTTGTATTGGAAGAATCAATACCGTGAAAATGACAATACTACCCAAAGCAATCTACAGATTCAATGCAATCCCTATCAAATTACCAGTGGCATTTTTTACAGAACTAGAACAAAAAATCTTAAAATTTGTATGGAGACACAACAGACCCCAAAGAGCCAAAGCAATCTTGAGGGGAAAAAAAATGGAGCTGGAGGAATCAGGCTCCCTGACTTCAGACTATACTACAAAGCTACAGTAATCAAGACAATATGGTACTGACACAAAAACAGAAATATAGATCAATGGAACAGGATAGAAAACCCAGAGATAAACCCACATACCTATGGTCAACTAATCTATGACAAAGGAGGCAAGGATATACAATGGAGAAAAGAGAGTCTCTTCAATAAGTGGTGCTGGGAAAACTGGACAGCTACATGTAAAAGAATGTAATTAGAACACTCCCTAACACCATATACAAAAATAAACTCAAAATGGATTAAAGACCTAAATGTAAGACTGGACACTATAAAACTCTTAGAGTAAAACATACGAGGAACACTCTTTGACATAAATCACAGCAAGATCTTTTTTGACCCACCTCATAGAGTAATGAAAATTAAACAAAAATAACAAATGGGACCTAATGAAACTTAAAACCTTTTGCACAGCAAAGGAAACCATAAACAGGACTGAAAGACAACAATCAGAATGCAAGAAAATATTTGCAAATGAAGCAATGGACAAAGGATTAATCTCCAAAATATACAAACAGCTCATGGAGCTCAATATCATAAAGAACAAACAAGCCAATTAAAAAATGGGCAGGAGGGCTTCCCTGGTGCCGCAGTGGTTGAGAGTCCGCCTGCTGATGCAGGGGACATGGGTTTGTGCCCTGG
Organism: Orcinus orca; assembly: GCF_937001465.1. NCBI lineage: Eukaryota > Metazoa > Chordata > Mammalia > Artiodactyla > Delphinidae > Orcinus > Orcinus orca. The sequence goes on from NC_064566.1 coordinate 91,897,891, forward strand.
TCTGGGAAGATCCCACATGCCGCGGAGAGGCTGGGCCCGTGAGCCATGGCCGCTGAGCCTGCACGTCCGGAGCCTGTGCTCCGCAACGGGAGAGGCCACAACAGTGAGAGGCCCGCGTACCACAAAAAAAAAAAAAAAAAAAAAAGGGCAGGAGACCTAAATACACATTTCAACAAAGAAGACATACAGATGGCCAAGAGGCACATGAAAAGCTGCTCAACATCACTAATTATTAGAGAAATGCAAATCAAAACTACAATGAGGTATCATCTCACACTGGTTAGAATGGGCATCATAAGAAAATCTACAAACAAGAAATGCTGGAGAGGGTGTGGAGAAAAGGGAACCCTCTTGCACTGTTGGTGGGTATGTAAATTGATACAGCCACTATGGAGAACAGTATGGAGGTTTCTTAAAAAACTAAAAATAGAACTACCATATGACCCAGCAATCCCACTACTGGGCATATACCCAGAGAAAATCATAATTCAAAAAGACACATGCACCCCAATGTTCATTGCAGCACTATTTACAATAGCCAGGTCATGGAAGCAACCTAAATGCCCATCGACAGACAAATGGATAAAGAAGACGTGGCACATATATACAATGGAATATTACTGAGCCATAAAAAGGAATGAAATTGGGTCATTTCTAGAGACGTGGATGGACCTAGAGACTGTCATACAGAGTGAAGTAAGTCAGAAAGAGAAAACAAATATCATATAATAATGCATATATGTGGAATCTAGAACGCATATATGTGGAATCTAGATTCGCATATATGTGAATCTTTGGCTCCACACAGCCAATAACCTCTCACAGAATCTGTCCTGCGTCACTTACTCTTTCACTCTGAAGAGGTTTATTGAGTGACTGCTAAGTGCCAGGCACTGTCATAGCAGTGAACAAGGCAAGAAAAAAGCTCTGCCCTAAAGAAGCTTTTACTACACTGGGGAAAAAATTTCAATAAAGGAGAGATACCATAAAGAAAACAAGAAGAGTGATGGGGTAATTGGGAGGGTATGATTTTATACAGAATGGTCAGGAAAAGTCTAACTTTCTGTGGGGAGGACCCATGTGATACGGAGGATAACTAGTGCAAAGGTCCTGAGGTAGAAATCAAGTTGGCACCAAAAGAAGGCCATTGTAGCCATAATGTAGTGAAAAGCTGTCCCTTTTACATAGGGTTTGTATGCTATCATTAAGATTTCAAATTTTGGGCTTCCCTGGTGGCGTAGTGGTTGGAAGTCCGCCTGCCGATGCAGGGGTTGCGGGTTCTGTGCCCCGGTCCAGGAAGATCCCACATGCCGTGGAGAGGCTGGGCCCGTGAGCCATGGCCGCTGAGCCTGCGCGTCCGGAGCCTGTGCTCCGCAACGGGAGAAGCCACAACAGTGAGAGGTCCGCGTACCGCAAAAAAAAAAAAAAAAAAAAAAAAAAAGATATCAAATTTTATTCTAAATGCAGTGGATATTTTAGATACTATTTTAAAAGAGTACTCTCACTGTCTGGTGAATAATAGACCGTCAAAATGACAGTGGTCTTGATTTAGGTGAGAAATGACAGTGGCTGAGATTAGAGGAAAACAGATCCATGGTAAGAATTGGTCAGATTCAGGGAATGTTTTCGAGTCATTGTTGATAGTTCTTACTGGTGGATAAGGTGGGAGGGGTAAGGAAAAGAGAAGAATCACCTGTGATTCTCCATGAAGATACCTAGGCATGCAAACAGACAAAACCCCCAAAATGCTGCAGAAAACTAAGACCTAGACCAAATCTCAAGAAACTCTAGGTCAGACTCTCTCTTCCCTTCCTACCCATACTCAGATTTTTCTTTAAGCCATCAACCCCTTCCCCAAGGGACCACATCTTCACCGCTAGGGATCGGGGGACCATCCCCATTTCACAGTGATTGTTTTAAGAGATGCAAGCCAGTCACTGCATGCATTTCCTCAGACACAGTGATTAACCAATCAGAGTGGTTAACCAAAGGTGGCCAATCAGAGTGAAGCTTAGGGCTTCCCCCCCCACCCCAGTAATTGTAAGAGGTGGTGCTCTTTTTTTTATGTGGATGGATTGTGCCTGCTTCACATCTCGGAAAGCCAGCTCGGTGAAGAAATTGGCATGTGCAGGAGGGCAGAACAAGAAAAGCACTGAGGCCTGGAGCTGAGCTCTGTCCAAAATGTCCCTGAAATGCTTTGCTGCAGTGTAAATTGGTTTTGTGTTATTTGCAACCTAAAGCATCCCAAGCGCTACAAGCTACTTGCTGTTTTCATTGGGATGTAAGGACATGGTCTCCTTGAAATAGGGCCTGAAAGCCAGTGGAAAATAGCGAGTTTGGGTGAGAGGATTAAATAAGGATATGGACCAAGAAGAAAACAGGCTGAGTTAGGGGTGGATTCCATGGATACTAGAATTGCAATAGAAAAATTAAAATCCCATTGGAAGCAATGAAGAGCAGATATGACTTTGTGGAAAATTAAAACAGTGATGCTTACTACACACAAAAAAAACTCTTGTCTATTGCAGAGAAAGCTTGAAGAGAATAGAATAAATGTGGAAGAGAGAGAACAGAATTCTGCTGGTGTCTTCAAGGTACAGTCAACATCAAGTGTAGCAAACTCAATAAACAAGGCAGAATGGAAGAAACCTTTCCAGAAATGAAGAACACTCTGCATGTGCAGATCACAAGGGCTCACTTTGTTCTAGGAAACCATCATGGAAAGTACACCATGTTGCCACCATAAGCGGCATCGCAGGAAAACAAAACAAAACAGCCACCACCACTGAGGACAACAACAAGACAGGCGGCTGCCAAGGGACAAAATTCCTGCTGACTTTTGACTTCCTCTCAGCAACACTAAATACGAAAATCAATAGAGAAATTTGTATTTGGATTGTCTGTGTCGAGAATATGGCTGACTCAAGAATTATATACCCTGGTCTGCTGTTGTTTATGTTCTCAGATGTTCAAGGTCTTGTAAATTACAAAAAGTGGGGACAATAGTACTATTAAGTGACTTATATAGAACTGCAATATCATGTAGAGTTATTTTGAATCTTAAAAGATATAATCCGCATAAAGCATTTAGAAGACTGTCTTGCACACCTATCAGCTCTAAAAATGTTAGCTCTCATTGTTGGTAATAATAATAATAATATTCTTCATTGGGAAAACTACTTGAGGATGCACTTCATCTGATTAAGATGGAACAAAAGTGT